>NC_079162.1:64708934-65908934 GCF_947563725.1 Argiope bruennichi | reverse complement strand
TACATTAAGGACTATGGGTAGTTTAAGACTGAAATGACTTTAATAAGCTTAATATTTGTAAAATTTATTTTTGATTTAAATTCTAATTCCATTTTTTTGTAATAGTTTAATTCATTATCCTAGCAAATGAAGACAACATTAAAATTTTGCATTAGTTTTTGATGAAATCAGACAATAACTTTTTATGATAATTAACTGTTTTAATGGGTGAATATTTAAATGTAGTCTTTGAGCTTGTTTCAAGGAGCTGAGTTTTATAAAATTAGATTCTAATGAAAACAAATAAAATCACGTTTAGAGATGGTCAAGTAATATATGATACTTGTTCTGCATATGTGAGAATGGTCTTTCTTTTTTCTGTTCATGAAAAATATGAACTATTTTATTGCTTAAAAATATTTGCTCAAACTTATATAACTTTTATTCTTCTCTAGAATTTAGGAAAAGAAAGTTTTATAACTTTTTAATTTATTTTATGCTTTGTATTTTCTGCCATTATCTGTATTTCTTTCATGTATCCCTAATTGATTCATTAAGTACCCCAAGTAATAAATATACTACGAGTTGAGATTCTCTACTCTAAATTAATTTTGCTTTTAAAATAAGTTTATTTGAAACAGCTAAACAGTTTTGTTTATTAAAAGTTTCTGAAATAAATCAATTATGCAAAAAGATCAAACTTGATTGGGGAATATCTTTCTCGTATCATCTATTGCAGGTTTATATTAATATTGCTTTCTGTTTTATATAAAAGTTTGAAGTATTTAGGATTTTTAAAAAAAAATCTAAGATAGTGATGAATGATTTTAAGATTTAAATTTATTATAGTCCTATAGTATATTTATATTAACGGTTTATTTTATTTAAATATGGTAATGTAACATTTTGCTTAAAAGTATTTGCCACATAATGATCCATAGGCTTGCAGCATTCCTTGTAGTTGTTTAATTTTTTTTTGACTTTTTTTCTATTATGTTTTGACATTTTCATTGATTCTGTTGATCTCATGTAGTTAAAAATAATCCATTAATAGCATGCTGTAACTCAGTTTGATTTAAAAAACTATTTTCATTCTATAAAATCTCATTTCACATAAAAAAAACGTGCTCAGAGCTGCTTTTCATCGTAGTTCAAAATTGCTTGATAAGTAGTTAGTATCCATCTCCATATGGCATATAAATAGGAAAAATGCAACATTATTAAGGGCTTAGTTTATCCTTATGATAAGGAAATTCGGAATTTAGTACTTTTCCACTCTCTTCTTTTCTGTCCTCCTTTTCTTTAACGTTTTCTATGCAATTTGCTCATTTTATTAACTAATTTTCTTTAATATTAATAGAATTTATTTTCTTATTTTGTATTATTAAAATATTTTCTTTATTTTGATATCCCTATTTATTGATATAAATCAGTTTTACAGATAAAAATCATTGTTCTTCAGATAAAACATATTTTGGAGTGCATATTTAAATCAATATTCCAACATTAACTGGGCACTAAGATTAAATAAGTATTAAAACAGATTCATTAAATGTTGGAAAATATTTATATCTGACATTGAATATAAATATTTTGATTTAAAAGAAAAGCAATTTTTTAATGTTTTACAGCACAATTTTTTTCCAAGTTGATAAAATACTATTCTAATTCTGTTTTTTTTTTTTTTTTTCCCTGTTAGGTTAGGAAAATCTTGCATTACCTCTATGTAATATTTTAATATCAGTAATACCTTATTATATTTTCAATTTTTTTTGTAGGAGTAATATTTCAATCATTGTAATATAAGCAAAATTAAAAATTTATTTTGAATACATAGGAAGAGGGTTTCTGAAGCATATATATGTCTGAAGTATATGTTCCATTGTATAGAAATTGTATTGTTTACTGCTAAATTAAGTTTCAAAATTATGTGATTTTCTGTTTCATATGTGTTACATAAATCTGAAATATATGTATACTTGATAATTCTATTTTTAAATTTTTTTAAAATTTTAAATATACTGGACCTATCTTAAAATAATTTTATTTTGGTATAATGTTGATGAATAATATTCCACTCGTGCAATTTTTTTAGAAAATTCTGAAATTTCATTTAAAATTGAAAAATTATTAAATGTGGTCATTTTATTTTTTATTTTAAAAAAATAGGGTTTCCATCGATGTGTAAAGTTACTGCTATCATATAATGCATCTAGTCAACAAAAAGACTTCTTTGGGGTGACACCTTTACATTTAGCAGCAATTCATGCAAATCCAAAGTGTCTGCTTGCCATATTAAAGGAAATTAAGCCAGGTGCAATAGATATTCAAGACAGCTGTAAAGTAGGTAACTCATAGTTATTTTTAATTGAAATAATTACTATAATTGTGACATAATAAATCCATAGTTCTTTCATTTGTTTCATTTATATAAACCTTTTTGTGCTTTTCAGTTTAAAATTTGTTAATATGCATTAATGATATTGAGTTGCTTTTCAATTTTCATATTAATGAATTAATCTTGTTACAGAAAACCCCACTGCATTGGTGTACAGCTTATGCAAGCTTTGAAAATACTAAAATTTTGCTAATGAAAGTAAGAATAATCTGGTTGTTATACTATGTATAATTACAAAACTTTTTTTTTTTAATATTTGATGTTTATTTTTTTTACCCTACACTGGATTTTAAAGAATTGCTTTTGCTTTTATATTAATATACAATTTTGTGTTTGGCAGTTTATTTATTTTTTGCCTCAATGAACAGAAATTGTCGGTTTAATTTTGACTCTTGCATTAGTTTGAAATCAGTCAATAGATCATTATCATCACATTATTTAATCACATATTGAATGAAATTGGTATGTTGATATTACCCATTAGAAAGGCAAATGTTTTTAGGATTTATTCAGGATTGTATCCCTTTGGCAACTATTGGTTATCTTATTAGCAGTAGAAATTTTGCTAATTTAATGTAATTTAAAGTTTTACAAGTTGATTAAGATAATTATTATTGTATTTTATATGAGTAATTTTGAATTAAATAATTTCAGATTTATATTTCTGCAACAAACTAAGCTAAATATTCAAACCAATGACTAAGTACTATGAACTAAGTTAAGTTTAGATAAAAAAATGAATTTTCAAATGCACCAGTGCATTTCTAGAGAGAAACTCAATTGCAGTTAGTGTTTAAATAATCAATCCTACTTAACATTCCTAAAGTTAAACTGGACAAATAGGTAACCTTCAGACATATCAGTTAATATTTCAATTATTGTATATTGCTAAATTAAATTCATTGTTTACAGAACAGAAAATAAATACAAGTATCTGATGCCACTTCTCAACTATTGCATTGTAACTTTTTGTTACTTTATGAGAACCATTTAAAAGGAATTTTAACATCAATAAAAGTCAGGATAAGAACTAAGTAAAATTTTATTTTAAAAAAGTTATAATTCATAGATCTCGATTTTATTTTAAGAATAGTATTTAAGATATTAAGATAAGTATTTAAAAGAGTAATTTTATATTACAAGAAATATTTAAAACATAAAGTCAGGAAAATTTTATGAATTGAACAATTTGGAAAGCACTCATATTGCAGAAAACTGATTTAAATGTTTTTGATTTAATGTAATATCCTATTTAAGTTGAAAGTTTGATTTGATATTCTATTCAGAATAGGATTAACATTTCATAAAATGAAAAAACATTTCATAAAATGAAAAAAAAAAAAGTTTTACATTCAATTTAATAATATTCAGAAAGAGGACTTTTTTCATTTTAGAATGTATAAAATTTTTTCACAAGCTATAAATTATTCAGAAATAATTGTAACAACAGCAACATTTCACATAAACTAATTAATAAAAATTTTGGTTAAAAAAACTTTTCCATAATAACTTGTGAATATTAAATTAAGATACCTTCTAAAAGTCCCAAATACTGTTATGTTATTTCTTTGCTATCTTTTTACTTGTGCTTCATGGAGAATAAGAAACAGTGTATCCGTAAACATAGCCTGTGATGCTTGTAAAGATTTGTTAAAATAACATCATATATCATCATATAAATACATAAACTAATATTGTTGACAAAATGTTTCCTTTTATATTTTTAGATAGTTTAAAATTCCTGCTTGTTCTGCAATTCTTGTGGAAAATACTATCCAAAAAATGTGAGAATTCTGCTCTATTTTTAAATTATGGAAACTTCAGTTAAACTTTAAAAAAGGAGGGGGAGGTGTTCTAAGATGTACATTTTTTAGCATTCAAAGCTTACTTGTGACAAATTTTAAATCTAGCTCAAATGATCACTTTGGTAGAATACCAATAGACAGTCATTAACTTTTATTATTATTGTCAAATACTAAAAAATAAACTGTCTTCATAATGCTAGTTTCATTTTCCCCCTTGTTTTTCAGTTTTTGTTACTATTGCAAAATCCTGATAATGACCTTTCTAACAATAAATTAAATCTTTTGATTATTTCTTTATTCTGATTTAGATGTCTTTAGAAGTTATAATTTTGACGCAGAATTATGATTTTCCTAAAACTTTTGGACATGCACTCTGAACTGCGAAGTATTTGATTTCTGAACAATACTTACTACTGAAATTTGATATAAGTATAATGTTATTGTTGGAAGAATGTATCTATTCAAATGAATTTCATAAAAATTATGACATGAATCCTTTTATATTGTAAAAACTTCTTGTTTGAAAAGGTATTATCATTCAGCAAATACCCTTTTTCTCCTTTCTCATATATAAAATATACAAAGAGAAAGTATTGCAATGATCAAAAATTCAAACTAGAAATATGAGGAATTTCAGGCTCAATTTTTTTCCAGACCTCTCTGAGTTTGAAAAGTACATTGTAAAAATAAAATAATGTCTAGCTATCATTCTGTCTGTCTGTGAACTAGATAACTCAAGAATGCATGAAACTAGAGCGATAAAATTTCATATATAGTCTAAGCACTAAATTTGTAGTTTTCCTTCAAAATTTGCACGAAATTCATCGGAAAGAAGTCTGTTTTCCGTCTCTCCATAAAAATAGGAATGTGATAATTCAAAGATGCGAAAATCTATATGGCTTGCATTTGATATATAGATTTATTTTGAGAATTGTAGATGTGTATTAAATTTTGAACCAAATCTGTCAAATGTTCTATGTATTCGAAATTGAAACGTGTAACATAGGTAAATAAAATTTAATATGTGGTCTTGTGGCCAAAATTGTAGATTTGTCAAATTTCGGATCCATTCAGTGGAAAGAAAGATGTCCAAAATGTCTGAGTTTTCATCATCATAATATGAAAACGAGCATCCATACTGTGTCTCTTCACGCAGAAATCGATGGTAGGGGCACTCAAGCTTGTAGACTGCTTTGACCTTTGACAGTTTATTGCCTGTTTCCCTACACTATCCTAACCCCACTATATGTTAAGGGAATGCAGAGAACGCTACATGGTGATTAGAAAAAAAAAGTGCTAGATTATTTTAAGTTCATGAAAATGTCGGAATGAAAACTGCTGGTTTAGAAATATGGGTTTTGAAAAGCGCATTATTAAGAAACAATAGCAAGAATATTGAAAAAATTTTAAATTTTGCTTCCATTTTTCTTTTTTTGGGAAGAAAATATTTTCTTTTCAGCCATCTATTTATTTTTTAAAATAACTTCTATTTTTATGTGTTACTTGGTTTGCTAAATCCATATTTCCTTTTCACACATTTTTATAATTCAACAGCTCTAAAATAGACATTTTAACTCTGAATTAATTTACCTGCAAATGTTTGCTGTTATTAAAATAGAAAAAAAATCATATAATGCATTGTCTGGAAATTAATACATTGTTCTGTAACATTACGTTATTTACTCACAATGTCACATCAAATCCAAAATTTTTATTGTCTGATATTCTTATTATTTTAAACTGAATATTATGACTTAAAATTATTTACATTTCAGTTATTTATACTATAAATATGTGATAATTCTTCAAGATTTACTCAAGCGGAGAAAATCTTGGTGGATATGCAATTAAATAAAGTGCTATTTTATTAATTTAAAACGTTTTATATCAGCTGAACTATTAGAAATTAAATATTAGTTAATTTCTTATTTTGTTTCCATATTTAAAGCCCATATTTAATTTTATGGCTGGTCTTTTTTAAAAAAAATTTGTATGCTTACTTTTTAAATCATCTAACTTTTTAAATAAAGGAACTCTCATGCTATTAACTTTATTTGTATCACTGTTACAGGATGCTAACATTTGTATACCTGATGAAGAAGGCAAAACACCATTGCACTGGGCTGCCACAAATTCGAGTGACAATGCTTTGGAATGTATAAAAATTTTATTGGTAAATATGACTGTTCTTGTATCTTTTTTTCTGTTTCATGGATGTATTTATTATATAATTTTTTCTTTATTAAAATGCTGAAAATTTTTTTTTGAAATCTTATTGGAAAATAAAGCTATGAAAAATTATGAGATATATTTGAATTTTTCATATAACATATATATCATATGAATTTTACACAAGTTTATGCATTATTTTAGATTTAATAATGATCATTTGTTTAAAATTTTAATGATAAAATTGTACTTGATTGTTGCTGCATAATATGTTTCTACTCTTTGCATTTATTCTTGCTTACTAACAATAATAATTTTTTTAGGTACATTATATTTTCAATGAATTTTAGCTTATGTTAATATAATTAATAATACTAAAATTGCAACTATACCATGATTAGTAAATTTGAAGATGTTTATCAATAACATTATTGTTTATTTTATAAATTTTTCCCTTCTCAGCAAAGTAGTCTCTTCACTTTTTTTTTTATCATTAAAATTTTTTTGTGAAGTAAAGAATGCTGCTTTATAGTTTCGATTCTATTTTATAAGTTCATCTCTTATTTTTAGTCTATTCATATGTATGAACGAAATACAGATGTTTTGCTATTAAGTAATAATGATCCTATTTAGTCCTTTGTTTTCAATAATTGACTTTCCATTGCCTCAAACAGCACTTTTTCAGAACTTTTGTTTTAGTATTTTGATATGAATTCATAAGTTTTATTTAAAGAGATGGATCATTTTTTCATCGCAATGGAAGAATCTAAGAGAAAATAATTAATATTTTATTTTTTAAATATAAAAGATTTAGCAAGTTATTTTTTGCATTTGATTTTGCTCATTTGCTCATTAAATTAATCATTCAATCTGTTTAGACTGTGAGAAGATTAATCATAATTGTTGCTCCCAGATCTTCACACTAAATATAATTCAGTGGCTATTCCTTCCTGTTATATAAAATTTTTTTCATATGCCCTATACATTTAAGAATTTCAGGTTTATCAAAATATATAACTATTTGGAGTATACAGGGCATCTGAAATACCTTGACATCAGCTTTTAGTCTGTAAATATTGATATCAAATTAGAAATTAATTTTGTGTTAAATTACGAATTTGGATAAAGAAATGCATAATTTTCTGAAATCAACTAAAAATGTAATGTCTGTAAATATTGATATCAAATTAGAAATTGTGTGTTAAATTATGAATTTTTGTAAAGAAATGCATAATTTTCTGAAATCAACTAAAAATTGCAGTGTTACATTTCGAGAAATACAAAATATCTTCACAAGAAGAAAAAAAAATCTAGTAAGGAAAGTAGTTCCCATTGGATTGTATATCGCACCAAAACATTTCAAGGAATGTATTTAGCCAAAGGTATTAAAGATTAATCATAAATTGCAATGAATTATTTTTTGCGTAAATGTAAATGACACATGACAAAGATGCATGCAAATATAAATATTTGTATTTAATCTTCGGTTTGATTTGTGAAATTGTCAGAAATATGCTTTTTGTAAAAGATCTAAACTTTTTACATGATTAATTGCAAATTTATTGTGGAAAATGGATATGAAATGTGTGCTTATGAAAATATGTGCCTGCATATAGGAATGGTGCTATTTGTACAAAGTTTAATTGTTAACAGCGTTATTATTTCTGCAAAAATCAATTTATTCATTGTTTGTAATTGGCGTGTAAAGTAAACCAAAGAGCCAACTTTATTAAAATTGCTCCTCTCTATATTTTCTTTTTTTGAAATCTCCTAATAATGTTCTAAGAACTCTTAAATATTTAAACTACAACTTATTCTTTCAAACTGAAAGCCATTTGTAAAAAAGAAAAGAGAAAGTTCAGCATATATCATGTTAAATATTGTGTGCACAACAGTCCTGATCGAATATATTAATCAGATGTCCTTTACTACTAAGAAGATATTTCATTTTTTAATATTTTTAAGAAAATATTTTAAGAATTAATATGAAAAACACTGAGAAAGAAACAATGTATACACTTAATCCTTTGTAAAAGCAAAAAGGTAAGAAAAGTATAACAGGTCATAATTGCTATAAAATAAACCTTTTTTTAAACAGGAAATTAGTTAACTAAAATCGAAATTATAAAAATTGAGGCCAACTAATTAACACTAATAAATCAATCTTTTTTCTTTTTAAAGTACAAAGGAATATATGTTGTAGTATTAAAGATATGTGTTTTTAAAAAAATGAGCAAAATTAAAAATAGATGAAGAACCTATATAGGATTTGTACAGTGACTTGCTGAAAGCTACTTCAAATTGTTCAAATCAATTCTATTACATGTTACTTCAAATTGTTTAGAGGAAGGTCAACAATTTTTACAGCCATTAAACATTCAATATTAACATTTCAAAGAAGCTTCTTTCTTTCTTCAATAATTGGGTTCTTTCAGCAATTCTAAGTCTTACAAAGAATCTTCTTTGCATTATCGTAAAGAAATTCTTTGATCCTCGGATTTCTGAATATTTCTATCATATAAAAAGATGACATGAATGAAAATATTTTATTATAAAGGGTTATTTGTTAATCTTTCTGTAAATTAGATTAATAAAAAGATACTGCACTTTGTGCATTTTAAGCTTAATATGATTACTTTCATAAAGTGGGAAAATATCTTTGATTAGAAATTTTGCCATTCTATACATAGACTATTTCTTTATTTTCGCAGCATCGGAATGATAAAATTAAATTCTTTAAGCATTCTCTATATACGAAGATGTCAGCTTTTGTTTTTTGGCAGTTGTGCATTTTAAATAAATTTATAAGGAATTGTCCAAATTAAAAGCACAAAGAATTGCTTTTTCACTAAGACTTTTTGAAGGAAAGATTTGCATGCCTTTATCATTTTAGATTTTTGAGATTCACTTTACTCTTTTGACACAGCTCCACAGTGGTCATGTCTTTTAAATCTATTTTTAGATTTAATTGCTGACATTACTTCTTTAATTTAAAATTATAGCTATAGAGTCTACACATGAGTGTAATTGCCATTCAAGACATATCATTAAGAAAAAAAATTTCTGGAATGAACTAGAGGTGCATTATTTTGTAAGAATAAGTTTGAAGATAAATCAGTAAAACAGAATTTTTAGAAAAGGTGTCTTAACTCACATCAGAATTTATTATTACTTGTGAATTTCTTTGAAGTTAATTATTGTTTAAATGTGGAAATTTTCTGTTTGTTTTTTAATACTGCACCATTAATCCAACAATATCAGCTTAAAATTTCCATACATCAAAAAACAGATTAATTTGTGGTTTTTATCAGTGGTAACTTGTCAAATATTTCATTTGACTTTTTTTTTTTTTTTTTGCAGTATTTTTACTCCAAAAAGGAAATAAGGGTATCAAACTACTTTTTTTGCCATGCTGTAATTATGCTCGTAACCTTACTAAATATAGAGAGTAATTTACTCATTTTGTATATAGGGACTGCATAAAAATTAGAATTTTTTATTTATAAATTTTTCTTGTAATTTTTGATTCTATAATTTCTGCACCTTTATTTTTAAAGCACCTTTGTAATTTAAGATTTCTTTTTATTCATGGCCCAGTATTAATTTCTTAACTCTGAGAGATAGACATGTACTTCCTATCAAAAAGTACTGTAAATGATGTAAAGAGTTGCATTTTATGTTACTTCAATGAATAAATGCGATGATGATAAAAGTAAGAAGTTTAGATTTTATACATTTCCCTAGTCCTATTAATCATATATAATTAATCATTCTTGACTCTTTAACATTGTAGGGGGGCATTCTTTTCAAATCAAAACTGATCCAAATATAAAGCTTTGAATGCCACTATTTTTGATATTTTTGGCCGACTCGAGGAAGATATTAAAAGCTTTGTATCACAATCAGATTTTATTGCAGAAAAAGGCAAGATTTTCAAATCTGCCAAAAAGTATTTTTCAAAATATGACTAATAAGGTGGAGAACTCTATAAAGATTTACATTTCATGATTTCTCTGCTGTATATATTTATTTAATAAAATAGCATTAATTTTAAGGCACTTTGACTGTTGGAAGTGCTCTGTGTGATGAAAGGTATTCTGGTACGTTCGGATTTACATATTTTACCGCATTTCCCCATAAAAGTTGGACAAACTGTCATTGAACTTCGACTGTATAAAAAATATACTTAAATTTATGTTTTTCTGTGAAGATTCGGCCACGAAGGCATTTAAGATCGGTCCAGAAATTCATGAAGAAAAGGGTTTTGACTCACCCATTTCTCAGAATGTATTGAAGCTTTCAATAAGTACATGCATTTTTAAATGTAAAAAAAAAAGCATGTGTATTTGAGAAAATATAAAGATTTTTTTTTTCCTTCAAAAAAATTTCGAATGTTCCGTCAATTTGTTTGCCTTATAAAACACAGTTTACAAGCAAATTATAAAAAACTTATTTAATATGTGACAAAGTATTACCAAAGCATTATATTAAAATTTAAACGGAAATCTTTAAATATTTGAGTAAATATGAATATTTTTAGTAAATAAATTTTTCCTGTGCCAAAGCGAAATATAGCATATTTTCCCTTAGATAATATCAAGGCCAAATATCTAGGGCAATTTCTATAAAAATTCCAATTACCATTAAAATTCATAAAGATATCTGCATTACAGCTAATTGAATTTCTGTTATTCAGAGACAGATGAGGGGTTTTCCATTAATTTAAATTCTTTAATTCAGTATATTTTGAATAAACAAATGGTTATACTGAAATTTATAAAAGATCAGAAACATACTAATTACTCCTTCATATTTATGCATTAAGAACATATTATAAATTGCAGTAAATTAGGCATCATCGATAACAAAATATCTTATTATGTTATTCATTATTATTTGTACGAAAATTAAAACTTCAAATATTATGTAACTTAATATATAAAACAGTTAAAAGCAGGAATTCATCATTCTTTCAAAAGGAAATTGGAAAGCTCTGTCACTGATGCGAGACATTGTGGTCTGGCTTGAATATGATGATCCATTTAATCTGTTAGGTATTTTATTTAACTGCGATCCAGACTCAGTGTAGACCAGTCAGATTCTTCAAAACCTCTTTGGAACTTCGAATTCACATGCCTCAAGTTCATCACATGTAAATCACAATGCCTCATGTCAGTGGTAGGGCTTTTCTTCTTTTTTGTGAAAGAATGGCATCTAATTCCCGCAAAAAGCATTTTAAGAATTCTTGTGTGTAGTCTTCATTGAGTAGAAGCTACTATTGCATTCAGGGCCGGTCATCTGGGAGGTGCGGCGGGTGCTATGCACCCAGGCCCCACGACTGAGGGGGGCCCCACCGTGATTAAGAATTAAAATATTGTTCTGAACAATAATAGCGTTTATACGTACTGAAAGTGGGTGGCTGGGTGCCGTTATTAGGCAATGATCGCAGTGATACCTATAAAAAAAGGAGGGGGTGGGAGTTGATTTATCAATAAAGAAAACCCTTCAGATGTTAAGACAGAGTGGCGCGACTTCTGGGCGCTAGCGGCGACCAGAATGAGGCTGGGTTCAAATGGACTTATCGGCTATTGCTTTTTTCTGCATCTAATGTAATATTTCTTATGCGTGCAAGCATGTATGTTTTTTATATTAAGTTGCTCAAACAAAAAGTAAAACGAAGATAAATTAAACGATCAACTCCTAGCAATGCACATTGCATTCCTGTTTCACCGGCCATGAACGGAATGAAAAGAATCAAGGAAGAAGTTTAAATGTAGCAGTCGGCGGATTTAGATATATCCGAAGTTCATAGTGTATATTATAGTCTTGTGCAAGTGTGCAAAATATTGTTAATATAAGGTAAGTAGATTTGCAATCACTTACCTCACATATTAGGTAATAGCTTATAATATAGCATATAATAATTTGATAATTCATTCTATAAACTGTTTAATACTGTTAGATATAACCATGTCCACGCCAAGAAAATATCCCTCTGGGTGTCAAAAAAAAAAAAAAAAAAAAAAAAAAAAGAATTATCAGAAAAGAAAAAAGAAAATCTAAACTTCAAGAAGTCACAAGTAGATCTGTTTTCTTGGCTACGAAATAATTCTGGCAAAGAAATTGCTTCAACTTCAGAAATTACAATTCAAACTTCAACTGGGGAAGAAAATTCCGCGCTAAGTACATAGTCTAGCAATGAAAATGTTGAAACGGTGAAATTTGTTGAAGAATCGTGTGTTTATACAAATGTTACCGAATCGGAAAATAATGACGAAAATGACAATAACAAATATGATCAAGAAAGTATAAATGATCCTAGTTTATGGCCAAGTATTATAACTGATAAAATTAGAATGTTTTGTATTAAAATCGGACCTGTGCAACACAAAGGAGTGTTTGCTAAAAATGCAGAAGGTAGATCATTTTCCACTGCATACTACTTTGAAATAATGTCAAATGGTGAAATTCAACTTTGCAGCTGGTTAATTTATTCAAAGACGCAAGACTCCTAATTTTAATTTTGCTGTATTCTGTTTTCCAAAAGAAGAGGAAATGACCAAACTACACGATTTATAGGTGGCTATAATAACTGGAGAAAGCTGTCAAATGTAATCCAAAATCATGAACGCTCTAGTTGTCATATTAATTCGTTTATTGCTTGGAAAGAATTATTAAAAATACTAAATTTATGTTCGACTATTGATAAAACGAATCAATTTAATATAAGTGAAGAAACGGCATGACTCAAATTACTATTTCAAAAAATTGTAGATGTGATTCTATTTTTAGTGTGTAATAATTTTCCACTTCGAGGAACCCACGAAATAATAGGTAAGCCTAATAATGGAATTTTTTTAAAGTTTAATCGAATTATTAAGTAAATACGATCCTGTGCTAATGGATCATATAAACAAAACACATTCTAAAAATAGAATTGTGCATCATTTAGCTCATAGGTCACAAGAACAAATTATTTCTGCGTTAAGAAATGAAGTCCTTTAAACACGATATAAAAGCAGCCACGTACTATAGTATCCAAATGGATTGTACTCCTAATATTTCCCATTAGGAACAAACTTCAATCATTATTAGATATTTAAATTTTGAAGAGAAAAGGTTTAACTATAAATGAGTCATTTATAGGGTTTATTGAAGTAACTGATCTGATTGGTGAAGGACTTGCAAAAACTCTATTAGAAAGATTAAGCGAACTTTATTTAGATATTATGAATTGTAGAGAGCAAGCATACGACAACGGTAGTTACATTAAAGGGAAATATAAAGGTGTACAGTCTAGAATACTTTCTGGAAACCCGCATACAATTTATGTGCCTTGCCTATCACATTTCTTTAATTTATTAATTTGTGATGCCACTTCCAGTAGTATATATTGTAAAAAGACTTTGGGATATTGCAACGCTTATATTGCTTATTTTCCGCATCTACAAAAAGATGGAAAATTCTACAAAAGTATTGAAACATTTCTCTTAAACCATCATGTGACACTCGTTGGAAAGCCAAAATAGATTTGGTTAAATCTGTGTATACACAGTTTGAACAAACTTGTAATGCTCTAGAAGAATTTATTGATGTAAATAACGATAATACAGCAGTATCCTAAGTTAAAAATTTATTAGATGCAATACAAGAAATGCCATTTATTTTATGTTTAAATAGTATGGTTTGCAATATTGCCCAAAATTAAAAGTATCAATAAATTATTTCAAACAAAAATAATTGTTCTTGACTCGGCTTTCAATTTAGTCAATAAAATTAAAACTGAAATCTAAAATTTAAGAACAAAATTTAACACATTTTTAGACGATGCAAAAGTACTAGCACCTAATTTGAACATTTCAGAACATTTTCCTGTAAAACAGATTCGAAAAAAGAAAAGATTGTATTCCGAATTAGCAGAAGGCGAAGTTATAAAAAACCCAGTAGAGGAATTGAGGTGTTATTTTTTTAACACTGTAATTGATAGTATTATTGTACAGATAGAAGATAGATTTAAAAGTATACCAAATATTATTTCTGATTTCAAATTTGTTACTGATATAAATATTTTAGAAAAACATGAATTAGTGAAATGTTCCAAAAACTTTGTGAAGTTTTATAACTGAGATGTAGATGAAAACCTAATCCAGGAAATTTGTTTCCTACGGGATTTGATTTTGAATGAAAGAGATGTAAATAACGCACAAGACATACTGCAATACACACTAAATAATAATTATAACGAGGTATTTCTAAATGGATGAACTGTGTTAAAACTTTTCTTTACATTGCCAGTTACTATAGCAAATACTTAGCGCTCTTTCAGTAAATTAAAATTAATAAAGAATTATCTTCGGTCAAGCATACGTGTTCAGAACGCTTAAATGCACTTGCTATATTAAGCATCGAAAAAGAAATTGTAAAAAATTGTAATTTTTCTGAAGTAATTGATGTATTAGCAAAACCAAAATCACACATTAAATAGACATGCATTAATAATATGTGTTCGTGTTTTTTTTTTTTTTTTTTACCTTCACAAAAAAAAAAAAAAAAAAAAAAAAAAAAAATAGTGTCCCAAATGGCTTCTTGCACCCGGGCCCCTTCATAGAGCAGGCCGGCTTTGCTCTTAAACCATCATATGACATTCGTTGGGAAACCAAAATAGATTCTGTTAAAGCAGCGTATACGCAGTTTGAACAAGCTTGTAATGCCTTAGAAGAATTTATTGATGTAAGTAACAGTAATACAGCAGTATCTGAAGCTAGAAGTTTATTGTATGCAATACAAGAAATGCCATTTATTTCATGTTTAATAGAATGGTTTGCAATATTATCCAAAAGTAACACTATCAATAAACTATTTTAATCAAAAATAATTGTTTTTGACTCCGCTTTCAATTTAGACAATAAAATTAAAACTGAAATCTAAAATGTAAGAACAAAATTTAACACATTTTTAGACGAAGCAAAAGTGCTAGAACGTAATTTGAACATTTCAGAACATTTTCCTGTTAAACGAATTCGAATGAATGAAAGAGATGTAAATAATGCACAAGACATATTGCAATGCATACTAAATAATATAATGTTAAAACTTTTCTTTACGTTGCCAGTTACTTTAGCGAATGTTGAGTGCTTTTTCTGCAAATTAAAATTAATAAAGAATTATCTTCGGTCAAGCATACGTGTTCAGAATGCTTAAATGCACTTGCTGTATTAAGCACCGAAAAAGAAATTGCAAAAAATTGTACTTTTTCTGAAGTAATTAATTGCGAAAACAAAATCACGCATTAAATAAACATGCATTAATGATATATGTTGATGTTTTTTTTTTTTACTTCACAAAAAATTATTGCCCCAAATGGCTTCTTGCACCCGGGCCCCTTCATAGAGAAGGCCGGCTCTGATTGCATCAAAATATGTGACTCCCTCATATTATAGAAATTAACAAATCTGCTGAATAAGCAAACCCTAAAGATGTCCAGTGGCGTTTAATTATATTGTAAATTAAGTTATAAAGTGTTAAAAATTCAGTTCATGTGCAAATTATAGTGACAACATAATAAAATTATTTTAATTTACAATGCCTTTTTACTGTATTTTATTATTTAATTATTAACTATTTTTTTATTATTAACTTAATTTATGGAATGGGAGGAGGTAATTAATATATTTCTAACTTTTTATTGAATTTAGTGCAACTATTCATAAATTCAAGTTATGAGAATATCAATTTTTGGAAAATCTTTCGTTATATTTGGATTCTCATAAGAGCAACTGAAATTCAGCTCTCTGAAATGCCAAGATCTTTCTGAATTTTGATGATATTTATCTGGAATTTTTATATAATTTGCTCAGTATATATGACTTGAAAATTATGAAAGGAAAAATATGCTGTATTTCGTGCCTGCCCAGTTTATATACTCAAAACATTTAGATTTCCTCAAATATTTACAAAATTCCCTTCAATTTTTATTGCAATTTTTTGATTATATTTTGTCAAATATTCTGTAAGTCATATGATTTGTTGGAAAGCTGTATTTTATAAGGCAAAGAAGCTGAGGAGAAATTTTCGGAATTAAAAAAACAAAAAATCTCTCTTTTACAGAAATGCGTGTAAATATTGCCCATAGCAATTGAAACCATTATTGTAAATTTCAATTCATATTTGTTTTCTTGGAAGAGGACAAGATAAAATTCTTTGTTTAAAATAGTTCCTCCAACCTCTTTGGTGAAATTCAGAAAATTCCATTAATCAGAATATAAGTGGGATGACTAAAGCGAAACTGAAGAAGTCATGCTGTCATACATTAGGTGTGTTCTTGTTAAAATAATTCAATCCAAAGTGAGACGACATAAACATTTAATATTTACATTTAAAACATTTTAATATATCGATCGTAGATTAACAGAGGTAACGCTAATGCGTATTTCAAATTTTTCGAACGCACGTAAATCAACAAAGCAGAGTTGAGTTTTCACACAACTAAGTTCAATAACAAATTGTTTTAAGTTGCGCTTGAGTTATTTTTGCTTCTTCGTTACACCACATAAGAATTAATTTCGGTTTACGATTATAGTAGATGACCTGGATATGTTTTGGATAAATATTTAAGGAATTTTGCCAAGGTCAGTATATTTCAGACACTTCTTACATTGATGCAATTTTGAAACTTGTTCACATTGTTGGAATTTTAATTTTTATGTTGTTTGAGCCAGAGTTCATGCTTTATTTATTTATTTTAGGAAAAAGAGAATAGTCTTATAAATTGGCAGGATTATGGTGGTAGATCTGCTCTTCATTTAGCAGTTGCTACTGGAAGTACAGATGTTGTTCGTTTTTTGGTTTGTAAAAATATTCTTATCTATGGTAATAAAGGGCAGTATGTGTTGACATTTTTAGAGATCAATCCAAGATGGAGATAAATATTCATTGCTTTATTTTTCCTTTTATTTTTAAAGATTGCATGCTTTTTTTAGAATTTTTTTTTTTGGAGCTTGGGTTATATATAGCAATAAGCAACAGTAATACAAATACAAATGCAATTAATTATTGGTGAAATCACAAAGTATTCATGAAAGTAAAAGAAGGCTTGAGACAGCATTATGACTACTTGTTTTTACCTCCAATTTCTATTGCATAATATAATTTGGGATTTAGATAATTGTTTGGAAGCAAGTTTAATTATTTAAGCAATTATACATATATATAGTGCGCACGCGCTCACTATATATATGTATAATTTCGAAATTTGCGTGTGTGTAAAAACATATTTTTGGTCAGTTTCGTGGTCGAATAGAGAAGACAGTTTTGTAATTTTAAAACTTCGCTTTATTCCTTCCCTGGAGGGATAATTTATGTACAAGAAGCGAGGACGAATTTACGACCGTTCACAAGAGCAGAAGAGCGTGAAATATTTATCCCCAGTGATTATATACTGTGAGATTCTGATAGGGATTTTTTTTAACACGTGACGATTTAAGAAAGGGAATTATTGGCATCTTTTAAAAGAATTTGCGTAGTTTGACAGATTTTTATCCTTCAATCGGAGTGTGGGAATTTTCTGATTTCAGCACTTTTACAGAGCTTGTGTAGCATTAATTATATAAAGAAAGTGGAATGGGATCAGGAAATAAGAGAACGTTTTAGAATTAAGTTAATATGGGTTAAATTAAGATAAAAATTAAGGAAATTAATTAGGGTGTAATTAAATTAAGAGATATCATTACATACACATATCTCTTAATCTAATTTAAATTCTGATTAATTTCCTAATTTTTATCTTAATTGGGCCCATATCAACTTCATACTAAATGTTCTCTTATTTCCTGATCCAGTTCCTATTTTTTTATTTAATTAATGCTATACGCGCTCTATAAAAATGCTTACTTCTGCCTTTCCTCGCGCTCTGAGTGAAGGATTAAAAATTCCTAATGCTTAGCATATTCTCTTAAAGATATCTAAATTTCCCTATCCTAAAATTTTTCCCTGTTAAAGAAATTTCTATAAAAATCTCATTGTGAAAATCATTAAAAGGAGAATTTTGCTCTTGTGTCGCGATGTAGACTGAAGTATCTCATCGCTTCTTCCATATACATAATACGCCTCCCAGGATAGAATAAATTGAAGTTAAAAATTCAGAAGTGTCTTCTATTCGGCTATGCAACTGTTTAAAAAAATATGTTTATATGCACTAGTCGCCTGAGGTGACTAACTGGATCGTCAAGAATATTGGTTATATATGTTTCAGATAAATCTTTTAGATATTACTTCATGTCCATGATTTCACCAAATTGTTTGTATTTAAGACTTGCTATTTTAATTGTTATATTCTGTGTATTGTGTCATAAACCTTTCTAAAGAGGACAATCCCTTATAATGTACTAATGTTGCTATAAACGTAAATATCTGCTTCGTCTCTCTACCAAATTTCGCAGTATTTTAACTTTTAACTTTGTCTTGTAAACTATGCAGTTGTTAAACAGAATCCTTCTTTTTTTAGCTTTCAACAATGCAAGAAAATCATGCGAATAAATAGTTGATGAAACAATAAAAGTTTTTGAATTTCTAAGCAACAATGTAATTTGTTGTTGGAAATGATAAAAAAAGTGTATTTTTTAGAAAATTGCTGAAATTCAGTAAATATTCTCATGGCTACTTAATTGGTATTATTAAAAAGAAAATTTTTTATACTGTGAAATGGCGTAAAATTCATTTTTGTGCAGTGATATTTTTGGAAGTTATCGCGGAAAAATGCAGAAATTCAGTTTAATTTTTAATAAAATTTCAAAAAAAAAAAAAAATCATTTCGAGGTGGTTATTCCCATCCTTCAAGGTATACATGTGCCAAATTTGGTAGCTGTAGGTCTGAGCCGGAACGCGCACAAACACATTTTTATTATTGGTATAGATGTATATTGAGAGAGATGCATTGTATAACCAATAATTTAAAATCTTTTTTATATTTGTATATGGAGAACAATATTTCAGCTTTTTAATATTTTTTGCATTAATTTTACTACAAATTTAAGTTTTTCTATGTTTTATAGTTAATTAAAAAGATATTTTGATATTATAAATTCAATCAATAAATTGTGCATACTTTCGCCATTTCTATTACAACTACCAGCTGTATTTGTCATGAAGCTTATGTTTAAAGCAGCTACTTCAGCCACTGCAGTTCGAGCTATATATCATGAATGAAAAGTCATGATCACAATTTTGACTTATTGTTTGACGTAATTTTTTGAAAACAAATTTTTCCATTCAAGTTTTTGATGCTGCTGAACTCTGAATACTTTCTGGTTGGGAAAGCATTCAAAATAAAATATTACTAATGTTTTTCTCTAATATATAAATATGTCATGGTCAAATTTGTTGCTATAAGTAAGAAAATAAAGTTGAAATTATTTTTAAATATGCATTTTTTTGACTCACTCTACAATCACATTGTGTTAAATGCTATTTTTAAAATGTCAGTTTTAACTTAGTTTTAATATTTAGTTTGCATCTGAATTCTTACGGTAGTGATGATTTTGAGGTATGTTTTAAAGAAATATTTTGCTGAATTTTAAAAAATCATTTGCCATGAATTATATTGCATATCTGCATGTTAATTTTTCCCCTTATGTTTAAAACTTTCTTTCATTCATATTTGTTTTATATTTAAAATCAGGTTTCTAGAGATGATTGCAATATTGATATTCTTGATAATAGTTTTTGCACTCCATTGCACTGGGCTGCTGGAAAAGGTAATTTTTAGATTTGCTACATGTATTTTCCATACATTATTTATGAAATTACAGATTGCTTCCCTACATGATGAATATTTCAAATATTTAATGAAGCATTTTTTTTCTGAATTGCGTTGTAATTTTTTAACTACAAAGTACTATATGTTCATGTAAGCTTGTTTAAAGTTTGAACTATGAATTTCTGATTATAAGTCAAATTTCATATCTTAATATAAAGCTGCTACACCACCAGGAAAAACAGGGAATTTAAAAATCGTCTGAAAAAACCGGGAAAATGCAGGAAAATTTGGAAATTTTCATAAAAGCAGGAAAAAAAACCGGGAATTTTAAGTTTCTTAGTTATTTTTTCGCAACCAAAAAATGCCGATCTCTAAAGACTGCATGAATAAAAGATTGTAGTCATAGCTTCCAAAAACGAAACAATATCATTCGCGATTCTTTAATGCCGAAACTCACACCTTTTCTCTCTCCCTTTTTTTTTTGTGTATAGATCATACTAGTTTCGATTTGCAAGACATTGCTCTTTTGCCATGAGATTCCCGAATTGCAGCTAATAAGCATGCGCAAGACATCTGTAACTGCGTGAACGAAGAGAATATATTTCTCTGGCGGGATTAGCAGCATTCAATCTACGAAAGCATTGCGGTAGTGTTTTGTCTACCATACTTGAGTTTATTGAATGGTTTATTATATGAGAAACTGTAAGCTTATTCATAGTAGATTAGAGAATATTTTTATATCAAAGAGCTGTTCAAACTTCGTATGTAATACGAATTGGACGGATAAAAAAAAATTAATCCTGATTTTGCTGAATGGGTTGCATAAAATCAATTTACTGCGTACTTCTCGCTTTGTAAGAACATAATAAGTCTAAATAATATGGGAAAACAGGCACTTACTAATCAGGCCAAAAGAGAAAATCATACAAGATTGTGTGCTAGTTCAAAAGAGTCATCATTGATGCTGCACTTAGTATCTAAAAGGAATGACACATCGGATTCGAAAACGTTAGATATCATGTCCGAAAATAAACTTATTTCGAACTTTTTAGTTCAAGGACGATAATTTAAAGCTGAATTTTTATGGGCATTAAAACTTATTGTATCACATTCGTCCTTTAATTCATTCAATGATATATCATAAATATTTTCACATATATTCACTGAAAGTGAAATAGCTGTAAAATTTACGTTAGGATTTACAAAAATATTATACCTTATTTGTTACGGATCAGTTCATTAGCTCCATGAAACTGATGGCTGAAAATGCTGTAGAAGTTGCAAAAATTAATACCCAAATGTTTGAATTAGCAAAAATGAGTAAATAAGAAAATAATCTTGCTTTGTAAAGTTTTTTATTAAGTAATCGTTATACGATATGGATCATGATAACAAAAATGTTTTGTGCTTCATTTCACCCGAGTCCTTAATTTTATGTGACTTTCAATTAAAGAGCATGAAAGGTAATATATCCCCCCCCCCTCGCTTAATATATAAATTTTGTCTTCCTAAATTCTAGATAATAAATAAGGATAAATTGTTTTTTTCTTCTTTCTGTATGTAAATAGAAACCTTCTTTTAATATACTATTATTTTGAATAATGTTAAATTGTTGTTTCCTTTCCTTGCTTTTTTAACTCCTTCCTCCACATTCCATTATGACTAGCACTTGAGTGTTATTCGCGCATTTTCTCTTATCTTGAATACATGTACAGGGAAAAAAAAACAGAGAATTTCTTTTTCCAGATTTTAGTTGCAACACTGTAATAATCAGTTTTCTTAAAGGGAAGCAGAATACACAAATTTTCACAATAAAGAAAATTGCTGTAACATACAAAAGAATGCATCTTTTTCCTTTTAATGTTAGTTATTTTAAAATAAATTTAAGTTTTTTAGGATAGATTTCTTCAAATGTTGTTTTGTTATGAAGCATTTAACTAGTGTGATTTTCAGAAAATTTATTTATTATTGTTTTAAGACCTACTTTTTGATATTGGAATGTATTTGCTATTATGATATTTGTTTAACAGGTTTTTATGATAAAGTTGATATTCTTTTGAGTGGAAGAGCATGCTGCACAAGTGCAGATGATAATGGTGCAACTGCACTACATTATGCAGCATACAGTAATCATGCAGTAAGTGAAATTCATTTACCTAATTAGAATGATTTTAAAGCATTATTTTACAGTTTATTAATATTACTTTTTTTTAAAAATCATTGAAAAAATTCAGAAAATTCTTATAGAATAATTTTATGTGAAACTGCTAAATAATTTCTTTACTGTAACATATTTAATAATTTTTAATCATGATATGCATTTTTATTTCTTTCCCATAAGGAATACTATAGCAACAATTTTTTTTCCTTCAAAGATTAAATTCCTTAAAAGAATTCTCTGATATACTACTTTGAATAGGAATTTTTAATGCTTTTTTAATGTATAAATGCATATAGAAATCACAGAAGTTATAAGGAAGCAATAAATTTATATGAGAGCCGATAAAAAATGGATATTATAATACTGTTGGTTGAAATTTTGTTTCCATCTTGATTTGATAGAGAATGCCATGAATTTTTCATTGTGAAGTTTTGTTCTTAATGTGTTTTTATTTTAAGGTTAAAGATGCAACTGTCGTAATTATGCATAAAATGATTAAAATAAATTATGGTAAAAATATTAAGCGATGCGTAGTTTTTTTCAATTTCAACAAGAATTTTATTTCTTATCATTCACTGTAATGTCTCTTCAATTAATTTTTTTTCAGAAAACAGTGGAAGTTTTTGTATCGAGAAATTATGTATGTGTTGATGCTGAAGATAATAATGGACGAAATGCACTTATATGGAGTGCAGCTCAAAATGCGGATGATGTTGTCAATATTATGGCTCTCAATGGAGTAAATTTGCTGTTTGCCGACAAGAATGGGATTACTGGTATTTAATTCTATGCTCATTTGAAAAAAATCACATGAATTTCTACAAATGAATTTTGATTATGAAAGATTAGAAATTTGCAATAAATGAAATTTGTTATAATGCTTATTTAGTATTATTTTTTCTTATATGTTTATTTAGTCGTTATTGAAAGGATTAATGTCTTAGCAAAGATATTATATTAAATAAGCAAATTGGTGAGACATTTGGTGTTATGAGATTAACTAATGATGTTTGACAAGAAGTAAAAATGCACAAATTAGCATAACGTGCAAAAATGCACGTTTCACAAATTAGCAATTTTAAAACTGATTCAGATGAAATCTGTTTTATATTTTAATTAATGTTGTTTTTAATTAACCTAGAGAGATGTAATAATTTTTGTTATTTTTTCATTAAATCACTGTAAGACTTTATCTATTTTCTTTATATGTGCATTTGTCATTACTAAGTTTTGATTTTTATTTGCATATTCGTTGATTATAATATAAAAGCATTATTTCCCATAGCACTACATGCAGCAGCCCTTCAAGGCCATGAAGCAACAACTGAAATATTGTTAAACTTACAAGTTCCTGCTGACCTTAAAGATAAATTTGGAATGACTCCTTTGCTGCGAGCATGTGAATTTGGCCGTTCGAAAACAGCTATGCTATTAATTAACCATGGAGCTAATATTTATGAAAGAGACACAAAAAAAAGATCGACTCTACATTGGTACTTTCCGTTTGTAAATTTTTTGATTTAGTGTTTTATAGTGTATAGAAAATAAAAAATTTCGAAATAAAGATGTTTAAGAAGAAAAATCATGAAATCTGCATAATTTCTTTATTTAAAACTCGAATTTAAGCACTTTATTGGCGTCATTTATTGTGAAACTGTACCTATTTGAAATATTTATTTCTTTACATAATAAAAACATTTGCATGCTGGTTTGTTTCAATTTGTCTTAGAAGCTGCTAGTCTAAATTTAATGAAAACTTACATGACTGAGTTTCAGAATATTTCATAAGCAAACATGAAGATGCACTTATTCTTTGCTTGTAGATGCTTAATTTCATAACTGTTTAATTTCATAATTTTGAAATCTTATTTCTTTTTTAAGGTGTGCATTAGGTGGTCATGCATATTTATGCCAGATACTACTACTTAAGGGTGTTGAGTGCAATTGTGTAGATGTCTTTGGGTAAAACTTTTCATTTGTTTTTTGAGTTTTATTATCATTTTAAAATAATGTAATACATTATCATAAATGATTGTATAGGTTTTTTTTTAGTATGTTTTCGTTAATCTCTACCATGGAGAAAAGTTATGTTATTCAAATTGAAAATGAA
This sequence comes from Argiope bruennichi, assembly GCF_947563725.1. Classification (NCBI taxonomy): domain Eukaryota; kingdom Metazoa; phylum Arthropoda; class Arachnida; order Araneae; family Araneidae; genus Argiope; species Argiope bruennichi. The sequence goes on along the minus strand of NC_079162.1, from coordinate 65,884,559 downwards.
TATTATTGTTAGATGTAATTTAGTTAATTTTTCTCTAAGTACTAAAAACCTGTTCTAGAAATAAAGAATAATATCTAAATGTCCTTTCTTATACTATTTTTTTTTCTCTCTCTCTACCCTTCTGTTCCTTTAATTCATGTTTTGAAAAATATATTTCGGAAGCAGTTGACTTTATTTTGAACTATAAGTGCTGTTAAAAAGCAACAATGAGCCACTTTAATATTTTAGAAAGGAATTGTACCTGCATAAAGATATAATCTAATCTTTAAATCAGAAATATCTAAAATAGCATTGAATATTTATTGGAACCATACATGAATTTAAAACTTTACTGTATATTTTATTAAATATTAAATTATCTTAAAAAATGCTGTTGTGCGAATATATGCGAATTTTACTTAGGATAATTGTTTCTTGAATTCACATTTTAAACGAATCTGTAACAATCTTGTTGCAAACACCGCCATTTAAATAGCTCATATGGTTAGGCTCTTCCTGTACATATTTTTAGATTACATTGAATGGTATTTATATTACTATAAGGGTTAAGTTTTTCTTTAAAGAAACAAATATAAAAATTTGAAATTATTGTGGATTATATTGACCAATATAATTTGCATTACCTCATTCATGCCAGACATGCTTAATTTTTTCCATTATCTCTTTCAAATGCTTTAGAAAAATGCATTTCATAGACATGATGAAGTCAGCGTTCATAGGAATTAAATTTTTGTTATAAAAATGCAGAAATGATATGACTTTCTTTCTTTTTAAATTGGGAAATCGAATTTTAGTGTTATATGTTTCAGTATCTGTATAATCAAGTATTGTATGTGCAGTCGAAATATGTCTCGATATTACAGTTGCGATGTTTTAAATTTATGTATTGTGGTACCTTTTTTTTTATAGTTCAAATAGTCATCATGGTTAAAATTCTAACTTATAAATGATTATTGTACTGATAATGTTCCTTTAAGTAATAAGAAACCAAATATCCAGAGTTGAACTTTACATGGTTTGTTTTTCATTTAAGAAATCATTTATGTAAGGTTGTGATGAAGAAACTACAACCTACTTAGAGAATGTCCGGCTTACCGCCTATTGCAAAATTATAGTATAATAATTTTAAAAAATAGCATGCTCAGTACAACCCAGTGTGAGTTTAGATGTATGGAATTTTTAAAAATGTCATCGCATTAATGTTAAAGAAATTTGAAATTGATTTTTTGGTCCTTATTGAGTTCTGTAATAGATTATATATTTGCTTGCCAACTTTTTTAGGCCTAGTCTTAAAAACGTTTGCACATCTCTAGTCTAAGGAAGTGAATAAGATTTTATTTTTATGGTGATTCAAACTTAGTATCGATTTCTCATTTATTCAGTAATTATTGAGACAATAGATAGATGCGAAATATGTGATTCTTGTTCCTGCAATTTTGATATGTACTGAAGTCTATTCTACAATGATATTGAAGCTTTATTTATATGAAAACAGATATGAAATGCATAAGACTTGGGAAAAATCATTATCGGTCCTTTAAAATGGATAGATTTGTGAGAATTTAAAAAGTCAGTAGTTCACGAAAAGTAATAACAATATTTGATATCTTTCAAAAATTTTATTTGTCTTTTTTACCTATGAATATGGTTTAGAACATTTTATGTATTGTAAGAATTCTTATTATAAAGATCATAGGTTTGATTTATCTCCTGTTCATGAATTTGTACTATTCATTTTATCTTTTAACAAATTTTGCTAAAATTATATGAATTATCAATCAAATGGAGATAAACTGTAGTTTTGTTGACGATGAACTTTAGAATGCCAAATTCGGATTTAGTAGTAGTCGATTTAGTAAGGATTACTCCTCCCACTATTCTACTAATCAGTTCTTTTAATTAATGGCAAGATAGGAAAGTTACAGCATTGTTTCTAAGATTGAAATGTAAATAAAAAGAAAGCCTTTTGAAATTAGTTCTCTGTGTGAAAATAATAGATATTTCCGATAATAATTTCCTGTTAAAAATAGACTTATTCACATAATTTTAATCTTATTCAATAATAAAATAGCTTCGAAATAATTTTTTTTCTCACTGTGTATAAGTATTAGACCGAGCTGCAAAAATAAGAAATAATATTTTTCAAAATGGCAAGCATTTAAATTATACTTAAAAGCAAAGCTGCGAATATGCTGCATGTGGTTTTTCTCCGTCCTGTTGTGACTGAATGCTACATATTTCTTTTACAACAGCTAACAGAATGATTATAAATACCAAATTAAACGTGATGATCAGCATTCAGATCTTAAATCTTTATTTGCAGATGATGAAAAGATGAACCTCTTTTTAATTATGCATTTTGATTTTTAAACTCGCTTTCGGAGAGTTCACAGAAGTTAAGTAAAAGAAATAACTGCCCAATCAGAAGGAAAAAAAAAGGGGGGGGAGGCTTAGGTTTTCACCCGTCACATTTCAGTTTGATGTCATTAATGCTCCAGTTCGTTAAAAGTTATAGATACTCTCCTTTATGTGTGTTTCGTGCATAAATATATTTGTTGACTTCAGTACATCACTTGGAAGATTCGAACCAAAGCGGGGAGGGGGAGAAGACAAGAAAAAGAAAAAAAAGAAACGATGTGGAGTTTTTGACGATAGGATTGAAGTTCAAGCATAGTTTCAATTATTTAAATCATTTGTAGGAATGAGTAACTGAATGTAATCAGAAATCTTATAATCCTGCTTTATTAATTTATTTTAATGTTAAGCAATTTGCTTTTAATATCCTATACTTCAGATCATGAGAATTGATATTCGGAGTCCTTTGTAAAAGTATTAGAAACCTTTTTAGAGGTGCAGATAAGATAAGAAAAAGGTGTGTTATTTCTTTTGATTGACTTTTCATTGATCAATACATCCCTTGAAGAGAAAATGTTTCATTTTTTAGAAATCTGCTTATAAAATATTGAGCGATAGAAAATAGCTTATAAAAGTAGGGGAATATTTAATGAGATTTCGACAGTTTCACTGACATGTATTTTGTTCAGTGATGAAGAAAATTAAGAATTTTCCTGTAATGGACAAATGCTAAAAGTCATATTCTTCTCAAAACCTGTTGGAATCTCATGTTTAATTCTCATGTGAATTTATCTGGAAAATTGACTGTACTGAGGAATGATAAGATATTTTAATTTGGAAAAGAAAAATGTCCATGTAAATCCATGAATATCTTACTTTTAACTATTTAACTCTAAGCTTTGTTTAATATTTTTGTAAAGTATTAAAGCACAAGCGATTTAAAAGAAAAAATACATGTAAGTGGAAAAGAACATGACATAAAAAAAAAATAGAAAATGTGAGTTATATATGTGAAAATCTTCATATATATCATGATCCAAACTAATTTAAAGGAGCAGCAACTGTTTTTCTTAAAATGATATACAATTTTCTATCCATTTAAAAGAAAAACTAGTTTGAATTTTATAATTTAAAAATATATCTAAATGCATAAAATATTTTAGAGAGTCAAATGTCATTGTCGATCGATTTATATTATGTCAAATGATAAGGGCCAAGCTGGGATTATATTAAATAGTATCTTCTGTATTTTAAATTTCTTGAATTCAATTTAAAATCTTATTTCTTTAACTATCTTCATTAATAAGAGAGTATTTTCTTAATGTATTATAAAAATATTTTGTAAATTGTTAAACTAGAACCTTTATTAATAATATATCTGCTATAAAACATATTAAATTCCTCCTTAGAATGACACCTCTACATTATGCTTGTATGCGAAATGGCCATTTGAATTGTGTGTCTATACTTTTGGAAGCTAGAGCTAATCCTAACATTGTTGATATAGAGGTACATTTTTGATATTCTTTTTGATGTTAGATGACGATATTTAATGCCTGAAGGCAACTATGTTATGAATTTAAATTTAATATTATTTTTATTGATTTTGAATAGAGAAGAGAATTTGATAAATTGAATAAAAATATTTTCTTTTCTCCTCAAAATATCTAGATATATGAAGTGTGAAAGAAATAAGACAAAATTGAAAGCATTTTACTTAAAATTACGAACTTTTAATTACTTTTATAAAAATTACTCAGATTTTGCATGCTTATTAAAGGAGAATAGGACCCTTGCGGTGATTTTTTTTTCAGCCATAATAACTCAAAATTATTTTCTCCAGTTAATATATCTTCAGTCTAAATTGGAAAGAAGGAAAAAATGTTTGTAAAGTGTAAATGCTATTTTTTGAATAAAATACTACTACAGTTTCTCTGAAATTTCAAAAACACTGAATAATAGCAATATTGAACATTTTCTGCAATATAATGCATTGTATAATTTTACGGAATATATAATTCTTTGAAGTACTTATGAGAATTAGTAAGAAAATATATTTTATCTTGAAATATTCCAAAATAAATTGCAAAATAAACTCTCAATCGAGTGTTTATTTAGATTTTCATATCTTAAATTAGTTTTTAATTATTTAGTATGTTTTTTGAATTCTTTGCCGATGTACATAAAGGGAACTTTCATTCAACCTTTTTCTCATATTATTTAAGTAAATCAAAATAAATAATTTAATCTGTAAAGTGATTAATTTATTATATTTATCCTTTTTTATTTCTAAAAATAACTAAAATTAGCTTGACAGAATGGATTGAAATAGTGAAGATCATCTCTGATTTTCCCCATTCGATATTCCTTCTACTGAGAACTTAGTTCATTGGAAGAAAAGTCTAATGAGAGTAAATTTGTAATCAAGCAAAGTTCTTAGCTTTCTTTTAACCTTATTTGTTCGTGTGCCTTCTAATTCTGTGATATTACTACCATTTTTAAAAAGAAAGAGAATATGGTTCCCATTATTTTTTATCATTTGTCAGTCTTTCAGTTTTATTACACACTTTTTCAGTTTATTGGTGACTGATAATTAGAAACAGGACAATAATAATATCAATAATGTCTTGGGATTTTTTTCTCTTATGAAAAGTTTAAATGAATGAATATGTATTGGAATTTGAATTTTGTGATTAGTCCATTCATTACTTTTTATGGCAGTTTCTAGCTAAGGAAACTAGTTGCTGGGTACTTTTGTAAGACGTTTACAGCCACTTTCAAAAAGTTGTGCCACATTTAAATTATTATTGAGTATTTGACAGGAAAGGGTTTTCAGAAAGTTGTTTCTTTTATTGATATTTTCCATTTTTGCAAGGAAAAACAATATTGTCTGCTGTTTGTCTCATTGTAGAAAATGAGTGAACAAGGAAAATAAAATATTAATGCCTGGATGAGATCATAGTGCTGGATTGCATTTGATCATTTTGTGTTTGTAAAATCCTATTCTTTATGATTTTAAATGAAAAAACTTCTGATGAAACTTCTGAAAAAGCTTCTTCAATGCATTTTCATAACTCAAAAAGTAAAACAGTGTTATAAAAATTTCTATTTATTTTAAATTTTATAGCAACATAGGCATGTAAGAATATGTGATGTAATTTTAAATTAATTGGATTGGTATAAAATATTTAGAAATGAAAGATATTATATTATTAGCTTTTATGCTAATTCTTTGTTCAGGATTAACCGTACTTTTTTATTTCTTATTTATTAAACTGTATCAACAATAAATATGCTTAAAGAAAGCAGAGAAGAGGAGAAAAATCGGACACTAATTTTATAATTAGAGGAAGTATATTTTTTCTTATCTAAAAGATTAATGTAGAATTAGGAATATATTTTTGTACCTTTAAAATACCGAAATGTTATAAATATAATGATCTAAAAGTTAATTTAAAAATCTCTGATATGTTTTGAAGTCGATACAAGTTAACTAGAAAATACCTAATTAAAAATTTCTATTTTTAGGGAAAAACACCTATTCATTGGGCAGTGTTAAGTGATAATAAAGGTGTTGTCAAATTGTTGTGTGAATATGATGCCGATGTTAATGCAATGACCCTGAATCAGAATTGCTGGTATCAGTCTTGTATATTTTACATATAAAATTTTCTGATCATGAAACTGAAATCAATTTAAAGATTTGACTAAGTTTTCTGATGTATGTGAATTTTAATGTCTTTAAATTTTATAATTACACATTATGTTTTATATTTATTTTAGATATTAAATTTGGATAAATTTTGTGTTTGAATTTTATTATTAAAACTGGAGATTGATTTTTTCATACTGTTTTTGATTAATTTATTTTATAGTCATCTGCATGCTTAATTTATATTTTTTTTTAGATTATCAAATAGAGAAGACGTTGTTTACACCTTTTTGGACAATTTTTCATAAAATTTTTGTGTTTTAAATGTTGTGTTTAACTGCCGTTATTCTTTACAATAATCCTATTTCTTAATTTTTAAAATAATAATGTTATTTCTAAAATTAATATTGTAGTCTTTTCCGCTCATCTTAATAGCATTCCATATTTCATTAATAACTTTAGGTTTATGATTACAGGGTGGTCAGCCGATCTGAAAAAAGGGAAAACCATTAATGGCCAGGGAATTCCAGGAGATAGGGAAAAAGGGCAATTTATTCTAAAACTGGGATTAAAAAAAAGATTTTGCTAATTATAATTGTAGTTGATAATCAGCTGATCTTATTTCTTAAGTAGAATGGAACATCATTGGCAACCAGTGAGTGTCAGTCATTTACTGAAATCAGAAATGTAGGCCATCGGCATTTCTGTGCACACGCCTGACGACGGGATATGTACATTTATATTTTCGAGGGACCGGAATTCTCTTGTTTAGGGTCGTTAGCGCCATAAAGTGCCTTCAATTCTGAAATACACGCTTGTAGTGTATGATGGATTCTGCTTCTGCTGACTGATTTTGAAACCATTTTGTTCGTTATTTGTCTTATATCCTATGTTATACACTTTATTTTGTTTAAAAAAATTAACTTTAAGCGATTTCTTATATAATTTATATTACCATGATAATCCAATATTACTATAATTTGTTTCATTGTTTTTAGATCGAATCGCTATTGAGGCTCAGATTAGCATTCATGGTCTTAGTCAAAATAATTAAGAAACAATAAAGGTTGTTATATTAACATTCGGATTTTCAGTGGAGAAGAATGGGAAAAAATTAATTACCATAATCAATTTATTGTTTAGATAATAATTTCCTCGAAACTTTTTTCCTGAACGTCAAGTTGTGAAAGAAATTTTTACGACATAATTAAGGAAAATAGTTTTGTGAATTCACAATAATGCTATGATTTCCAGCTTTAATAGTCCTTTTGTAGTTTAATTTTTTTTTGGGGGGGGGGATTTTTCATGTACAAAGTATACAACGAAAATGCATTGTGATCGTCAAAATTTTTTCCAAATTTTGACGAATTATTATTTCTGAGTCCAGAAAACACCTTCATAACCTCTCTAAGTCTGAGAAACATATTTTTGGGAATTATATCAGTCTACCTGTGAACAGTTATCTCAAACACGCTTTACGATCGATGGATGAAATTTTGCTTATGGTCTTTCCACCAAATTTGTAGATTTCTATTAAATTTGGCTTATGTGAGTAAGGGATTGATCAAACTTGTTTCTTCTTCATATGTCAAATCTGTTGTACTATGAGTTGCGAAAGTATGAATTTCATGTTGATAATATCTAAAGTTATTTTAATTACATGCAAAGTATTTCCCAACATTATTGTCCAGGACTAATGTTTTGTAAATAAATATGTTAGATACTAGAATTAATTTATTTTTACTGAATTAGAAAGTATCGGCACATATCTTCTAGCATATTGTATTTGTTGATTAATTTGTTTGAAAAAATTGAGTAAATGGTTACAAAAATAATGCTTATCAGAAATCTAGTGATTGAAAATGATTTTTTTTAAACATTAATTTTTTTATCTTTTATTGATTTTCGTAAGAAAGAGTGAGATACTATTTTTTGCACACTATTAAGAATAGTTGTTCAATACATAGGCAAAAAAAAAAAAAAAAAAAAAAATCATTCTGAAGATTTTAGAGACTTCCAAAAAAGTCAGAGCAATTTTTTTTTGTTTTTGTTTATAAAACCAGAAAATAACAGGAAAAGTCAGGGGAAATCAAACACTAGAAATGGCCACCCTGGAGTTCCATCCTTGTTTTCAGTTGTATAAATGTGAAAAAAAAAATTCTTCTGTGCTGCTATTGGTGATTTAGTAGGTATGTGAATTAAAAATCTTGAGTTGACACTTGCATCTTATTTCATTCCCCCATGAAATTAATAATGAAGTTCGAAATATGATTTCTTGTTTCATCTTGGAATTCTATATCTTGATGAATGTATAGGTGACGAGATTATATTTCTTCCTTAAATGTTGACAATAAAATATTTTTATAATATGAGTAATTGATTTTTAGAATTTTTTCATCTCTGCTTATTTTTAATTTTTTTAATGTGTCCAAAACTGCAACAAATATGAACGCTTCACTAAATATGTTAGATTTTTTGAACCAAGTTTACAAAATTTTCTTTTTTATTTCAATAAATAAATAAATTTTATATCGTAATCGCATAAATTACCTACACTGTATCGAAAGTTACAGCATTTTTTTTCCGTTTTTAAACAGGTAAACACTTCTACAGAATTCTGCATCAGGGTATATATTTGGTTATATGTTTAAGCAAAAATCGACAAAAAAACTTTTTTTTTCACTTCATGTAATTTTTATTATTTTATTTACAGTTGCTATTCCTTTTTATCCCCGTTATCTTATATGCATTGATTTGTAAGCTGGAAAATATTTCAACTTTCGAGAAAAATTTAACTCATTTTAATTTTTTCATTCGATTTTTATACAAAATGCATGTTTAAACTCAATAATGATTTTCTGTTTAAGATCATGTTTGGTATTACATTAAAAATATTAAATATAATATGACCAACCTCTATATTACTTATTCATTGTAAATAAGGATTTTCTTCTCATCTATGTGTTTTCCGAAAAAATAAACCTATGTCATATAATCATATGATATAGGTAATAAGTCTGTTATGCCCCATTTGAATTATATAAGTTGTAGGCAGCAGTATTGGATAATTCATAAACTAAATGTATGTAATAAATTATTTCTGTTTTTGTTTCATGATCTTGTAGTTTCTTACTGACTAACTAGCAGCATTTATTTTATTAAAGTTATCTAATAACCTGTTCATATACTTATTGGAAAGATTTTATAAAGTATGATTACTTTTCTTCTTTGATATAGTCAGGAAAATTAAATAAACTCTGAAGATATATATTCAACTTATTCATAAGTAAATGTCTACTTTTTTTATAATTAGTGAATTATATATCCTTTTTAATATCAATTTTTTTATGCCGACAGTAAATTTTTCTCTTTAGAATTTAGAATAATTTGTGCCTGTTTTATTTAGGAGATCTCCATTAAATCTAGCTGTTATAAATGAGAATATGGAAATGGTTAAATTACTGAGACATTATGGTGCCCTCAGTATAAAAGAAATTGAAGAAATTGCCGCCTTTAAAATTCAGGTAAGTGCTTGACATCATGAATGTTGTTTTTTTTTCTCTTAATAATGAAAATAATTTTATGAATGTTTTGAAACAAATTAAAGGGAGGAAAGCATTGGTTTTTTGTTAAAAAAAATATTTGCTTACATTTTTTTTTTTTTATCTTACAGTTTTATCTTAATTTTCAGATGAGCTTACAAATTACAATACGTAACGTATGTTTAAAAAAATGTAAAAAAGAATATAAGTGTTATTACAAGAGATATTATTGCAAATTAGATTGTGCAATGTCTTTGTGATTCGATTAATAAATGTAGGAAGGCAGCCGGAACATGACGGTGTAAATCTTTCATTCTTGACCAATAGAATATTCTAAAGTTCACAATAGCAATAAATAACTTTATCTAAGTTCTGTTTTTGATTATTTGCATTTATATTTATTTAAAAAAAAACAGTATCCAATTCAATGAAGGTAATTCTATTGTGTCACAGGAACTTACAGTCATCCGAGCGAAGTTTCATCTTGATTTTTCTCTTACCTCAGTTTGGCATTCACATTCAGGCAACATCTTCAAATATCCATGCCATGTCGTTAAATTTTTATTTTTCTGTGTCTGTATTTTTTCTGCTTCATGACTTCCTATGATCTTCGTATGCACCTACAGAAAGATTGTTCTAGTCGCATTTACCATATTTGTCATTACTATTTCTAGGAAACCATATTGCCATCTGCTTGGGCAATCCATGTTCTTGAGGGAAAATAATAAGACAATAATAATAAGAAGAAGACAATTACATTGCTAACCTGCTTGAACGAGATTACTTATCGTTATAGATGTATAGATAATTGTATATAATACAGAACCTCCCACTCTCAACTATCAAATAATGCTATCTAATTTAACCTAATTTCAGCTTCATTTATATTTTTTGTGTTCACAGTTTCTGCTTTAGTGTACGTTCAAGTTGTGATTAGTATTTTGCAGAGCCGGCCTTCTCTATGAAGGGGCACGAGTGCAAGAAACCATTGGAATCCTAAATGTTTTGCAAAGTAAATAATAATAATAAATAAATATAAATACTGTTACAAATCTGTAATTTTGCTACCCGGCACGAATAGTGTCATCGTGGGAAAAACCGTTAAAACCGTTGTAAGATCTGTCCTGTGCGTGCTGAGTTTGGCGACTAAATGGATAATACTGGAAAGTTCGAGAACTTTCACGATCCATCCACTAAGAACCGAGATACGCCCTGATAGGTCTGGGAGATTCTATCCCCGCCTCCCGGAACTATAAAAAAAGCAAGAACTCAAGACCAGGGGATTTTAGAAGATTAGACATCAAGCAAGCTGCTGATCTAGCGATTAAATGCGTTATGCTGACTGCTGCGTTATTACGACTGATTGGCGGTATTTGTAGAAAAATGTTTTTGTAACATTTGGTGTCAGAAGTGGGATAGGTGGATTTTCTTGTGTATGCCTTGTACCAGAGGAATGGATGAAGAATTCGCAGAGCTACTTGCCATGATGGCAGAGATGAAGAAAGGACAAGAGGAAATGAAAGCCGGATATGAAGAAATGAAGAGTGAATTAAAGAAAGAAATTTCGTCGTGGAAGGAAATCTTAGAAGTTTAATATAATAAAACCGAAGACGTCCAAGATATCACAGAAGAAATTGAAGGAAGCAGCGAGAGCCAAGTGGAAGAAGAAAAGATTGAAGATTGAATGGAGACAGGTGTCACCGAAAAGGAGCTTAGCCATCCGGAGGATGAACCGAAGTTCAATAAGGAGATGCTCGAACAGGGAGACTGTCAAATAATGGCATAGCTGAAACAGGCTTCTCCGAATGAGTCCAATGAAGTGGAATCGAAGGAGCAAACACTTGGGGATGGAGAAGATGAACTCTGTTTGGACGGGTCTGTTAGTGGCGACCCGTGCTCGATGCCTATGGATATAGGAGTTAATGCAACCCTGTTTGGATTGGATTCGTCCCAGAGGTTAGAGGGACAATTTCTTTGCTTGAAGTCTCTTGATGTCTCCTTGCGTAGTGATACAGATGAAGTCTACGTGGCTGGAATCGCTATCCTTGTTGTCACGGCCTCGATTTCCTCCAAGAATTCGGCTTTGCTGTGGATTCTCCAAGGAGTGTCATGCAAGTAGGGGCCGAGGAATCTCCTGTACATCCGGTAAAGTTACGTCGTCGCAGAGGAATCTTTCCTGTAAAAGCAGATGTCCTCTTCAAAAGATCCTGCGTGGAGAGCTGCGTACAATTCTCGAGTGTCGACAATGAGCCGGGAATAGTTGGAAATACTCCTGTGAAAGCTTTGTCGACGAGGGCGAATACCTGGCTTTCAAGTGGACTTCGGAAGGCACTGTTGGACAATCCTGATATTCGGTTGGCTCGATGGAGGAAGTTCAAAGTGACCAACCGACCATCCTGGCTAGAGTTAGTTTCGGAGAGTCCTGTTGCAATACCATGTTTGGCTCCATGGGACATCCTGCATTTTAAGGAGCGGAATCAAGTCTGGGTGTACAATCCGAAACGAGGAAGAGGTCCGAGTTAAAAGCATTGAGAAGGTATGGATGGATCTTTAGTCGCCGCCAAATTAGTAAATGATGTCATCTTCGAAAGTGCGGAAGTCGCCTAAAGCATCAACATCATCACATCATTCGGAAGCCTACGCCAGCTGTTGTATTGAAGTGGGATTGCCGGGACGTCAGTCTTTGAAGAGGGGAGCAATGTTACAAATCTGTAATTTTGTTACCCGCCACGAATAGTATCATCGTGGGAAAAACCGTTAAAACCTTTGTAAGATCTGTCCTGTGCGTGCTGAGCTTGGCGACCATTTGGCGACAAATTTGACGAGTTTGGCGACTAAATGGATAATACTGGAAAGTTCGAGAACTTTCACGATCCATCCACTAAGAATCGATATACACCCAGATACGCCCTGATTGGTCTGGAAGATTCTAGCCCCGCCTCCCGGAACTATAAAAAAAGCAAGCACTCAAGACCAGTGGATTTTGGAAGACTAGACAGCAAGCAAGCTGCTGATCTAGCGATTAAATATGTTGCGTTATTACGACTGATTGGCGGTATTTGTAGAAATTTTTTTTGTAATAATACGAATACATATTACCATTGCATGTTTATTTAATGCGTGATTTTGTTTTTGTTATTAAATACTTCAGGAAAATTACATTTTTTAAAAAATTTACTTTTCGATTCTTAATATAGCAAGTGTTTTAAGCATTATGGACACATGCTTGAGTGATGACAATACTTTATTAATTTTAATTTGCTGAAAAAGTGCTCAGCATTTATTATATATAATAAATGGCAATGCCAAGAAAAGCTGTAACGCAGTTAATACATTCAGAAATAAATCCTTATAATTATTAATTAGTATACGTTTGTTGCAATATGTGTTGAGCGTTATTTATATCCCTTTCATTCAAAATCAAATCCTGTTAGGAAAACAATTATTTGGATTATGTTTTCATCTGCATCAGTATTCTAAAATGTTACAAATTTTTTGGAACATTTTTCTAATTCATGTTTTTCTAAAGTTTTTATATCAGTGATTAATTTCAAATACTTTTAAATCTATCTTCTATTTGTTCATTAACAGTTTCAGTTACAGATTTAAAAATAATATCTAAATTCCTCAACCGAGTTTTCTATAATTTCATCTTCTGCTGTTTCGAAATATAATTTTTCTCTTTTTTTCGAATTCGTTTTTCAGAAAACTGTTCTGAATGATTCAAATTTCATGCTATCGCTTTTGCTTCATCTAAAAATGAGTTAAATTTTGTTCTTAAATTTTGGATTTCAGTTTTAATTTTATTGATTAAATTAAAAGCCCAGTCGAGAACAATTGTTTTTACTTGAAATAATTTACTGATAGTGCTAATTTTTGGTTATATTGTAAACCATACTATTAAACATAAAATAAATGTCATTTCTTGTATTGAATCCAATAGACTTTTAGCTTCGGATACCGCTATATTATTGTTATTTGCATCTATAAATTCTTCTAGGGCATTACAAGTTCCTTCAAACTGTATATATATACTGCTTTAACCATATCTATTTTGGCTTCCTAAAGAGTGTCGCATAATGGTTTAAGAGTAATATTTAAATGCTTTTGTAAATTTCCCATCTTTTTGTAGATGGAGAAAATAAGCAATATAAGAGTTACAATATCCTAAAAAAAATCTTACAATATATACTGCTGGAAGCGGCATCACAAATTAATAAATTAAAAGAGTGTCATAGGCAAGGCACATAAATTGCATAAGGGTTTAGAGCACTTAATCTAGATGATATACCTTTATATTTCCTTTTCATGTTACTACCGTTGTCGTACGTCTGTCCACTACATTCCATAATATCTAAATTAAGCTCACTAAATATTTCCAACAGAAGTCCTTCTCTAGTCCCATCAATAAACCCTATAAATGACTCATTTATACTTATTTTCTCTTCAAAATTTACATACCCAATGAAGACTGAAGTTTATTTTTTAAAGGAAATATCAGAAATAGAATCTATTTGATTATTGTAATACGTGGATACTTTTGTACCATCTTTAATTTTGTTTAAAACTTCATTTCCTAAAGCAGGAAAAATTTGTTCTTGTGACTTATGTGTTAAATCATGCACAATTCTATTTTGGAATTTTTTATTCTGTTTATATGATCTGTAAGTACAGAGTCCTATTTACTTAATAATTGGATTAAACTTAAAAAAATTTCATTATTAGGTCTTCCTATTATTTCATGGTTTTCTTGATGTTGAAGATGCATACTAAAAATAAAATCACATCTACAATTCTTTGAAATAGTAATTTAAGTCGTTTCCTCATTTATATTAACTTGATTTGCTTTATCTATAGTCGAAAATAAATGCAATCGGTTCAGTAATTCTTTCCAATCAATAAATTAATTGACTAATAGAACGCTCATGATCTTGAATTACAGTTGATAACTTTCACCAAGTTGTTATAGATATCTATAAATTGTGTAGATTTGTTCATTTCCTCTGGAAAATAATGTTCAGCAAAAACAGAATACCGAATCTTGCATTTTTGAATAAATCAACCAGTTGCGAAGTTACATTTCACTATTTGGCATTTTTTTTTTAAAAAAAGTAGTAGTGGAAAATGATCTACCTTCAGCATTCTTAGCAAAAACTCCTTTGTTTTCTCCTCCTGTTGTACAGGTCTGTTTTTAATACACATTTTAAACTTATCAGTTATAATGCTTGGTAATAACCTGAATCACTTATGTGCACTTGATCACATTTTTTTGTTGTTGTTATTATTGCCGTTTTTATCGTTATTTTCTGATTCAATCATATTTGTATACATATATGGTTCTTCAAAGATTTTCACATTTTCTATGCTTTCCTTGCAAGATTGTGTGGAACTTTCTTCGCCTGATAAGGCTTCAATTGTAACTTCTGAAGTCGAAGGAATTTTATTGCCGGAATTATTTCGTTGACAAGCAAACAGATATACTTATGACTTTTTGAAATTTAGCATTTCCGCTTTTTTTTTTTTCTCAGCTAATATTCTTTTTTGAAACCGAGTCTCGACACTCAGAAGGATACTTTCTTCGCATGCACATGATTAGATCTAACAATATTAACCATTTTACAGTAAGGATTATCAAAGTAACATATGCAATTTAATCTAGTAGGTGAGGCAAATGACCATACTTTTTTTTATAATGTTGCACACTTGCACTAAACTGTAATATATCTGTAAATTTCGTATATTTCAAAGCCCGTCGATTTTTCCCAGTTAAATTTCTTCCTCTCTTCTTTCATCCCGCTATTACCATCCAGAACATTATTTTAGTTCGTTATTATGTTATGGTCCCCTGAATCGCGGAGCCCCGGTGCATGGCGTCCGCCGCACCCCCCAGATAGCCGGCCTTGGTATTTGGTCTCCTGTAAGTTCAAAGATTTTGTTGCCTTCAATACCTGAAAATAATTCTATTTTTTCTTTTATGTTTTAATACATTATTTTAAAACAGTTTCTTTTATCCCAATTAGGTTTGGTATTTTTGCAAAAGTGGTAAATCTCGCACACGCAAGGAAAAACATTTCTGTAAATATGGAAATGCAGAAAAGAGGTATTTTTGATTGCTAAATTTATTTTCATATTGCAGTAGTAATATTTATATAGTGTCTATTGCTGCAGAATACCTGGTAGATTTATTATATTGTTTGATATTTTTAATTTCTACTATTTTATTTTCTTAATATATATAAATAGTTTTATGTACAATATATCTTAATATTTCCAACCAATGAAATTTAATTTTATTTCACTTGATAAATAGGCTGAAAAAATTCTATGTCTTATACAGTCTACACTATACTCAGTCATATTTAATTGTATTGTATTGCTAGCTATGCTAAACAGAAAAAATTGCATATTCAAGGAAATTAGGTTATTTTTAAGGTATTTTCAATAAATCTGGACATTCTGAATTTGAATAATTTTTTTAAAAAAAATATTAAAAGAAATTACACTCTTTTTTCAAAATCAGTTATTCAGCAATTATAAATATTTGTTGGGAAAGAACTAAAATTATATTAGGCATGTTCCTTTGACTTATAGAACTATTTTTAAAAGATAGAAAAGACATGGGTGTGTAGCGTCATGAAAATTGCTTAAATTTGTGAATAATTTTTAAGTGCCTTAAAAGTACTTAATTTTGAAAAATACTTAATTTTCCCAAGAAGTAGAAATAAAACTTTTTTTGCTTCCCCATACGTTGTATACCATAAATTGGGTACATAGTTGTAAAGGTTTATTTAACGGATGTATCATGGAAGACAAACCTACACAAAGGAAGAATTCGGAAAAGTAATCCAGGGGGACCAACACATGTTAAGATAACGCTTAATGGCCTTTTCTTCCCGCCCCCTCTTAAAGCGTGTGCGTTTATGGAAATACTAGAATGGTTTTCTCGAAGGGGCAATATGAAATACTTGGTATTGGGACTCTTCCGTTCCGGACATTTCCGTACGGGTCATAAACCTCCAATAAATCATTCATAACTCCTTGAAAAAAGGGGTTAGGGAGTGATTCGTCTAGATTTGCTAAAAACATATTAGCTTTTGGCAAGAATAATGTTGGTGAAAAAATGTATAGATATTTTAACTAAACTTTGGTACTTAAACATAAGGAAAAAGGCATGTCTATCTACCAGATTAATAGATAATCAAAATTTGGAGTTTAAGAATAATTTGTTCAGGAAATCAGTTGAAAATTTCAGCAACCATTAATCTCGACGAAACAATTGGCATCCAAAGGCGGCAAGCTTAAAATATAGGTTTGGAAATCATATCAACTCTCTGAATCATTCATTCACAATCAAAGTATACCAAATATAGTTCAGAAATGAAAATCAATAATCTGTAAGAAGAAATCTAAAATAGTGAAATTATTTTCTAAAAAACTACACCTGAACTTAACTATTACAGACATTCTACTTGTTTTAAGATAATTGGGACATTTAGATATTAATTTATATATTATTAATTAGTTGAAATGTATGACAGAATTTAACAGCTGATAATTTTTTTATTTTTTGAAATGAAATATATCCAAAGCTTTAGGATTTCTAATAATCGAATAAATAATTCATATGTATATAAAATAAATCACTTAACAAACCTAATATAGTAATAAAAATACACCAAATCACATAATTAAAAATCTATTATTCATGTTTATATATGAAAACTTTATCTTTTCATTTATAAATTAAATGGAAGATGATATCTAAGTTATGATCTATAATATCTACACATATATTCTTTAAGAGTATAAAGACACGTAACTTAAAGATTGATGAAACAATAAAATTAATGAAGTTTTTTCTTAATTGTATGAAAATTTAGTTAGATATAACATTATTTTTGTGCGTTAGTGTTTCTGGGATGCACTGAATTGCACATATCTTCTTCCCAAATATATTTGTGCTAAATTTAGTAACTCGATGTACAATGGTCTGTCTTGTAAAATGTACCATCAAAATCGATGAAGTTTCTATGAAAAATTTTGAAAACAAAATTAAACTCTTTTTTTCAAATATGTGTGTTTCTAAAATGTCTGTGGTTGCTAGAAACAAACTTTTAAAGGTCTTAGCTGTATACCTTAGTTAAAATAATATACTTAACAAATTAAAATGTTTTCTCAAGTATATATTATGCAAATTGAAATGTAATTACTCATGAGCAATGTTTATAAACAATCAACATTAAATATAAGATTATTCTATATTAAAAGAAATGTATTAAATGCTAAATAATTTTTATGTAAAAGTTTTCCATGTACTGTAAACTGGGTTTATTTTGATTTACTTCCTTTTTTTGTATCGTCATACAAAAATGGAAGAGGAAAAGTTTTTCTTTATGCAAATGATATTTCGTATTGATCATTTATTAATTTCATAATAAATGAAAGCTGAAGGGTATTTCAATATTTTAAGTATTTTGAATACCATATTTTCAGCGATTTTTTTTGTTGCTCAAAATAGAAATAAAATTTGACCTGCATGAGCAATTTAGGCGTGCATGGGATAAAAATATTTTTTATCAGCGTGTTACAATCACGTTGACAGAAACTGAAAATGAAAGATTAAATTAACGCTTACTACAAACTAAACCTAGGAAACCTCACTGTATTTTTCAACACGTGTCTCTATGAAATGAAATAAATATGAAATGTGATACCTTCTTTAAAAAAATAAAAGTGAGAAAAAGTTTTCTGTGATTTTTTTAAAATTCTACAGGAATCCGCTCTAATCAGAGCACACCAGCTAATTTCTAACACATTACTTATTGGCATATATATTTGATTAAAAATGGTGTAAATGAAATAATTATATTTTATTCAGTTTATATCAGTAAAGGTTCTGATGAATGAAAAATTTTAAATTTTTATACAGTTCCTCTGTTTAGTGAATCATGTTTAATAAAATATTCTTGAGGCACTGATATTTTAAATAAAAAAAGTTCTATTCTTTTGCAATTAATTTAATTAATTGAGTTATGAAAATCTGAAAGTCTCTGTTCTATAAAAACGCGCGATTTTTTATCAAGAAAATACACCTTTCAGAGTTTGTACTCTCTCCAAGACTGATTGCCTAAAATAATTTAATAGTTGATTTTTCTAAAATAATAATAATCAAAGAATTATAACTTGGTAAAGCTTGATTTAAAAAGATTGAAACTTAGACTATCAAGATAATCTTTCTGAATATGATTTATAGGAACGAAAGACTATTCAAAATTTAGACATCATAATTGTTTTCAGATGTACATTTACTGATTGAAATAAAGTAAATGCATTTACTGATTGTAATAAAATAAAATATTATTTATCGCAATTAAATCTTTTGAAGATGAAACTAAATTTATGTAGAATTAAAAAATTTTTATTGAATAATTCTTGGAAATATTGCATAAATTATTAAAAAACTATTCTGTGATACGCATAAGATTACAATGCTGAAGGATTCGATTTTCTGTTGTCATATTCTTAAAAAATATGTTGGATTCAGCAAAAAAGTTTTCGTATTTATTGAAGTTTTATCTTTTCCATTTCAAATTAAAATTTAAATCCTACGAGAGCTGACAGAAAATTAGAGATATATAGCACAATGTACGTACAAAGAATATCGTAGGCTTCTGTAATAGAATGAGTTATATGAGTATCAAAATTTGAAGCTTAAAAATATTTTGCTGAAGAAGCTATTAAGAGATACGGTACATAAACTACTACGGTACATAAACATTTAATTGAAAATTTTAGCGAGCATTTATAATAGCGAACCGGCTGGTTGCCAAAGGCGACTAGTTTAACAATATATTAAAAGGAAATTATTCATTTCTTGTTAATAACACGATTACAAATGTCTATAACGAAAATATACTGAAGATTTAATCAAGATTTCGATTGAAAGCAAATTACGTAAAAAAAAGAAAAAAAACAAACAAACTAAAAAATGAATGTTCATTCATGTAATACTGAGAATAGGAAATATTTTTTAAAAATCCTCTTTAAATATCAAAGCAACAGTTTCTCCTGCAATTCAATATCATAAACCTGACTTAGTTTCTTTCAATAAATAAACTAATTCTCTAAATTCAGTTGCTCTTTTTGAAATTTTACGTTGATTTCGATTAAAGTTCTGCGACCTGTAGGCTCATTTTGTAGCCAACTAGACTTTTTCTATAGCAAAATGTCTGCAAAATGCACATAGTTATCACAAAAAAGAATTGCTTTAAGAGCATCCGAATCAATGGGCACATCGAAACGTGCCCGTAAAGTCATTTCTAATAAATATAATTAAATTCACAACAG
This sequence comes from Argiope bruennichi, assembly GCF_947563725.1. Classification (NCBI taxonomy): domain Eukaryota; kingdom Metazoa; phylum Arthropoda; class Arachnida; order Araneae; family Araneidae; genus Argiope; species Argiope bruennichi. The sequence goes on along the minus strand of NC_079162.1, from coordinate 65,864,663 downwards.
ATTTGAATCTACAACACGGGAGCTTTTATGTCAACAGACCAAAAAGATTACTTAAATAATTCTAATCAAGAGAGGGAAAAAAAGTCGAATTATTAAATAGGCTAAGTTGGCAAGTGTCAAGGGGCCCCTGACCTCTTAAGTTTTTAGCAGTATTTAAAAAATTATTTAATTTTATAATTTCATTTAATTACAGAGGCTTTACAATCAAACTTATTCACATCAAAATAAAATATTGTATAAACTAATTTTCCAACTTTATTGTAGTGAGATTCCTAATTACTATTTACAATTTATATATTATGCTATTTTATAAGTAAACAATTAGATGCTTTTTAAATTAAAAAAATATTTTCTCCTTTTATAATATTATTTAGAGTGTAGTAAAGAAAGTAGTCTTTTTACTGTTTTGCTTAAAGTTACTTTCAAATTTTAGCTGTGCATTTTTTTTAGACATAAAATATTGAAATCGATATTTTTAGAAAGTGACTTGCGATTGCATTTTGTCGAAATTTACTACTTAAAACTGTTGAATTAAAATCGATAAAAAAATATTGGGTTTTAAAAATTTGGAAGGAAAGGTGGTCTAGCGATTTGCATTATTCAGGGCCCCTGTGGAAGTATGGAATGATTCCTTCTCTTAAAATTTTCAGAGCTTCAAGTAACGACGCCACGGTATTTTTTACAAGGACAAGAGTAGATTTATTTTACATAGAAAGAACAAAACAAAAAAAGATTAATAGAAGATGTTGATGTAGCTCTTTCGAACTGTGAAAGAAATATTATAGTTCTTACCGGCTAGATTACATAGTGGGTAGTGAAACAGCAGTTCCCACACCCCTAGGAGACTTAATTCGGTTCTGAATTCTTCTGAATAGGAAATAATCACATTGTTTGAAATATGGAAAGTGAGTGATTAGATTCAATGTAAATTCATCAGGTCTATTCTTTTGTAAGCCTTATGGAAAAACAGTATATTTTATGAGTAAAAACTTATATTAAAAGTGAAGATGTATATTGTTGAAGAGCGCATTATCAGATTTTCATTCATCACGAGTTTTAACGACTTAATTTATATGTAAGAACGATCTTTTAAAAAAAAATTAAATTCCTGGAGAATATATACTACATATATTAATGTATAAATCATTTTTTTTATTTTGTTTTATTTTTCAACAGTGCCTTTCTGTTATCGTTTAATAGTGCATCTAGAAGAAAATTAAATTTGATTTCAGCTAACAATTCTTGCAGATTTTCGCGGCAGCAAATGATAAGTTAGCGAAATATTCACATATTTCTGTATCAGTAGTCTCTCTCTTTTTATGCATCTGTTCTTTCAATATTTCATGTACAAAATGAAAAGTTATATAACGAACAAATAATTATCCTTGTCAGAGTACAAATTTTAAAAAATGCAACAACGTTGAAATTAAATCTACAATTATAACCAGAAATGTTTGAATTTTGTAATAGCGCTTCTACTCTGGAAATTGATATAACACGCCATCTCATGGAAATTTAACATCCGTATTTGTAAATTTTTTTTTTACTACTTATGGCATTTCAAGAATTACTTTTGCAACTATTCCCTAATTACAAATTTTTCGAATACCACTAACCTCATTTAATTGTACTTCAAACTTAAAGAAACAATTTTTTTTAAATAATATTATTACTTACTTATATTAAATAATATATGTTTCTGTGTTCGAAATAATTGAATTAACAAACGAATCAAGAAGAAATAAAGCGAAAACTAGTTAAAAAAAACCCTTTCGTTTAATACAAATTGTTATATTTATGCAGGTACTATCTAAATGCAATTACTACCTAAAAGAAAGACGAAATGATTATTGTTTCGAAGTGGATATAGTATTTGTACGAGAAGATGGCGAAGAATTTATTTTATTTATGTCTTCTGAGTATATGTTTAAGATTTTATGTGTTGTTAAACCTGAATATGCAGATTGATCCCATCAACGGAAAATAAGAATACCGTAGGATTGATTTGCTGCGCCAAAGAAAAATATCGAACATAGGAAAAGCTGCTCTAAAACACTTGCAGTGAAGCGTCTTTATTATATTACACATTCTAACATTGTTTTCGTTAATATATTGTTTTGAAGCAATCCCTTGAATGACTTATTAAAGGGATTTTGCTATACTATATTTCAATTCAATGTTTTATTACGTTAGACGATTGCGTAAAATTCATTATGATAGAATTTTAACTTGAAACTATAAGATTTCAATGATTGGAATTTCTTTTGCGATGTTTTTTTTTTTTTTTTTTTTTTTTTTTTTATATGTCTCCATCCATTTGAAAATTATTATTTGTTGGATGAATCGCGCCAAATTTTAGTTTTTCTTAAGGAAAAAAAATTGTTAGATCTTAAACTATCTTACTTAAAACTTTTAAATAAATAACAGTTTTTCAAAACATTTATTCCTTAGGGCTCAGATTCTGTCATTCTTTCAATGATTTTTGGCTTTTATTTTTCACTATTAGATTTTTTCCTTGATGAAATTTCTCTGCCCGCATAAAGATTTGTTCTGACTGACGTGCGACATAAACTATCGAGTTTAAGAACATGAAATTCGGCAAGAAGTTGCTTCTTGTGTATTAATGACTAGCTAAGAACTGATTTTTCAAAATTTTAATTAAAAGCGTAATTAAAAAATAACAATAGAATTTTAATGTTTCCGCCGTAACATCGAAGTATATTATCACACAAATATTTTTACACCGTTTTAAAGGTTATAAAAAGTGGCTTTTCATTGACAATTTTGTTTGAATGACACTATTTTTGTTTTTGTTTTCTTTCGTAATTTTTTAAAATTTAGTTTTGGAAATAATTTGCAACAATGAATTTTATTGTAGGGAAATTTAAAATAATATTGTTTCATCGAATCGTTGAATCACGTTAAACGTATTAAAGCTGTAACGCTGTTAACGTCGGTATAAAAAAAAAGATTTCATTTAAATTTAAAAAGCTTTAAAGCAGTTTATTGCACAAGATTCTTACTTGATGAGCGTTATTAAATTTTGAGGCGATACAATATATTATCTGGTGTTGGCTTCAACACTTTTTTAAATGCATCAACTGGAATTTATATTTTTATTTTGTTCTAAATGCAGAGCTGGCGTCTTAATTTTATAAATTTGAAAAAAAAAAAAAAAAAAAATTACAAAATATTATCGAATCGCTTACTTCTGAAATTTAGTAATCTGTTAATTTCTAAATACTGCTATTCTTTTCTATTAAAAAAGTGTTCTGAAAAAACTCAGAACTTGGCATTATTCTATCGTCTATTTCGTGACTGTTTTGCCAATTTTATGATAGTAGCCATTTTGGATTGCTTTAGCTTTCCGCTTTATAAAGCTATAAATAAAGTGTTCTAAATAATTAAAAATGGCGAGTTAGTGGCAGGAAGAAATTTACACTTTCAATCCCAGCCGTGTCGAATTTTATTCGTTGATGCATGCATAAAAGTCAAATATAAAATTTTTGATCGTGCTATGATGTTTCTACATCAATGTCAATATTTTCAGAAATGATGTATACATCTAAATTAACTGGTAATTTGTTAATTTTAAGAAATGTTTACAAATATCGCAGATTTTTATTGTTAATCTTATAAAAGTTGACTTAATTTTTTGGTAATAGTTTTTTTTTTCATTTTTATGATCATTCATTGTTTTTATTAAAACCAAATATATATATAATTTGTTTTACAATAGAAGCTATTGTGCTTCTACAGTGTTGCAGAATGAAATATTAAAATTGCTGTGTTGTTGCAGAATTAGATATTAAAATTTAAAAATACACATTTAATTTAAAGAAATCTTTTCAATAAAAAATGCATTATTATAAAACATAAAAATCCTATATTTAGAAAATAAAATATTATAAAACAGAAAACATGCTATGCTTAAAAAATACATCTTTTTACATATATGTGCTTGCGGAAGACTGTAGATAGTGCATTTATTTAGATACCACATATGCAGATTGCTGGACTTTTCCACAGCGATCGCCGTATTTGGATTTTTTTTTTTACGCTGATAATATATGAAGCATGCTGATTTGAGTATTGACACTATTCATTATGCAGTTTGTAAATTATCATTTGGTCTTTCTTTCATTTCACTTTTTACATTTTCATTCGTCACCAGCATTTAAAAACGCCATATCTGGCCACGCTTCCTATGACAAAAAATGTTTATTTTGGTTTACTTAGCCTCTGTTAAAAAATTTTCAAAATATTTTGTAAGCACTCTGTATAAGAAAAAGTTAAAACATTTTTTTTTTAAATTTTTACCTCTGATATTAATACATTATGTTACTAAAAATTAAACTTCATTTTTTAAAATGCAGACAGAAAGGTAGTTATGAATTTTAAATCATAGAAGAAAGATGTATGGAATTTAAAATTGATTTCTTCATCCAATTTTTGATATGAGAATATTTCCAATCATGATCAGTTCTTCATCTTTGATTGTTATTAGTTATTTATGGACAATTAGCAAAAACTAAAGCCTTTTAATTTTATTATTTGAAGTGTTAACAGTTATTACTTATTATTATTAAAGTATCAATATTTATACAAACTTAAGTTCTTTCTGAAAAGTTTACTTATTTTATATCCCCAGGAAGACATAATTATAATTTTCCTTTATTCAAATGTTGATGAATTTTGGGAAAAGTAATAAAAAATCATTTTGTTATAATTTATTACCATTTATTTTAATTTAAGCATGCTTCCTTTTGTAAAATCCTGTTATAGTATTTTAATTTAGTTTATTTTTGACCGATTCTCATCTAGCAATTTAGATTTATGCTCAAATACTGCTCTTTTGAAAAGATGTCAGCATGTTATTGAAGCATTTAGTGCACCATCCTTTACAAATGAAAAATATTTGGAAATATCACCATCCAAAATCCCACTACCCATTCGGAAATCTCATGAGACCGAAGTCATGTGGCGAAATTACCAAGAGACTTGCTTCGAAGATGCTAATTATTCCAGATTAAAATATGATAAAAGTATAAATGGAAATACTTTAACTGCTGAAACAAGAGCTGCTTGCATTATTCAGGAAGCTTGGAAGAAGTAAGTGTTCTAATATTTATAGTAAAATTTGGATATTTTTTGAGCTGCATTGCTAGTTTTATCATTTTGTCTCTTCTCTGAAATGTATTACAAATTGCAAAGTATCGTTTATGAAACATTCTGTGTACATTAAAGCAGGGCAAGTATTTCTAAAATATTTTCAATAAATTAAGCTATTTTTTTACTCACTGTTAATCAAAAAACAAACAAACAAAAAAACATTGCCAAAGGCAATAAAAATTTGTTTTCATATGTTTTTTTAGTAAAGATAAAAATAAACTAGCGAAGGATTTTTCAAAATATGTTATGTAGTTACTGATTTCAATTTGTTTTAGAAGTAAATCGATTAATAAGGCAAAATAGTTTTCAAACGATAAAAAAATCTTTGTATATTTTGTGTTTAAAAGGTTTGATGTAAAGTACCTGTAAATGACAAGAAAATTCTGAAAAATATAAAAATAATTAGCAAATTAATGAATTTTGTTTAAAAATGATGTGCAAATTTCTGTTTAAAATTTCTGAAAAGCATTCTACTATGTTTTTGTGAAATTCTGATTTAGTAGCAAGTACTCATTTTAAAGTCTTTCTTTTTTGTAAGCGATGAGAAAAATTGAATTTATGTTACTATCATATCTGCGAGTTGAAGATAAAATCTGTTTTTCGCAACCAGGATTGTCATATATCGGTATTTGACAACGGCTCACAGAATTCATCCTTAATAACATCCTCCTTTATAAATCAGCATCTCTTAGCACAATTTCATTTTTTTAAAACTCTTTCCTAGGTAATATAATCATGAAAATGCAAATAGAATAAGATGTCGAAAATCCAGTGATAAAATATAAGAATCCCTTTCTGGACGAAATTTAAGTAATTAAGAGAACTGACTGCCAAATACAAATATTAAAATTTGGCGAAAAAAATTAATCAGCTTTCTGATGACATCTTTGAATTTCTGCGTAGATTTTTAAAAATCATAATAAAGGATTAAAAAAAATTGATATTTCAAAACGAATTACGTCTGCGGAATTTTGCATTTGATTTATTTCGAAATGTGACCAATCAAAAAATTGGGTACATCAAAAATTGACTATTTTCTTGCTGCTATCGTTGTTCTATTTATTTGTTTAAAGTTCTACAGGTATAGATTATAGAACTGTTTTTCAATTTTTGTTGCCTTACCAGTATGTCGAATTTAGATTAATAATGTCTAAATGAACATGGTCTAAGCTTATATAAACTTTATAATTTTTTTATTTTTATTTTTTTTATTTCGACTAGTACGGAATAGAAAGTTTATCAACAAAATTAACGCTTTTTCCTAGACCTTTTGAATTTCTACTTTCAACTTATTACATATTTCATTACTGTCTTGAGATGACTATTGATAATACCAGTTATGTCATTATAGAAGGCTCTCTTTTCACAGAAGTGAAAATAACTGTTTATGTCATTATTTGTTCCATGTGAATTATTCCCATCCTAAAATGAAAATTATTTTCATTCAGACATTGACATTATTTAGGAATGCTAGTTTTCGTGTGTTTCCAGATCTGACTGAAAAAAATATTTATAACATTCTGTAACCTCAATTTTTGTCTTTTAATTTTGAATCTCACTAACTGCCGGCTTAGCTCCATATATTAATATTTGTTGAGAAAATCACAAAAAACAAATAAGATTTGTCTTCCGATAATTTGCAAACCGCGTTTAAATTTCTGTTCCTTTGTTTTCTTTGTTGCACTTTTGATATGTCTTTTTAAAAATCCACTTTTGAATGATAATTATGTATCATCAAAGTTTCGAAACTGAACTTAAAGTGCGAAATTTTTACTGACTGTTTGTTACATGTTTATTGCATCGACATAAATGGAAAGATGTTCGGTGTCAACATAAGTTTTCATTGTCTTCATTTTGTATACTTTGATTTTATTTTACTGGATATGTTAAACTGCATGCATGCTATATTTAAAATTATGTGATATTTTAAATCTATGCATGTTAATAATTTTAATTTTAACAATTAATTAAAATGTTGGACGATGATTGGTATTCGTTAATTTTATAGTGAAGTATTTTAAAATTATGTACAGTTTGTGTGTCATTGTTAGTCAGGCACTTTAAGATTGTACCAATCAAGAAAACATATTGTATTCTTCATTTTAGATTTTCTTTATTCTAAGCGAGTGAAATACAACTATAAAAGGATAATGAAGGGCTTTTTATTTCAGGTATCTTCTAAAATCTAGATTTAAGAAGATGCGCAAAAATATTCGAAGATCTTTCAAAGCACCAGAGGACAGATATGTTGCAGAAAGATCATGGCAAATAAAATTATATTCCTTTTATAAACAGTTTTAAGTGAAAAAAATATTCGTTTTCCAAGTATTATGTCAGTGTTATTTACGACAGCTAAATGCACTAATATAAGTCCTCATTATTATGCTAATGCTAGTCAATAAACAACTTAGCTCAAATAATCGATCAAATGATGTTTAATAATTTATGACTGTGGCTTTAATATTGTTTTTCATATTTTTAATGTGAAAATTTATACATGAATAAATGATGCCAAATATTATATGAGTGATCTCATTTTTGCAGAATTCTCTCTTGATTAAATTTATTAGTTTATGTATATTGAATGGATATCAAGATAATGAAATATTACAAAGTTAAAAAAAATTCTCATTTTACATATATCTAATTCATGATTATTTAAAATGCTCTATTTATACTCATCGTTATTTAGTAGCTGAAGCAGGGAATTTTAAAATGTGAATGTTTTTTTTAAATATTTATTTTGTCATAAAATATTCTACACTTAGGTGCTATACTATTTTACAAATAATTTTTTTTATTTATTTTGCATTTCCGATCTAGTCTTAAAAAAGATTATACATGCGCAGGTTGCTGTTTCTAATAATTTTTTTTAAATGATCATAATTTCAGGTTTTTTGAACACATTTATACTTTGATAATTATTTAATTAGTTTCAGCTAGTGAAATTCTTGTCTGAATATTATAATTTTTATATACCTATGTTTATTATGTGTAGTATTTCAATTAGACATTACGAGATTGTTAATTCAATATTTAAAATTGTTAGTGTAAGTTTGACATGTAGCTTGAAATACAATAGCTTCACTTTGATGATGCACATAAAAATATTTTTCTAAGTTTCATGTACTTTGATTTAGTGTTGGCTAAAAATTGTTTTCGAAAGCATTGAAAAAGTTTTAATGTTAGGATTGTATTATATTTGTATTAAATGTATCTTGTGTGTGGTATTTTTTGTTGTTAAAGTTATTATTATTATTATTATTTTTAATATAAATGTTGTATTTCCACTTTGAGCAGAATTTCTGTAGTCGCTACGGAAAGTAGCTGAAAAATGTGGATATACGTATATAAAATAAAATATAACCGAAAACTATAAAAAAATGTCCTTTTCTCGAATCCTCGCTCACAGCAATGTTATAATGAAAGAATTGTTAGCATGTTTATAAAATAAAAATAATAATAATTATAAAAAAACCCGAAATCTTTTTCCAGCATGAATGCATTAATATTGGAGCATTGACTCATAACGAAAATCCATATGGGTTTGTTTTGATATTGAATATATGAAGATTTGAAACAGGCAAAAGTATTTTCTATTTAATGAAAAATTATTTGAAATTTCTAACAAATAGTGTTAATTTCATCAACAAAAATTGTGTTGTGTGATTTAAAAAAATATTTAACTTACATTTTATATTTAGTCAATAATAAGTGTCTGTTAAATAATTTTGAATAACGTTTGAAATATTGGTTTTAATTCATTAAAATTCTTTGGAAATACCTATTCTTCAATAATTTGTCAATACTACATTGTATGCAATATATTGATAAGAAGTGCTACTGATGTCTAGGTAACTACTGTTGGAAGATATATACTTCATGTAGATTTCCCTGTAACCATTGCAGTGGACATGCACAGTGTTTTAAATTAATAAGAACTTGTTGAGATTGATCTGGCATAAGTGATTGTTAATAAAATAGTTAATTTATTTGATTTAAAAATTTCACCTTTTATTTATGTATTTGAAACTTTAAGGTACGTTTCCTGTTTTGGAAATTAAAATGCACCGGTCATTTTTGAGATATAAAGCAACACTAATGGTATAATTCGTTTAAATTTCTATAAGCAATTATTTCATTATTTTGATAAAAATCTTTACTTAATTAAACTGTTACCTTCATCTTCTAGAAATCATGTAATCCTGAAATTTAAAGCAGAATGAAAACCTCAATCTTGATTAATCATCGTTTTCAAACAACTAATTGCTGAATTTTCATTAGTAATGTGATTCAATAACATATAGAGTGTTTGATATTAAATTAGTCATAACTTATAAAATAATTTTTGTCTTCATTTTTAAAAATTTCGTGAAGCTTTGATTCGATAACATACAGGGAGTGTGCGATATTAAATTAGTCATAGATTGTAAAGAAAATTTTTGTGCTGATTTTTAAAAATTTTACGAAGTCATATAATGTTTAATATTTCCTTTTTATTCAATTTTAATTTCCTTTAAAATGCACAGGAAATGTGCTTTCTTGTATATATCTTGTAAATAAGAACCACCGAATAATGTTTGTCACACACACACACACACACACACATTATTGCATATAATTGGATGTATTAATTATTTATGAAACTACTAAAAGAAATTCGAACAAATAAGCACTGGTTGAATTTCAGAGGAAATTTAAAAGGAGAAAAAAAATTCTTGATGATGGTGGAGAAAAAGAGTCTATAAATAATCCGAAATAAACAAGCTTTGAAACAATGTAAGGAATAATAAATTATAATGTCGATGTGAATAATTATTTTATATAACCTTGTTGCTATATTGTATCCTTAGATTCTTGAGTAAATCGTAATTGCATTAAGATACTAATGTCTATAATTCTTTTTACAAATTACTAGTTTATTCTTAATTATATTAAGTAATCTCAGTGTAAGACTTGCTTGAAGTTTTAAGATTTCACTTATTTCAAAATATTTAACTTGGTTGAAAATTACTCAATGAACAATATATTATTTCTATATGTTCGTTAAAAATTTATCAAAACCTCTTAAAATTGAGTTAATTTGTACTCATCATCCTGTTACATTAGAAATAGAATAAACTAATATTAATACTTTTTAATTTATAATGAATTAAATTCAGATGAAAGCATAACGGTGAGATCATAAAAAGTCAACCAAAAGCTTTCTTAGTTTACTATTTCAGAAGGGTTTCCTTAAAAAAAAATTGTACTACTTATTTTCACATTTTAAATTTTGTACATGAGCAGAATTTCATTAAGAGCCTTCTATAGAATAGGTGGTAAATTTCCGTTACAGTTCTATATTCTAAAGCTATCTATTTTATTTTTATTTTGAAAATTTTATAGTAATTCGGCTGTCCCATTGAGGTCATTGTCATTTTTTAAAAATAAACCTCTAAAAAAATATGAAAGCTTTGACACTGAAGTTAAAAGAGTCGAAATTTTTAAACCACTTTGATACTCAGCAGATACTCCGAACAGAAAATTCTTTTGAAAAATCATTATTGATTGCCAAATTTTTTTTACTGATTTACAAAATTTTATTTTTTATGGTTGGGAATATTGTTTAAGGCCTTAGTACTATATGGAAGGAAACATATCTCTCTTGGTAATTAATTTTTCCTTTTCCTTATGAGACATTTCATATAATTCTGTTTGAAATTAGCTTATGAAACTTTTTATAGAAAAATGCTAGTGATATTATTGACTCGCTGAAATTTCGGTTTTCTACTTAATACTACAGTCTACATAGTTCTGAAATTTTTTGATAAGGTTCTAATGATTTAAAGGAATGGATTAGTTAGGATATTTTTTATATTATGTCTCCTATGGAATATTGTGCAGATTTCTAGAATTTTAAATTTCAGTATCATGATTTAAATGTGTACATAAGACTAATTTTTAATTCCGATTTTTTTTTCTCTATTTCGGAAATTTTTCGTCGTGTTTAAAATCTTCTTTCATTAGAAGATTTTTCTATACTGATGGTTAAAATATTTTTTGTTTTTTCTTTAATTTGCATTTGTGTGTATAATTAATTTCTATAGTGGATAAATATTAGTTATTAATCATTCTCACTTAACAGATTAATGATTTTTCTAATGATATTTTTTATTTGCATTTGTTCAGTTAGTTTAATTTTCTTTTTAACCTATTATGTTTAATTATCTTGGTTTTCTTAAAGCTGCAACTAAATTTTACAATCTCTATGACGTTTCTTTTTCTGTGCATTTGTAAATACAAGAATTAGTCTGCAAACAATCTTCTGTGATAGCTAATACCTTAGCTGATTTTCAGAAACTTGTGAATGCATACACTTTGTGATTCTCAAAAGATGTAATTAAAGATACCTCGTTTACACAGAAACAATTTTTTGAGGTTTGAGTCGGTTAGAGATAATATTAAGTAAATCTTCTGATACTGTGATTGATACAAACCATCACTCCAAATACAGCGCGATGAGAATTTTGTCTACAAGTAAAAGAATGTTGGTGAGGTTTAGCTGTATCTCTTAAAAGTGTTGTACAGTAAAATATTTGTAAAAATGTTTTTTATTTATTTGTTTGTGGTCTTAAATTTTCCTTCAAAGGTTTTAGATCTTTAAGCGAAATGAAAGGAAATATTGAAGCAGAAAAAGTAAGTCCTTTATCTGATTTTTTCACTATCTTAAGACTGCCACTCGCATAAGGAAAAAATTTTCAAACATAATGCAGTTTTTTTTTTTTTTTTTTTCTGTATAGATTTTCTTCTGCTCTGTGTAATTACATTTGCGGAATTACGGAAAGACTGAACTGTTTTAGAGCGCAGGCCTTTTCTTCCATGTTTTTAAACCGAAGAATGTCCTGTTCAAAAGCGTAGTACAGGGGTTTTTACAAATGGAGTTCTAATTATTTTTTCAAACAAACTCTTTCAAATGTCTCATGGTTGTTGAAAAATGGAAATTTCGACTTTCAAAAAGTATTTTGTCTTGCTTTTTAAGGTCTACATGATTCAGGAATGTCGTCCACAATCGAAACAGTAGCGATTTTCTTTTGTCGCAATTTTGCCTTGCTCTAAAAAGGCGTCTCTCATTTTTTTAAAATGATTATTAGAAAAAACTGATAGTGATAAAATGATAATTCCCATCATTTAGCTGATAACTTAAAATAATAATTCGCAAAGCTTTTCTCTCCATCTTTGGCCCTTCCATCAACTATCTCCCAAGTTCGAGATTTAAGCTCTTTCGTATAGATTTTTTTAAAAACCCGATACCTGAACCTTTATTAGAATACCTGGAAATAGATAGAGGATTCTGTTGTCTTAAAAATGTATTTGAAAGCTTTTGTTTATCCAGTGTGTATCCGTATTATAATTTGCCGTATTTAAAATTTGTGCCAATTTTCTTTTTGGATGGCAATATTCAATTTGGAATGGAAATTCAAAATTAAATTGGATCGAAAATATATAATTTTTTTTTTTTATTTCGATGAAATGGTGCTAAATAATGAATAGTTGAAATGTATGCCTCCTAATGTTAAATAAAGCTTGTTTTTCCCCCCAACATATTTCTAGATATAACAGACCTGATAAAATAATTTCTTTCTATTAAATTGCTCTATTATAAAAATAAAAACTGCATTTTTTTTCAAATTTAAAAAATATTTTAGAATTTTAATTAGATTTTTATCTCAAAAATTGCTGAATTGAAATACATAAAGATTATGCTACTACTACTACTACTAATAATAACGTTAATTGAAACACTACTGTACAAAATGCCATTTTTTTTATGCGATTATAGTTGATGCGAATTTCTAAAACTCGCCAGATATTGCCATTTTCATTCTTTTTGAGATGTTATCGGAATTTGACATATACATTAGCTGGGAGGAAAATATCGCTAAAATGAAACAGGAACTAAAGTTGATCTTTGAATATTAATTAGACTAACAATTATTCTAATTATTGGTTCTTTTTCAAAATAGTTTTAATACTAAAAAAACAAACAGAGAAGGAGTGTATAATCGATTTAATGCACAAATTCGATTCGCTAGCATTTGAACGAAATTGTTTTTATGCACAACTTTATCAAAATGAGTAGGAGCCAATTACAATTGCAGAAAGCTCTGAGGAATCATTGTTTTATAAAATAATAATAAAAAGGAATTTTTGAAAGGGTGATTTAACTAAACACGAATGGATACAGATATTTAAAAGTGTGGTTAAATAAAAATATTTGCTGATTTAAGTAAAATAAATCTATGAATGAATTAAATTAGATAAATTAATTCTATATTTAACTATGAAATAGAAATTTAAAGTTCAAAATCAAAAGTCAGTTTTCTTATTTGTGATTCTTCCGACAGTTAAATGTGAATCCTGCATCAGAAGTTTTTGTGAATGGTATTTATTTTTATTTAGTAAAAATTTTATCATCAAAGTTATATTACATTTATAAAGAAATTTTTCATAGTAACCATTTAGTTATCACTTTTGTCTGCTCTAAAAATAATTCTAATAAATATGTGATATGAAATTAAAAAAAAAAATTCAAAATTTTCAAGATATTTGATAATTTTTTAAAACTAAACAACCTATCAGGAGCAATATAATGAAATATCTATATAGTTTTTGTAATTCTGGTTTTATTAAACGAAAATAATGAAGCAAATTTTAAATGGGTGTATACAAGATTTATTTATGGATTAATGATTGAAAATGAAAATCTATTAATTTTAGATATTTTTTGTTTTGCTTAATTTTCTTTTCCATAAATCAACATGAAAATGTGAGTATATAATTTCGGAGTAAACGAGAGTTTCAAAAAATGTTTAGGACTATTTCTTTCAATGCAGATTTTTTTAAGGGGACAGTGAACTTTGAAACAATAATAATAATAATAAAATGGGCGAAAACATGCAATTTTATTTTTATCATTGCATCACCAAAATATATTTTTATATTAAACTAAAAGAGTGTTATAAAATGTCTTGTTCAATAAATTAAATATGTAAAGAGTTTAGAGGGAAAAAAATTCATAATAAGGACTTTACTTAAAATGATATTGTAATTAGATTCAAATATCTTTGAAATGTTCCAAGTGTTTTAATTTTGAAGATATTAAACGAAATTGATAATAAAGATTTCGGTCAAACATTAAAAAAAAATAAGTTAGGAATTTTATGTTTCGAGTTTTTTTAGATAGTTAAAAAGTCAATTTTAGTTCAGAAAAATTTAAAATTCTTATGGAAATTCAGTAAGTGTGCATACAATTATTTCTAAAAAATTAGCCTTTAATTGGAATTACAAAATCATACACAATTTTGTTCCAAATGAATTTACATTGGGTAATAACAAAAAATAGAAAAAATTAAAAATTAATTCGTCTGGAATATTTTGAAAATTTTTAAAATTATATATCATAACTTAAAATATTTCATTTGAAAATGTTTTTTTAAAGAAACTTGATGTATTTATATTTAATACATATGCATAAAGAATTTCATAACTTTAAGTGAATTATTCACAGAAGTGCCTAATAATGTCCACCGTCCTCTTAAGAGCAGTTAAAAAATCTGACGTTAAATGATCGATCGATTCAACTGATGCAACGCTAAAAGTAAGGAAAAAGGCTTAAAAAATTACTTATTTTCTACATTTATGTATATTGAGACAGCCCATTAGATATTTTTTTCTTGTATATCTTCTGTTCTTTTGCTTCAAATTCAATTAAATTTCATACTCCTAGATTTCTGTATGTGAGAATTAATTTTGAGGATGTGAAACTGAAGGTTGTCACTAAAAATAATTGAAGATATGAAAATAAATAGGCAAATGTAATAAAATAAATAGTATTTATGTAAATACTATTTAAATATGTTTAATGAAGATACATTATTAAAATGATGATGCGCTTTGCTTGATTTTAACATTTGTAGATTAAGAGCAAAAAGAAGTGTTCAGATTTTTTTTTTTTTTTTTTTTTACAGACTGCAATTGGAATGTCTTATTTTTGATTGGCATTGAAATGGTGAAGTTTACTCGAATTGCAGTTACAGCTAAGTTTATATTCTCCTCGATACAAATGCAATTAGTTAAAAAAAATTATATTCTAATATTCTGTTTTTGGTTATTTGAACTTTGAAGAAACAACAACAATGGATTGAAATAGAGAAGTTCAAAAATTTTGGATAGCATTCACTTAGTGTAACGGCCATTATTGGTCTTGTTTCTCTACACCTGGATTTGTGAAATAAATTGCATTTAATCATCCACGAACAATAACTGTTTCTAGAAATTCATAACATATTATTAAAGAGCATTGAAAATCTTAAGTTCTAAATGGCATCTGAAATTCAAATTTTAATTAAATAAGGTGGGCAACTTTATGAAAACACTTTACCTTTTGTGGAGTTTGATTGTAAGGTTTAAAAAGAAATCAGTTTTTATAAGTCCCTTATCGAGTAAAAGTAGTGAAATATTTCGCTTACTTTCATCTATGTACACACAAAGTTTCATGTTATAAAAGTAATAGATAACTTATTTTTAAGTTTAGAGGGATTAACCACAGATTTAGATGAAAATATTTATTCTAGAAATTCAAAATTATGCTGTACAAAAAAAACTGTCATATGTAAATATTTGTTTAGTAGTACATCACTCAATTATCATGAAAGAAATTTGCTAATCTCGTTTAATGTTGTTCACTTTGATGTGTTGAGAGTTCCAATCTCTATATATGACGCTTAAGTACGTAGCACAGAAATCATTTTTATAACATATTGTTGAACGGTAACAGTCGAATGTAAACAGATCATTATAAGAACGTTTTAGACTGCTTCATTGAAGAATTCAATGCTTTCAAGAATTCATGCTAGTTAATGGAGCTGAAAAACATTATTAGAAATGCTCCGAAAAGGATTCGCCGAAATCTATTCAATTCAGAGGAAAGCAGATGTAAAAGAAATATTAATAATAAAAAAAGGCGCCAAACAAAGTTTAATCTAGCGATAAAATAGTCTGCACCATTGTCAGATGATTAATCAATATGACTTACTTATGGGAATTTAGGACCATGTCTTCCAAAACTATTATTTCACAAAATTGATTTTTGCATTATCTTAAAATTAAAAACTTTTCAATGGTATCAATTTCATTTTTGTACAATGTTTTCTTTATTTTTAATAAATTTTTTAAATGTAAGACTTAATTTGCAACAGCTAATGTTTAATGTTATGGAATTAAAACTCATCCATCAAAACATTCAGTCGCGTGCTCTTGTGAATGTTAAAATTAAGATTAAAAAAGGGCTTTCTTTCGACATAAATTCCGAAGTAGAATTTTTACCTCTGATTTTATTTTAAGATATATGCACTTTTTAATTTGCACGCGTTGTAATTTGTTTTGACTTTTAAATTCATGTTTTCTCATCTTACCAAATAACAAGGTGAGCTTTAAAAAAAAATATTCATTTCACATAAATATTTAACAGCCTAAATAGTCAATAATCTAGGCAAACAAACTTGTCACCAAAGGCGTTTTGTTTCTATTTAATAAGGAAGAGAAGAGAAATTGAACATTTAAGATATATCTGAGAAGTACTTCAATGTCGAGAAGGAAAATAAAATTCTTTACTCGCATTTATATGCTTTCTAAAAGAGCGACATATTTCAGTAGAAAGGAATGCTTGGATATGCTGATGATTTATGTTATACTATAATCGTAATGCCGGCCTAGTTGTAGAAGAATACAAACGACGTTTTCTGAATTCCTGGTATCCTCCTAGGAAGTATGTTTACTATTACAACGGCTTACTATTACAAAATTAAAGCTCCTTAATTTCTTGTAGAGAAGTGGAGAGGATGAAGCATTATAATGTGATACAGAAATTGACATTTCTGCTTAATTTTCAAGTTGCCCTCATACTAGTATATGAATAGTCATATTACAGACTCTCCGACCCGCCCGAAGGCACACGGATAAAGAAAACTGAATGACCGGACCGCCGCAACAGCAACACTGGCGGTAACTGTGGTTGAGTCCTAAGGACCATCACCGGCCACAGTACAACCCTTCCCGAAGGAAGTACGTCCCGTCATCGATGGGAGAAGCCAGATCCCCCACCTTTTTGTGTACCTTCCAGGGTGGCTAGATCCAACCACCATACCGGAAGCATCTCATCCTCTTTTCGAGGTGCCTCCACCGGGGGTTTTAATGAATGAATAATCAGTCCAGAACTCTGTATTCCAAAATCAACAGTATACAGAATATTTCTACGTAATAACTGGCTTCCCGACATCATTCGTGTAGGCAATAAACTGACGCAACAGTTATATGGACAACTATGAGATCGACATTGATAATTTTACAGTTGTACTCTATTTCAGGTAAAATCAAACCTTTCTTATTTTGAGAAATGCAATTTGAATAGATGACGCTTTAATCGAGATAGAAATATTAATTTTCAAAACTATCATTTTTGGAACTATAATTTCGTGCGTGAGGTTTATCACCAGCGACAATTTTCTATAAGTCTGTGGTGTGGCATATTTGGAAACTCTTTGGTTCGTTCCATTTTGTTTAACAGTATGCTGAATGGTGATCGATTACCGAGTTAGTTTTGATTAGCAATATTTTTGAACTAAGGGATGAATTGACTTTGGCAGTACAAGCTCTATAGATATTTGCCAATGAATTCAGGTTTGCCTTTAAGTCACAAGTGATGAACTCATGGTATATGGGCAAGTATTGTTAAAATAATGTAACTTTATATAGCTATCGAAGAGGCAATCCCTTATCGAATCCCCTACCATTGCATCCCCCTATCGAAGATGCAATGAGCAACAAATTTTTAAACACTTTAATTAATTAATTATCTGACATTTTGAAAAAATTTAATAAATGCGTTATTGTGAACTGATTCTTCCCCTTTAATAATCGATATGCATATTATCTCTGAAAATTACAACGAAAGTCTCCCTCTAACACTAGTCTAGGCATTTTTTGAGTCAGTAAGTTTGCCTTTTAATGTCTAAGCAAATTTTACTGACAGAAGTATGACACTTTGAGTTCTTATAGATGAATTGAGAAAGACATTTTACTCATTGAGACTTTTACGTTATTGGATCCGCAACAAAATTTAATTTTTCTTTTATTAGTCTCTTCTACAGAAGGCGAAGTACTTTCATACATTTGATTATCTTACTTGATGAAACTTTGCAGTTGCAAATATATGTCTAATTATAATAGTTAAAGAAATAAATACCGGTTCCACTTTTTTTTGGGACGCCCTGTATAAAGATTCAGATTTAAAATGATTTTCTTATCAACTAACAACAATGTCTTTTTGGTACAACTAATGTGAAGATAAACACAATGGAATGATATTTTCTAGTATTATTAAAGCTTACTGAAAAATAAATGTCATTTTTGTTTTGTTTTCATTGAAAAGATTAAAAACTTTTATCTTGATACTCGTATGACTGTTGAAAAATGCTTTATCGGTTGAAATCAAAGTAACCTATTCTGATTCATACATTATACCTCAAAAATATTTAATTCTTTTTAATGTTAGAAAGAGTTCAGGTTTTGGTATATTAATAGGAATTACCAAGATAAAAAATTATTAACTTTATTTTATTACATCAATCTAAAAGCTGCTATGATATTTTTAAATGGGAATACAGTTATTGATATTCGTTAAAAAATTCTGTTCCTTGAAGCTAGAATTTCTCATAAAAAGTTGAGGTCTCTTAAAGAATAAATCACGACCTAAATAGGATCATACAGAATAATATTGAAATCGTGGAAAGTTTGAAAACTCTTTCTTTCAGATTCATCTACATTTGTAGCTAGAAATTATCGATCGAGCGATGATTTCAAACTTTTTGACCTTTTGAATTTTAATTCACATTTGGGATACTTACGATTTTCTAGAATTCTTTAAATTTGAATTATTTCAAACATAAATGATTCAATTCTATTCGTAAGAAATTGAAATTATGTTTTTTTTTTTTAATTTATCATTTCCTTTATTACGTATGTGAAATAAAACTCAGAAATGGGCTGGTTCAAAAAATTCAAAAAGTGACTGCATTATCTTTACTATCAATATTTCTTGAACAAAAACACTGCTTCAGGAAATTTCAATTTTTAAAGTGAAAAAAAAAATGAAAATAAAGATTTTTTAAAAAATTAAAATAGATTGATAGTACTAATAACTACTCTTCTTTAAAAAAAAAAAAAAAAAACTTTAACAAAATTATCAAAATTTTAGTTTGAAATAATATTGAACATATTATCTTCAGGTACCTTATTAATGGTGATCTAAAATATTGATATAATTATATTCAGAATTAAGGAAAAAATGCTCTCCAAATTGTGTAAGTGCAATAAAAATGCCTCGATTGTAATGAAGGATAAAATTTACAGCGTTCCCTATTATTTAGTGCTATAATTGGTTTAAAAATTATGTAATTTCGCAAGATATTCATGATGCGATCTATTCCTTTCCTTATTAAAATCGAGTTAAATGGAATGCTGGTTATTGTTGTGAATGATATAAAATTGGATTGAATGTCATGACCGAAATTCTTGTATTAAAAAAAGTAAATCATGATAGGATTGCAAGAAGGAAAAATCTGTTCAAGTTACTTAAATATTGCTTTGACATGAATAAAATTAGTCATAAAGTGAATTCGGTTGTTAAAACAGCGGAGGTGGCTTGTAAAACTTTCTGGCTTATTCTCTAATAAGGGTGTTATCGCTTCCGCCCCCCCCCCCAAATAATTGTTAAAATTAGACCTGGGTAAGGCAGAGAAGATTTTGCATGATATTGGTGTACAATAGTTATGAAGTATTAACTTTTGGCGTAACTTTAGAATTTTTATTGAATTTGGCATGTGTTCCTTGGCGAGGGTTTGGCGATTAATCCCTGGCATACGGTTATTACTATCCGAAAATCGAATTTGTGTTGTAGACGGGTTTTTCCCAACCGACTAAAAACAAAATTTGACACTGAACTACAATTTTAGTCACAAAATCACATACCAAATTTGATATACTTAAGTCATTTCATTTTTGAGTTATTGCGTTTAAATGTTTCTGTAAGTGCACATCAAAGACGATGAAATCTTTGTTGGATTTGGCTCAAAATGTGATAGATATCTACACTATAGATGCTAAATCTGTGTGCCGAATTTTATCTATCTAGATCTTTTCGTTTTGTAGTTATCATTGTAACTTATATTCGAACAGCCTGTTAGATAAATTTCATCTGAATGGATTTTACTCAAAATTTGACAGAATTATACAAATTTGGTGTAAAGACTGTATACCGAATTTCATCTGTCTAGCTCAAAGCGTTTTGAGTTATCTTTGTCGCAGACAAATAAACACTCAGATATAACGCCAAAAATGTATTTTTCGAATAAATGATGGGAAAAAATGCTTTAAGAATTCATATTCTGTTTTCAGTATAGTTTACAGAAAAAAAGTTTTTTTTTTTTATATCTTTATTTTGTTGTTGTTGTTCGGCAATACAAGGCTTTAGTTGAGAAAATATTTCCTTGGTAAAGTTTTATTGTACTAAAAAAAATTAAGAACTATGAAAAGGAAGTTTCATAAATTACTTTTGAGAATTAATTTATTTGTAATATAAATGCAAAAATTTATTTCAAAAAATTACAAAAATCTATCTGGAATATGAAAAGTGTTTATACTTTATGATAATGACAAATATGCCTTCACATTAGCTAAGAAATGATATAGATATTTCTGAAACAACTATTATTTTTTGTTAAAACCTAATCCTACACCGCATTTTTCTCTTTTGTTAGGGTGCAATTTGGAAACTTGCACTTCATATTTTTCTCTGTATACAAAGGTATATATCCTTCATTGTCAACATTTTATCAGCTTTAGTTAATTCTTCTATTTCCTTTTTTGAGCAATTTTGAAAAGCCTCGGAGATACAATTGCAATAAATATTATAAAAAAATATGCTAGATAAAGGGGGAAAAAACTTTTTTTGGTACCCCTGAGTTCGCTGTAAAAATTCTGATCTTTCTCTGACAACAAATTTTGAGTATCATAAGTAATTCAAATCTATTCAATCAATCCCGATTATTTCTTATGATCTAAAACCAAAACTGCTTTTAGTTCTCCAGGCTTAAAGAAAATTTATGCCAAATGTTGCCAATTATAATATTTTAGAAGAGAAAATTGAATGTGTTGTATAAAGGCAACATCCAAGATTTAAGGGTTAAATCATTATCGTGTATCAGAATAAGATTTCCCTTCCTCTGAGAAATGGGACCACATTGGCCTGGTGGTAAGGTCTCGGCTTCAGAATCGGAGGGCTTCAATTTCGAGACCGGATTCCACCGAAGAACCGCTGTGTAAGTGGGACTGGAGCAAGATAAATCCTTCGGGCCAAACTTCCTACCGCTGGTGTAGTGTGGAAGTTTGGAGAGGCGGTGCCAGCTCAGGTGCCGTCCTCGTCATCTGACGCTGTTCAAAATTACGAGGTCTGTCCCAAAATAGCCCTAGTGTTGCTTTTAAACGGGACATTAATAATATAACTAAATAAATCCTCTGAGAAATGAATGATGTCTTCTAATAAAATAAATCCTTTAGTAAAATAAAAAGAATGCTTATAGAATTCATTATATTTCTTTTCAAATAACTGAAACTGAACTATGATAAAATAAAATCTATGTTAATTTTAATCTTAAAGCTCCCAGTTCTATAAGAATAAGATTTACTCAACTCTGTCCATTAAGAACATCATTCAGTAAAGAAAATGAAGAAAACAAACATTTCAAAATCTCACAATTAACTAAAAATAGTTTTTCAAAGATTCGGATTTTTTTTTTTAGCTGCGAGTGAAATGCATAAAAGTTTATTTTTCATTCTGCTTTCTGAGAATTTTCAAGCTTTTCTAAAAACAACTCTTTGAGAAAAGCGTCCTAATATGCAATAACCTCCATTTGAAGAGTCTTAACAGATGCTACGAAAATAATGTTATTTACGTCACTTTGAGGTTCGGCAAAAATATAATTTTTTTTTTCTCTTCGAAAATCCAGGAAGCGGTCTCAAAGTCTTATAAACAATCACACCGCTTATTGCAGTTCTGATTGATTTATCTTGTGCAATAATAAGTAGAATAAATCAATTTGGAATAACGAAACGAGCTGTTTGAAATAAGCAAGTCTGTAAAAGAAAAACACAGAGCACATAGCAGCAATTGAATGGTGTGTGAATTTTTGACCTTATCGCATATGGAATAAAGAGAAAGTATTCAATTAAAAATTTTATCTCAAGATTTTGATGTATTTTTACGTTTCGAACTTTCCTCCTGTCAAAAAAAAAAAAATGAGTTTTTGGTATTATATATTTCTGTCTATCTATCTATGAGCATCATTAACTTAAAAAAAACCGATAATTGCAATTTGGTACTTGGCATTTTTAACAGACTTACAGATTTCTGTCAAATTTTGGATGAAATCTGTGCATGGGAAATTTGTCAATTTGTAATGTGAACACGATATCTCAGAAATACAAATAGTATACATGAAATTAAGCATATAAATTTATCATTAAAATTGTAGGTATGCATCAAATTTTGTATCGTGTTCTCCAAAGGATTGATTATCTGATCAAAGAGCTAATATATATATATTTGTGAGTATGTAAAAGCGATAAAAAAACAACTTCACAACGATGTAGGTAAATGAAATTTATTTTCTGATCCGGACTCCAACATTGTTGATCTGTGTCAAGTTTTTTAAGTCAATCGGCAGAAAAAAAATCAACTAAAATCCACCAGTTTTCTTCACTGTATTACGAAACATGAATTTTTCCACATTGTGTTTATATACGATGAAATCAAAAGGAGAATATCTTTGTTGACTTGGAATTGTATTTGTCAGCTTGTAAACACAATTAGGTAAAAAAAAAAAAAAAAAAAAAAATGGAGCACGCTACATAAATAAAATTTATTATTGGATTTTTATTCTTAAATAGTTGGAACTATATCAAATTTTAGATGAAATCCATAACAAAAAAGCCTGCGTGGCCTTCCATGTGAACAAGATAACTCCATAACGAAGCGAGCTAAGTGAGTGGATTTTGGCATACGGTTTTATCATTAGAATTGTAGATGTGTTTCAGATTTCGAACAAGATTCGTAAATGGCTTGATTGTTTGTTAGCTTATCAAGCTCATAAATGTATCAAGCAAGATGAATGAATTTTAGTAGGGTCGCGGTGGCCTGATGGTAAGGTCTCGGTTTCGGAATCGGAGGGCTTCAGGTTCGAGACCCGATTTCATCGAAGAACCGCCGTGTAAGCGGGTCTGGTGCACAAAAAATCCGCCGGGGCCAAACGTTCTCCCGCTGATATGGTGTGGAAGCTTTGAGAGGGGGGTGCCAGCTTAGGTGTCGTCCTCGTCATCTGACCGCAGTTCAAAATTACGAGGTCCGTTCCAAAATAGCCCTAGTGTTGCTTTAAAACGAGACGTTAATATAACTAAACTAAACGAATGAACTTTAGTATATGATCTATATACTTGAACTGCAGCCTTGTATCAAAATTTGAATCCCATCAGTCATCAAAAAATTGCCGTTTCAAAAAAATAAAGGTTACTGCTGCGAAATCTCAGCACACTCGCAGGTGTTTTTTTTAAGTACCACTTAATGATTGTTAACAAAAAATTAATATTGCAAAAACAATACTGGTTTCCAAAGATAATTTTGTTTGTATTATTAACATAGCAATTTCGTCAAAAGTGAATGAAGTTTTGGAATGAATTCATGTTGAACTGATGAAATTAAGTTTTTAAGCCAGTTGGAAAAAGTTTATATATAATATTAAATATTCTAAACAAAGGATTTAAAATTCCAATAGGTCGATAATTTTTACAATAACTTGTATTGCTATTTCACGAATGGTAATTATTTTGATTTGACTCTAAGCATTATGAAATGCATTTGTTTTCAAGGAAAGATTGAATAAAATTAGAAGAAGATAAATGAACAATTCTGTACACTTTTAAAGATAAATGAATGTGCATTATTAACTCCACAATTAAAGGGGATTTCAGCCCCTAAATCACCAAAATTACATTTTATCAACTAATAACATATATTATAACCTAATTGCCAAAGGGACCGTTATTAATTCCATCATTTCTTATAGATTTATACGCAATGTTGAAATAATTAGCAAAGCATGAGTAATATCGTTATCCTTTTCGTAAAACACATTGTTACAGAATATTTTATTTGGCAATTGATAATTTTTTTTGGCATATTACCAAATTGTCATATTTTTTGGCATATTTACCCATTAAATTATTTTTGGCAATCTGATAATTTATAATGTAGTTCTTTTTAGCTCTTAGTAGATCTGTAGCTCTTAACAATACATAAGATCTAAATTCTTTAATACTTGGACAACATTTTTCAATGCTATTTTTCGAGATTTATTTCTTTTTTAAAAACATTTTTGCTTTATTTGAATAACAAAAAGACATTTTTTATAGATATAGTTAACAGTTTTGGTAGTTATAGTTTTGTTAAAATCATGTTATAAAAGTTAAAAACGGTAATATTTATATTATTCAACTAATGCAAAAATATTCCAATCAATCTCCAGGATCAAATACCGCATGTTTAATAAACCATATCTTTTAAAGTTATATTTATAAATATTGACATTATGTTTATTAGTACAGACAGGCATTTAGTAAATAGAAACCGGATGATGATTGTCCTAAGAAATCAAAGGTTTATTTCTATGATTACCTGATATCACTGATATGAATATTCGATAACATCAAATTATTTATTATTACAGTTGAAAATAGGGTTAAATTGATTCAAATGATAAGGATACATAAAAGTAAGTAAATCTTTCACAGTTGGATTCAAGCAATTGTCGTTATTGAAATTTTTATTTATAGATAAATTAAAATCACCACAGATATAAATCTTTTCTTTAAAGCTAAAGCTCTCAACAAATAAAAACTTTATATACTTACCTAGAATAGAACCAGATGGAAAATATATAAAGCACAAAAGCCTTTTTTTCTGATATTTCAAATTGATTAAAACCGATAGACATTCCAGATTCGATACAGGAAAATCAATTTAATGAACAGAAAAAGATTTTTTAATAGCATTATGTTCATCATCACCTTGTTGAATTGCGATCTTTTTGAAAAATGAAGCATCTGCCATCAAATTAATTGGAAGAATCAATGCCATGACAAAGTCATGCTTCAGTCAAAAATATGATATCGTAATTTTATGAAACCATGGAACTGAAAAAAAATCATTAATTTTAGTTCTTATCCCAAGAGCATCTTGATAAAATATAGTGACTCATCTGTTTGAATCCTTACGTGTTTTAGGCTCTTAAGGTGATTATTATTCATTCCAAGAATAATTAAATGAGAAATTTGATCATTTCTGTGCTTACCACCTTATTACCCAAGAAACAAGATAACCAACCTTCAGGAAACACCAATGCAATTCAATAGCTGTTTAAAATTAATTTCATAAAGTCCACTATGAAAAGATACACAGGCTAGAAACTTTATTTTAAATCTTTGGTATGAACGTGAATCTAAATTCAAATAATGCAATATAAATTATATGAACAAATAATAGGATATTCGATATGCTCAAATAATAAAAATAAAATAATATTTAAAGTTAGCATCCGTTTTTAGTGCGGTGAAAAGTGAA
This sequence comes from Argiope bruennichi, assembly GCF_947563725.1. NCBI lineage: Eukaryota > Metazoa > Arthropoda > Arachnida > Araneae > Araneidae > Argiope > Argiope bruennichi. Next base: position 65,838,721 of record NC_079162.1, on the reverse strand, counting down.
AAATATTTTTAATTAACAATTTGGAAGTCAAAATCAAATCGGAAAAGCAAGAGATATTGACAGAGATATTCTAGGTAAATTAGAATTTCAATCATATTTATATTTTTACAGTTTAAAAAAGCTTTTAAGTTTTAATAAAAGATTGAACTTTTCTTTACGATATTCACTGTGTTTTAATAATATTGCTTTCAGAGCCTTGCTCTTTTACTATTTGATTTTATTCCTTCACATTTTAGGAAAAAAATTTATTTGTATTACCTATTTATATTGAAAGTAAACAGTGTAGGATGTAAAATAACAAAAGTTGTTATTTCAACTTTATATTACCCAAATAAAAGCAAAAACATAGCTTCAACATTTTTTTTACTTTCATTTATTTTCGATTTTTAGACTCTGTTCATTCAATAACTCATAAGCTGTTGTTATAGGTATTGGGTAATTTCACAATAGATTTAAAAATTTTATTGCAAATTCACAATAAGATAATGTGTAGAGCCAGAATTTATTTAAAATTAATAACAAATAATTAGATACTAAAAATACAGCTTTGTCATCAGGATTATACAACTGATGCAGATCATACTGAAAAAATTTCCGAAATCGATCATATTAGGAAGTGAGTAAAAATCGATTACGAAATTCCATCTTTAAACTCATGAAACTAATCAGATTAAAAAATAAAAGTATATAAAAATACTTTCTATTAAACATGATTATCATACATTTTAAACTACAATTCAGGACATTAATTGGTAAAAGGAGGAGGAAAGGCATTGAAAAAATCCAAAGATAAGTAAATAAATAAAATTATGAAAATCAAAAATATTAAAATAACTAATATTTTAAATATTTTAAAAACAAGAAAACGATAGACAGCCATAGATGATACGGTTTGCGATTATTTTCATAATTTTTCTTTCAGATTAATTCATTCACATTGATAATATAACTAGAATCTATATAAAATAATCAGAATAAATGTATACCAGAATCTATGTAAAAAAACTAGAATGTATGTAAAATAAATGACGGGAAACAGAATTATTCAGAAACTATTTTTAAATTTAAATCTAGTTATCGATTTTTTCAAATATGAATTTTTTACGGACCTACCGCAATTAGTCACTTTCTCGCTCTCTCTCTCTCTCTCTCTCTCTGTGTATCTATCTATCTATAAATACATACATACATATACAGAGAGGGAGAGAGAGACAGAAGAAACATTTCATTTTAAAATTTAGATAACATTAATTTTTTCATTAATTTTTAAAAAATTAAATCTAGTTTAAAATGAAATATTTTTAAATATAAACTATTTATTTGAAAAAAAAAGGGCTGGAATCCGGGATATTTCATTAATCATAAAAGGGACTAAAGTCAAAATTCGAGAGTGCTCTAACTAATCGATGACATCCGATCACTTGATATGTATATCAGAAATTAAAAAGAATGATTCACTTTTTAATTTTAGTATTAAATTATTCAACTAACATTCAAAAATTAAATCTTTTTTAATATAAAATAATTACCTGTAAATTTCAGGAGAAATCAGAATCAATTTCAGTTCGAGACAAATAGCCGAAATTCGGAACTATCACAGCTAATTTGGAGCATATTATTTCAGTATATCCAACAATTGAACAATTATCAAGTCTATTTTAAGTAAACACAAAATCTTCTTTTTTCACTAGTTGTAACTCAAATAAATAGTTGTCAAACTATATTTATTTTTTCTGAATATTTAAAATCGACCCAAAACGGCATATTCCGAAATGGCCAGGAAAAGAACATCTTCCTCTCGTTGATTTTAAAATTAGAAGTTTTTGAAAGGTTTATTCTCAATCTGGCCAATCGTAGTTCTAATCTTTAGGAGGGAGTAAACATAGAAGGGAAAAGCCAATCCTACAATCCCAAACCCTTTCCACGTGAGCTTATTAACACAAGGAGCCTCTTTGGTTTAGCATTCTAATTGGCGAAAGGTCCAAGGGCCATGTCGTTCCCTCCATATGTTTTCATCGCTGTCGTACTGGCTGTGCTGTTCATATACTGCACATTTCTAGCGTAAGTTGAAATATAAATCCATTCATTGTTAAATGTTGATAAAGATTTTGAGAATATTTACAATTTCTTCGAGTGTCTTAGGACTCTGTAATGTATGATGTTTCTATTTGGCTGCTTTATATATGTATTTCCTTTTAACTTGATAATATTCATAGACTGTATATACGATCCGAAAACTGTGATAACCTTGAAGCAATAGGTTTAGTGAAAATTTGCTTAAAACACTCGTCAGAGTAAATCATTAGATCTAGAACTATCAAATTTAAGAGACAATTACTTCTGGAGTAGACATCTTTACTAAGGAAGGATTTTTCATAATTTTAGTTAAAAGTTACTCAAAATGTTTACGTTTTTTCTCAATAATTTGGATGGGCATTATTGCAAAAACCATTTTTATACCACTTTAAAACTTACAACAACAACAACAAAAATGCTTTTCAGTGATATTAGCTTTATTTTTGTACAATTTTATCTTTAATGTTAAGAAATTTTAAAAGTAATTTGAAATATATTTTACCGTGATTTATATTGTTTGAGTCACTGGACTTATACTCAAGTATTTTCTGATGACATTAAATAAATATTTTTTTTTTGTGTACACATTATCGCTACCTCTATAAATAAGAACACATTTTAAAAATGAATAAAATGTATAATTCAAACCTAAAACATCCTATATTTGCATTGATTATCATGCTACGATGTTTTTGACTAGAATTTCGAATTTTCTTAAATTTTATTTTGTTATAAATATTTAAGCTGTTAACTGTTTTGCTTTCTCCTTTATCTAATTAGATGACGCTTTCTGCTTTAAGGAGTGTATCGTATTGATTCAACTAAATATCCGTAGAACAAATGGAATGCATGGGCATTCCAAGTAAATTTTATGTAGCTTTATATTGACTATGGATTATTTAGTTTTAATTTATAAATTCATAAATGCAATAATTTGATATACATGGATAAAAAGGCATGATGATTAAGGGGTTAAAAATTATTTTAAGCCGTTTTACCTGTATTTTATTGTATTCTTTTACATAATAATGAATGAGTTTGTTACTATCAAGTAATAGAATATATTTTGAAAATTCACTACTCGTTGATGACTAAAAACATTTGACTGCAAGTCATTTGAGCTGAAATCTTGCTATTAATAAATAATTTGAGGTTAAACGGGATGTTGTAAAAATTATATATTGGTAATGGAGTGCATGATTCACTGCTGTAAAAGGAAGAAGAAAGCAAATTTTTGGCAACAAATTAAGTAAATTTTTGACTTTTTTTCATATTAGAGGTCTTATGTTAATACCAGAAGTGCAAAAATTCAGAACTTTTCATGATTGGTTGCGTAAAATTCAATTTTTTTCATTCTATTGTAAAATTTAGAAAATTGGGATATCTGCTTGTTAAGCGATGGCATCAAAGGATGAAAAATGAATATCGAGTAACTATTATTTTAAAAAAAAATCTAAAACTGCATTGAATATGAATTGCATTTTCTTGATTACTTTACGTTCCTTTAGCATAAGATAGATAAAGTCTACGCAGTAATCACAGTACAAAAAATGGCTTACTTTTATTAAATATTTATGTAAATGATTCTTTCATTTTTTCGCATTTCGAATACGACGATGAAGCATATTTTTGTATGAAAATAACAAAAATAAGTAGAAAAGTGTCAAAATCGAGTTACGAGAAATAAGAAAAATGAAAATAACTCTCAGAAATTTTTGAAATGTGCATGGGGATAGAAGGAAAAAAAAATTGATGCAAGGAAATTACAGAGTAATTTGAGATTTTCAAATTTAATTTGTTTTACATTTTTATTATGCTCTTGAGAATTTTTAATGATGTGAAGATATGGTTTTATGTTTTGAAAGAATTGGAGCAATTTTAGTTATGTAGTTTAGAATTTTCAATTAAGCATTATATAAAGTTTCAATTATATAGATTTTTTTATCATAGCAAATTTAAAATAAACCAAAATTTTATTCTACAGTTTCGATAAAATCTGCTTTATTTTGCTATGGTTGAATGCAAACAGTTAAGAAATTTAGATTTTGGAAAACATTTTTTCTTCTTGATAGATTAAAAATATAAAAACTTTAAAAATCAACAGTTTTTTTAAAAATTTTTTTTATTTATTTTTCAATATTTGGTGACCAAATTTTTTTTGAAGAATCCTCTTAAGGAACTAAGTGAAATCAGGCATCAGATTTTGGATATGTAAATTAGTTTCGGAGAAAAATTTTATGATTTTTTGGAAAATATCCATTTTTTTTTGGTTTACACTATTTTCAAAAATTTTTCTACTCAATATTTTCAAAAATCAATGCCAATTCTATTTAGTTAATATTTTTGAGTCTATAGAAAAATTTCAAGTAATTTGAATGGAATGTGTTTGACTTTTAGCATTTCGTAGTAGACATGATTTCGGAAAAAGCAAGCTGAAAAAAATGGGTTTAAAGATTCTAACACGAAAACATTGCAATTAAACCAGTTTATAATAAATCAATTCTTTTTCTCAACAATAATCAAACATTTTTATGTGTGAAAGTAATAATTTTATGGCATTGTATTGTTTCCATAATTAACTGCTGTAGTTTAACTTAGGTATAATTAGAAAAAGATTGAAAGATTAAATTTTTTATTGATTTTGGTGTTTTTATAATCAATGTATTTAAGAAATCGTTCTTAACCCCCCCCCCTCCCTCAAATGTTTATTAATTCCTAATAATAATTGTGAACCATTTAGCTAAAGTATAAATAGAAAAGCATTTGAAACAAGGTAAGTTTATAGAAAAACGAATCGAAGAAAAATGTGTTTATAAACATCTATACTAACTTTTTAATAAATATTTTTATATGAGATAAAACTATATTGTAGGATAAATTTTGTTTTGTTAGTATTAAAATGTTCTAGCAAAGCTACAAAAAATCATTAAATTTGGTTTTATTAACGAATTTAATAGGCAAATTAAAAAAAAGTTTTTTGAAACTGCTTTATTTGGTAAATTTGATTTACACGTTCTGTAACTCTTATCATTCATAATAAAATAATATACTTTTCTGTTAAATTGTGGCATTTCCAAATCTCTCTGAATGAAAATAAGCAATTAAGTGCATTGCAATTTCGAAAAAGCTGATTCTCTTTTCCAAAATGGTCCTAACTTAATGGGCAGAAATTAATAAAAAATGACTAAAGATATTATCAAAGTTACAAACAAACAATGAATAAACAATAAGGTTTTGAGAAAAGTTCTTTATTTTAAAACAAAAAATTTGGTAACTTACTCTTGAAAACAAAATGAAACAGAGGAAAAGGGCGTGGTCATTGTAACACGTTTATCAAAATGACTTCATACATTTCTTCGTATTTGTCCGAGCATTTTGAAATTTTCAGAGAATTCGGACACAGGTTCAGAGATAATTTTAAACCCACAATTCAAAAATCGGCATTTTTACAGATTTCATGGTAATAAGTCACCCAAACGTAGAAGAACTGCATTTTCTTATAAGTTTAGCTATTTAAATAATCAATAAAAGGAGCTGTGCTAAAATTTAGTGAGCATAAATTTAGATCTTTAACAGAGTCAAAAATTAACTATTAGTAGTATATTCTATAGAAAGAGATTTTTGAACTTGTTTAGTCTTGATGAAAATGATTTAAATTAAGATAATGCAAAATGAATTGGAATGAAATTAGCTAGATAATTTTTTTCACCTTTTTTCTGTTCTATGTAAAAAAATTTCACACATTAAATTAATAAATAAAGATATATCAGGTTATTTATTAATCTATGTTTGGAAAAATAGTAAAAAAATCCACTGATAAAATCGAGAAAAGAATTATATTTCTCACTGAAATTCATAAAGCTTTTTAAAAAATTTATTATTTTATTAAGTTTTCCTCTTTTAAATATTACATTTCTAAGAAAATATTAATTTTTTTCCATTAAATCAAAATATAACAAATTGTTTATTTTCTCATGCTTAAGAAATTTGATTTGTAAAACTTTTTTATAGAAAACTTAATGGCAATAAACTCATATTTTATTTATATAGTAACATGATAATTAAATCATGATTTCTATAATTGTTTGATAAGATACTGGTTTTAAATCTTATTATAGTGATGTGATAAAGAAATCATAAATTAGCGCCTCTACATAAAACAGAAATAATTCATCAAAGATACTTGAATAAAGCCCATATAAAAATGAGAGAAAATCTTGGAAATTATGAATCAGTTAATTAATATTGTAATATAGGTAGATTTAATATTAAAGTGATCTTACGTAAACCATTTGAGATATAAAAATAACAATTTTAGAAATAGAAATGATCATTTGAGACAAAAAAAAAATGATCATTTCAGACAAAAAAAAAATGATCATTTCAGACAAAAAAAAAATGATCATTTCAGACAAAAAAAAAAAAAAAAAAAAAAAAAAAAAATTGAACATTTTGAACGATTTTGTTTTAATGCTTCAGGCATAAACCGTTATTCATTAATAAAAGAAATTAAAAACTGCAAAAACTGTAGCAGCTTAAAAATTCCTAATGCTTAAAATAATTTCAAATTAGTTAATTAATTAATTAATATTACTAATTCATTATCCGATAGTACTCAGATTATATTGTTATTTAAACCCCATCAAGTCCAAAATAAAATGCAATTTAGTCCAAGTTAAAAGCAAAAATGCATATAAAAGCAGATTATTCTGGTGATACCAAAATTGCATTATATGCCCGGAAAAGTTTAATATAAATTTAATATGACTTAATATGGAAATTTATTATAAAATTCACGATCTCTAAATATTGTATTTGACAGATTTGTTCTTAACTATCACTTTGTTTCTTAATTTATATGATAATATTAATACTTTTAGTGTTAATATGGGTACGTTTTACAATTTCACTTCCCCAACTTTTCTGTCTCTTTTCATAAATTTAGGTTTAATTAATGGCTATTTCCAATAACTCAAACATGCAGAGGTTCATGTTTGTTGTATCGTGAGGTTTATCAGAAATGTGAGGCAAAGGGTTTGAATTAATACCGATTATTTATTTGGAATTTTGCGAAAATTTAATTTTGGATTTAGATGTATGGATACTTCCCTTATCTTGATGAAGATCTGCTGTTTGATATTTTTTAATTAATAATTCTTTCTTATATATCGGAAATAAATAATTATTTTGATAATGTGAAGAAACTAGAAGAATTATATATGATTTTCTACTATATTTAAAACCCACAAGATTATAGAAGTAAAGCTTGTTAAAAATTTCTTTAGATGATTTGAACCAAATTTTCAAATTTCACTTGTTTCTTTTAAGTTGATAAATGTATTTGTTTTTTTATCTCAATCATTAAGATAAATCCAAAATTCATGAAATGTTGCAGCATTTTTCCATATTTCAGCAGAGAAATGCTTCTTCTTGAGAATTTTGCATTAGGCTGCAAATATTTGATGACATGTTTGGAAGAAAGACAATCAGAACTATATGTATATATATTCAAGATACAAATCGATATTTGTTATTTTATTGACGGTTGAAGCTGAAATATTTAATAATTTTTCAACAGCGGTTTGAATTAAATGACTTATTTTTTAAGCTTAAGAAGGTACCTTAGAAGTATTTAACTACTTTTTTCAGATATGTTTTAAGTTTTACTTTTCAGTAGAGGGCAAATTTTTGCATTTAAAATTATTTTTATTTATGAAGTATAGAGAAAGTATTGTAATCGTCAAAAAATTGGAATTCGAGATTTTCACGAATATTTCCATTTTAGACCCCCCCCCGAGTTCGAAAAACACATTTATATCTGGCTGTTTATCACAAGCAGATATAAAGCTTTGAGGTAGACTAATGAAATTTCATGCAGGCTCTTTAAATCAAAGTTGCATATTTTTATCAAATTTAAATAAAATAAAGGAGATAAACTCTCCTTTAATAAAATAAAGGAGAGGAACATTCTACTAGGTTTACATTCTTTACAGTATTGATCACTGCATTTGCATTCCTCCTTCTCTTTTGTATGTAATCAAATGGTCAAGACCAACTTCTCTTATCATAAAGTGAAAACCCTCTGAACGTCTGAGATCGCTCGAGCCGTCAATAAAGGATAACGAAACCAAAACATCTGTTTAATAGTTAAAATCAAAGAATAAAATAAGTGATTTGTTGATTATTTAATGACATTTAAATAATAGTATTTAAAATTATTTTCGAATTTAAATATAAAAAAATTCTGTTTCAGTTACAGCAAATCAATGCCAGACTTGCACACGTGTTATTTTAAGAGATGTTTAAATTGCTATACTGCATCATTTTAATATTAAACTCAAGATATGAAATGGAAGCAATTAAGATGGATATCTTAGGCGTTTCGGTTTCAAGGAATAGTTTTGTTAAAGTTCCATCTATAGGAAATTGTAATTAAAGTTATCATTGCACTTAAAATATTGAATAAAATCTCGAATTCATGAAGTGTAATAGAATTTCTAGTTTTACAAACTATATTAGTAGTCAAAAATTAGTTAAAATGACGAAGACAAAAATCTAAGCATCCATTGTATCGTTAGTTCAGGCAAATCAGTATATTAGTTTTAGAGTACGACTTATGAAACAATTCCTGACTCCATTATTTTGTAGAAAGTATATAATTTTCAACAGGACAGCAGCGTAATGTCTTTTTATGATGTTTCTATAGATAATAAAAGATTTTATAAGCTTTCTCGTCTACGATATCGATACATTTAGGCATGTTGCTGGGTAAGATTTGTTAAAAAAATTAATGAAAATGCGAACAGCAGAAAAGCTCTCGCATGATAATGATTGTTTGGATCTTCTGTTCAGAGATAAAAGCAGAAGATGAATATGAGACATTTGTAGGTGTTTATTAGACAGCTACTTACAAACTAAATTTAGCGTTTTACTTTATTATATTAGGTTGCCCAAATTCAAAGTAGACAAGTTGGAAGAAAAGAATACCTTTATTGGAAATTATAAGAAATTGCCACGGGCATTGTAACACAGGTACCATTGTTTAGGTAGCAGATCTATGCCTTTGATGTAGAAAGACGGTGGTTGAATCTATAGGAAGTCCTGCATAGCTTCCATCACATCGCCGTTCTAATGGAAACGTGTCCCTTGTAAAGCTCTCTTAACTTGTCTAAAGATGTGGAAGTCACAGGTTGACAAATTCGGACTGTACGGCGGGTGTTCCAACTCTTTCCAACGGAATTTTTTTAAGGTCGTTTGGATTTCACGGGAAACGTGTGGGCTAGCATTGTTATGGAGAAGGATTACTTGTTGTGTGAGAAGTTCTGGCCGTTTGCTTTTGATTGCTTTCCGTAGTTTTGTCAGAATACTACAGTATCGTGTTGAATTGATAGAGTTCCCTTGGGACAGGAAATCACGGTGGCCAACGGCAATCAATGAATCAAAAACCGTACTACCACGCGCTGTTCCGATATGGACGCATCCATGTACAGCACGACTTTACAGTCGACCAATTTCCTCTAATACGAACAATTTTCACTGTTGAATGCAATGCACACCTCCTACCGCCCTTTATATCCTTGTTCGGTAGCGTTGTTATAGCTGCAATCATTCTGACGCAATCGCAAGTGTCCATTTTTCATTTGGGTAACCCTTATATATTATTTGGACCCCATTTGAATATCCCCATTCTCTACAATTATTTAAGTCATATGAACTAAAATCAACATCTCTAACCCAAGAAGACATAGAAGAGTATATGACAAAAACTAAAATTGCACAATAAGATCAAAGTAAAAATATAATGAAGTTCTAAAAGCTGGACAACTTCCAAGAAATAAAAGAAGGACCGAAGAGGCGAAATCATAATTGGAATATTTAAAAATATCATATAAGTTATATGGATTGCACCTCCATAAGGAGGATACAATGCCTGCAAAGTGCAAGAATGGTGTTGTAATTATGATGGCCATATCACTGATTTCGAGCGTACCTCCTACGGTAAGGATTGCTACATGGGTAATGGCCATTTCATAAGTGGCCACAGCATCCGTATTCTTAATCGAGGAACTATATGGAATACAGTAACATGGGACTATTTTGCAGATAATTTAGAGCCCATCAAAGAGATGATACTAGCCGCCTATAAAAATTTCTTCGATTTTTCTTATTTATTTAGTCGAAGGTATTCTTTATGGTATCCATTCTTTATTTAACAGAATAAAGACAATTACTGAAGCAATATCAGTGATTTGGATTAATCTGAGTATTATTTTGTGCGTACTTGTTAGAAAATTGTGTCCTTTGCTTTATTTTTCTTACTTTGGACGTATATCCCTCCAAGGCACACCTCGTATCTGGGAATGAGAAGCTGTCGGATAATCGGGTATTGGGTTTAATATCCCAAGAGAAAACAGAAATGACAGTGTGGTTTTGATGCTCTCATCTATGATGACGGGTGTATTCCCAGTGGTGCATAGGAATGGTAATTTTGTAGCTGACCACAGTATCCGTGTCCTTTTCGAAGAGATCTGATCAATTAGATGCACCTTCGTGCTAAGGCTGGTTGTTTTCACATTAATTATATATTTTCAGCAGTATGAATTTCTGTTTTCGTGACTGTTATAAATAGGGGTTTTTATTTACATCTGCATCTAATCTATATCACAGGCGTAATGCTACTTCGGTATTGTTACTCAAAAAATGAATCCATTAAGCTATAATGATTTTAATTTTTTTAATTAAAACGTTTTTTATATTACGAGTGAAATTAATAGTCTCGTAGTGTTTTTTTTTTTCCTTATCCATTTGCTCATCCCCCCCCCTGAGGGCACCTCGAAATGAGGATAAGAAGCTTCCGGCCTAGTAGTTGGCTCTTATTACCCTGGAAGGTACACGAAAAGGTGGGGGTCTGGTTCTTCCCGTCGACATACTTCCTTAGGGAAGGGTTGTACCGTGGCCAGTGACGGCCCTTAGGACTCAACCACAGTTCCTGCCAGTGTTGCTGTAGTAGCGGTCCGGTCATTTCGTTTCTTATCCGTGTGTCTTCGAGGCTGGTCGGAGAGTCAGTGATATAGTAGAGATTCTTTACTGTCACTTTCAAGTAAGGAATTTTTCTTGGGGGTACACTAGATTTATTATATCAACGTCTTTTTCTGAATCTACACGATTTCCATTGAGAACAATTTTGGATAAGGATCAAATGAAGCGGACGTTACTTGAAGTGGTATTTTATTTATCACACTTTCGTCCCATACCAAAGTTAAGAAGCTTGAATCACGACATCAATGTATATCAGATCATATGTTATACACGGCGAATCTTCTAGTTAATTTAAATTCACCCGAATTGGAAGCTTAAACTTTTAAAGCATGCATTTGGAATATTCTTCCTCAATTTGTTAGCAATTCTAAAACTATAAGCTGGAAAGAGAAATATGAAGAAATTTATTTAAGATGAAATGAAAATTCACAATTTTATGTATTTCTTTAACCTAGGATATATCGAATGAATTTATAGTTACTGGAATGAAAATTGAGTTATGAAAGCAAAAAGATTAAATTTTGTTCTTGTGTATTTGCGGTTACGTAGTTATTAAATTTTGCAATTTTATGATGTTTCTTACTATACTTTGCTATTTTCTTTGTAAGATCTGTGTTTAAACTTTTTACTGCGTACACAAATTAAAAAAAAAAAAAATGTTAAACATGCTTGCTGCCATTTCTACATTCATCATTGAAAGACATAGGCGATCTTTAATTTCGAAAGTTTTTAAATATGCAATTTCAAATAAATTATATTTTTACATTACAGTGCGAAAGAACCAAAGACAGATACATTTTACTATTTTATTTTGGTTAGCAAAACTTATCCTGCGAACACAAGGGAAATATTTGATGGATATTTTGGAACCAAAGAGGACTGTATATAATTTATTTTATTCTCTTTGCATTCATGTGGACTTGATATGGTAAAAGTAACATACAATATCAGCATATGAATTAAATATCTTCTGATCAGATAGACTTCTTTGAATTCAACGGTTAAAAAGAAATTACCGTAAGATGTTTCTTGATTTAGCCCATATTAAGGATCACTTTTTGATTTAGTAAAAGAAAGATTGACGCTGCTGAGATTCAGATGATGTAAAACAAGATATATAAACGTATTTTTTAAAAAAATACATGAAAAGCAAACATATTTTTCTTTGAAATTATGACATTCATTTTTATTTCCTTGAGATTTTTCCATTTTACTCCTCTCATATTTCTACTTTCTATGTTTTCTTTACTACAATCTAAATATGTTTCGTCACTTTGAGAATACTTCTAGGAAAATAAAACGATGAACCTTCGATATTAGTTGTACAATTATTTAAATATTTCTATGTTATTTTTTTAATCATTTTTTATTAATCTGGTGTTTTTTCAAACAACTTCTGGGAAATAAAATTTTATTTTTAGTTTATATTTAGAAAACCAAAATCGGACAAAAAAAGTATATGATATTAGAACTCTCTAGAAGAAGGAATAATAAAATATTTTACGGAAAAATGTTCTTTAATAATATGTTTATTGCCATCTTTTTCTTTACAGATGCCATAGCCAATGTTGCAAATTCTTCAAAGGTTGTTTTCAGTCTTGTTTTGGGGATGATCGGCAAAACAACGAATCTGAATCTATTCCTTTGAATAATCTATCTACTGGTTCTACATCTCAGATTCCATCAATAGTGATCAACCGTCCAAACACAAAAGACAGAGAATCTCCTCCAATGTATTGTATTCCTAGAAGAACGCTCCCATCCAGTAGTCGATTGCAACCACTTGCCCGTAAAGTACCTTCAAGAATTTCCGAAAAAACAAACGACCACGAATCTTCTAAAATGAAGCTTAATGACTCAGAGGTTAAATGCGAGCCTTCAACTTTTAACACGAATTATAATGGTCGTTCGGAATCACGTTTTGACCGGAGTATTAGCAAATTTGCTGATGAAGTAGAAAACAGGAAGGATGGTATAATTCACCAAAATAAAAGGAGTCCTGAAAGAAATATTGTGACTACAGTCATGCAGAAAGATGAATCTAATCCTAACTTTCATCACGAATCACAGATTGAAATGGACGGAACTTCAAAAACTAGACGATCTTTAAATTTTGGAAATAATACATCGTCAGAATATAGACAGGATCCATATTACCAAACTATTTTTGGCAAATCAATTGCAAGAGGAAAAATACGTGATGAAATCAACAGAATGCAAGCAACGTCACAAGAAAATTCACAAAATAGAATGCTTAAAGTTGATTCACCAGTTTTGAATATTAAAAGAAGGGTTATCAATGGAAGAAGAAATTCACATTTATCTAGATGCATAGCTCAAAATGACCCTGGTGAAAACTTATGGCCTGGCTACAAAACATCTAATAACAATAATCAGGAGCAACCGATACTAAGGAGAGCTGTTTCCGACTGCTGTCGAAGATCCGTTTTGAAAGGAATAACAAAAACGTGTTTGAAAAGTGAATTAAAGCCCTTGCCAGAGTTTGAAGAGATTAATTCCTCTGAAGACGCAGAAGTAAAAACAATGGAGCAAACTAGATTCGAGAAAGTGATGAATCCACCAATGCCGTGCGATGGAAACTTGAGTTGCAAAATTAAAGCATCATTTTCAAATATAAATAAAGAAAAATCGACCACCAGTAAAAGAGAAATTGGAGTAGGTTTTGCTGAAGAAAGTTTGCAGTTCAAATTTATCAAGAATGATATAAATCCAAGCAGGCCTGAAGGTAAAGAGGAAGCGACGGATCTTTCAAAACTATGTGGTGAAGACTTTTGTAAATCTAAAGCGCCAATTTGGAATTTGAATGAAAAAAGATCATTCACCAGTAAAGGGGAAACTGAAGCTGGGAGTGTTGAAGATAATTTGCGGTACAAATTTGTCAAGAATGATAAAAATACAGTCAAGTTTGAAGAGAATAATGAAATGATGAAAAATATGGCACTGAAGTTACCCAGAGTATCACTGAAAAGAGAGCAATTTCTTGACATCAAGGCGGAAAACAGATCTTTTGGAAGTACCATTGGATGTAAGTATATAAAAGATGATTGCTATTCAAAAAATAATTACTATGATAGAAATTTAAATATATCTCCAAATAATAAGATAGCGGAGGATAAGGCATTAAAACTGTTGCGTGTGTCGTTGACAGAAAAGCAATTTATAAATAACAACACTGGAAACACATCTTCTGGAAGTGCTATTGGATCTAAAAATAAAAAAGATGATTGCAACTTAAAGAATAATTGCAATTTTATAAAAAACGAAACAAATTTAATTCGTATCCCAGCTGAAGAGAAAAAAGATAATATTCCGCAAAGATTTCTTGAAGAATCTCAACTGAGTAAATGTTGTAACTTGCGTGCATCTTATAGAAAACGATGCTTAATTCCCAACAAATACATGGAAAATAAAGTATCTGCCAACAATTTGAGTGTGAGAGAACCTGCAGGTCAAATTGACGCAAAATCTATTTTGTACAGCAAAAAATCTTCCAGGGAGCTTCAAAATTTAACGATGAAAACAAAGTCCATGGGAAACGAACTATTCGACAAAGACCAGAAGATGGAAGCAGGTTGCATTAAGAGAGTAAATATAGATTTGGACGAACCATCGGTACGAAGCAAGAATTCTAATTTTTCACATAATGCTTGTTCATTAGTTGAAGATAAACCAAGAAATAATGCCCCTATCAACGTTTCTGAAAAAGTTACCAATACATTGGAAGAAAACGCCGAAGAAACATACATATGAGCAACGTGTTGAAAAAGCTGCAAAGAGTACATGGGCAATTCAAATTATATGCTAAAGAAGCAGCTTAAAGCAAATTATATAGTTAACACCATATTATTTGAGCTTTGCATTTTTAAGTAAAAAAAAAAAATGTTTTTGCAGAATTTTTAAAAAATTACCCAAAAGACTATCCTAGAATGAGGTGAGATTGTGTCAGGTAGGGTGAGAATTTGTCAACAAAGTATCTTGGTAACATGCCATAACAATTGTGCCGTGAAATTCATCCTTTCATTACCATGACGTTAATTGATAATAACTCAAAAAACGTCTCAGTATCATAAAGAGAGAAGGGTGCATGTGTAGCCAAAAGTTAATCTTATCAACCCATCTGGCACAGTCTCATTTTCTATGGTTCTACGGTATTTTTTAAAAAAAGATGCAAGCAAGAAGTGAGACAGAAGTAAAAGTTACTCATTAATTAATCAGTCCTGATTATGTATGTGTTTTAGAAAAGTTACTGTATTTTTAAAGATGGATAAAAAAGATCAGGATGTTTTAAAATATCAGACACTGAAAATTAAGGAATAAGGTGATAAAAAGAAGATTATGATTTTTTAAAGCCATATAAATGCAGCAGAAATGAATTGATAAATAGAAATATATTGATTATTTATTAAACTACAAACTGATTACTCATTGATAAAAATAACCAACAAATTACCTCTTTCAAAATTAAGAATTTATTGATTATGTGAAAAGTGACTCGATATATTCACTTTTATTTATCTATTACAGAAATAAAATCATTTAATAAATTGCTGAAGATAATGTTTTGAGACTGGCAGTTTTAAAAGTATTTGCAACAGCATTCCTTCTATATTAAATTTGCAGAAAAGTGTAATTAAAAGAAATTTGTTATGTATTAAGCTGTTACATTTTTACATTCTGTAAAATCGAAAGGCATTATTTAAGAGCACAAATACATTCTGCGAAATCATATTTAGTAATAAATGAACATCATCATACAGTCGAAGTGAAACTCATCAACTCATGTGCTTCCAAAAATAAGAAGATTCCTTAATTTTAAAATAATTCATTTGGTTTGAAAGCGATTTAAGTTACAAATGCCATCAGATGTATGAAGAATGTAGAATACAACATGAGTAGTTAAGCTATACTGTCAAATTTTCGCGTAGAAGTCCAAAATATCAACTTCAGCAATAATAAATAAAAAATCGAAAAAAAAGCCTGATTTTTTCCCATTTTTTAACAGACCGAATTTCTGTTTCTGAAATTCAAATGTTGAAATTATTTTAAGAATTGTGCTAATGATAAAATGTGAATTACTTCTGGAAATGCGAAAAAAACTTCCCAAGTCATCCTAGAAAAATTGAAATATGAAAACTATGCCAGAATATTAAAGCAATTTTGCAAATTAAACACGAATAACAATTTTACTTTTGAGGCATTACTATCTTGTTTGTTTTCTTTGAAATATAGAAAAAAATCTTGAGGTTTGTGCCTTTCTCCACCACCAACCTAATATCATTTTTTAATTTCTTAGTATCTAATCTAAGGAAAGTTAAGCTCCGTTGTTTCAAGAAATAAGCTTAAAGTTTATGGTAACTTGCTTTAGATAATGCGTGCTATTAATAATACCCATGTATTTCAAATAAAAGAAAAAATTTCATTATCAAGGAAGTGTTGTCATGAAATACAGGCTTTAAAATGTTTAGTGAATTTTAAATTTATTTTTTAAAAAAATAAATTTGTAAGTATCATGTGCTAGTATTTTTTTACAAAGGAGTCAAAATGACAAGAGTTAAACGTTATAAATAGTTAAAAGGATAGATTTTTAATGTTTTGTTTAATTAAATGTAAATATTTAAGTGTACTCTAATTTCTTGAAAGTTTTTACTTAAAAATTTATAAGATTTATAGAACTTTATACAAACACTTATCATTAGTTTATACTCACTTGGAAGCTTTCTCACTTGTCTTAAAGTTTTTTTTTAACTGAAAAAAATGACCTCCGAAAGTATAGCTTCTACTTTATTATAGTTCATTAAAGATTCAGAAGAAAGTGCATAGTTATAATCCTTTTAGCCGCAAGTCCACAGCTTGGCAGTCATCTTATTTCACAATATATAGCTTCATTACAATTATTCGTCTGATCCTAGAGCTTTGTTTCCGATTGACTGAATGAAACTATTTTCGAAAATATATATTCTACTTTATAATATACTTGTTGGATAGAACGTTGTAATATTTTACGCTAAGTAGTTTTGCCCATGGCAATATGTGTAAACTGACTTTTAAAAACATATACTATGTAATAATAATATGTTTCTTAAATACAGCATAGGGAAAATTTTCACGATTAAATGAAAGAATTGACTTTCAAAAATATACGAGAGTAACTTAATAAGCCTCTGCACTTTCTTTCTAATTGTTCGTAGGTGGGATGTATTGCTTTGTGTGCTCTCCAGTCGTTCAGTTAGCGCGGCTCAGTTTCATTATAAACACGGCTGCCCCACTCTTTGTATGCACCAAAGAAAAACAGAATTCTGTAATATGTTTTTTTAAGATCTAAAAGTGTACCAGAAACTGAAATCCACAGACTTTTAGCACACTATGAGGACTATGTTTTATCATGAAGAGGTAGGCTGAACAGTTCAAAAGCTGCCTAACAAGCACATAGGACAAAGAATCAGCAATACGTCAGCTATATTACATATTGTTCAAACTCTTCTCAATCTGCATTTCGATGTGTTTAAAAGCATACTGCATACAGTCCCGATCTCGTTCCGTCCAATTACCATTTGATTCAAGTCAGCGTTTTCTACATCTCTGAGATGATGGAAGTGATGCATATTTGTCTTGCTGCTGAGCCGAAAATCTTTTTTTAGAGGTAATCTCAAAGCTTATGCGAAGAATGGTTCAAATGAATCGAAAAGCAGTGTGACTACGTTAAAAAAAGGCAATTTTAATTTCTGTACTGGTGTTGGAATAAATTATAAGAAATGAATGCATATACTTATTAACTTATCTCGTATGTATTTTCTACTTCGTAATAAAATATTTGATAAGCATCATAATGTTATTTTATGTAGTATAGCTTTGTCTTGGACAAAACGTGCGCACTGACTGATTTTCGAAAATATATATGCTACTTTGATAATATCAATGGATTTTTTTATGTAGAGTTTAGTTCTTTTATACTTTAGCCTCGTCTAAGACGAAATGAGTCAAGTGACTTCCAAAAATGTATATTCTACTTTGTAATAATAATTAAGTATTATTATATACGCTTTTATTGATGTCTATTTTTACACTTCAACTCAGAGCTTTGAGTTAGTTTTTTTAATAATATAATCGCATAAAAATAACATTGTATTCAGAAGATTATAGTTTTAAATAAATACTAAGATGCATATTTGGACAATGCTTGATAGGATGCACTTTATATGACATTATTTACTATATATAGCCATATGAGCCGTTTATTTTGAAAATGGGGCAAGTCCATTTTTTGTTATTGCTAGATATTTAAAGGTTTGCATTTTAATAAATTTAAAAATATTGATAAGTATTAATAGATATATTTTTTTGTATTTTGTGGTACCAGATAATGTAAGTTTATAATCCAGTAGTGTTTACAGTGTTGATTACAAAAGTAAGAGTTTCATTATAACTAAATGATCTTGCCTCACTTTCAAAATTAATGTATTATTATAATCGTTCATTTAATTGGGAAATATTTCAGTTGCATCAGCCTTTTTTTAATAATAAAAACAAAATACTATTCAAATTTTTATAAATATTTATTCGTTTGATAAAAAGTGAAACGAAAAGAATATTCTAGTAGAAAATATAACATAACAAAAAACAATTAAGTTTTGTTAAGAATTTCAATGAAATTATACATTTTCAGTTTATACATAGGTATAATTAAATTAAATTTTATTCAGGATTTAACATTTTAATATATTCACGATGAACGGGAGGTATATATGGTAATTAATTCATCACATCCTTGTATTTTTCAGATGTAATAGATCTCCTTTTTTCATACATAAAAAGATAATTTTATATTTCCAAAATTACTTGATCTTCTTTGTTATGGTGACAAACCGATAATTTTAAATTCAGCATCTTGTTCTATCGAAGTTTTGTAAAACATTTTATATGATGCGTCCCTTGTAAATCTGATCCAGCATATATTTAACCAATTCTCGGTTTCTCCATTGGTATTTTTCTTTCTTTTTAAAACCGCTTTCTCCAGAGGTTTGGTTAGGAAAGAAAATTTCGCGATTCATTTCATGTACTAAAAATTTATTATGTTTTCGACAATTTCGTATTACTTCATAGTAATCCTGGGGAATATACAAGGAACTGGTTTTCCAGATTGCCATTTCTACCACTCCAAAATCACGATCGTTCGGTAAAAATGAATGTCCTGACAATAAAAATTTGTGATCAATGATATTTATTTCACTGTCACTGGACTGAACAATCGGTGTTGGAAGTAAACATATTATTATCGAAACACAAAATTAAGATATACTTTTTATTATTTATGAAATATTGCACAACCACCGATTATCAATATCAAAGATAGATAGATAAAAACACCATAGATTTCAGACACGATGTCAAACAGCCACATTTGCTTCATCATACAGCAACTCGAGCTAAATTTTGCCGTAATATATTCGGTCAAAAATAATCTAAGATGGACTTCCACCACTTTCAAAATAAACATATTTTAAATACTGTTAAGAGCTAAAACTTCCATCCCCCAAATACTAGAATCTGAATTTTTTTTTTACTATAAATTGTTTACGCATAAAAAGATCATAACAAGTTTTATCTATAACTACTGTTATCCCCATTTTTTTCAAAAATTGACGACCCACTTTCAAAATAAACGGCTCATATATATATTGCTTATTACATACAATATTACATACCATTAATGATTATGACAAAGCATATAAATGTCATGTTTATTACGGTTTAAATATGTGCCGTGTTTAATGTATGATATAGCATTTAAGTATAGTGTTTATTATATGATATATTATTTAAGTCTCGTGTTTATTATGGTATGTATAGCATATAAGTGTTGTGATTATTATGATATAGAATATAAGTATCTTGTTTATTATGTTATAGCAAATAAGTGCCGTGTTCATTTGTGTTTAAGATTTGGTACTTATTATGTATTATTGTACAACATTCATTCTTTACGTACATTAGGAATTCTAAAGAATTTTCGTATTTTAGTTTCTGGAATACTTTCACGCTTCTTAACTATATGTCCTTTATTATTAACAAAAATCTGAGTATTTCAGTGTTTTGCCGTTTATGTATAGTGGTGGAAATACACAGCATGGTGTACAATTCATCTATCGAATGCTTTTTGGATAAAGAACAGAGTAACTGAAACCAAATAATCTAATTACATTCATATGACAAGTTTTGTCAGCATGTAGGCATATTATTTATCCTGAAGTCTTAAACAAATTTTTGCGATGGGAATTGACGGTTTTTGTGCCAAAAAGATGCCACAAGCAAAAAAAGAAAGGCATCTGATTTGTAAAGAAAAAAGACCCGCTGGAAGTTTGTTATTTATTTACTTTTAATGATTTTTAGAAATCTTAAGAGACCACTTTAAGCACAGTCAAAAATGTTCAAGCTGAGGAGATTTGCAAATTTATTTTGCTAAGAAACAAGTTTTGCTAGATATTTTTAGTTAGATTAAATCCATTGTCATCTTACATTATAATTTAAATATGCAAAATAATAAATTTCTGAAATCCTTCTATCAAGCGCATACCATGATAATTTAAAAAGTTAAGAGAGATAAAAAAAAATCAATTATTCAAAAATAAATTTCTTTTAATCATATAAAGTAAAAAAATGTTTGTTTTAGGATTATAAATAGGAAGAAAGAGCTAATTACATTAAGCTGTTAAAAAATTTATAATTTTTGATGAAATTCAGTTATTGTTTTATTGTAAACCTCCTTTTTTGATAGTTAAATCAAAGTTCAGAAATCGTAAAACTAAAAAATTCCCGTATTATTGAAAAAATATGGATATCAAAGTCACAAATTTATATCTTAAATTTTTAGAGTTTATTCTGAATATCAGAGTTTAATAGTCAGATTACAATGAATGTTTATTTTTTATATATACTGTAGCTGAACTTTATTTTTTTTCCATTAAAAATTTTATTTTTCTGACATAAAGAAAACCCCCAATTATTTTGAAGTTTTAACTTCAAAATAATTGGGGTTTTTTCTTTATGTCAGATTATTATTATATATTATAAAGATTATATATATATCTTTATGTCAGATTATTATTATATATTTCTTTATGTCAGATTATGCCGCATTATTTTTTTGAGAAAGATAAATAGGTAGATAAAGCAAATAATAAAATTAAAAAATACTTCAATCTTATATAATCTATTCCCTATCTTACTTAGAGATAATTTTTTATGTACTGGATTCTTTTTATCAACGATAGTTTTATTAACTATTATTAGAACTTATATTATACAGAAAATAAGCAATATATAGAAATAGATTTTATTTAATGATTTATTTGTAATATTTTTACAGTAAAAACCTCAATAAATTTGTGATGATTTGCACTTGACAGCACAAATTTCAGTATTTTTATGATGTTTTGAATTTGGTAGCAAAAATTTCAGTAAACATGTGATGTTTTGTGCTTGGCAGAAAATCACATCTTCACTAATAACTTGACACCTCATTTTTGTTATTAAATCGTAAAAATGTTTTATGAATTTTTTTTAGTGGACAGAATATTTCTGCTGATTAAATTGTAAATTAAATTGTAACTGTCATATTTGAAATGTTTCTCATCAGAAGTATATATATCGGTTTTACAAATTTCTGTAATAAAAATGGATATTACTTAGTTTTTTTTTTTAAATAAGAATTCCAGGTAATTTTATAAAAAGATAAGCTTTGTGACAAAATGAGTTTACATACTTATGGGTGTGTGTGTATTGTTGAGTATTAGAATAATGCAAAAAAAAAAAAAAAAAAAATGTATTTAAAAAAAATACTTGAATATGTTTATTTTTAGTAAAATACTTATGGGTGTGTGTGTATTGTTGAGTATTAGAATAATGCAAAAAAAAAATGTATTTAAAAAAAATACTTGAATATGTTTATTTTTAGTAAAATCTTCTTTTTATTTTTCATCTTTTAGGAGAATTAATTCATTTGCCTGACTTATTTAGGTTGACTCTTGGAAAGGGAAATGCTGTTTGACGATTGTCTGATGGTTTCATGACTAATCAATATTGTATTGCTTGTTTTTACTATGAAATAAAATTTTCTAATTGTCCTTTTCTATGATTTACTGTACTCTTAATTTTTCAGTAAATTTTTAACTAAAATTATCTCAGAATAATTCCTAACTAAATAATTTAATAATTTATTTTTATCATTGTTAAATGAGCAAACGTTTTTCAAACTAAAAATCGACAGAAGTGTTGAGAAATAGTTTAAGAAATTAGTGTCATTAATTAAAATTCTTATTGGCTTCGTTTTTCCTTTAAATAATAAAAAAATGAGATGATACATTTTAGCTTAAATTTCCCAATACATAATCATTTTAATCTCAAAAATCATATTAATTTTTTTTTCACGAATTTCTCTTTTCGGAAAATATTCAGAATCAAAATATTCTTGGAAGATTATAGATAAAACTAATTGAAGTATCCCCCCAAAATTTTCCTCACATATAACTGATAAAATTAAGATGAAATTTGCTTTATACATAAAATTAATAAAAGTATAATAGATTTTGTACATAGAATGTCAAAATAAGCAACAGAAAAACTGATATCAAGTGAATGAGTAGTGACATCAAATTGAATGAATGAATGTTTTAAGAATAGTATGAATGATAGTAATACTTTTAATGTTTTTAGAATAGTAAAAAATTATACGAAATGTTACATTTATCTATTTGAGGCAAACATATTCATATACTTTAAATATACTGATTAAATGCTTTACTCATTTTTACGGTACTTACTTAAATACATAAATTTGAATAAATGCATAATGTAAAAGTTTTTTTTAAAAATTCACTTTTACCTGAGAAATTTTGAACTTTTTGGTGATCTCACCCATCGATTCACTGTAGCTCAAAATTTCAAAAATAAAGGAATTAAATTTAACTTCATCAGCATGAGGTAAGTATGACATATTTAAATGACAAAAAAAAATGAAACTATATTTTAAAGAGGATCTAACGATCTACCTGTTTTAAATTGTACCATTATGGGGGGGATGTATACTATTCAGTTTACAGTAGTTAACTAGACACTATAGATATCAGCATCTTATAATATTTTTTTAATGTAATGCCTTTGAAATTTGAATTTAAGGAAATTTTTGTCGTATTGATTTTATATGCAATACAAGATTTTAGTTTTAAGTTTTTTATTTTCGTCATTAATCAATAGATGGCACTACGAAACAGGATCTCGGTCAGTTGGCTTTCTTGGAAGAAAATAGTTCCCCATTATTTATATAGAATAAACGGAAACATTACATTTAAGACCAACATGGGTTGGTTCTGATCACCTAATTACGGTTCTTAATTACGAGTTACGTTCTCAATAGGAGCATCCTTGCGAAATTCAAATTTAATCATTATTTATAAAAAATATTTTACTTTTACAAAACATTTTTTTAATGTTTGCTGTATTGCTTAAACAAAGCTGTTGTAATGATTTGATTAAAACAATAAATTATATGAACCAGATACGTCTTTGAATGATAAGAATGAATGATTAGGGGGAATTAGAAAAAGCTGTGGAAATGTAAAATTTTTTAAAAGTCTACAACTTTAAATGATATAAGAGTAGGAAACGATAAAACTCAATAAAACTTTCCTTTTGAGGAGACTTTTAAATACAATATTTATGCAGCAAACTCAACATGATATTAAAAGCGTCATGAAGTAATCAGCCAGATTCAATTTTCTGAATTGAAAACTAGGATTATTTTCTGTGGGACATCTTAATCAGGAGCCTTTTGATGTTTAAAGCTGTATAACCAGATATGGCTTTTAAGGCATAAAAAGCCAATAACCTAATTCGATATATAATTCAAGTCACAAATCTACACCTTTAAAATACAATACATCAAGTTTGACTACAAAGGTCATTATTCAATGGACATCACCGAAATTATCTCTCTAAAGTATTCATTAAAATTAATATTAAAAAACTTCATAATTAAAAAAATCATACTTAAAATTAAAAATGTGATTAAAAAAAACTAAAATCTATGAAATAACACTAAAAATTATGTGATAGCTAAGAATTATTCAAAATACTTTAAAAAGTACGAAAATTGCAAGTTATTATATCAGCATCACCACACTGCTTATAGTGAAAAGGTAGAACACTTTTTTTGTGGTCGGAGGCAATTGAATGTCTGGTAATAAAATTAATTGTAACAAGAACTAAACTTTAATAAATATTCATGCTTAAATTTCGTATTTTTTATTTCAGTAATTGACTAGAGAAAACAGTAAATATTTCAAAGCAGCCTCGAAACGAAATAAGTGAGTCATATTTGTTTGAGATAAATGGTTAGAGCACTTTCTTATCTATGATTACTATTTTGTTGTAATTTCTTTTATTAATTATCTCTTCAAATAATTTGCAGTCACAGATGTAAAATTCATTTTTTAGGAATAATTACTGTTCATGTTTTTAGTGAATTAAAAACAACTTTTAGGCGAATTAAAAATTTTAAACGAATTTCACATTTTGCAGCATTAAGAAATTTATTCTCGATGGACCTCATAATATTTGAGGTTAAATGACAATTATGACACCAAAATTGGATTACTTTCTCAAATTTCCACACTGTGACTTAAAGTAAGGAAATATGGTCCCGACAAACTTAACTTGCATCATACCCTTCCACTCGTCAAAGCTTTAATGGAATTTGGTCTTGTTTTCACGAACTTCTTTTTCCGAAACCACACTCTTTCACTAGAAATGCTTGCCAAAAATAGAAAATGAAAACAGGAAATGGAAATCAATCACGCCTTATCATGAATCACGTGAAACTGTTCTGATTATCTCTAACACAGACTTAATGAAGAGGACTGGTTGAAGTGATCTTTGTTGAAAACCGAAGTGACCAAACCAAATTTGATATACAGTGGGTAAAAAAAGTTTCCGTACGTAGCTATGATTGTTAATAAAAGTTTAATTTTCGGCACAAAATACTTTGTCATGAAAATGAAAATTTTAAAATTGGTTTAACACAATTTTATTTATTATTTATGAATATTATAAATGAAAAACTATGAAGAAAATTAAATACTTAAATTGAAAGAATAAAAAAATGCCACTAATAAGGAACAAAAAAGTTTCCGTACTGTATTTACATAGTACATGAAATACCTTTTTCATGCTGACCAACTTGCATTTAATGATTGGTAGGCCTTCCTTTGGCCTTTATCATTTGTCTCAAATGTTGTGGCATAAACCCCCATCAGTTTTTTTGTTGTTTCTGGAGAAATGCTACTCCAAATGTCTTGAATGATCCTTTCGAGTTCAACCTTGTTCTTTGTGTCATATTTTTTTAGTTCACGACCAATTTCTTCCAGTAAATGTCCTATAAGGATTAAGTCGGGAGACTGGGGAGGGCTATGAAGCTGTTTTTAACATTATAGAGACATTACTCTTGACAAATCTTGGAGGTGTGCTTAGGATCGTTGTCCTGTTGAAAAGTAAAGTCCATTCCCAAGGACAGTTTATCTGCATTGGTTTAGAATTTTAGAACGTTTTGTTTTAGAATGTCCAGATGTATGTGCCTATCCATAGTTCCACTTATAAAACATAAATATCCGACACCAGGAGCACTTATACACCCCCATACCATATTCCAACCATCACCGTGCTTCACAGTTCCATATAAATTCTTAAGTAACAAATTCTGTTTTGATTCCCTCCAGATCATAACTCGACCATCTGACCCACGGATATTAAATTTTGATTCGTCACTAAAATGGACCGATTCCCAAAAAGATAGAGGCTTGCTTATATGCTTCTTTGTAAACTCGAGACTCTTTTTCTGTAGCAAAGACTTATAACAGGCTTCTTACGGGCCCTACATTCATTATAACCTTTTTTTAAATGACATTTCTCACAATTTAAGATGCGAATTTAATGTTGTAATTAACCATTAAATCAGTTGCAAGTTGAAGTGCACTAATCCGAGGGATTACCTTGCACCTTACAAATGATATTTCTTTTATGCAAGTGATTTAACTTCTGAGTTCTTCCCAATCGATCTCTATCCTCAAATGTTTACACATCACGGTATCTTTCAATAATATACTGCACTGTAGACTTTGGTTTGTAAGTCATTTCACTGATTTTTTTTTCATAAAACCAGTTTTTCACAACCGAATCATTAACTCTCGAATGGATTTCTGAATTTCTATTTTAAGATGATCAGCGAAACATTGGAACTAAACAATTGTTGTTATGTCGTATTCTTCACTCTGACAAACCATCAAACTTCGAATATTTACTGTGGATTAGTTGTAGAGCACGTCAGGAGGAATTTGCATATTGCGTACGGAAACTTTTTTTGCATGATACTTCGTCATTTATCTTAAAAATTGCAAACGGATTTGCTAAGTTTTGTAAAAAAGAGAAATTTATTATGAAACTCCCTTTTAAAGACTCATATGAACAATATATAAGTAGTTTATAAAGATAAAAAGCAAAGATTAGAAATTATGCTAATTTATTTTTATTTTAGTCTTCCGTAAGGAAACTTTTTTTACCCACTGTATATTAGATATATAGTTTACTTATGAAAGAATCTGGCCAAAAATTCAGGACTCTTCGATTTCAACAAAGCTACTGAAACAAATTTGGATGCAAGCGAAATATTTTAATAAATACGTATAAATGCAGATACAAAGTTATTCATCATGATGAATCTAAAGATTTGTATTTTCTCTAATGAAATATACATTCTAACTATACAAAAGAAAATGAAACATTCTGAATTTTATTATATATTGTGGAAAGTATCAAATATCCGTTATCAGTTATACAGATATCCATAAGGTTCACGTGCAGTTTAAAATAAAAGTATGTGTGATAGAAAGAATTTGTGAAATAAAGTTCAAGAAACTTATTGTATCTAGCTTTCTTTTGTGTTTAAAAATTTTATTTTTACTGCTGTACTAATAAGGTGTAGAATCTTCTTCATCATCATCACACACACTTGTGCAATTAAATATAATTTACTTGAAAATAACGGATTTGTTTGCATAATACAAGAATTAACGTCCTAAAATAATTATTTTTTATTACATTAATAATATATTTTAAGCATCCAGATACAGCAATACAAAGAACTATAATCATTTTGTTGGTGAAAAGTACAATGTAAAGTAATAATATTTTTTTATTACTTTACACAGTATTATGCACCAATTATTTTGTACTCTTCTTTCATAAATTCCATGCTTCTAGAAAACTTCGATTTCATATATTAAAGGCGATACTTTGCTGACAAGTGAGAATGATATATCTTGATAGTATAGAGAACTTCATCAACCATCAAATTGGTTTTCATCGACCAATCAAGGATTTCTCAATCTTAACGGTTGACTGCTTTTAAATTTTGCGGATAATATAAGATGGCGATGGCCACATGAACGAAACTTTAAACACTGCCCTTCACAAGATTTATTAAAATGTTTATATTTCCTTGTGCAATCATGATTAGAAATATCAAATGAAATATTAATTTGGATTAATATGAAACGCTACAATTCCAAAAGTTTTACCAATCTCTAGAGCTATACGAAAATATGACATGAAATTTAAAAAAAATGAAGAATAGCTCGCATATAAAATAAAATTCTCTTTTTGTCTATCTATAAATTTCTTAATTTTTAGGGTTCTTTTAAGTTATTAATTTTATTTAAATTACTAATTTAATATTAAAATGCACTGACTAACATTACATTATTTTCCTAAATGTGATAAAAGAAAGAAAGAAGAAGAAAAGAGAGAATACGAAAGAAGAAAGAAGAATAAGAAGAAAGAGAATAAGAAAAAAAAAAGATAGAGAGAATACGAAGAGATGATATTCCTGACAAATACTAATGATTAAAAAAAAGCTGATGGAAATGTCTATTTAAAGAATGTTTTGAAGAAGTTTTATCAGTGTTTCCTTCTGATATCCTAGTTGCCATTTTCGTCTTATTTATCTTTAAAGTGCTTCACTTCATACGAACCCGAATACAAGCAAATTTTATTTTTCAGCATCATAAATAAAATAAAAAAAAGATTGCTAGCACATAAAAAAAAAAGTTTGATAGAAGCTGATAATCAACAACAATTCTAAATAGAAAGAATGAAAATGATTAAATCCAAATTTTGGCATTCTTTTAAAAACTTCTTAATTTATCGTTTATATTTATTAGAATTCAAACCAAAACATTACTTATAAGGTGGGCGCCAATCAAAGTCGAACTTTCTGCAAATCGCAGAACCAATCTCACTGTCAGGAATCCTCATGGGTATTTTGTGGAGTCTAGCCACCAGCAGGAATTTAATCAAGAATTGCGTTGGGATTCTATTTGGCGCAAGAATAGTTTTCGATTTCCTCGTTCGCAGTTTTGTTAATACTGTAGAAAGATTTCTGGAAAATTTCCTATGGATTCTTTTTAAATCCTTATTTCTCAATAACCATCTCGTTTCTATGTCTTCTCTGAAAAAAGAACATATTTTTCTGAGCTCCCGATTTCGCATTTTGAGTTTTTATTTTATATCTATATATAGAACGCGGATAATGTATATGAGAACGTACAGAAATGAGAGATAACTTAGAGTTTACTTTAGCCTTTGCTTTTAAACCTTTTGCTGTTAACTCTGAATTTTCAATGCTTCAAAACAGTTTGTTCAAAAATGTTCATTTTTTTTAAAAATTGAACTTTTTTTTCTTATAGATAAGAAAAATTTCATCATTTATTTCTCTTTATACTTTCTCTGAGCCAAATGGAAGGAAAGACAAATATGAGAGAATCAGACCACCAGATATATTTCCAAAATATACAAAGAAGTCAAAAACATACACAAAATAAGGCCACAATTTTATGAAAGAAGAAACACTAGTTTCTTTCCTTTACTTTGAAATTGTAAAATGAAATACACAC
Source organism: Argiope bruennichi (assembly GCF_947563725.1). Taxonomy (NCBI): domain Eukaryota; kingdom Metazoa; phylum Arthropoda; class Arachnida; order Araneae; family Araneidae; genus Argiope; species Argiope bruennichi. Next base: position 65,809,589 of record NC_079162.1, on the reverse strand, counting down.
AGACCAAAGTTTTTTACTTCTTTATATTGACAACACAGGACAATTTATTGACAACACAGGATAAAATTATTCGTTTCAAAAAGTTTTTTACTTTTGAATGTATTTTGTTGTGATTCTTATCTTTGAAGTAAGAGTGTAAATATTTATGTTTTTTCTTTACTTTACATTTTCAAATAAATATTTTTTCTAAAAACTGACTTTTTTATGTGACAATATACATAAAAATTAAAATTTGACATAAAATCCAAAATATGCCTGCTTGTAAAATTTAAAACATGCATATGATACACTTAAAATTTAAAACAATATGGCATGAAATGTTATGATATAAAAAAAACTATTTTTGAGATCGACTCATGTTAAGAATATGCTACTAGTAGAACGAAACCTAATAGGATAAAAAATGTTCTAATTAAAAATTAAATCATTTGGGAAAATAAAAAATAAAATATCAAAACACCAATAAGAATTTAATAATATGAAAAACATTTTTAAATCTTGGCACAGTAATGTAATTTACTATCTAATAAAATAAAACTCATCAATAAATATTAAAATATTAATTAAAAAGTAGTTAAAATCATTTAAAATAATTATTGGGTTAGAGTAACACTGATGTTATCGAGTATTCTATTTGAAACTCATATTATCAATTTGAGACAAAATAACACAAAACAAGAATAAAAAATAGAAATACGTACAGTAGCATTTGGTAGCAGTTATTACTCATATATAGTTATTCAAAAACATTTTGTAACAAACAAAGGCAATTTATTCCTTCGACAAATAATCTGATACTCTCTGATAGTCTGATTTTTTCAACAAATTGTCTGATACTCCCATTTCATTTTGTTTTTGATTTTTACTTTCAACCTCCACAGTGTTTTCATACAATTGCCTACCTTATTTGTTGAAACTATACAATTGGAAATATATGTCTAAGTGTAATAGTTATGGAAATGGACGCTTTTTCACTTTTTGACAAACCCTAATAAAATTCGTGATATATGATTTATTCTATAAGTCGTGCGTGATACGGAATAAAGCACCATTCATACAACAATACGAGACCGTAAAATTTGTAAAAGTCAGAGTCCAACTTCTGTAAAATAATTTTCTTTACAGCGATAAAGTTAGCAAACAGCTGCGAAACAAATATCATGCAGATGCATAGCTGTGCTAATGAGAGAAATAGTTATCAAACATTTTTTTTCCTTTAAAACGAGAATTATAGTTTGTTTGAGGATATTTTTTAAATAGCATTTCCTTCATAGTGTAAAAGCAACAAAATTCCCAACAGCTGATATTTGATTTTGTGATTGCTTTCTCTCTAAAGTTTAAATGGTTTCAATTTTCAAAATCCGATGGCTTCTGTTTCTCTTCCATAATAAATATTCTTTTAGTAAAACGTGCAATCACTTCCCCGAATGGATAAAAAATAAGATTCATATCGGCCCAGCTGTTAAATTTCTACTAGTAATTGTCTTTCGTAGCGCAATAGCAAAAGTGATTTGTCTGATTTCATTTTGCTGTTACTGTATTTTTCTTGAGATTTCATATTTATGCCTCTTGTTAACAGTTTTATTCCAGTTTTGCATTACTGACTGTCGATTTTCAAACTTAGAATATGAAAGTCCATTTATTTGTAAGCATCATCATTTATCTGGAGATTTCATATTCATGAATTAAATGATAAAAAAAAGAATACATTTTTATTCCATTCGTTTGTTTCAACTTTCTGGTTGAATTTAAAATATGTAGTGGTACAAGTCATAGTTTTATTTTTTGTTAACGGTTTTATTCCAGTTTCCTGTTAATGACTGCTTATTTTGGGGCGTAGAAATATAACTTATTTTTGCTATTGCAGTTATACGTACCTCTATTAGAAACCAATTTTTGATCTACAGAGGAGTGAAAAAAATTGTATCACATCCTGCAATTAAAGTTTTTGGTACAGTTGAATCGGGTTAAGGCCCATATTGGAATATATGGTAATGAAAAGGCGGATCAATGTGCAAAGTTGGCGGAACAGAAAGAGAATGTTGATATAATTGCCCTCAAATCAAATAGTATTTTAAAATGGGCATTAAGAGAAGAAATAAAGTTACAATGGTTTAACAGATGGTACATGTACAAAAAAGGAAGAGTAACTTATGACTTTATTTCTAACCCAGAAATAAAAATAAGAAAATACCATCCACTGAAAATACAAATTATATCAGGACATGGGAGATTTCCCACATATTTCCGAAGATTTGGAAGAATGCAGGAAAATAAATGCATCTGTGGAGGAATCGGTACTGTTTACCATCATTTAAACGAATGTATAGAACTCTGAGAACTAAGAAAGAATCTAAAAGTTGGAAATAATGCTTGAAGCTCAGTACTAATGGTGGCAGAAAATCTTAAAATACTGAAAGACATGATGTTGAAAATTGACAATTTTTTACCAAAAATTTAAAGTTTAAAAGTGTTTGCTTTTCTTCTGTTGCGGGACACGCATTTAGAGGAATACAGAGAATGTTGCGAAAGTTTTCTCAAAGTGTTGATCTGCAGCTCGTAAAACAGGATGTTAAATCTCGGGAAAGAAGTGGAGATAGATCAGAGATTGACCACATGTGGCTTAGGGCCAACCACCTCGAAGAAGACGGCAGTTCGGAGAATTTGTCAGTAATATAAAATGGATTATGTTAAAAGCATCAGTCGGCCACAACAAATCCTGTCGATACTGCCTCGTTCAGTGGTGGCGGGGTGGTCGGCTGTACACAAGAAGAAGTGTTTTTGGTACGAAAAACCGTAACCACGATCTAATAACCGTCATGAACTGCCGCAAATAAAAAAAATAACAAAGAAACAAATTGCTGCATAGTTGGAACTACACCTCTCTAGCATATTTAAAAGAAATTACAATGTACAAAAAAGAAATGTATCATATTCTTTGATCAGTGTTTGTCACGGGGAAACAGCAGTAACATTACACACAACTATCATGATCTGCTGAAAATAATAGAATGTCTAGACAACTTAATTGCAAACAAAACGCATTTTTAAATTTAATTATTTCAGCGGCTTTTTTACAGAAATGCACAGCTGATGTAATCATTAACAATGTGTGTTAAAAAGTTTTTCTATAGGGAGTGACGGTGTTGCAATTCTTTTACACACACTACGTTTTATCTTGATTAGTCGTAATTAACAATGTTTACAATTTTCTTTAAATTGAAATTCTCGTGTATATTTACTTTAAAAAAAATTCTTAGGAAAATAAAACTAAGCGATAAAAAAAGGAGACGAACAAATTTATTTTTATTCCATTCGTTTGTTTCAACTTTCAGCTTAAATGTAAGATAAGCAGTGGTACAAGTCAGAGTTTTGTTTTTTCCTCATAAATTAAAGGATTTGCTAAATGACGGCCATTTATTCAAGTTAAATTGATGTTAAATTTTGTTGTTCGTTAAGCAGTTTTATAACTTTACAACTTTTAGCATTTGCATTAATGAAGGGAAATGCACAGATTGCATTAATGCGTACAAATCAGCATTTAAAAATCAAAACTTGGACCATTTTGTTTCAATTCCCTCAACCACAAAGGTCAAGTAAGTGACTTTCGTGGCTCGACTCACGAAATGTCACCCACAAAGCTATCTGCGATAGACATTGTTAGGTCATTACGAAGTTTCTGCGAGACTGAAAACGAAACAAAAACTCCATTTACTAGAAAGTTTCGTGCGCAGTTTAACTAGCACTGAAGCGAGTTAGAATTTTCACTTTATTCATTATGTTGGATAGAATGTTAAAGGTTGCTGGAATAATTTGGAATATTAAATAGTTGCTGATTTTAATTCGCATATTATTCGATTTTTCAGTAAATATAATTGGAGTATGTATTTCATCTTATAAACTGAATTTAAAATTTTAAAAGATACCAAAACTGTTACAATGACTGCAAATGCTGATAGTTAGAATAACTTTCATGTTAGTGACTTTTAAGATTAACTTTCCGGCTTTCTTTAAGTTTTACAAAATTACTTACCGATCTCAGAATTGAAATATTTCAATAGGGAGGGGGAAAGAGACCACGGTTGACCTTTGGCAGTATGTTTTTCTCACAAAATTTTAATCAATTTTAATTATTAGCTTCGAAATAGTTTTAAATTCACATCCAAATATTTTGACACTTTTCAGGGTTAGTTTCTTCGCAAAGAACATTTTAATCGCCTTTATGATACTACTTGCAACGTTTTGTTATATGATAACGTATATATTAATATGATAAAACTATTCCAAATTTTCAGCGCAATTAAATATGAGGACTTATTTATTGTTAATTTTATAAATTACGACAGTAGTTTTTTATAGTTGTATTAATGTTGTTTTAGTTATATTAATGTCCCGTTTTTAAAGCAACACTAATAGCAGGGCTATTTTGGGATGGATCTCGTAATTTTAACCGCGGTCAGATGACGAAGATGACACCCGAGCTGGCACCCCTTTCCAAAATTAAGACAATAATGCGAAATTATTGTATTTCCGAAGTAGTCGTTTAGAAAAAAGTTTCATTTGGAATTTCCAACAATTCAATTTGATATAAAACTGTATCTTCAGATCATTTAACAGAGTTTCTGCCTATTCATCCTTTCATCAAGAAATAATTTTTTCCTGAATATGTTATCACTGACTCATTTTTCAGGCAATTTTTTAATTTGATTGTAAACATTAAATTTAGTATCTTCAATAAGTATGGAAAATAAATAGAAGATAATTTTCTATACCCTCATTTTTTAAACTGGAGTACCTCGGAATGGGCACTCGGTCCCACAGTCGTGTTTGTGGTCCTGATATAAGCAAATGTAGTGTGGAAATACGAAAAAGGAGCTTCAGGCTGTAGTCAACTCAACTTTATCATTTAATCAAGATCCGAAATTATGAGGTTCATCTCCAAATACTCCTGTGTAACGACAAAAATGGGATTTAGTTTTTTATGAACTAAACCTAAAATTCAAGCAATTTCAATCGATCGCACTTATTAATATTTACATTCTTTGCTTATCATTTTGTGCTTTTCGACTTCCAAATAATTTTAATTTTTAATATTTATTTATTTCTATTGAATCTTGTAAATCTTCAGTAATAGTAGTAATAATAATATTTATTATTATTAGTACTACTATTACTACTACTATATTATTAAAAATATAAGAGTTAAAATTTATGAAAATATTGCTGCATTTTAACTTTTAGGATACTCGATATTTTAAAGACTTCATGTATGAGTAGAATGAGTGATCTTTATCATTTTGTGCTTTTCGACTTCCAAATAATTTTAATTTTTAATATTTATTTATTTCTATTGAATCTTGTAAATCTTCAGTAATAGTAGTAATAATAATGTTTATTATTATTAGTACTACTATTACTACTACTATATTATTAAAAATATAAGAATTAAAATTTATGAAAATATTGCTGCATTTTAACTTTTAGGATACTCGATATTTTAAAGACTTCATGTATGAGTAGAATGAGTGATCTTTCTTTTCATAAATTTAACTCCTTTTCATTTTTTTTTTGCTTTTAATTTAAGAAAAATCAGTCTATTTTGATATTTATTACAGATATGTCACTAAGCATGTGTGGCAATATGATTTGTTTACCTTATTTTTTTAAAAATACCTATTCTTAGTTGAAGCAGTGATATCTTAAAAATTTTTTTGGATTCTATGTCTATCTAAACTTTCCAAATGAAATCAGTAGTTATGTTGAGCAATCTTTCTTCGTGAAATACTAAAATTTCATATCTAGAGAACATTAATAAAAATAACATTACTTTTGAAAAACTTTAAGTCCATTATTAATACTAGGTAAGTTAAAGTTAAGCCTTAATACTTTATTTTAAGTTGATTAAGTTGATTTTGTCATAATATTTGTAAAAAGATTTTTCCTTAATATATTGACAACAGCTCTTTTTAAAATTTTCTTGATAGTCTTTGAGGAATATATCTTAAAGAATGCTTTAAATATAAACATTCTATTTTTAATTAAAGTTAGTTCATGAGGATTAATTTTATGCTTTTTAAAATAGGATGTCAGCTTTTCCTCGAGCCTCTAATTAATCAATAAATGTACTGGAAGAAATAGTTAAAAGTATGACCAATAGATGGAGGCACAAGTGAATGCATTTGAACAAATTAGATGAGCTGCCAGGATGTTGGAAAAGGTTCCCCTTTCTCCACCTACTTACTTCTGGTCGGTACTATTTAAGTACTTATCATTTAATAAATTTATTTTTTTACAAAAAAAACCCCCAAGAGTTTTATAATGGAAAAAATTAAGAGTGACAATTAATGCAAATAAAATATTTGTTCAATTAATCGCAACTTTCTGAATATTCGACTTTCCCCAATTTTTCCCAATTGTTTTTTAAGATCACAAAGGTTTTTAGTTTCAGTTCAATAAATTGACATTCTCTAAGTATTAAAAATGTTTTACGACCTTCACATCGTGATAATTCGCATGTTGTTTCTCTCTTCAAATAATTATGATATGAAACTTTACAACTTCATTTTAACCCTTTGCACTCGGAAAGACAACTCGATGCATAATCATTCACTTAGTACATGGACCTGTTTATTACACCAAAAAATAAACACATGCCACTGTTTTGAGTTTCCATGAAAAATGAATCTACATCTTTTTAACATTCTGTAGATATCTTTAACAATTAAAATTAAAAAAAAAAAATTCAAAATGATGTACCGTCTTGAATGGTGCCGAGAGGATATATTTGAGAGTAAAGGGTTAAAAATCAAATTGCCCGGTGCTCACTAAAACAGATATCGTGAAATTTATTTTTCTTTGCTTTTTTGGGAATTTTATCACGATTTCAGGAATGGAATTAATACTTCTATAAATTGATTACAAAAGATCTTTAAGCAAAAACAGTGGCCCTCAAAATGTTACATTTCTCTTCCTCCTTTTATCATAATTAGCATCATTCAGCAAAAGACTTATTTTAATGACTGCCACAACATTCTCCTAGAGTACCGCCTTGCTATCCGTCACTTCTGGGAAACTGGTTGTGTTTATATAATTCTTGACACGATGGAATCATAACACATGTAGTGATGAGAAGAAGGAGAAACCGAGACCCCGCCCCCATATATGATATATTTGTTCTTAGAATAAATAAATTTAATAAAAATATACTTTTATTGGTGCACTAGAAAGTGAATTTTTTCATTCTAGTTATTTTCTAATTTTCAGTCTTTTGCATTCATTATTATAAATATCACAGAAGACTGAAGTCATTTTTTTTCTTTCAAATTCTCTGTTAGGAGACGTCACTTGTATGAAATCAGTATTAAATTAAATTAATTAATTAACTGATGACTAAGCTCTGAAAATATTATACTAGATTATAGTTATCGAGAATATATAACAGCGGAAAAATTTCAAAACTTCAGTACATCAGAAAGTGAGAGAAAATTTCATTACAAAATTTTATCTTTACAACGATGAAATAAGAATGTTAAATAAAAGCATATACATATACATACAATGAAGCGCCATAGCAGCGTGCTATGTATTTTTTTTTCCAAGATAGAAGGACCAAGAGTTCGAGATCCGAATCCAAGATTCGCTATGCATGTGGTTCTTGTGCATATTAAATCTGTCACTTGGGTCAAATGTCCTGATTTTAGTATGGCGGGAAACTTTGGAGAGTTGGACGGTAGCTCAGGCGTTTTCCTCATCATCTGATTACTGTTCAAAGTGACGAACCGCCTCCCAAGATAGCTCTTTTGTTGACGGTAAATTCGAAACTTAATACTAACCAAACGAATCAAATAATTAAACTGTGTAATATATATTTTTTATTCCTCATATCTCGATTAAAAATGTGTTGAAACATTAATATGTTTTGATTCCAATTTTTAAAATTTCTATATACACCTAAATGAGTAGCATAGTTGTGTGCATGGTTATATTAAAAATATCTTTCATTTCAGTTTTTTTTTTTTTTGTTTTTGTTTTGTTATTTATGCAACGACGAGGGAGTAATACTCCGAATGTATGCTTTTGGCGAGGGAGAACTGAAAAAAAGAAAAATATTGGCATTTATTTTCCACTTTTAAGCCCAAATAAGACAACGGTGGAATAATTCTATGCCCGGCATTATCTATTTTTGCTACGACATTAAATAAGAAAAAATTCTGGAATTTAAAAAAATTACTTGAAATTTTATTAAATTGAAAGTTGAGTGCACGCATTGAGATGCATCGACTGGGACTTGTACAGTTATTCCAAAAATTTATCTAAATTGGTTTGGTAAGTACACTTGAGCCACCCCGTCCAGCCTGAAGGCATAAACAGAGAAATTGAATGATTGGAAAGCCACAACAAGTTGAAGTATACCATTACCCATCACCGGTAATGGTATAACCCCTCCAGTAGGAAGTACGTCCCGTAATCGACAGGAGGTGATTCGACTCCACACCGTTTCTATACCCACTAGGCAAGCGAGAACAAACTACCGAATCGGAAGCTTCTTATTTCCTTTTTTAAATTAGTCACTAAGAAAATAAATCCAGCATCTTCCTTTTTGATCATTTTTCCTTTTTATTTTCCAAAAATATTTTCTTTGAATTTAATTTTTAATCATTTTGCTTCAATATTCGTGTAAAATCCAGTCTGCAAACATTTTAATTAAATGTTTTCATTATTTCTCTGTAATAAATAAATAATTTATTCAGACAAAGAGAACGATTTATCGAGAGAAAAATGCACACATTTTATCTATATTATTAAACAAGTTTCCTGATCTTAACTGGAAATACATCCACTTAACAGATATTAAAACTTCCTGAATTATTCTAATTATAAAGAAAGAAATTTTAAAACCGGATGTTAAATGCAACAGTTTATGAATAATAGAAGTTAAAAAGGCAGTTTACTCTTTTGGCTTTTTTGAGTAACTTTTGCAGTAATTTTCGATCATAAATGGACGATATGCCATTAGTATTAGGGCATGAAAACTTTAAAAATAGAAGCTTTCCTGACAAAAGTTATTTGATTGAATCATTTCACAGACACTCGGCCTTTAACTACATCAAATTTCTTCAACCCTGAAAAAGTCAAAAGAGTAAACTGAAAGTTGTTTTCCTAATCCTTTCCTTAGAATTTGTTTGACGTCTCAAACAACTCTGTCGATGCTATCTTGAGGCAGACAGATAAAACTACGCATCAAGAGCAGAATTCCCAGAAACGAATTCTGGAAAGTAATTCCAGGAATTTCGATTATATCCTGAATAGCGAGGAAACTAGAAAAATAGGTTAGGTCAAAAAAGCACAAAGTGAATTTTTAGCTTGGATTTCAAATAATAACTCTGCGATGTTAGACAAAGGAACTTCACAACTTTAAAGTTTATTTTCTGATTATCAACAACATTGAGAAATTTTCTTTGTTTATTTCTCAAGGGTATTGGCAAAGAGATATTGAATTAACTTATCTGAGAATATTTAACACACACACACACACACACACACACACACACACACACACACACACACACACACACACACACACACACACACACACACACACACACACACACACACACACACACACACACACACACACACACACACACACACACACACACACGAATGAATATATAACGGAAACAATAAAGAAAAAGGATGAAAGAAAATTGGAGTAAGGAAGAAGGGAGGAGGGGAACTCGACATGCTTCAAATGAAGGAAAGAAAATTGTTAGGAGGGCGAAAATTGTCAGTCGATAGATGATTCCTCTCAAAAGGGATGGAATTGGTGGGTAGTCAAAGTATTCATTTCCCCATAACTCTCTTAATATTGCAGATAGAAAGATAATTAGGCGAACTTGTCATAAATAAAAACTCCCGAGTTAAAAGTTTTTCCGATACATGAATCCTTTAGAAGTTAAGCGCTGAAAAGGTATTTTCAACCATTAGTTTCGACAGCTTAAGTCTAAACATATAGTACGTGCTATAAAATTCTTGTCAGTTACATTCACTTCTATCTTGTTTCATCTTCATTGCTCTAACCATTGTCAAATTAGATTTCGAAATGGTGAAGTGTGTGTGTGTGTGAAATTTTCTGTCCTGATTAATGGAATCTACCTTTGCCTTCCGGCTTACAGGTAAGTATTTTTCTCTTATCAAATTTGTTCTTTAAAGATACATAATTCGTAATGATAATCCTTAGCAGAATATCTACAGTTATAGACATTAAAAAGTTGGGGAACAGATTTGGAAACTCTGATAATTTGGAATAAATTATCGCTAATTAATCAACCAATTTATTTTAACACCACTGACAATATGGAATAAAAAATAATTAAATACTTAATAAACAAACACAGTATGCGATTCAATTATCCTCAATTTAAAGCTTTCTATCGACCTATTCTGTATTTAACCTCCTTGCCCTGGTAAACGTAGAATTTGTGTTCCAATTATCCATATTTATTTAATCCATAGTCCAATCCAGTTACACCATATTTATTTTATCCACAGTCCAATCCAATCCTATTTTATATTGTTTTTACGTTATAATGTTGCCCATATAAATACCTATTCGTTTCACTGCAAAGGAATTCAAATGTATTTCAAGCGTTGCCTATGAAATTCGAATTAGTCATTAATTTTATATACGAAAAGTAAAAGGAAAAAAATATCTTGAATATCGAAATTAAAATCGGAACTGGAAAGAAAAAGTAAAAAATTGAAAAACTCTAATATAGAATTTTTAGAATTCTTCCAAATGAATTGAATAGACTAATATCATTAGACAGAAAAATAAACACCATGTTTTTTTTTTGCTAAATGAAACCTACCCCACAAAAGGCAGGCAAAACATACTTGAGATTATTAGAAGAACATTACGAAATTCTACAGAAGCATTTTTTTACTGTTCGAATCAATCAATGCTTCAAAAATCTTATAGGAATGTACATCGTGGTTTTTTTCCCCTTGGAAACGTTTACCACTATGTTTCTTTTTTCCCACTTGATCCAAGGATATACTTCTACCACCAAAAGAGTTAAGTTAAAAGTTTGATTCATATGAAAGATGCTTAAACATCTAAATATTTCTCCAAACACTTTTAGAAATATGACTCTCGCGCGAATAAACTACAAAAATAAAGCAAACATTTTTTTTTTATGTTTGCCTTTACCATTTTTGATTCTTAATTTCATTTTGAAATCATTTGAAATGAAACTATTCTTAAGCAGGGTTCACATGAGGCCAATTATTGCACGTAATTGACTTCAGGAAGATCACATGACCACAATGGAACAATGGCTAATAGTTGCCCCGATAAGACAACCATTTGCAGTCCCGTGATGCTCCTCAGGTAGGCGTTTCCTTCCATTACGCGCAATAGTTTGCTTTGTATGAACGCTGCTTTAATCAAGTAAGCATTTCAAAAATCAGTGAATCATTTTCATTTTTAAACCTTAACGTGAAATTTGTTGATTGGCGACAGAAGCTTACGTATATTGTGGTTTTCTTTCTGCTGTTTTTATTAGACTTGGGGATTGAATGCTCTTGATTGTTTTCCAGCTGTGTGAAAATTTACGAGGAAAAATACATTAGATTTTGCTACGTAGCAATATAATAACTCGTATGAATCTTGAGTTTTGACTTTTATGAATCTAAACAATGAATATTGACATTTTGCATTGTGAATGGAATTTAACATCATTTAGTGAGCGTGCCTTTTAATGCTTCGTCCATCTCAAGTAGTAGTTTCTTTATAAGATTGTGGAATTCTACGTGCAGGAGTTTCGATTTGAAATTAAGGTATGTTCATTAAAATTAAATCAATTGTATGACACAAAAAGATAACAATTTTCTCTAAATGAACTTGAAATACTTTTGTCGGTGTTTAGATATACAGTAAGCTTCATATTTGTAATTTACCTTAAATTTATAATATGATGAATCGAAAACTGACAATAAAATCTTTTGCAAATATTGATTAATATTGGAAAATATTGATTCCAGTGTATTTATATGTATATACATTGCTCATTGACTTGAACTAGAACTTTTGATCATTCGAAATGATTTGAGTCGTATTTTGAAGTTGATAATATTGGTAAATATATTTCTGTATAATTTTTTTTAGAAAGAAATTCTTAAAATTTTTGTTTGTTGTATTTGTTGTAAGAAAAACGTGCTCTGCGAGTGCGACAAAAATGCAAGTAGTATTTTCTTTCGAGGGAAAAAAAGTTCTTGATCCTTTCTGTATGATTTATGGGAATATGTGCTTTGTTAGACCTGTAAACGTACTAGGAGTATTTCATTTTAAAAAGATCTTTTATCTGTTAGACAGAAAAATTCGCTTTTTCATTGATGAATGTAATCTTGCAACAGATAAATTTAAGCGATTTTGTCTATTGTTCCGTTTAGAAAATTTTGTTAGGTGTGGCATAAAAATATTTGAATTAGTGAGTGAAATCTAAACTATAAATATTTCAGTTAAACTAATCCTAAAAGTTCAGTGTTTATCATTTTGAATTTGTTCAACCAACACTAACAGTAACTAAAGAGAGTTACCCGGAGTAATCTCGAAAGATTCCGTAGAGAATACATAATTGCCCTGATTATTGAGAATATGTGACTTTTTACTTTGAAGAAAAAATTGTTTCGGACACTGGGGAAATTACGAAGGAAACATACAAAAAATAGCTCAAACAATAAACATTAATTTTAGACAGATTGTATTCTTTTGCAGAATTGAAGTATTTTTATACTTATTTCCCTAAAAATAAATTTAATTTTTTAAAATCTTCCGATATTATAAAAGAATGACTTTATTTATTTGACTTTCACACAAGTATGAGTTTTAGAAAGAAGCGCAATTTAAACCTTACTGCATAATTTAAAAAAAAATAGTGGAAATTTGTTATTTTTTTTATTAAAATGGACATTAATTGATATAGCAAGATGATTCTTGACATTTTTGTATCGAATTTTGATTAATTTTAATGTTACTCATTTATTTTTTAAATGCTTCTCATTTGTTATAATTTCATTAAAATAAATTTTTATAAATTATATATGGATTCATCATTTTGTCACGATTCAAAAAGAAATGCGGTTGAATTCTAGTTTAGTGTACTCCTAAGATTATCACCAATATGATAACCCTAACAAGAGAGCGGACTAGTTTTCCTAGTAACCCTAATGCTGATTTGTTTATTATTATTTTTTTTTCTTGAGTTGTATATTTATAACAATTTTATGAGAAAGGAGAATTAAAAATAATCGGCAAATAAACATCCATTAAAGAAGTTAATTGCGTATTACAATTGAAAGTATCATTACTTCTAATAAAACACTGTTATTTTAAAAATGAATTAAGAACAGATATTTATCCTTTTGAAATTCTTATTGAATTAATTTATTCGAAATAAAATCATATGTTTACGAAATTTGTCAGAAGAGGAAATCAAAAATCAAAAACATCTGCTTGAGCTTTTTGAATTTCTTTGTCCTTAATTCACATTTTTCCATTTTAGATTATCTTATTATTTTGATTGAATTCTTCTCTATTTTTTGTTCTTTTTGTGATTTTACTGTTATATTTCGATAAGTCATTCAATATTCAAGAATTGGCGGCTGATTGGGATGATCATAAATATTATCACAAATATCAGGGATATTGTGTTGGAGAATTCGATGCCTAAATTTTGGAGTCAGTTGCTCCGACAGAGCAACGTTTACATCACTGAAAAGTTCAGCCATTTTATTCGTAGAAATATCTAAATCGTTCCCTGCCCAAATTAAGAATTAGTTGAACCCAGTAAAGGTATTTATTCCTTAAACTTTCTCCTTAAGAAAAGTATCATCTTGCAGTGAAGCTCCTAGGAACGGATGTTTTCTTCTTTTTCTTCCTTGTGCTGTTTCTATTATCTTCAGAATCCTTATATTCCCACTCCCGCTGATAGAGAAGCTGTAGGAAACATTTTTAGGGTAAATTCTGTTCGGTGTTTTCTTCAGGTGCTGAAGCTATCGCATGCTCGATTAATTCCACTTTTGATTTATTCGAAAAAACAATATTCCTTATGGTCAATGAGTTAGTGAAGCTACTAGGTTATGAGTTAGCGAAGTTACTAGGTTGTCGCTGCTAGCTAAGTAGCAGGATGTTTTTTTAGTTGATAAATTCTGCTTGATGCCTTTTTCAGATGCCGAAGATATTGCGAACTTCGATTTTATTGTCTGAAGCACAGACCTCCGCAGTCGGTTTGCGGATGTTCTTTATTTCAGAATTCTAAGGAGATTCAAAAATAGCAAGTGATGAAAGTTGAAATAAATATTTTTATATAAAATAATCCCGACCAAATCAATAAATCTCATAATTTCAATTAAAGCGGGTAACTGTTTCACAGTATTGTTTATATGTTCAGCCATTTTGATTGACGACTTGGTATTGTTGACATAATTAGCGAGGAAAAGGTCATACTAAACTAGGATTTCACCAGAAATACAATTAATTTAATTGATCCTTATTTATATTAACATCTCGTATTCAATCGACCAAACAATGAATGGAACTTGCAATTTAAAATCTTCGTTGGAGGGAAATTAGTTCTTTTATTCATAGGAAAGTGGCGGTTTCTAAAAACCACCAACCCTTTCTAAGATCATAGCAAATACACTCCAAGGAATTTATCAATTTTTAAATGTCCATGGTAAGCTATTTTATCATATCTGATGGCAGTTGCTATGTTTTGATAACTTTAGAAACCACAAAACATATTACTAAAAATTTGACCTTGCAATGCAATTTTAAAAATGAAACTAATAATTAGTTAATATGCTTAGATTGTAACGCATCAATTCACAACAATGGAAAACAGGTTGAAATAAACATTCGCTAAATGTTTCGGTGAAATAAAAGCCTAGATACTTCAATTTATTTAAACTGTAACTGTTTCTGTTTGTCAGTTAATATTTATCAAATTAATTTTATCTAATATAATAAATTCTTAAAACGAATCTCAATTTGAAAATATTTTAATATATCTTTAGTACATATAAATGATAACGAATTATGAAGATATTTAAACTAAGGGTAAGAACGGATATTTGAAAATGATCTCGAAGAAAAAAAATTGGAGCTAAGAATTACATATTAGAGATAAAATTCAATAAAGTCTACTTTAAAATTCTTTTTCAAATCTATTTGACGAAGAGAAGTAAAAAGAAACTAGACAAGGAACTAGAAAGACTTTTGTGTTCTAACAAGTTTTTAATTTTTAAAATCAAAAATGGGGAGGCTAAGAAATTGTAAACGTATGAAACATTGATACGAATTCTTTAAAAAAATTGGAAAGTTAGCTTTCCTTAAAATAAAATTATATTAAAAATGCGATTACGTTCATTGTGTGTAGCATTTCTATTAGCATCTACAATTTTATTTTGTACTCCAGAGTTTTAATAATTTAATTTCTACAGATAAAAACCCATTAAATGATCAATCTTGGGTCCATATTCAAATCCATTATAGATATTTTACATACCATAATATATAATATATTTACGCCATAATATGTAATACTAAAAATTCCCAGATAAATTTGTTATTATATCAAACATTATTAAAGACTGAATATTTACAAATAAAATTAAGATGCTGATAATAAAATCTAGAATAATAAAACAAGCATCATTTAGAAACTAACATTTTCTTAATTAATTATATTTATTATTTATAATAATGTTGTCAAATTCAAATGCTAATGTAAGTCAAAGTTTGTGTACCGCAAAAAAATTCTATTTTTCTAAAATAGCAACGTTGGATTATTTGGATAAAAGAAACAGTACAAAAAACAAACAATGACAGCTGTAATGTCAATTTTTCTTTCTACACTAGTGCTTCGTTTTCTTTTTGCAATGTTCGATATTTCGGAGGATATCTTGTTCGCGGAGATTACTTTCAAACTGACTGAAATTTTAGTAACTCTGGACATGACCGGAGACTTCTTTCATTCCTTAAGTAAAAATAATCACTCTAACTGATAAGTGTTTCGAATCTAAGAAATAATTTCATATGATAATTTTCGAGAATTTTCCACCCTGTTCAGCAAATATTAGTAAAATTCACACTTCCCTGAATTTTGGCTTTAAATCTGAGTATCAGTGGATCTCGATTATCTTCATAGTTAGGTACTAATCCTATATCTATGGGAAATATTAAGAACAACAAAGAAGGTTTTTCATCTGGGATTTTAAAATCTTCAAACCTTGTTTAATATTCTGTTATAAAGTTTTAATTCTTTTGTTATTGCGAATGCTGTTGTTCGTTACTGATTTATGTATAATTAAAATGCCTAAACATTAAGCAGCGAGAATTTTATTAAAAATATTGTAACGTAATATGATCACGGGGCTACAAAGATACATTGCGGGCTGTGAAACGAACACCGTTATTTATGCCGAAACTCATGACCCAAAAATTAAAAAAATATAAATAAAAGCAGAAAAAATTAATGTCATTCAGACCAAAATTAAGTTCTAGAAATAAATTAAAACTGGATGGCATCAATCTCTTGTAATTATCCGTTAAAATAATCTTTTTCATTTCATCTCGAATTATCAGCATTTACACGGAAAAAAAAAGAAATCACACATAATCATACAAAAATCATAATACAATCATAGAAAAATCATAACACATAATCATAAACTTGTAAAATCTTTCTTCACCAAAAATTTAGCCATTACAATTTAGCAATTGGGATTACAATATAAGGATCATCAAGATATATAATGAAAAAAACAAATTTTCGAATACATAAATATCGGTGAACCGATAATTAAAATATATTCCGTATTAATAAAAGTGAAAATATACGATAAATATATTGGAAAACCTTAACCAAAATAACTAGCGTATAATTACAAGCATAACACTGATAATAAAAATATTTTCTGTTAAACATGAAGTTGGTTAATAAGTCTTTTTCAAATCGTCGCAAATTATGATTTGAAATTTTAAAAGTATTAAGTTTTACAAAAATATCTTTTGTAAAATGCATTAACGAAAACTAAAAGCTCGAATCGTATTATCTCCATTTTTGAATTGAAATGTCAAGGCACTGATGTTTTCATTCAAGAGTTAATATTCATTAATTTGAAATAATGAAGTGATTCTGAATCTGGTAAGAATTTTATTAAATGTATTAAAGTGTGAGTGAGATTCTGATCTAAAATATCATTATTTCTTTGAAATCTCATTTCCTTCTCCAATTGTTTTAGAATAGAAAAGTGGGATTGGATTCTCTATTAATTTATCTGTCTGAAAGCATTTTAATAAAATGATTCATCAAATCAAGATCTGAGTTAAAGACATCTTAAGAACCATGTAAGGATGGCCAAGTTTTTAACTTCGTAATTTTTTTCTTTTAATATCCAAAACAAAATTCTATTAAATCAACGAACTCTTTCCTGCTTCATGTGAAAATAAACTATCGTATCTTTTTTAATGATGTTCAGGTAGTCGAAATTCAGGTTTGTTAAAAAAATTATTAAAAATTTTAAATCAAATATTTTTTGTAGATGTTTTTTTTTATTTAAATGCACCTGAACATCACACTTTTTAATTTGAAAATATGCAAATAATTATTCATAATAAAAGTAATAATTCCCTCAGATCCCACTTAAACATGAAACTAGATTATAAAAAGCTAATGGTAATTTAAGGAGACACAAAAAATGTTTTAGTTAAGCCTTTTTAATTTGAAACCGGGATGGTGCGATTCTTAAACAGGTAATGTAAAAAGTATTTCTTCATATATGTATGCGTTAAACAAATTACTAAATTCTTTAAGTACTTTTTAAACAGATGATTCTGCCATATTTTTATTGTTTAACTACGAAAAATAGAATTTTTTCCCAATTTTTTTGTATGAGAAAGTTTCTCTCCCAGGTTGTTTTTGAAGTAGAAAAATTAAAATACTTTAAAAAAAATTCGCGGATAAAATATCGTACAAGTACTTGTACTGAGATGTTAACCAAAAAGCAAAAATCTAGGAAGCTGTCACTTTTTGCTTTTAATTAATTTTCTCGTCATTCAAAATTTAAAAGAAAAATCAACGTTTAAACTGTCTGTGTACATTTTTCAGTTGCTGAAATTACAAATTTTTTTTTTTCTGTTGAAAACCTGACTGGATTATGTCATATTCCTGGCGCTAACTAGTTGATGGTTCATCATCTGTTTTTAAAGTCATCAAAAGCATTTAATAAAAATATATGTCTGGTGTTTTAATGAATGTGTAATATATTCTAAGTTGCTGCTAGTTTTAATAATAAATTAAAAATTTATTGACTTTGTTTTATATTGTATTCTTTTATATTTTGAAGAATAGTGAATTCTGTCAATGGCTAATAAAAAAAAAAAAATGTGAGCTTTATTTTTTTATATTAAAGGCGTAATAACTCAGCCTTAATTTTTTACCGGGGGAATTTAAAAATTTTATCGTTTAGTAGTTCCAGATGTGGCATTCCCCTTCCTTATTATTTTTTGTTTGTTTCTTTCGCTGTTTTGAATTTATAAAGCATTAACTTCAATTGAGGTGAAAATAATTATCCTTCAATGTCATGTTTCTTTTAAATCAATTTCTTAATTTTTACTTAATTGTTTCTTCAGGTATTATATCTCAAACTTTCAGACATAAAATTCTCCTTTCAAAACTTTTTACTCAGAAATTTTAAAGTTTACCATTTTGGTAGTTTTAGATGTATCATAAATATTTTTTATTTTCTTTGAGATTTATGCTTTAAAACTTAAATTAGCTTTTTAACTATGATGCTTCAATGAAATAAATTTAATCGTCTAATTTTAATTAATTTCATTGAACATCTATACTTATAATAAAGCTCAATGTGTGTGTGTGTTGGCGCTCTACAGGCCAGGTCATTTGACATGCAGCTACCAAATTTGGTACATGTATACCTTAGAGGTCGGGAATGTGCACCTGGGGTCCCTTTTTTTGAAATTTTAATTAGAATTTTAATTATTAATTAAAAACTAACTTTCCCGCCAAAAAATCTTCCATTTTCCCCACCGCCAAATGAGTAAGACTTAAGCTTTTTTTTCTCCCAACAGTAATGAGGCTAGGGTTAACATTTTTCGGCGGATTATTTCAAACGATTCTGTTTATTTTCTTAATGTTTTATGCATTTAAAATTAAACATTGTTAATTAATCCATGTTTCAGATTCATTCTGAAGTACTTTTGAATTAAAATAACACAGAATAAAGGAAATTAAAAATGTATAATCTGCATAGCGTTACCCCAACTGGCGTAGAAAAATTCACGCATGCGCATTGTTCTGATTGTTGTCATGACAACCACTATCAACGGATGATTTAAATTATTAAGTAGTTTTTTTAACCTGTTTTCAGTGATTTAAATTATTTTTAGGTTAGTTGCATGCTTTTGTAATTAAATTGTATTTATGTTAGTTATATATCTTTTTGTATATGCTTATAGTTTTAACTATATCGTTTTTAAGTAGTTTTTTTAAACCTGTTTTCGACCGATTATTTTAAACGATTCATTTTATTTTCTTAATGTTTGATGCATTTAAAATGAAACATTGTTAATTAATCGATGTGTTCGTGATGAATCTGAGAAAATTTTGTTGACAAATTCTTGAGATATAACATAAATTAAGAAAGATATTCTTTAGTGCACATAAAGTTTACCCGCTCCGTGACTCTGTTATCAGAAATCATATTATTAAAAAAAATGCTTTGTTTCAGTAAAAAATATTATTATATTATTTGCAGATTAATCATTTACACTTTAATTAAAAACATAAATTCTACGAGAGGTAACAGAAAATTAGAGAAATACATATTACGTTATGACTGAAGGCCTATATAATATTATGAGTGAATTATATGACTATCAAAATTTGAAGTTTTAAAATATTTTGCTGAAGAATCTATTAAAGTTGGAATTGCGTAAAATATTTAATGGTACGACCGGAGTTTAACCCCCTGCGTGGCATAATTTTTAAAAATCGCCAACAACGGTCTTGCGAAATGTTCAAAAGCAAAGGAGCAGATATTCAATTATAGTGCATAATAAAGATTGCCAGCTTTGGCGCGTTATCGCAACTGGGCGAAGAAGGGGGTTAAACTCCGGTTCAACCTATTTAATTATTAAAATTTAAATGAACATTAAGATTGGCGAACCGGCTGGTCGCCAAAGGCGGCTAGTATTAAATAAATACATTAATTTTTAGTGATGAAAAATGTTTTACATATATCATTGTATGAAAACACACTAATCCCGACCCAGCCTACCTGACAAAGGTGGTGGACAGAATAGGCACGCACTGAAACCCTAATAGCATAATTCCAGCCTAGAGCGCATAAAGAAGCCTGGTTTCACCACAACAAGGTTCTTCATTTACTTGATTCAAAAAATTTTCAAAGTTACATCCTATAACAAAGGTGGATATCATTTATAAAACATTTTCATCATTGAAAACACACACACACACACACACACACATACATACACACACACACACACACACACACACACACACACACACACACACACACACACACACACACACACACACACACACACACACACACACACAACCTGTATTAACATTATGATTAAAATAAGGTTATCTGGTTAAGACTACGGAGCTTATGATTTTTTTTCATAAAATTAAATATCTATTTGCAAGTAAATTTTAAATAACCAAATACAGAGAAATTTTGAAATTCCTTTTCTAAAATTCTTTAAAAAATACCGAGAGTTAATCAGAAGGCGAATTGACTAAGCACAGAGCATTGGTATCCATGTGATATTCGATTACATATTATTTAACTAATTTTTATAGAATCCCGTGAGTCAGGAGAGATTTTGCTTATTTGTCAAGAAACGTTTCAACCATATTGATCCGGTTTCAATTGTGACTCCCTTAAATGATAGTTTTTAGTTCGTGCATACCTGAAGATGTATTGATCTGCATTTTCTATATCGCCCCATTCACAGAAGGGTGAGAGAAGAATTTTAAATCTGTTGAGGTAACAAGGAAATGATCCCTTTCCCATTAAAAGATAAATTATAAATTTGTTAAGAATTTTGCATCTAAGTTTGTTACAAAATATCTGACCCTATCACCTTAATCCAATCTGATAGGTTTGACAATATCCTTGCAGTTTTTAAAAAGATATGCATTTAATTCATCTTAATTTAATTTAATGTCTTTAATTTTGTCTTAACATTCCCTTCTCATATTCTAAGGTAATGTTTAATCGCAAATTGATCGTTTGATACACAATTTTAATCGAAAGTAATTGCTACGACAAATCAACGCTCTATGTATAAATACTCCTTTTTGTATTGAATTTTACCAACATATTTTATATTGAATCAATCAGTTCAGTTTTCGTCATTAATTTAAAACATTGACTGATACCTCTGTTTTGATTGAAACATATGCACATTAGAATGACCTCTGTAGTTTTGCGTAAGATAAAATAGTAGAAAAAATAAATTTATTATATTGCTAAATGTCAACTGACATGGGATATTAAAATATTGTTCATATATACAGACCTATTCAAAATTTTGTTGAATTACTGTTAGAGAAGGTAGAAAGCAGTAAAAGAAAAGCAGAATCGCATAAGAATTTAAGATCCAGTGATTGAAAAAGCCTCAGACAATATAGAACATACTCGAAGTTTCAGGAAAGACAAGACGGAAACAATTTATTTTGCAATACTTTAAACTTGAAGTGAATGTGCACGTGTCCAGTTTTATTACGGCTGCTGAAAAGTTCCTAAAACTGAGTTATGTGCTCTTCTCTGAAACAGTGTATAATTTAGTAAAATCCTCCCCCTCCAAAAAAACCCCCTCTGGCATTTTCTGGACATGAACAGCAAAAGAATCGGCATGTCCACCTTAACGTGTACAATAAAAACAATGCAACCTTACCTTAAACCACCTTAATTTGTAAAATAAAAATTCAAATAAATAGCCTAGAATTCAATGAACAGCGCCCTCTAGCTCATTTGGATTGCGTTTCGTATCATACTTTTTTAAATGAGTTTGACATTTCCCCCTCAACATTCCTCTAATAGTTTAATTGAATAATAAATCAAATAAGCATCTCGCATAATAGTTTCAACGTTGAATTTTAAATCTCCCTATATTCAAAATACAAGGATAGCTATTGCAGCTATATATTATATTCTTTCACTGTAATATGATTCGATTCCTTCTGGTTGATAATGCATTAATGTCTAATTTTGCTGCTATTTTAATTAATTTTAAGTATCATTATATGTAAATGATCATTCATAAAAAACATAAATAAAATTTTTTGAAAACTTATTTATTAACAAAGATGCATGAACTTCCCTCCCAGTTTTCAATTAGCAGAAATATTATAAAGAAAAGCTTAGTACATTTCCAGTTTTAGGTTTAGTTTATAATAATTACATTAAATTACAAAAATTTCGCTTTAAAAGGGCTCGTAATGGCATATATTAGGATAACAATAACTTTTGTATCATAGATTCAAGCGTTCCACTAAATCAGAGTGGCCTTTTTTAACCTTTAATAATATGCATTATTTTCTTGATATTCATTTTAGGCATTTAATAACCTTACAAGAAAAGAAAAATTCCAATGTTATTTTTAGTTCTGAAGAAATGCAGCTGTAAATGCAAGCATAGAGACGGAAAATATTTGAAATGAATAGATTAATTATCACCAGAAAAATTTAAAATATTGTATCGTTAATGTGAACATACAACTGTCCAAACTGTTAACACTCTATTATAT
Organism: Argiope bruennichi; assembly: GCF_947563725.1. Classification (NCBI taxonomy): domain Eukaryota; kingdom Metazoa; phylum Arthropoda; class Arachnida; order Araneae; family Araneidae; genus Argiope; species Argiope bruennichi. Next base: position 65,786,719 of record NC_079162.1, on the reverse strand, counting down.
CAAGTAGTGAGTGAAAAATCAATTAGAAAAATTCCGTCTTTTAAATAAGAACAACTTATGAAACAATATTACATTTCGGTTACAATACGGAACAATTGAAATTAATACCGTTTTCAAAACATGCTTTTATTAGTACTATATAAAAAAAATTTATTTTAATAAATAGATCCTTTTTCATTATGATCCATTGTTTCTAAAATTCACTATAAGGTGACGCAACTGATAAACATGCAAAATTTAACTAAACCAACCGATTAACTGATAAGGAAGGTTTGAAAATATGAGTCTTGACATCGAGAATGAAAAAAGTTTACAAAATTTCATCTCTCTAGCCCATGAGGAAGTGAGTGAAAAAATGATAAAAAATTACACCTTTAAATAAAAGAGTGTAATTGATCATATAGCTCTATCCCATTATATGCTCTCATTAAGCTTTAATAAATGATAATATTTTGAAAAAAGATTGAAAAATAATGCCATCTTTACCATTTACGACCGCAAAAATGTTGTAAATGGTATGGATAGCAGATTTTCTAGCATATTTGTCTTTCTTTTGTTAAGCCTAAATTAAGTGGATCCATCTTAATCTTATTCTATATTATTATTAGGCTTTAGTATAGGAAGAGATTTTTAAAAGAAGGGAAGCTGAATAATTTCCTTGAAATATGGTAATTCGGTTGTCAGAACCGGGAAAGAAGTTATGAATTGAATTCTGTCATAAACACAACGGAATGAAGTAGTTGTGCTCAGAGAGAAGAAAAAATTTTGGAAATGGAGAATTTTTCCATTCTCTAGTTTGTTCATCCTATTAAAAAGAGATTATTTTCACAGAAAGGTTCCTTCCGAACACACCCGCTAGTTCTCTCTCTCTTTTTTTTTTAATGAATATCAAATTTCGTCTAAGGCTTCAAATGGTCGTAAAAACTTTTCCTTTCGCTGAAGTTTTCTTTTTTTTTACCTTTAAATTTCAGCTCCGTAATTGGACTGACTTATCTCAACGGTTGGAAGAAAAATTAATTCGACTGCATTTCTCGGAATTGGAGCTTCTTACTCTCAGACATTTGGCTTAATCCTTTGAAGGTTAGAAATCTAAAACTTCCCTTATTATGGATTATCTTAACGCTAAAGCTTGCCTTATGATAAACGCATGGAAAAAAAATGGCAGTTGACAGACATATAAAATTACATAGAAATTCAACTATGAATATTTTCAAAGTCGCTGAAAATTCTTGGAAAGATGTCTAAAGGGAAACATAAAACTTAACTTTAGTATCACAAATTCTGTATTAGAGATACTGAAATAGAAAACATTTATTTGAAGTTTTCAAGCAGCAATTCTGAGTGAAATCGGAGAACAACCTTTCAAAATATTTCCAAAAAATTCTGATATAAGATTACTTTTTAAGAAAGCAAGTTTATAAAAACTTCGTTGCACCTGTTTTATTTTAATCGTATTATGATTAAAATGAAAAAATAAACTTAAAATAATTATAATTACCAATTGTATTATTTTTTATTGAGATTCTAGAAATTACTTTAAGAGTTAAGAAAATATTTGAGAAAAGTAAATCTGAAAGAATATTACAAGAAATATGTAGAGCAGCAAAATTTGTGCTCTATGAACAATTTCCTTACGAGCGATATAGATGTTGTACCAGAAAGTTTATTGATGCACTTATCGTACCTTTCAATCCTTAGTTCCATTCCCCATAGACAGCTAATCTGGGCGTTTGATCAACCTATAGATAGTTTTTCTCCCTTGTCCTATTGTATTCGTTCGTGAAATGAAGGTATTTTATCACTCATGGATGAAGATAAGAATTATCAGTACTAGAGTGGTCAACAGTGAGGACAAATATGGTCTTCAAATGACTGGGCAAAAGGAGGGAGAAAAGTTGATTTCTGTCTTTTCATGAAAATTCCCTTTAAAGAGGACTTTTGAAATTTATCTTTTCACCTATAGGATATAAGTTGCGCCCAAATTAAAAAGAGCCTTTTTCTATGGATGCATCGTATCTAATTGTTGTAAATTAATATACCTGACAATTGAACATATGATGGCAAGCAAAAAAAAAAATGACGAAATAAAAAAACGAATTTTACTCTGACACAAAAGCTTCCCTCCAAAAAAGAAAAAAAAAAGCCTTTTTTTTCGATGAAGAATGATTCCTATTCGTGGATTTACTGGAATGAAAAGAGATAAACTCTCCAATAGTTTAGACTCCACGTTTTTAGACTTAAAAAGACAATCGAAACAAAGCAATTTGGGACAAAGACTCGAAAGGCATTCTAATTCTGTAGGGAAACACTTGCCTCATGTTCTCAAGGCCCTTCATATGCATACAGAATTTTAATAAGGTATCCACAGACATTATTTTATAGTTCTAATACTTTTCCCTAGATCCCCGTATCTTGAGCCTTAAAAAAAGAAAAGCCACAGAAAGGTCAATAGTTCACCCATTATATGAAAGTACAGAACAACTTAGAAAGCTTAGCTGTACGTTCACATGCATGCAAACACAATAACTGAAAATTACAGTGACTTAAATTGATGAAATTTAGTATATGATCTTGTGACTACAATTGTGATTATATGTCAAATTTTGGTTTCAATTCGTCAGGAAAAGGGTTCCCGAAATATATATTCGGTTTTTGGCAATTGCGTATTACCCGCTTGCCAGAGATTAATTGCCAAAGATCACATGATAGATTCAGTAAAAAGGCTAGAATAAGGCTAAAGATCTGTATTTAGTAATACGGTTCTTTAATACCAAGCAAAACATTCGCGACTTTATCCACTGTTCACAATTTTATATAGGGGCGGGGGATAGCTCCTTTATTAAAGAGTATAGGAGAAAGATTTGGAAAGACCATTCCAGCTGATATTTTTTACGAAAAGCTGTTAGGAAATTCATGAAAGGAAAGATATGAAATTCATCTCGGCTTAAGATATACCATTTAAATTGGTCAGTGATAATAATAATTTTCTTTGTCCTTTATTAATACCCTGGATATTTTAAAATTATAATGTTGGAAAGTTATTGGATTGTAAATGGTGCCATGAGAAATTTTCTAACCTAGAAAGGGTCTACAGAAGGAAGTAGCTTCAAATTTCTTATTTGAAAGAATCTTTTTTTGGGGGCGGAAATTGAGAAATTTTATAACATTTTTTATTCTGTGAAAGGATATCAAAGGAACACTGCGCAGTCACCTGAATACAATGCAAAGAGCGAGCTGTGGAAAAAAAAATTAAGATTTTCTTGACGGAAATATTCAGTTCTTGGCTCGAATCGGAATCTCACGATCATTTGTAGGTAGACTATCAGCCGGCCTGTGGTCTAGACAGAAGAAGCTTCCAGTAAAAAGATTTTAAGTGATAAGCTGGGCAAAATGATATGTGAGAATAATATGAAAATGGGTCTTGAATTGCCTTCCATATCTTATGAATGTGTTTCAACTAATCTTGTCTTGATAAATGATCGATATGACATTAAGTACTTTATGATGTCCTACTTGGTTTTGGGGTAGTTTATCGAATACTTTTTTTATTCTGTTCGACTTACAAGTATTAATAAAGATTCTAAAATGCCATCAAAAGTTGCAGTTTGGCTTTGAACGCATATCTGAAATATATGCATACAAAACGGGGCAATAGAATAGTTATCTTGAAGCAAAAGTATTTATTCCCGTGATTAAAATCAGTGTAAACTAGGAACAAGATAAATTTGAACAAGATATAATCGTGAATATTTTCTATTTGAACAAGCGCACAAGATGTCAATAATGCGTATTGTATGAAATATTGTCTTCGATTGAGATTATGATTTTGGTTTGAACATTAATCGTAATGAGTTAACATCCCGCTTTTAAAGCTACAACTAACGTTATTTATAGTAATTTTGAACATTGCTTTTCCAAGCATAGGAATTTTTTAAAAACTAAATTGTAAATAAGGCACAAACTATTGAAAGATATTTCAGTTCTTTGTACTCGTTTTGTCAATTTTGCCGACTTTTCTACAAGATAGCATGATAAAGCGAGTGCAATAATGTTGCTGTAGTATGTTGGTAATATTTCCGATGACAGGACGGAAATATTACCAACAGGATCTACAGGATCTTGTAGAAAAGTCGGCAAAATTGACAAAACGAGTACAAAGAACTGAAATATCTTTCAATAGTTTGTGCCTTATTTACAATTTAGTTTTTAAAAAATTCCTATGCTTGGAAAAGCAATGTTCAAAATTACTATAAATAACGTTAGTTGTAGCTTTAAAAGCGGGATGTTAACTCATTACGATTAATGTTCAAACCAAAATCATAATCTCAATCGAAGACAATAATTCCTTAAGGGATGCATGAACTGACAATGGTCATTTTGTAAATAACTATAGAATCTGCTTATTATCTTGGTAATATGGTCCTTCAGGACCTGAATGCTTTGGCAGAGTGGGAGGTTAACGTTTATGGTATCCATCTTGCATGTACAACTTGTGTCTGCTGAATTTATCATTAGTCCACTTCTTTTTTTCTTGATGCGATGTGGAACTTGGAGTTAAAGTGACGTCTCCATCCTTTTATCCCTCTTCCAAACTGAATTCAACCCTTCCTTTTATCTATAAGTAGACTGTTTTCATTAACTGTGTCAAATTTTGTATACTTTTAATTCTTTATTAATACATTCATTCGTTTCATAAATATTGTCTATATCTGGCATGTTACCTATGAGATTAAACTTACGTTTCGATAGTTTTAAAAGTAAATCTACAGAGATTTAATACACTTTTTACAGTAATTTATATAAGATTTTATCTCATTTCTTGTGAACTAACTTTGCCAAATGGATCCTGAAATTGCAGTCGTTCTCCTTTTAAATATGTTCATTAAATTATTTAGATAATTTTTTGGCCAACACATTCTTTTTCACACTCATTGTTTTAATGTTTTGTTTCGTGTTTAAGATGCAATTTTGTAATTTTTTTTGATGCTTTTCTATCCTTTCACTTAGTTTTGCACGCCTCTGGGTTTTGTATGGTAATACACCATTTCAACAGTTGGATGACTTAATAATTGATTAAACGAGTTTTTAAAATTAAATTTTAATTCTACACTAGTGCTGCCACCTGGTAGTAAGTTCAATGGAAAATGAACTACATGATATCATAATGTTATTTCATAATGTATTGTAATTTAAAGACTTAAAGATAGAAAATAATTTTAATAAAAGTAGATTCTGTTTTAATCTAATCTTTCTGCTTAAATATCTGATTTAGTTTTTATTAAATGTTTCAACTTTGTGCTAATAGGAAAGAATGTAGCCTTGAAGAAAGAGTTTATTTAAAAATGTTAATTAAAATGTTTTTCTTAAATGTTTTCCACCTTACAGGAAAGAGCTTATCTTCAGTATTTCAAAGAAAAACTGAATAGATATAACATTTTGTGGCAATTTATTCAAGATTTTCTTGGAAACGCAACGCTTTTGTTTTAAATTCGACCTATATGGAAAGGAAGCTGAAAAAAAGTGGTTTGTGGAAAACATCTTCCTATTCGGAAATAATCGCAAAATAGAACATTTTCTGCATCTTCTATGCATTAGTAAACAACTCTATAAATAGATTTTCCATTTGCCTTTTCTTAAAGAAAGTTTATGATCATTTTATGAGCTATTGAATTTTACGAGGCAGAAAAAAAATCAGTATACATCTCATTTAATATTTGATAGAAAGACAGAATTATTTGCTGAATCGAGAATACACTGGGTGATTCCCATTCGGTTGAAAAGGAGAATTATTTATCTTGCCTTTGGTTTTTGTCTATCTTGTAGAATTAAATATTGGGTTTTTCCTATTTCTTATGCAACTAATCTTAATATTGGAATTTCTCAATAAAAGACCTTGACTCTTTATGGCTTATTTCCCTATGGATGGTCCGTAAATTAAATTTCCTTGCTCTAAATAGCTATGGAGCCCAATTTCAATCGTACTATGTCTTGATGGATAAAAAGCAATGCAATTTAGTTGTAACTTTATAGTATTAGAAATACAAAAAGTACTGAACCATAAAAACAAAAATTAGACTTTGCCATTTTGACTAGTTTTTATGTTTTAGAACACCAAAATTTAAAATTTAATTTAAATTCGAAAAAGATATGACCAGATATGTCCGGATATAGATGTCGAGATATGTTTCTGTCCAATCATGTGCATGTGAATATGATAATTCAAGAATTTAATGTGCTCTATAAATAAAATTTGGTCCATAATTTTGTAACGGACATTGTGAATCTGTATCAAATTTTGGGTTGAATCTGTAGATAGGTTTGCTTGTTGATTTGCCCTTTTATGTGTATAAGAATATAATGACTTAAAGACGGATTAAAATTCTTCCAATTTCGCTTATTACATGATCGTTACATCCAAATCGTAGATTTGTATCTAATTTTGTAATACATGCGACAAAGAGAAGCTATCTTTTTGTCCGCTTCTGTGTGATAACTGGAAAACACAATATGCAAGATAAATTGCATTTGGTAAATTGCTTTGATGCAAAAGTTATAGATCAATATCAAATGATGGATGCAATATGAAGTTAAATGCAAGACGCACAGTATTGTACGAGAAAGTCAAAGGGAAATTTCAAACTTGTTTATGCTTTGTACGGCGAAAAAATTAATAATAGTGTAGTTAAATGCATTCATTTTCATTGGAGATTCTCATTAATAATAAAAATTTAGCAGAATTGTTGTACATATATTTTGAAATAAGAAAACTGCGCAAGCAATGAAGAAATTAAAAAAAAGCTTCAAATAAGCACGAAAAAGTACTCGTTCTTCCCGATATGCTTCTAGTTGAAAACTAAAGCACCTACATCAAACCCAATAGCCCAGAAAGACTTCTATTCGTCAGTATTAATGTTCTCCCAATTCATCCTCTGATTGGTCACTCACGCCCTCCCAATCTCTTGCGGGTACTAATAAAGTTACAGTTGAATTCCGTCTTTGCTCCTGGCTGAAAAGTGTCAACTATCATCCATTGCGCAAACTCCCTGTCAATGCAAGATAAATAGTTTGGTGAAGTTGCGGGCCAATGCGCTATTTCTTTCTTCCATCATTCATATCATGACGATCGTCTTTAAAATTTCTATGTAATTGCAAGTGGCAAGGACTTTTTTGGAACACAATATCTCAATATTCTTGTTAAAACTCAAGGAAGGGAATGGTTGGAATGTTTGTCGTTAACATGAATAATTAACAGATAAATGTTTTGGAACTGAATTGCACTTTGCTGATTGAGTTTATTTGTCCAAATTCACTATTAAGCTAAAAAAGTATGTAATAATAGTGCTTATCATACACAATGTTTTAATTTTTTTACATGTAAGAGTTGTCTTGGTTTCAAATTCATTAAGGAACTATTGAAAAGATATTTAAATAAGTCTTTAGAATACCAAACTCGATATACATTATAGTATGATGGAAAACACTAGCTCTCTATACATATATATCAATAAATCATAAATCACTAATAAATGGAGATACAAAAGCTAAAATATCGCAGTCAAAGTGCTTCATCAGAAGATGAACACTGTGAATGATTTTTCTCAGAGTTTTTACAATTATAGCATATTGCGCATTCGTAGCATTTGCACTATATATATCCTGCCCCTCACCACTTAAAAAAATTTTTTTCTTCTCATTTGACACTCTTTGATTTTTTTTCTTCTTTGGTTTACTTTTGCTGCTTTATTTTTATTTTTTGTATACTTATTTTTTGATTTTGCTTTTGAATTGTACATATCTTTTGATAGTAAAGAATATATAAAGGGGAATTGATGAAATCCTTTTAAGGCTTTTTAATTCAAAAAAGCATCTCGTATAGCCAAGGAAGTAACTTGTATCTTTTGCAAAGTTACTATGCTGAATTTTCTGACACTGGTAACAGCGCCCCTGGCGGCGAAATGTGGAAATAACAAAAATAACTCAAAAAATAAAGATGACCGGTCAAAAAGTCCGGTTAGAAAAATGTAGGCTATATCATAATAAAATCACAGGAAAAACTTCAGAGAGTTTATTATAAAACCGGTGGAAATATTTGCAATTAAAATTGTGAACTTTTCGTGATTTGAAAGAGGGTTCGCCTAAAATTGAAAAAAAATGTATTCTCCTGTATTCCTCTGCTCCCCGAATGCGGTTTTAACATTTTTATTTTTGTTTATTTTCTTCGTTGCTTACATTTCATTGTGCTACTTTTTAATTCGGAAGGACTGTATGATAATACCGGAAACACATTTTTCAATTTCAGACGTACCCTTTTCCAGGTCCCGGAAAATTCATAATTTTAGTCGCAAATATATCTGCCAAATTTACAAATCATGAAGCTTTTTCCTATGTTTTTATTATGGTATAACGTACATTCTGTTCTTCTTTACATTTACACTTTTCTAATTAGACTTTTTGGTCGATCTCCATTATTTTGTCTTCCTTATTTCGCATTGTAATTTGACTCAAGAAATTCAGCATAATTACTTTACTATAGGTACATGTTACTTCTTTTGCTATATGAGATATCAATTAGAATTTAAGGAGTTTAAAAGGACTTTGCCGATCACCCTATATATCTCAACATTGTTCTTCTACAGTTTTTTTTTCCTTATCGCTTTTGAATTTCTCTTTGTGTTTTGTGTTTATTACTATATATACAGGAAATTGTTTCAAAACTATGATGTCATTATAAGTATTTTTAACTTCTAATGAACTGCTTAATATATCCACTGATTAATTCATTTTAGAAAGAGAAATCTTTGTAATGTGATGTCTACTTCATGCTTAAAGAATATGTTAACCTTGTCGATTAAAACTATATTAATTTTTTGTTTTTAACATTATTTTAATATCTTTATAATAAATTTTAGATTTTTCAACTGTGCAGACTTTAATGATATTTAAGTTTATTTGACTGTTGCCTACCGAAAACTAATTAAATTTCCTGCGAAAACGGGACACGATACTATTGAACCCCAAGAAAACTCTTTAATGAGATGTCGGGTGAAACCATGCTATTCAATTTAATTTTATTTCATACCACCTGAAAAAAAATCAATGCGTCTAATTTTGTTACTTATTCTTTTTTATGGTTTATAATTATTAGGATCCAAAGCTGAAATATAAATAAGGAGTGAAAAATTTCAATTACTTTTAATAACTTATTTCTGCTGGAAAGTACAGAATGAAATTTTAACATTCTTATTTCATATCTCCAGAAAGAGTTTATGCGATTATCTCAGTACTTACTTTTTATTGTGGTGAATAACATTTTTTTTTTCAAATAACCATATTAGATGCTGATGAAATACAGAGGGTGTTTATACGTTTTTAAAACGATTTCGGTTCGGTAATTAATGTTCAATATGTAAAGACAATTTTTAAATGTTTGAATTGATAGCTTTCTTTTTGGACTGAAAATCTGCATCGTCATTTCAATGATAGATGGACTTTCCGTAAAATTTCCATTCCTCATCTACTATTTTCCAGAATCCGTCAATCGTGGTAGGTTTGCTCTTAAAAGAAATTCTTAGTTAAATTAAATCTGAATCTTTGAAGCAGCTTTTTTCAACAAACTAAAGGCACAATAGTTCATAGGTGGAATGTCACGGAGCTTCTCAGAAATATTTTGAAAAGGTATGAATGCAATACCAGTATTAATCTTCATTTTATTATAGGACGCAATGGTACTTTTAGAAGTAAGACTTGTAGCTTTGTTTTTGATTAAATTTTGCTTTTTAAAAGTCTTCGGGAAAAAGAAATGGATTTTTTTCTGTAAATATCGAACCTAAAATTTTCTTTTTATAGTACATCGAATTGATATTTACATTCTTTCTACGGTTCTTAGATATTTCTCATTGTAGGAGAATCCTGCGGCAATCATAACCCCACAATGAAACTTTTGTAGTACTAACAAGTTTTTTTCTCTTCATTTATTTTAATAAATAGACCTATTTTTGTTGCAATCCTTTTGATAAACCCATGCTTCATCAAAAGTATAATAAATTTTATTTTATGCTAGCTCATACAAGCTTACAAACTCGGCAAACCTCATTAAGCAACAAGCCTCAATAAAAGCTGCAACGTTTTAGCTTTTTGAAGCTGAAAATCTTGGTTTTATAATTTTATTTATTCTTGTAACATTTAAAGACTTTGAAACGGATTTCTGCATTGATGGGCTCTTTCTTGTTACCAGTTATTTCACTTTAGAAGTATTTGGAACAGTGCACTATTTTCGGATATTCGTTTGGAGTCTTTTTACGATGAAGTAATGACTGACGATTTTTTTTCTTTCCCAATAATAATGTTGTTTATTTTGCGTTTTAAAATTTTAATATCATGTTTTTCATAGTTTTTGTATTATGGAACAGGAAGAGTTCTCTTCCGAAAACTCAAATACATAACCTTCAATCCACAGCATGTGGATTTTGTTTCATGCGATATTTTGAAAGAATAAATTTAAAAATAGCAGACGATATTTCTCATTTAAGATAATAAGCTGTTATCAGACATTTTTATTTCAATATATTTGCTTTTAGAAAAATCTATAAAGTATTCATTACAGAAAGTGTGTAAATACCTTTTTGTATAAATGAAGCGAATTAAAAAAATGTCAAATGCTTTTATTTATGTAATATTTCCTTCACGAGTGTTGTAATTTCGTTAAGAAATGATAGCGCTTAAAGTTATTTTTTTTATTCCTGTGTTGTAATAAAGGAGACTTATAATCATTAAGAATGTATCTTTTTTTCAAAATATTACTCGAAAGCTATCATATAGACTTATATTATTCACTCGATCTTATTCACTATTAAAATAAAATGGAATATACTCCGGAAAAATGTTGCAAAATAGTGTTCCAAGGTTATATTAAAATGAACCTTGCAGCTGGTCATGCAGTCGAGCATAGTTCAAGAGGAATTTTAATAAAGGAACGTGGAATCCAGACTATCAGGGAATTAAACAGCTAGAGATGAAATCGGATACATTCGTCCGAAACCATTCATTATTAGACTTTGGCTAGCGTGAAATTTAACCTAAAGGGTTTTGACCTGCTTATGAAATAAATGTCAAACTCTTTATTCTTGTCTTCAGTATAAGGTGTGTTTCAAATTTTTAGGGACACCATATAAAAACATAAAATCGGAATAATTTTTACGTAATATCTGTAAAAACTTCTTTGAAAAACATGAAAAATTAAATATAATAAAATAATCTAAAATAATTAAATAAATATCAATGCTAATAAAAGAAGAAAATAGAAAAAAATGCCAAATTTGTGTTTCAAATTTTTAGGGACAGCTAGATGAGATGGTATACAAATTCAAGTTAAATCTTTATTATTGCTCATTTTCATTTACTACCAGTTGTTTTAATAACTTAAAAAGCTTATATTGAAAACGTCCACGTTAGTACTTAATTTTTTGCCGAAGAAATATGGCTACAGGTAAATGGTTATCAGATCTTGACAAAGGCTAAATAAAAGCTCATTACAACGAAAAAAAGTCTTTGAGAAATATTGCAGTCCTCATAAAACGTTTAAAACGTGCTGTGGAAAATTATGTGAAGCAGTTAAATGGGAAATCAACTGCCATTCAAAAGCGAGGACCTAAGCCAAAGCTCGATTCACGTACCCGCAGGAGAATTATTCAGAAATGTGTAAATGGAAAATCATCAGTACGAAAAGTAACAAAAGAATTGAAACTGGGATGTTCTTACACTACTGTTTGGAGGTCAATCAAGAGCAATAAAAACATGAAATATGCGAAAAAGGCTTGCAAACCACCACTTGCCAAACAACACAAATTACAACGTTTATCCTGGGCAAAGGAACACGTGCATTTCAAAGATGAGTGGATAGAAGTCATGTTCAGCGACGAGAAGAAGCTTAATCTAGATGGGCCAGACGGTTGGAGATATTACTGGCATGATCTAAGAAAAGAACCAGAGATTTTCTCCAAAAGGCAAATGGGCGGTGGATCTGTTATGATTTGGGGAGCTTTTAGCTTCAATGGTGCATGCGAACTGGCATTTGTGAATAAAAGAATGGATTCTGATCGATACCAAGAAATGTTACAAACACATTTACTTAATGCAAGACCTGAAATATGTGATCCAAATTGGACTTTTCAACAGGATAATACATCTATCCACAGCTCAAAATCAACAAAAAAGTGGTTTAGAGATAACAATGTGAAAGTTATGGATTGGCCAGCCAGAAGCCCCGATATAAACCCCATTGGAAAATCTATGGGGTCTTTTGGCAAGAACAGTTTATGAAGGAGGGCGCCAATTTCATTCGAAAATGCAGCTTCAACAAGCAAGAATGGTATTCTCTGGATCCAACACTTCTTACTTCTTCAGAACCTAATATATTCCATGCCACACAGAATATATGATGTCATCAGAAAAAATGGTGCTAATATTGAACGGTAAAAAAAGTTTAATTTGAAGTTTTGAAGCTTTTAATTCCACTGTCCCTAAAAATTTGAAACACAAAATTTGTGCTACTCTTTTTTTTAGTCATTTCAAAGTTGAAATTTATTTGTTTAATCTAAATTATCTTAGAATATTTATTTTTGTTATTTATCTAACTTATTTCAGAAATAAATGTCAAATATTTATTATTTACGCTTTTATTTTCATTTTTACTGGTGTCCCTAAAAAATTGAAACGCACCTTAGTACTTTGGTGAATTAAAGAGAGATTCTCAGACATTTCTTACAAATATGCAACTGGATGTTAGTAACGTTGAATCTTTACTTATAGAATAAGAATATTTAATTAAATCTAACATTAGAAATGGGCAATCATTCTAAAATTTGTTATTTTACTATTAGGAATCATATAAAAGATTTCGACATTGGTGTTTATCAATATTCTGCGAAGTAACTTCAATGTAGAATTTATTTGGGGCTTTGTTGAACTGTTTGTTATATATTTTACACATGCATATGATTTAGCCAGACGTGACACTGTAACGTTGAACTAAATCTTTTGCATATATGTATGGGATACAAGCCTTCGCTTGGAAGATATTTTTTTTGTAGTAGTCTGTTTAGTCAAGAAACAGATAGTATGGCTGATAAGTAAAGCTAATTAGTAAGAATAGTCCGCCCAATTACGAGGATATGTATTAAAGCCGATTGATTGATCAGAAGAAAATAGCAATACGGGGACAGTGGACCAAGGACAAAAGAAAAAACTTTCACAAGGAAGTACATTCCGTCATCGGTGATAATGCCTTTATCCAGCCGAAAATATCATTATTGTACCTCGAAAGAAACTAGGAATCTGCTCTCTTGTATAGTAACTTTTTTCTCTCTTCTGAAGGATAATATATAAATATTGGCTGTATTAGGCTGGCCAGGTGGAGATTCACTTTTCAAAGTTAACAATTCCCTCTTATGAGGAGTGAAGGTCAAAGAATGTAATACAACATAGATTTCAATTCGCAATGTTGAACTCTGAAAAATCGACAAAGTGATTTGGTCCATATCGACATATTAGGAAGATATTTGAACTTAGTATAATTGGGAAGTGATACTCGCACTGGAGAAGTGATGAAGCAGATGAGCGAAAGAATTAAATAATAAAATAAATTTAATAAAATTACTTAAAACGCTCTTCGTCGTGCATTAAAGAGGAGACTATATATTAATTATTTTGTTCTTTATAGTTTTTAATTCTTAATTTATTATTAAATATTTTTACGATCTTGAAATCAATTTATTTTACAATCAATTATAGGTGGCAACTCATCTGCAATAAATATTAGTATAATTGACAATTATGAGCCAACTAAGTTTCAGAAATCTTCAAAAAGCATATTGTCATCGAGAATACATAAGTGCGCAGATTTTCTCAACTCTAGAATATTAGGAAATGAGTAAAAATCATTTACAAGATTGCATCTTCACAAAAATGTTACAAAGCATATTAAATTATAAAGATCACATTTCAAAACATGCTTTTATTAATATGTTAAAAAAAGATTCTTTTTAAAATTTTTTTACTTTTTAGGTTTTTATATACGATTCATTAGCTTGCAACATGTTGAGAAGTAGTAATCAATTTTTCTCAAATTCACTGCTAGATGGCGCCACTAGTGTGTAATCAAAATTTAACTAAGTAATCGATTGAGTGATAATTAAAATTTTAAAATATTAAAATAAATGTATAATGTAAATAAATATAAAATGTTAAAATAAATCTTTTAAGAAAAGATAAAGGCAAGTCAAGAAAAATAAACAATTCTACATGGCATTTTAAAAGCTCTATAATATTCATGATTTGTGAAATAAAATTGTAAAGCTTAAAAGTAATTAAGACCTCCTTGTAAAGATTGGTCTGCCACGATTTGAAATTGAAAATATCTTACTTTCAAGTTTTTCTTTACTAAAATTATAAGTTTTTTTTTTTTTTTTTTTTTTTTTTTTTTAATCAAGTTTACATATCAGTTCATTTTATTCTTCTTCTTGATAGCCTTCTTTGAGAGCAAATTTTGTATTGCCGAACTAAATGTGAAAAATAGACATATCCTGTACAAACCCCCCTTTAAAATTTTAATTCCTTTCCTCTAAATCTGCAGGCAAGACTTGAAACTTTGTACATTATATCAGAAAAGAATCGGAACGTACACAATCTACAAATGTTAAAATCAAACAAATTGTATCTTTTGATTTTGTGATACATTTCTTTAAAAACATGTAAATTGTGTTTGTTCAAGGGACTGTTTGGATTTTATTTTGAATATTCGGTAATGCCAAGATTGCACTTACAAATAAATTTTATAAAGAGGAAATAAATGGAAATCCTCGTAGCTTCTGATATTCACGCTTTAAATTTACAAGATAGTCGAGTTTTAAAAAGTAGCATTTATTGCAATAAAATCGGACAGTTTGTTACACAAATTTCGGTTATAAATCACTCTATTTTAATATTGCAGGAGTTACGATGTAAATGGATTCATATTTTTAGAAAAGATGGAATTTTAAATGAGTTATTTTTCTTAAAGCAGAAAGGGAAAGGAATTGTTGAAATAAAACTTTACCATTGTTAACTGTAAGTTGTAATATTTTTTTGTAAGATAATGAGTTAGTTCAATCATTTATGTTCTGCTTCATTTATATTTCTCAGACGTTAATTGATGTGAACAACTTGAACATCTTATTCTTGAAAAATAGGTGCAATTAATAATGAAAACGTTAACATGACTCGGTAACTATTTGTTAATGAGCTAAAATTGATACAAATATTGAGAAAATTGCATTTAAATACAACGACGCATTTAAGAAACTTCTTACAAACAACTGGCTAGAAAAATTGCAAGAAGTCTTCTATGCAATAGAAAGTAATCGGACGGAATATAAATTTAGGATTCAAAAGAAAATCAAAAACACATTTCAAATATTAATGAATGAAACTTTTATAAAAGAATGAAAATGCAGAAAGATTGATGCATATATCTTGCGCCCAAGGTCACAAAGAACTCTTAGTAATTGTTATCCAGATTGAGGTAAACAAAACAATTAAGGGATGTTGTTACAAAAATTCAAAATGGGACACTCGAGACTGTTAATTAAGTAATAATGCCTCGCATTTGAAAAGAGGTTTTTAACCACTCATATTACCCATAAATGTTTTATGTCCAAGATTCTCATTACATCAAGAAATAAAATAAAAAAGTTAAGCATTTTATCACATTTAAATTTCCTAGATTCAGAGTTTTTGTTAAAATATCACGATCATTTTAGGATAAATAGTTTTATTTCCTGTCAAATTTGTTTCTCAGGAAAATGTTATAAATTTTTATAAATTTCGTTTAAAATAAAATGTTGGAGAATACTTTTCCTTCATTTGGCTTCTTAAAAGTTTTCGATGTACATATTTTTACAAAATGAATCCGAAATTTAACAATTTTTAAATATGAAGGCAACTTGATTGAAAGTGGGACTGTGGTTTTAGTGTCGGTGTTCTATATGGCAGATCAGTGAAATTTCCTTGGTGGATGATTGTGTATTTCGAGAGAAATCTGATATAAAAGGATTAGTAACAGTTTATCCTTATGTGAAATAAAAATGATTAAACAAGAAATGTCCTGCCATTTATTTCTTTAAAGATATTCTACTCGAAATAATTCAATTTTTGCTGGCAGAAAGTGTAAGTGCACGTAAAATTGTCGTAAAGTGTCGGTGTTTTATATGGCAGATCAGTGAAATTTCGTTGGTGGATGATTGTGTATGTCGAGAGAAATCTGGTATAAAAGGATTAGTAACAGTTTATCCTTATGTGAAATAAAAATGATTAAACAAGAAATGTCCTGCCATTTATTTCTTTAAAGATATTCTACTCGAAATAATTCAATTTTTGCTGGCAGAAAGTGTAAGTGCACGTAAAATTGTCGTAAAGTGTCGGTGTTTTATATGGCAGATCAGTGAAATTTCGTTGGTGGATGATTGTGTATTTCGAGAGAAATCTGATATAAAAGGATTAGTAACAGTTTATCCTTATGTGAAATAAAAATGATTAAACAAGAAATGTCCTGCCATTTATTTCTTTAAAGATACTCTACTCGAAATAATTCAATTTTTGCTGGCAGAAAGTGTAAGTGCACGTAAAATTGTCGTAAAGTGTCGGTGTTTTATATGGCAGATCAGTGAAATTTCGTTGGTGGATGATTGTGTATGTCGAGAGAAATCTGATATAAAAGGATTAGTAACAGTTTATCCTTATGTGAAATAAAAATGATTAAACAAGAAATGTCCTGCCATTTATTTCTTTAAAGATATTCTACTCGAAATAATTCAATTTTTGCTGGCAGAAAGTGTAAGTGCACGTAAAATTGTCGTAAAGTTTCGGTGTTTTATATGGCAGATCAGTGAAATTTCGTTGGTGGATGATTGTGTATTTCGAGAGAAATCTGATATAAAAGGATTAGTAACAGTTTATCCTTATGTGAAATAAAAATGATTAAACAAGAAATGTCCTGCCATTTATTTCTTTAAAGATACTCTACTCGAAATAATTCAATTTTTGCTGGCAGAAAGTGTAAGTGCACGTGACATTTATAGTCGGAAATAGCTGGGATTGAATGGATGAATTTACAAACAAAGCCGAGAAGTTTTCTGATGGTATTTTACTGTAAATGTATGTTCTAAGACCATTCTTTAGAATTATGCACTTTTCTTTGTGAGATTTACAAATTCATTAAAGGAAAAAATGCAATGCTTTCGAAAAAATTTTAGTGCAGAATCGGGAAGTATTTCAATAAAATTTACTTTTCATTAATTTATTTTTTCTAAATTGAATTTCGGATAACATCACATACGCAAAATAAGTGGTTGTATTTCCATGTAGAATGTAAACATTATTCTGATTTCTTTCACGTTTTAGTCGATGTCGCTTCTGAAAAGATAAAATGCATGAACCTACATTTTTTTCATTTGTAAAGAAGAAACTTTACCCTCTCCATTTCATTACAAATGCAAATATGGTAATTTATTTGTGATAACCACTCGCAGAGAAGTGAAAATCATATAACAGTACTAGCATTTAATTTTGATATTTTAGTCGTTCAAATTTTTGTCATTGTCAACATTTTGTCGTCTACATCGTCGACCAAAAGCTTCAAAATTTCGAGGTTCGAGAAAATATTGAATTCGGGTATTCCTAACATTGCATGCTAAACTGTAAAATCAAATTTAAAGAAACCTACAACAGAGTCCTTCATTTTGAGAAGTACTGACAGCTGTCGGAAAGTCATGTATGCGACTTCATTTTTGTGTTGGTAACGCAAAACGCAGAATGATTCATCCCATATCTACCTAGTTTTCCAGCCGCGGTGATACTTAACTAAGGCAACAGGAATCTAAAAGACATGTTACAGAAAACAGTCATTTTTTTACAGGCATTGAGAATTATGGAATCTAATATTTTATAAGAGCTGAACGAAATATCAAATGCCACTAGCAGAAGGTGAAGCGGTGTGTCAAATCTTTTACAAATCACTTGGATCTGATGGAACAACCTCGTCTTATATGAAGGTGAGAGTTTCTAGACTTGCTTACATCAAATATCAGTATAGTGAAAACGGAATCGGTGCATGTTAAATCGTTCAGGATCAAATTTTCCTCCGCTGGTGCATTTTATTGAAGTGGGAAATAAGCTATCATCTCAAAAGATATCCTCGACATTTTGACCGTGTTTATCCCCAAACAGGCACTTTGTATTGCTTTATTATGGGTTATTAATCTGATAAATCAATAACTTCTCGATTATCCTTTTCCCTCAGAATTAAAAAGTAAGATCTCGGCTTCAGAACCGGAGGGTTTCAGGTTCGAGACCCGATTCCACCGAAGGACCGTCGTGTAAGTGGATATGGTGCACGTTAAACGTCCTGGCCTAAAGTCCTCCCACTGGTGTGGCGTGGTGTGGAGAGGGGGTACCAGCTCAGGTGTCATCCTCGTCATCTGATCGCGGTTCAAAATGACGAGGTCCGTCCCAAAATAGCCCCAGTGTTGCTTTAAAACGGGACATTAATATAACTAAACTAAATTCAGAATTAAAGAATTTTTTATTGCTTTTTTCAACTGTTCGGTAGAGACAGTACTTCACTTTTACAGTACCAATTTTGATTACAAGTGATTATTTATATCTGTAAATAGAAAATATTATTCTATGTAAATGAAACAATGGCAGTTTGCCTATTAGGGTCGCAAAGCTGAATCGTCACTTATAATTACATCAAAAATTAATTCTATTAATTGGTAACAATCATCCTGCCCTTTCTGACTGGACGATAGTATATTTCATAGACAGGTTTGCTAAAGACAGTAATACGGGAAATGCGAATCACCCTAATTGAACTCTACAAATTAGGTTTCGGGAGCTGAATCCTAAAAAAATGTTGTTTGGTAATACTAACTAACAGTTCTTTATCGAGATTTTGATCTTATGGAAGAAAAAAATTTTTTTATCACATATCACAACTGCAGACTTTTAAAGACTTGTCATAGTTGGGTAAAATCGAAATTGCAGGACTGCTTTCTGGTTTAGCTCAAAATTGTAGAAATAATCAGTTAATATGCGAATCAAAATGATGTGTATATAAGGAAAAAATACCCAGATTTTATAAGTTCTTTAACCCTTTGCACTCGGTTGGTGACTTTCATTCACCATTCAAGACGGTGCATCATTTTGATTTTTATTTGTTTATTTTTAATTGTTAAAAATACCTACAAAATGGTAAGAAGACGTGGAAAATAATTCGGGAAAATATAAATTAACACAATTATATATATTTTTTGGAGCAATGAACGAGTCCTTGTCTTAAGTGAATAAATATGCATCGAATTAATTTTCTGAGTGTAAAGGATTAAATTCAAATAGAGGCTACTGAATTTTATCATAACATAATATTCCCCTCGACTTCTACTAAATTAATTTTATATATTGTTAATTCATTCCTCTTTAGTATTTCTGCAATTTCTTATTAGTATTAATCATTTCATTTTTTTTTGTTTCTCTTGAGGTAAATCAGCTATTCAGATGATTGATTTAATTTTTTACTGCAAGTGCCGTGTTTGGCCTTATTGCTCCATGCATATGCTAGTTATTCAGATTAAAAAATTAAGCAAATTTCCAGTGCATTTTTAAAATAGTGCTCCCACAATTGTTTGGAATGCTGCAGATTTAAACCGGCATTAAAAACTATTGTTCTAATATTACGTTTGGTATTTTAAAATCTCACGCTATTAATATTTTATAGTAAACAATTTTTTTAATTGTATGGAATATTCTTAATGTCATTTGAACCGCCACTCATTTGTTTGACAAGCTACCATTGAATATAAAGTTTTCATGTCAATGTCTAACTTTAATTTACATTTTCTCGATATTATAAAAGTTTTAGCAAATTCTTTTGCAGATAGACAGCTTCTTTTTTTCCCAGTGCGTGAATTCCAATTCCTTTGACTTTTAGACGTAGCAGATATTTCACTTAGGCCTTCGTTACGACTGTGCAATTTGTTGACAGAAGAAGAAAGAGCAAAAGAGCCTCCTTTGTGACGTTTTAAGCAAAGAAGTTTCGCGCAATTTGTTCTATCTTCGACTTTTGGACCTGAAAGAATTCTTTGAATGCCTTTTTTGATCCTGTCCTTCTATTCAATTTAGATTCCATTCCTAGAAATTTCGCTTTCAATGTTTTCTAACCTACTGTTTTTCCTTTTTGTACCCATCCTTTTGCAGTTTTTTCCCCCCAACGCCCAATTTCTTCGTTGGAATAAAATTGCTATCAATTCACATTTGGGCGAAATTAGGATACTAATACAATCTCGATATAGTTTCGGAGAGATTTTTTTTTATTATTTGGTAGAAGCTTAAAGCTCCTTTATTTTGAGCTTGGCCAATGTGTGAAAGGAGATAGGTTGTTTGGACAGAGCTATAAGTAGAAAAAGTAATTTCTTATCGCTTTTCTTCGGTCGTGCAATTTCCTATACCCTTTATTATATTTTTTTTATCCCTCGAGATCTGATGATACGAGACATATCAGATTAATGAAAAAAAGATAGAATTGCCACCTCTTGTAGTAAATCTATACAGCAAAAGGCTAGAAATAATATTAGTAACAAATTACGAATCATATCGCATTTGTTTCTTAGATTTTGGAATTAAAAACAGGTTTCAGATAATGATTGACTTTAGTTTAATTAGGTTAATGTTCCATTTTGTAACAGTATGGGAATTATTTCAAAACAGACTTTATTATTTTGAATCTTTGTCGGATGAGGATTGGGATATCCGAGTCAACCTCCAACTGTATACACTTCCAAGCCACATCAACGTGAGAATCAGCATCCAAGTGCAAAGGGTTAATTTTGGAATATATTGCGCAATTTCTAATTTTTACCATATGTTTGACACAGTTTGATCAAACTTAACTCTTGTGCCATAAACCTCAAATTCATTTCCCAACTCCAAGGAGACAAAAAATACAAACAGCAGTCACAATTTAAACCAATATGTAATTAAGTAGATGACACGTTCAATTTTATTTCTTGTTTAGTGTGACGTCATGTCAAATGACTACAATGAAGGTCATAAACTTCTGTAGCTTCATTTCTAATGTATAAACTCTATGAAGTAGCTATCTCGTTTCACTTTTTTACTTGGTGAATCACTGTTCAAATGATAGATTTCTCGTTTTGATGCGTTGGTTTTGCATCCCCCTTTTATCTTTGGAACACTGTACCACAAATCAAAGCTTATTTGGCCATGATTCATATTAAATCAAATTGAGTTTATTGAATTGTTGGTTTACTTCCGTCAAAGTGTAGTGTTTTTGGAAATTTAACAAAAAATTAATTTAGAGTATTTCTGAGAACATGGTAAAAAGTTTTTTTCATTATATTATATTATATCTTGCGAATACGAAAGAAAAAGTTTGGAATATTTTAAAGCAGCAATCTCTTTTTCCGCCGAATTTCGAGGTAGTCAGAATTTAACTTTCTCGTATGTGAAGTATAGAAAGAAAAATATCGTAATCGTGAAAAGAAAATGATTTAAAGATTATGATAAATCTCTACTTTTCAGATCTCTAAATCTGAATAATCAGTTTTGGAATATTTATTTGTGGACATGATATCTAGTCAGCAGGTGTGATCTTTAAGAAAATTTCTTGCATATTATCAAATAAGGGTGCTGTCACCCTCATATTTCCCGTGAATTGTGAACTCTAAAATAGTGGGCAAAAGAATGGACACTGAGCGCTCAGGTTTTTATTTTTAGAGTTAGTTTTTAGATCTGAGAGTTGTGTGCTTCCTGGTACAGTAAAGAAAACTGGTATTTATGTTTTATTAAAGGCATGACTTTGGGGAACAATCATTAAGAAAGAGTTTTTTAATACGCATGCTTTGGCAAGTTTTTTTGGGTGATTAATCGCTAAGATGCGTTTAATACAGAAGTATCAGAAAACCATATATGTTCTTCGAATATTTGTTTTCCAACGGATTGAAACCACAATTTGATACAGTATTACAATTATAGTCACATGGTCACATCTAACTTTAATTCATTTAAATCATTGCATTTTTGAGTTAATCACGTTTGCATGTATCCAAAAATACAGACCAACAGAGGTCAATTTTTGGATGCATTTGTCTAAAAATTTGACTCAGATATACATTTTTGATGTTAAATTTGTGTACCAAATTTTATCTGATTCATTTTTGTTTGGTAGTTATCGTGTTACCATTTATTCAGGCAGCACTTGAAGCAGACTTCCTCTAAATATATTTTGTTCAAAATTTGATTTAAAAATGACTTACCAAATTTCATTTATATATTTCAAAGCTTTTTTGAGTTAGACAGCCTGACAAACTTCCAAAAATGTGTGTGTCTTTTTACTTGGGGAGGGGGAGTGTGAACATGAAGATTCGTCAAAATCGCGAGTTCAATTTTTTTGATAATTACAAACCTTTGTGTTCTTCATATACAAGAAAATAAAAAGGCAACGAGCTAAATGGACAAAATATTGCATGTGATTTTATTGCCACTGTTGCACATATGTATCAAATTTTGGACCATCATAAATTTGAGTACCTGTCGATTAATCTATCCTTGAGTGTCTGTATGTCTGTATCTAAAAATTACGGATAATTTTGAACAAATTTTGAACTTAGTAAATCTGGTTTGGATAAAATCTGGCGGCGTGGACTAAATGCGTTTGAGAGTAGACCGTTTGTTGTCCCTTTCTGTGTTGAACACAATAAATAGACAAAACGTAAGAACCATATAAAGCTTTTGGACACATTTGTCGACGAGGAGACTTCCTAAATGTGCATTTGAATCTTTTCATTATGCAACGAAGTTAGATGCCAAGAGCGCCATGTTACGTAATTAAGCGAGAAAGTTGAGGAAAGAGCTATCTTGCTGGTTATTACTAATATTACTAGTTTTCCATGTCAAATTCTCGTTCTTAGAGAAAAATTCTCTCCTAAATGAATGAAAGCCGCGGTGGCCTAGTGGTAAAGTCTTGGCTTCGGAACCGGAGGGTTTCAGGTTCGAGGCCCGATTCCACCGAAGAACCGTCGTGTAAGCGGGTCTGATGCTCGTTAAATCAGTCGGAGCCAAACGTCCTTCCACTGGTGAGGAATGGAAATTTGGAGAGGGGGTAGGGTGCCAGTTCAGGTGTCGTCCTCGTCATCTGACCGCGGTTCAAAATTACGAGGTCGGCCCCAAAATAGACCTAGTATTGCTTTAAAAAACGGAGCGTTAATAGAACTAAACTCTCCTAAATGAAAAAATGATAAAAAATTCAGTAGTCGTTTTTGTAAGATAATAAAAATTGGAATAATTTTTAAATAAAAAAAATGTTAGTGAAAACAAATATAAAAGCAACATACGCTCATAGAAATACTCTAATTAAAAATTAGTAATCAAAAAGCGGAATACATTTTAATGTTTAGTGAAATTTAGGAATTTTCTTTTTGTTTGTTTTCTGTGTCTTAATAATTTCTTTGTATTATTGTTTTAAGACCTTCGTTTTTTGTTTTCACCGATAGATGCTTGACAAAAAATTAGTCCATAGTTTTTTAAAAGGTCTTTTTACTTTTATTTGATCATACTTTTTACTAGATCTTCCTACAATAATTTGAATTATTTAACCCCCCCCCATCCATATTTAACTTTTCAAGGATAAACTTTTAGGTTGCGTAACTTATACAAAATCAAATTTTGATTAAATTTAATCGATATTCTTACAATTAATATCTGAAAATATTAAAATAACATGCTTTCATAAAAAAAAAAAAAAATACAAAATTGTTTCTGAATTCTAGAATATTAGAGTAAGCGGAAAATCGACTACAAAATTCTACTCATACTCATAATTAAGTTTTTAACACGTTCTTTTATTAATGTGATAAAAAATAGCTTTCTTTATTTTAGTTAATTTCTACTTCTAAATATTTGATTTATAATTCACATTGTAATAGTGAATTCATTAATACTGACTGAGGTTTATGAAATCTTTTTTTCAAATTGAGAACCAGATGGAGTTTTGCATACGGAATCAAAATTCAACTAAATAATGGATTAATTAAGTCCTGAAAATATTAAAATAGTGCATTAGTCATTGATAATGCATAATGTGCACACTTATAAATATGAAAAACGTCATGTATGCTAAGATAGTATGAATGAAAGTGTATAGTTAAAAGAATTTATGCTTTGAAGTATTGGATAATAGAATACCAAAAACAAACAAAAAAAATCACAAAGGTTGGAAGGTTTCTTCATTTGCATACTTTACGGAACCTAATGCAATTAAAAATGCTCTATCATGGTTTTTAACTTACTGGCCAATATGTATAGTTTGATGGAAAATTTATGATTAGAATCAATAATGGGATTTCTTGTCATTAGGTTGATAATAAATTCTGTTACTGAAAGTTTTCTCCTCGGATTTGCTATTTAACTTATTTATAATTAAAAAGAATGATAAATTCTCTTGCAGTTTTCATATACTTTATGTAAATGGAAATTACTTATCTATCTTTCTGATTTTTCTGTATATGAACTACTTATCTTCTCTTGATTTTTTTTAAATAGTGGTTCATAATTTTTCTAAGTATCCGAGTTATTCATAAAAAAATACAGTTTGAAGAAATCAATCACCTTGATTTAGTATGAAACTACAAAATAAAAATAAAGAGTGTAGAAAAACAATTAGTCTTCTTTTTTGGCAGAACAGAAATTGGAAGCACCAAAATCCTTGTAGGATGTTAATTTATTCACATTCACGCGTTTTTCTAGGAAATGGATCATTCAGCGAAAGAAAAACTTTATTTGAATGGAAGTCACCCTCCTAAAAATGAAATTTCGCAGAATTTCGATTTATTGCTTTTCAAGAAGGTAGCGAAAAAGAGTTGAGGCTTGAATAAATTAGAAAAAAAAGTTTTTCTTTTTATTATAATACAGCTAGATACTGGAGACTTATAAAGAGTGTGTGCTCGGACGCGTCTTGATGGTGAAGATGGATGCTCATCTTTCAAAGGGTCTTGGAGGAGAAACTGTTTTTTTTTTTTTGACAAAATCAGTTAAATAATAATAAAAAAAAGAACCGGGAAGTAATTAATAAAGAGGGAACCTCTTCCTGGACAAAGACTAAAATAATAAGCTAAAAATGTTCTGCTCTTTTAATTCTTTTATTTGAAACTAGTATAGCATGAATGCATAGAGATGATCTTTTATCGATACACATATGACTGATATGTAGGGTATATTAACGTCCTATTTTAAAGCGACATTAGGGCTATTTTGAAGCGGACCTCGTAATTTTGAGCCACGGTCAGATGACAAGGACGACACCTGAGCTGGCAACCCCCTCTCCACACCACGCCACACTAGCGGGAGGACGTTTGACCCGGACAGATTAACGTGCACCAGACCTGCTTACATGACGGCTGTTCGGTGGAATCGGGTCTCCAACCTGAAGCCCTCTGGTTCCGAAGTCGAGACCTTATCATCACGGCCACTACTAATATGTTGGGATATGATTCCTATACATCAAGTTGTTTTACATGAACCAGAGGAAAACTAAAGAAAAGATAGACGTGTGCCAAATCTTAACACAGTATGCTGAATTTTGTTCTGGTCATCAGTTTCATCTCTTTCTGGTTGAATGTTAAGACTAAACTTTGATCGTGATAACTGAAATTGCATTGCCTTTTTAATCCTCATACTTCTATAACGAATATCCTATCAAGAGATGGGATGATTTAATATCCGTTTATTAAAACGCATGCAGTGCTAACTTAAGATTGTATGGATTATTCTTGTAAATTTGTTTGGATTCCAAGTGGAAGTGAACATCATTGCCTGACGCAGTTTGACCAGTTCTGGCCTTTGTGCTATAAAAAAATTATTTCATTTCAAATTCAAGTAAGGGAAATTCAATAAAACTGGAGATTTATCTTGGTCAAATTTTAAATCAGTGTGATGAAGCTTATTCTGATTAAAAGTACTGAATATTTTTCATATGGAAAAGTTCTAGAATTAAAATAACTTTTATATGCACAGTTAAAGTAAATATTATTTTAATTAACTAGGAAGAAAGCAGCCTTTACCAAAGAAAATGAAAAGAATGGCTTTTGGGCATGCTTGAATAGAGTTTGTAATATTGTAATCATTTTATTAAAGTTTGAGGGGCCGCGGTGGCTTGGTGGTAAAATCTCGGCTTCGGAACCGGAGGGTTTCGGGTTCAGACCCGATTTTCCACCGAAGAATCGTCGTTTAAGTGGATCTGGTGCTCGTTAAATACGTCAGGGCCATACATCCTCCCGCTGGTGTAATGTGGAAGTTTAGAGAGGGGTGCCAGTTCTAGTGCCGTCCTCGTCATCTGACTGCGGTTAAAATTTACAATGTCCGTCCCAAAATATCTCTAGTGTTGCTTTAAATTGGGACGTTAATATAACTGAAACTAATTAAAGTTTGATATTGATAGTAACATTAGCCTTGTCTTTTCGATGCATAAACCTGGACACGACGCTAGAAGAGTAGAGTCATCCGTTTCTATTGACCGATTGGCACAGCTTGGCCGAAAAAGGCTTCTTTGCATAAAAAGACATAAAACAATCCAAATCCTCTATTTGAGAAGTCCTGTGGGAGACTGATCCCTGCTCTGCCAATCTAAGCCAAATTTTAAATATGCATTTTGAAGACTTGGCTTTTCTTCGAAATAAGACTTGAAAGAAACGGTGCATCAAAGGACGGAGACCTATATTTAAACTTTCTTCTTAAGAAAAAGAAATACGCACACTTGAACGCTGTATCAAATCGTAAAGCCAGGAGAGTTTGTTGAGAAATACTCGTGTTTAGAGGCAGAAATGTTTCGTATAAAGAAAGATCTTTTCCGCGTAAATTGTAAAAAAGGCGTAAAAAAAGTAATTTTCTTTTTCTGTTTCCATGATCGAGAAATGAAATGACCTCTAGTTTTCATATTTATGCAAGTATGAAAATAAAATAGTGCTTTTTTTGTTGATTCTAGATTTTCATTTTATACGATAAAGTAGACCCTAATGATTTGTCAGAACATCCTAAACTACTAATAATTTCTTTCACACGCTATTAACCAGAGTTATAATAATGCATATCCATTAAACTAGACCAACAAATCCAGACATAGAAATATCTTCTACAGATAAATGGTTTGCTTTAGAGAAGGAAAGAAAACTGACTGCGAGTCATTTTGAGAATATAAGAGCTAACTTCAGACGTTTCTTATCTTAGTTTTCTTTAGAAGTCTGTACTTAGACTTGTAAAGGTGGATGCATCTAGTACTATAATTTACTTTTCTTGTTTGTGTCTTTACTTACTGCTCTTTATTTCCCATGGTTAGTATAATTTTCCAACCAGACATAGTAAATATTAGTACTAATAGGAAATTAAAATACTTTGTCTTGACAATATTAACCAATTAAACAGGTTTGAGTGTATAAGACATGCAAAAAGAGAAAGTACTTAATTTTGATGTGTAATACAAAATTATAAAAAAAAAGTTATAAAACAGATTGAGACTGTTTTGTTTTGTGACCTTGACGACTGGAAAGTCAGTTATGAAGTTGCAGTAAAAAGTAAAAATAATTCAATACAAGTGTATATTTGATTTATCCATTAATTAAAATTGTAAAGTGTAGTGACTATTTTTAATATCAACTATTTTTGAATGTTGTGCGTGAAATTAAAAAGTTTCTTTATATTTTTTAAATTGTTCGTCTTATTTTTAAAAATAGTTTATCATATTCAGTGGTGTATCAAGTATTTCTTCTAATTATTTCATAGATTCGTTTTCTTTTTTATATATTAGGACGACCATATACTTTCGAATATTAGATATTCTTTGGTCCTTGCAGAAATAAATGAGCAAGGTGAATCAAAATCCTTGCATAACGTTAGGAACAGGTCAGGCATACACAAAGACGATTTTACGCAGGAAAGTAATTGCAAACAGAATATATCAGACGGCATCAGAAGACTCGGTTTGACAATGAAGTAACAAACAGTATACGCAAGCTGACGATCAGGTATGAGTTTCACAAAAGAAGTCATATTTTCATAAAGCAGTGTAGTGAATGTGATTAACAGGTATATGTGAGTTGCAAAACTTAGGATCAATAAAACAACAAGACACTCATTAACCCTCTCACTGCGCAACCTGCGATTTCAGCGGGGGATGCTTTTTTCCGCCTATTTAGCTGTGCAACCCTCTCTTTTCCTGTTAATGGTTTCATTTCGGCTTTTCTGATTTTATTCAGTTCTGGGTTAACAGACAGCGTTAATTGTACATGGTTCTGCGAAATATACAAGCATGTTTTGCAGCATTTTGCTCTTTTCAAAGCTCAAAGATGTCTGGCAGCAAACGTTTCGCAATTTTTGAACCTATTTTGATTAAAGAATTACATAGCTAGAGGGTTAACACTTCAGTGTATCAACATTAGGATTGTTTTGTTGGAAATATTTTGCGCTACCTGTATCTTCAGCCAGCACATCTCGACGAAAACACACCTCACTTATTCTTGGTTCTCAAGGTTAAGTTCTAACAATTGCTACTGTCAAGACGCAATGACTTGAAATATCTAGAGTCCATATAGTTCCGTACTGCCTATATAGTCATATAACTTTATTACTGCGATTTCTCTAGTGGTTTACGTTATTCTTATAATTAAAAACTCTTACGAAACTTTTACTATACTCTTACTCTTTCTTGTTCAGTTCTTCAAGTCAATCTTATCTAATTAATTATTCTTATCTAATTAGTTAGCAAAGAATATTTATAAAAAAAATCCACATCTTTTATTTTCTAATGGAAATAAGTTGATTTATTCAATTTTAATGTACATGGACATGATTGTCTGATTTTTTTCACACTCTACAGGAAGCATTTAAAATTGAAACATATAGTTAACAGATTAATGTTTCAACCTAACAATTTAGCAGAGGAAATAGAAAAAATTTTCAACTAAAAAAAATGTTGAATACAAGAAATAGAGTCAATTTCACGTTACCTTATGTTAGTAATAATATTTTATCGTAATTTTTTTTACAAAACTCGTATGTAGCAATACTTGGTAAAGAATCAAAACTAGTTCCTGTTATATGAATGAGCTATAAAAAAACCATCATAAAATATATTGTTACGTTTCATTAAAAAATCTTTCAATGTTTTGTTTCAATATAATAATTATACGTATAGTTAATTATGCATATTTCTCCAGGAAAATATTTTGCTTTTGGTACGAAAAATGAGTATAGGAATTCAATTTTAAATTCTAAAATAATATATACGCTCTCAGAAATTAATAATATATTCTTAATATTTCAGATTTATAAAAACGGATTATTTAATAAGAAAGAAATAAGAAATGTAGCATCACCTCCAGATTATATTTAGTTTGTACTGAAATTCTTTTGCGATGTTCTGCGTGTCGACAGATGGACACGATCTGATTGATCAGCATTTCCCCTCTTACGAAGAAGTTCAAAAATGGATCGATTCGATCACCTCAAAAGATGTATCATTTTTTTTTTTAGAGGTATCCAACAATTGCTAAAAAGATGGGGGAAAAGTGGTAGATATCGACGGAAATCACTTTGAATCATGAATAATTAATTTTTTAAGAATAAAACCTCAAATTTCGAAGGAAAAAAAAAACGGTTGAAGCAAAATTGTACACCTAATACTGAAACACAACAGTGTTGCAACTGGCTCCAAAAGTTATAACAATAGTTTTTGTGTATTAATCATAGTTCAAGAGATGTTATTTGAATCTTAAATTTCATCTGTTGCTGCGTATGGAATGCGGTTAATAACAGTGACTTTTGGATGCTTGAAGTCAAAACCAGTATCTTCTTTGACCACTATTACTTTCAAGACAATTTTGTGGTTTTTTTTAACTTTCTAATTTTTGCTGCAAATTTAACATGATTCGGGTAACTTTTAAATACTAATTTCTTTAATTAATACGCCCCGGTTTAAAGTCATGGAGGGATAATTCTTATTTTTGAATGGCATTTAAGTAATGATAAAGTGGCCAAATTTCTACACCTTGCCCTACAGCGCTCAATAATCTGGAAGAGTAGCCCAGAATACTAATTCTGGGAGAAGAAATGTAGGGGCCATAGATTGTCGAGTTGGGTTAAGATAAATTTTTTCCCCAAAAAATAATGAAAAAGCTATTTAAAGAGAAAGCAGGAAAAGATGAAGAAACGTTAGTAATGTGTTTTGATATTACATGCATTTATTTTTCTTCAGTTGGTTTTAAGGCATATGAACTCCATCTGCGAGTTAAGTTTACACGACGATTGTTTCAAAAGTCATAGTTTCAAATTAAATAACAAATTTTTATAAAATTTGTTAAGGCTAGTGTTTTATTATAAAGTAAAAAATGGGACAATCTGGCATGTTTAACAGTCAAGTAATATAAATTTGGTATATCTTTTCAATTTGAGTAAAAGGGAAATATTTGAAATTTCAGAGATATCAGGTCATTTGTGTGACTTTAGTACTGTGAGAGGAAGATCATCCTTATCAATTATTTCCAAGAAAATTACATCTGCTACAATTAAACCAGAGAGAGTATTTCTCCGAAACTTTTTCGTATGCTTTCATTAAAGGTCTTATCCCCTCACTCCGACGGGCCGTGGTGGCCTGGTGGTAAGGTCTCAGCTTGTGAGCCTTAGGGTTTCAGGTTTGAGACCCCATTCCACCGAAGAACCGCCGTGTAAGGGGCTCTGTTGCACAATAAATTCGTCAGGGCCAAACGTCCTCCCGTTGGTGTGGTGGGGAGAGGGGGGTGCTAGCTCAGGTGTCGTCATCTGACTGCGGTTCAAAATTACGAGGTCCGTCTCAAAATAGCCCTAGTGTTGCTTTAAAACGGGAAGTTAATATAACTGAACTAAACCCCTCACTCCGACCTTGGGCAAGGCCGTGAATTTCTTACACGGCATTGGTATAACAAAATATATTGGTATAACAACAATAACAAAATATAAATCCTTAGAGTGAATTTAATATTTTGATTAACTTGTCGTGGAAATATATATTTTTGACGTCTTTTTGCAGACCGATTGAAACCAAAATTTGAACCGGAACTACAACTATAGTTACATATCGAATTTCTTTGACTTAAGTCAATGCGGTTACGAATTATTGCCTTTGCATGCACGCGTAAGTGCATATCGACAGATTTTCAACTCCACAACAGGTTTGGCCCAAAAATTGATAAGATTCTAAATTTTAGATTTTAATTCTGTGTACCAAATGTTATTTATTTAGCTCTTTGCATTCTGAAGTTATCTAGTTCATTTGAACTCGAACAGCCAGACTGACATACTTTCACTGAATTGATTTCATTCAAAAGTTGATGGAAATCTACAAATTTGGTAGCAAGTTCGTATGAAAATTTCATCCATCTAACTCAAAGTGTTTTTGAATTATCTTGTTCAAAGACAGACAGACAGGCATAATGCCAAAAATGTATTTTTCGAACTCGGGGAAATCTGAAACGTAGAAATAATAATAATAATAAAAAAAATCTCGAGTTCGAATTTTTTGGACATTCTAATACTTCATATACAACAGAGATGCCTCTTTTTTCTTTGAAGTATGCTGAAGAGCATGTACAACACCACTCTACATAAAAATAAATTTAAATAATTTAATAAATGTAAATTAAATAATTTATAATAAAATAAAAAGCCGTTGATTTATATCTGAAACAGCATTGGATGCACGTAAATACAATTTAAAAATATTTTATTTTTAATTTC
The DNA here is from genome assembly GCF_947563725.1 of Argiope bruennichi. Classification (NCBI taxonomy): domain Eukaryota; kingdom Metazoa; phylum Arthropoda; class Arachnida; order Araneae; family Araneidae; genus Argiope; species Argiope bruennichi. Next base: position 65,754,853 of record NC_079162.1, on the reverse strand, counting down.
ACAGCAGTATACCATACATAAAACTGTCTTCATTTTATTGATATTGCTCGGTGTCAAACGATTTAACTAAAGCTTGTTCTATATACAAACTCGATCTAATTCAAGAAATGATGCAACAGTTTGTAGAAGATGTATTAAAATATGCAGCTGGGAATGTTGATGCTTCTTCTCTAGAATGAGCCAAAGCAAATCGATGAATGCGAGTAAATAGAGCACGCAAAAATGTATTTAAGGTGACACAATTTTGGAAGCATCATAAATCACGGATTCTCTTGGTAAAAAAAATGAATGCCGGAGAATAGATCAATGGGATTTTCAAATGAAATCCGGAAAAAATAGCATTTTTGCTAACAAAATTGACATTTTTTTCCTTTAAAATATCTCGGTTCCAGTTTATTAATCGTTATTTATATTTATTATTCCAATCTTTCCCGAGTATCATGCAGTTTTTCGATGAATCTGTTAATGAATCGCTATGATTTATACGAGTTGCTATTAATTGGCTGGCTGACTGGGTGGAATTTTCTATAGAAAAAATAATTAGGTGACCTGTTTACCGATTCATTCTAGTGTGTGTACTGTTTAGAACTTTGCAATAATTTTTAATAATTTTATTGTAAGAACTTTAGTTTAGCATAAACTAATATTTAAATTTCAGATAATTATTGAAGAAATATTATAAGTATTGGTTTGAAATATATTCAAACTGATACTTAAAATTACTGACGCAGTATCTCAACAAGGAATGGCTTCAATTGACGAGCAACAGAAGTTATTTATTACTGCTCAAAAGTTGAACCTACGCTGATTTATTAATTAGCTATCAATTTGAATGTGCAGCGATTTTTAATTACTTTTTTGATGAGCAACAATTTGAAAATAGCTGATGATATTTAATGTAAAAAATAACAGCCAAGTAAACAGATTCAAGTACTTATTCGATATTATTTACGGAATTTCTTAAGAATGTGCATGTAAAATTTAAAAGAAGTAGATGTTATCAGATGAATTAACATTTTTTATAGTTCCTACGCAGAATATTTTAGATGAAAATTGTGTCCTTATTACATGAAAAAAGGCGCTATACTTGAAAGAAAAAAGGAACTCTTTAACTTTGATAAGAGTTTATATTTAAAATAAAAAAAAGGATGATTTAAACTTCAGTATTAATGGTAGCTGATAATATCAAAACTAAAAAAAAAAAGACCATAAAAAATTTTTTTTTTTGCAATAATAGAATAAGTACATGCGAATCAAGTTTCCTAATAAGTTAAATTATATAAAAAATTATTTTAAGGAATTAAAAAAAAAGAATAACACTTTAAATTGTTTTTCGATTATTGTGCTATCTGGAGAAAATAACACATTAAATTTAGATTCGATGACAAATTTTGAATTATTTTGTGTTAATTATCAGAATAAAATTTGCCTTTTACTTCAGGCGCCATCATTTTATATCATCTACATTCTGATGCACCATTTCTTAAAATTCAAAATAGTTCTTATTAATACAAAAATTTATCTGTCTCTATGTAATAAGTAAGAAGTCCAAATATAACTTACTTCATTATGATTTTAATCAGATAACTCATATAAGTGACATTTATCTAAAAATACATATATTATCTAACCCGTTATCGAAAAATGAATTGAAACTCGAAGACGATTTTAGAAATCCCCCTTCCCCTTTCCATAAGTTTTTTCGCAACCGCATCCATTTTCCTAAAATAGCCTACCTCTAAAATGAGTTGAAATAAAGTTTGTTCCGATCATATCTTTATTATACTTGAAAATAAAGACACAACAAATTTAAATGACATAATTTGTGGTTTTTGTATTTTTAGAAATATAGTTAACGTGCCCATTTAGCACCTTCACCTAAATACAATGTCAAAAAAAAAAAAAAAACTTGGGAGCATTCTACACAAACTAACTTTTTATTCCCTTTACCTTTACCTTATCGCATTTTTCATGAGACCGTTTGTTACATAACGCATGTTTTAGCTATATTTCTTCATGATAATCATTTGAGTAAAGCCTTTTATAAATAGAACACTGGGCATCATTATCTTCCAAAGAGGAAGAAACTTCCTTCTATGTTCCCCGATTTCCGTTTTCTTTCTTTTCTTTTCTTTCTTTTTTTTGAGCTGGTTCTTTTACAGCTTTGCTTGATGTTTTTCCAGAAGTTGACGGTCTTTCAGGTGATAGCACTTTTCCCTTTTATTTTTTTACTTTTCCATAAACTCTGAGAATGGCTTTGAAAGGAGAACCATTGATATGAACAGCAGATTCGGATCGATCGCTTGTGGGGGGGGGGGGAAGTGTGAGGGTGGGTGCTAGCCGAATGTCTTTTGGGGATATTACAGATGTTGGATCATAAAGAGTGCTGTGTTGAAGAATTTAGCTCTTCAGAATTGTTTGTTGTTCGTTCTCTTGAGTCATATATTATAAGAAATGTGCATGTTAAAAAAAATATTTGGAATTAAGAGGCAGAATTCCAGTCACCTTAAAACCTTGAGTAGCTTGCTTTGTAGTATTCTTACGCTAACCTTTCTTATCAGTTTCAGTAATTGTAATAGGCAGGAATGGTTACATAGCGATAAATTTGAGCGAAGTACGTATTGTTGACCTTCATAAATGTTTTGTCTAAAGGTTGCGTGAGATACGAAAAATTAAAAGGCAGATGTATTAGATTGAATTTTTGCGGTCAAGGTCGATATTGCCACAGTTGCACGTGTGTGTGATGTGACCAGCTAGGGTGGGGACTGGATTCTCCTTCGTGGGTTTTACGAAGGAAATAAAACAATTCATCCTCTTAGTAAAGAGAATGAATCATTAAAAATTAAATGGAAATTTTGAAAGCTCTTTTTCATGAATAAATGCTTTCTCCTAGTTATTTATTTGCCAAGTAAATGAAAGAAATTTAGAATGATTCATTAATACAAGGAAAAAGAAATGATAGAATTATTTGAGTATATAAGAATATCTTATAATTCATGTGGAAATAAAAAGTACTTTGACTTTAAATTTGGTTAAACACAGATTATTATCAATCAATTGGAAAAATACAAAAGGCCAGGATTAAAGAATTAAAATTGATTTTTTAATACTGATGTCATAAGAAGGTTGATTTTCCAGGTTTTTATTGAAATATTTCACTAAAATCTTGCCATTTACATTGGGAACACTTGCTGCTTTTTGCAGTAGTCATATGCTGATTAAAAGACAGAATGTGGACGCAATTGTATGACTGCGCAGAGTGCAGATGTAACGTCTTTGGATATTTATTTATTTCGCATTGCTGTTTTCTTGAAATTTAATTGATGTTTGAAAAGGGATTTTCCATTAATCAAGTCACTTTATTATATAAAAAAGGCATTTTTTAAACAGCGCGCGCAGTATTTGTATATTAGCATGCATATTTGAATTTACCTAATCATTTTTACATAATATTTTGAGCCTGATATCTCTGTTGACAGCATTATGTCTATTCTTTTCCATCCATGAATGTGACTTTTTATCAAAGGGGGGGGGTAGACGAAGAGAAATATTAATGTAGCAATAGTGTTGCAATTTGCATTTTTCAGAGCCTGTATGTTGTAGAATCAGTTACGGCTTTTAAATTTTGTTTAAAATTTGAAACATTTCGCCTCCCAATTTTCTACTCAGATATTTAAAATAAATTTAAAAAAACTCTTTATATTTTCCAATTTTCCTTCATATCAATCCCATCCAACTTGGAATGATATAGAATCAAGGATGTAATAGCATTCCCATAAAATGATTGTATATAAACTTATAGTTCGTAGTTTGCTTGAGATTAAATAACTTTTCTCTTAAGTAGTTTATTTAATATCAATTCCAAAGGCAATAAATATTTGGCAAGAAATCGATTATCATTTGGAAATCTGCAATGACTGAACTATAACAACTTAAAAAAAAAATCTTCCAATGTTTAACGTTTTAACTATTATATATATATTTTTTTTACATCAAATTAGATTACATCTTCAATTTCGGGGTTGTACCCAAAAAGTATTTGTAAAAAATACTTGAGACGTTTAATCGTCAAAAATACTTGAAAGATTTGTAGATTATGCGTAATTTTTATATCAAATAATAGCGATTTCGAATGATTTAATTTCATCAAATTTGAGAAGCGACAATTGGATATCCGTACGGCATTCAAACACTATGACTAAAGAGTCAGCGTAATTAAAAGTTACTACCGATTATTTATGTTTTTCTCAGTTTAGGAGATTAGTTTTGTATTTCTTTAACTGTACGGTCTGTATTTCTAAGTTTGCTAACAAAACTGGATAAATATATGGCGCATATATTACCTGAAATTTACAACGTTAGATTCAAGATCCAATAATAATTTAGTAATAAGCTTTGTATAGAAATAAAAAAACAACTAGAATCAATAATCATTACACAGACGATTAGTGGAAAAGACAATCGATTAATGAATCTAATCATGTAAATGGTACAGATAAAAACAATGTTGTTAATAGCATTTTTAACTTGGAGAGGCTCATTTAGTATCGGTTTCCGGTAAACTCGATGATTATTTTTAGCAGAGCAGCATTTCTATCGTCCACGTTGCATAGTGTTCTAGTCGTCAAATTGGGAAGAGTTATGATTGATGGATTATTCGTTATACAGAGTCTGACAAACATAGTCCGTTTAATGACAAAATTCATTAACCTAAGTGTTCGTTAACAGGTCATTGAACTATCATAGATTTTCCCTCGAATTTCCAAGTTCGTTCTAGTAAACTAAAACACACAAACAAAAATATAATTTCTTCCTACTTTTTATTTATGTGTAACATTAAAATTAAATATTTGAAAGATCGCGCTTCCCTAGGCATTTTTTTGTTGTTGTAAAATTGTGTTTTTTTTCGGTGAAAATAGATACGAATTTAGATGCGAATCGCATACAGATTACATATGAGCATTTTTCAATCTTATCTACATATAGGCTGTGATTTTAAAAAAATCATAGATGTACCTAGTTTATCATGTTATTCGAAACAATATGCTATATTACAATACTTCTTTTACAGTTTTTCCTACCATTACTTATATTTTTGAATCTACACTCAGTTTTATCATGGTAAAATTGAATCCGAGATCACGCTATATGACATTGTCAGCTTCAGAGTAGACAGAAAAAAGCTATAATATTTAGTTATAAAATTTTTTTTTTGTGTATAAAATCTCGATTTTGTGTATAAAATAACCAATATAAATAAACTTTAAAAGCAAAACCTTATCTAAATATAAAATTTGATCCAAATTGTTCGAGACGTTTCCAAGATACACGAAGTAAGTTGATATATACAAGAATTGCTCGTTTAAAGTTATTAGATAAGCATTTTCCATTTCCTCCTGAGGTGAACACAATTCTCGACTTTTCATTCTTTTTAGGGCTCACAATTTTTTTAAATAAAAATTAAAGAATGTAGTTACAAAAATTGAAAGAACAGTGATCAATTATACATTGTAACATAAATGTTATACAAGTTTGAAGGCCTGATTCTGTTCTGGAAACCATTTATGGATATATACAATTCCACACTTCTCATTTTAATTTTGTTTATCGTTTTAATTTCTGCTCATTTTACTTGATTGAGTTCCTTTTACTCTTGTCAACGTTTTAATGTATTACACAAAAATATCTTTAGTATATTGATCAGTATAATGTAACACGCTCTACGATTTGAAGTATGATAGTTTTGACCTGTATTTCTCTAACCTCATGTAAATATTTTCGGTGAGAAATTGCAAACATCTAAATCTACTAAATGATTCTCGTTGAAAGTTGAAAGCAGTTACGAAGAAAGCATCAAATCCCTGCTTTACTCAGTCTTAATTTAGTTTGAAAAGTTTCCTTCTGGGAATTTCACTCATCATTCGCTTTTGAAGTCTTATTAAATATGCGTATTATTTAATTGAACGCGTTTCTTCATTAAAATGATTAGATGCTCATTTCATTTTTGACAGGGATATTGGTTCAGAAGCATAGGATTTCCTTATAAGGCATCTAGAGAATTATGTGGGAGATACGCAGTATTATTCTGAAGTTTAAAAATTGGTAATTTGCAAATAAACCAAGATAGAAAGATGGTGTTTGCACAGTACGGGTAGGGTAACGGCAATGTTGCTAACCTCGTCAGGCTGTAATGCCTTGAATGTTTAAATAACTGAATCATCTTTAAATTTACGAAGGTCGCTTTGTTGAACCCAAAATAGGACTCAAGTACTGCTTGCCTCTCTTATCTTTCACACAGAAATACGACCTATCATCGATATGAAGTTACCTTGACTCCTCTCCATGAAGGAAATGAGAACCAACTATTATGTCTTCAGCTTCTGAGTCCCCGGTGGCATGCAGAATGAATATACAAATGAAACCTTCTTTTTACAACAAAATTAGAATTTATTGGTAGCTTACTTAATTAGTATACCTCAATTGAATCTCTACCAACTGCAAATAGTTCAATATTTAGTTTAGTTTAGTGGAGAGATATGCTACATATGTGAGACTCTAAGTAGAGTTACCGGCGGACATTTTACTGATATACCTCGAAATGAAACGTGAATGTGGGCCAATTTCCTCTGAAATTGTTTTCGTTGGAAAGGTCACATTGACCTACATTACTCCTTATCCTAACTCTTGTATTTGGTTTGATACAAACTAGAGCAGGAGGAATTAGAACTATTACTACTATGAATATTCTTAAGTTGATATGATGAAGGATCCTTTTGCTTTGTTACTAAATGTCTTGTTTCAACCGTTATAACGTATACTCATCCAACTAACCATCTGAGCCGTTAAAATCACTGAAATTCGACCTTGAAATATATATACGGCATAACCTAGATGGCGGGTTAAATTTATTCAATGGAACATATAAATGTTGCTGGTGAATGTCTGAGAAAAAGACATGTGTGACACATAATAATAATGGAAGTTATGAACTTTGGTGATTTCAAGAGAGTTTGTTCTTAAGAAAAAAAGAAAACTGTTGGAACAGAGGAAATGGTGCTTTGAATTGCATTAGAATATACTTAGGTTTGGCGATTAATGTTTCTACTTTCACAAGCATTCTCTTTTAAATGAACCGCTATTTGTAAGACCATAAAGACAACTAATTTTCTCTACATCACCCTTCTTCAACTACTTTTAAGCACGCAAATCTGTCGTTGCTTGTATATGAAGAATGCTACAATATTTTTCTCCACATTGAATGCAAAGACTAGACAGCATTCTGGAAAAATGTCAAAGTAATTCATAATAAGAATTTGCAATTTTTTTCTTATAGTAAAATAATAAAGGAAGGGATCTAAGTATGAAATACCAATGGTCTTTGGCAAAAATATAATGATTACAAATGTTGATATTAAAAAAATTAATTGCTAAATTTTCAAAGAATTGTTTAATAGCTGTACATAGAATATATTTTCTGTAACCTGAAAATAAATCAAATTTTGAAAATCCATTTTTAACCGGTAATTTCTTAAAATATGTGAAAGGGCCAAAATGTTAAACATTTATTGTTTTGGCCTTTTAAAAATATTTAAGGCCAAAAATAATGCGCGCGCACACACACACACACACACACACACACACACACACACACACACACACACACACACACACACACACACACACACACACACACACACACACACACACACACAGTCACAGTAAAGTGTGTTATTAATAAAGTTCTGTAATATAATATGTCTAATAAAAGAAACATTTTTGATGAAAAAAAAACTTATAAACGGAAATCTGTATAATACCGAAAAAGATTATGGAATGTTGCATTACTTTTACAAAAATTACACACTTATATATCACGACGAAATTCAGCACATTCTGTGTTAACCCATTATTCGCATAGTGATTATTGGTTACACACTTCTCCTTTGGTGCCTCTAGAAAAAAAATCTGTTGCGAAATATCTAACCGGGAGTCCTGTTTTTGTGTCAAGGATGATAGCGGAAGGGTAATGATGCTGATAAATCGCCCGATGTTTCCCAAAATCGTCCTCCGTTTCTTCTTAATTTATCATCATCATTATTTCCAGATTTTTTTAATTATTTATTTCAGAGTAACAGATATGGTATTAATAGTATATATTTATCCCCTACCGGATATTTATTTTGGGTGATTATAAATATGGATCTTGGAATCCAAATCTGGATTAATGATAAAAGAAAATAAATCCTATTTCGTCTGTGGTCTGTTAACCATATAAATATTCCAAGTCGAGGAATAAAATATAGATGTGGAAATAACAATAAGAGGATAATTTACCGACTTTCCAAAAGACACTAGAATGTTCTTAATGATTTGGTTACAGCTTCAGCAGTACAGGTAATACCAACTTAATGGTGGTTCATAAGGATAATTTTCTTCTCGCTACACCAACTTGCAGTCTTGAATATAGGATAAACTGGCCATTTCCTTATTTGTATCGTTTTTTTACACTTGTATTCCTACCTACTGACCTTATTTCTTTGAAAAACACTTTTGCTATTTTAATGAAATCTATAGGATATCTCTTTTTAAGTAAAAATACTGCCATCTAGCAGATTAATCGTCAATTATGTCTAGGTTAAATGAAAAAGTTCGATATTATCATAAAAATCTGTTCTCTAAATAGCTGTTGTTGTTTTTTGGGTTTATTGGCCCAGCAATCATTTTTGGCCGCGCCGAGCCATCTATGGAGCGAAACATAGATTTGAATATCAAGTAAAGATTATTTTCAAAAGCATTTCTAAAATACGGATTCATTAAATGATATACCACAGTAGAAATTCAAATGTCAGAACTTCAGTCATCTGTATTACCAATTATCTTGATCATTTTAAAAAATCCGCCAGTAAAATCTGTCTGAGAAAAAGGCGAGCCAAGGAAATATTCAAATGACAAAAAAACAACACCTGTTGTCAATAAATTAATATGTTTAAAACAACTTTTTCTTTTCTGAAAATTATTTTTTCCCGTCAGTTATGCAGCTATATGGATCAAGGTCTGATATTAATTAATTCTATGATTCTGCGTAATTGGACAATGTTTGCTATAGATAAATAGTGAAACCTTTGATTTATTTTTTAAATTGACTTTCATCTAACTAAACCGAGTAAAAATGCGTATTGACACATATTATAGCTTTAAAATATTTTTATTAAAAAGAATTATACAGTTTCAAGGGCTACTTTAAAAATATTTTAAAAAATATTCTAATTTAAAAACAATTTGATAATTCGTTTAAAGCTCGAATTTTATAAGACAAATAAATATTAATTAAATGTAAATATCCATTTGAATTAAATCCCTTTTCTTATTTTGATTAAACGTGTTATCTGATTTAAAATAAAATCCTCTCTTCTTTGAAACAAAATGTCCTTATTTGAGCTTAATCCTAAGTGTGAAGAAATGAAGTTAAAATAAATTAAATTCTTAAAATTTAACACACACCTGTTCATGTAAACATGATATTTATGTAAATAAATTGAAAAATCATGCTTCTTCGCAATTATTTAAAGGGGAAAAAATTATTATTTTTTGCTTGATATTCCTTCGAATGATAATGAAAATGGAATTTATTTTCTTGAAATAATATAATTCTCCTCTGATAAAATCCTTTATCATACTATTTTAAAGGAGCCATATAGAATAACATTTTAAAAGGTAGTTAAACAATCTAAATAAAATGGTGATATTTTCATTAATTTATTAGGTGCTTGCATGTATTTTGATCCTTTTTTTTCACTTTAAAAAGGCATTTATTGAGAAATTTGTACAATATATATCAATCAAAATATTGTCCATCATTTTCTACAGCTTTTTTCCATTTTCGACCAATAAGTCTTGCAAATAATTGTCTTCGAATCTTTTTGGTCCTCCAGGCCGTTCTTTGTCATTGACATCGAAATCGCCACTCTTAAATCGTTTCGACATTTGGGATATGACGGAGCAGCATAACCATAAGTTTCTAAAAGTGTCTGATGGGCTTCGGCAGCAGATTTCTTCAAATCAAACGAACAAACAAAAAAAGCAATGAATGACGAAAATGCAATTTGGAGCGTTCAATGATTGCGGTTTTTATTTACCGAATAATTCAATAATAAATAATGAATAATTTAATAAATGGAAAACTTTCAAAATGATAACAAAGTAATAGTAAATTGGTAAAACCCAAAGCCATTGTCATTTATATAGATACTTCGCATGTTTATCAATAGATGTCGGTGATTAAAATATATGCAATCACCTAATAAATATACTAATTAGGTTTGACATTGAAATCAAACTTGTAATCGAAATTCCAATTACAAAAATGTCTTCGAAATTCTATTTTCTTATTTAAGATAAGTAACATTCCTTCTTTGAAAAAGTATTGGTGACATAAATATTATAAAAGTCATTCTATATATTTTTAAAATAAAACATTCCTCTCGTGACGAATTCTATAAGCTATGCATTATATCAACGGATGGTGAACTAATATTGAAACATTTGAAAATTAATAACTTCAAGGACTGAAACTTCAAACCGGTTGTTTGTTATTGATTTAGTGTTTAAAACCACATTATCAATTTAAAATAGAGCAAGAAAACTTAATGGGATCAAAATACTCATTTTCTTTAACTCAATTTAATAGATCTGAGTTGCACAGTTTGCAATATTCCTACTCCTATGCATTTAAAAATCACTCTAATATACGTTTATGTTAGAAAGCTTTATTGAATAAAAATGCTCAATTTAACCAAATCCTTTTATTCGACCTGGGAACACAGATTACGACATTCATTTTCCAATTCCCTACCGTCTCAGGAAGTCCCCAGCTAATCCATGATAATCGATTTCCTTGGGCCTATTAAGCATCACTCTAATACATCTGGGGAAAACAATCCAAATATAGTCGAGGTAATCCTAACTTTGTTATCTTTCACGTCCTGCTAGATCGAACGAAGAGGACATAGCTCCCTACCTCGGTCACGTGTACATGCCTCTTAGATGAGATGTTTGTACTGTCCCAAAGGGCAAAGGACCGGGATCTAATATTGACTCTGACATACGAAGCACGAGCATACAACGTCAGTGTCTTAAAAATACAGACTTAATGAGATTGTCAGAATAACCCTCTGGAAGGCCACTAGAAAGCTCTGATGTTTCAAGTTGCTTCAGATTTTTGACTTTATAAAGTGTTCTCCAATTGTTATGTTCATACAGGATTCTTTTGATTAGCGAAGCAGAATGATATATGCGCATTTCAGATGGAGTGTCTTGATCAAAGGTGGGTTGATAAAGAGATGAACCCGGAAGTAATTGCGGTTTGTTACTAATAGAATTTCCTTTTATGATGTTATTAAATTTGGATTAATATGCCTTGGATGAGGTTTGATGTTGAGATTTAAAAAAAAAGTCGCATTTGTCGGATGATGTAGTGAAGTGGTTTGCTGAAAACATTGTCATGATTTGGTATTGTAGAGATTTAAGAAGTCTATTTAGGTTTGAAAATTTTTATTTTAATAATGCTGGTTCGACAATAGATTAGGTATGGCCTAGGAAATCAGCGGATTTATTTTAATTTTAGGAAATCTAATTTTTTTTATTCAAAGATTTTGCGTTGTATTGCATAAGAGTTTGCTTAGGTTTGATTTCTGAGGTACTTATTTTCTCCTTTTAATTTGCATTTTAAGAATGTTGATTTAATAATAGTATGAGAATTTCGAAAATGTTCGGTCAGATTATTTATTTATTTATTGATTGATTTTAGGAAATATTTATTTTTATGGTCTCATGCGACTCTAAATAAGCTCTTGTATGGATTTGATTTTTTAAAAGTTTTTGTTTCATATATATAAAAGAAAGTTTCTATAACTTCATTAAAATAAATATTTCATATCAGTTTTCACTTAATGTATTAAAAATTGATAACCAAACCAAACTAAATCTTACTCTCAGTTGTAACTTCTGTTCTTGAAAATTTGTACTAGCAAGTATGAATTCATGAAAACATTTTTTACTAATGTACTCAAAAGCAATTTTTTCTTTTGATTATTTTCTACTTTTCAACTAATTCAATGTAATATAATAAATTTTACTACCAATGTACAGAAACTAGTATTTTATAGAATATCCAAGCAGTTTATAGAATGCCGAAATTGTCCGATAATGTATTGGCGATGGCACATTTCTTTGGCATTCTATAAAATGCCAAATGACATACCGGCAACATATAAAATACATTTCTGATGCAAGTTAAAATGTCTGGTTCCAAAAATCGCGTGTGGTTGTAGTCGACGGTGGATTAAAGCCAATATGATGATGATAGGCTTACTGAAGACATTTTTGTTTTTGCTATCTGTTGGATGTGCTAAGTTTGCCTATACAACAGGAAGGAATGCTGGAGTTTCAAACATTGTCATTAGCATACATATTTAATACTAAAATCTATTTTTTAAATATTCACTGCTAGAATTTTTTCTCATATGCGAAATAAATGAATTAAAATTAAGCTATAATTTTATAATTATAAAAAATAATAAATCTTTCTATCATCCCTGGCAACATACAGCAGCACAGAATTTTGGAACACTAGCACACATGGAAAGAAATGAAAATCACAAAATAAAAGAAGAACATGCATAAATGTGCACAGAATTTTTAATGGAACTTTATAACGAATATTATTCAAATTAGTCATCAGAATAATATCATTTGCAGAATGATATATATATCAGATGGTCTAAATGCATCAGAAAGATAAAAAAAAAATCTTTCTTCCAAGTTTCAGATTAAGCCGACGAGGCTTTTTTCTGTTATTCAGAGTTCATCTAAAATTTTTATTCGAAAATAAGATTGCATCTAGATTTCTGGTTTAATGGTTTAAGTGAGTTTTAAAATATCCTTTCATTATTTTTTATATTATTACGATTCAATAAAATTAATCGCATCGCAAATTTTATTACAAAAAAAAAAAAAGTGTACAAATTTCTTTAGTTTTAGCTCGAAACATTTTTTTTAAAAATTTACCTTGCTTTTTTATTTTAATAACCGTATAAAGGAGAGTGAAGCGATTTGTTTTATTTTATTGTCAGAAAAAAAGAGTGATTTATAACATACCTCATGAATATTTCTTTTCGTTTATTTTATTATTTTATACTCTATTATAAATCATCCGATTTTTAAAGTAGTGGATTTTAAGCATTAGTATAAATGCGTTCTATAAATTCGTTCAGCTGTTAAATCAAGTTTCTTCACAAAGGCTCAATGAAAACCTTCGTCTCGGATGCATTTATATTATTTTCCTAAGTTTATTCTTCAGTAACAGTAAATCTAAATCTAATGAAGATTTTAGGCCTAATTTTTAAAATATTAATAAAAGTTATTTGGCAACGTGATGGGGTTTTTAACCACAGTCAGATGAGGAGAATGACGTCTGAGGCTCCCATTCTTTAAATATTCACACCACACCAATGCCAGGAAGTCTATTTAACCTTCATTTTATGTGCCTTAGGCTTCCTGTAAAGGGGTGACATTTTTGATTGAATTTTTTTTAAATATATCGTTCAGTAAGGAATGGTTCCAAATTTCAAAACAGTGGTTAAAAAATTTAATAAAAACAGTGTTTAATAACACATACTTTTATTAATGACCTAAAAATTAGAATATTTTAAATATTTCTTACTTCTTAAATATTAGTTATATTTTCTGGGTATAAATATTATAAAATCTTAAAATACTTTTTTTCAGTTTCACTACCTGTTAGCACCACTAGCACTGAATAAAAATTGATATATTTTTCTCATATTAATTGAAATTCATATAATTCTCAGAATACTGAAATAATGCACTGTCATTAAGAGTACATAACTACACAAAACTTCAAAACTTTTGCATATTAGGAAGTGAGTGAAAAATCTATCACAAAATTCAATTTTTACCAATACGAAACAAGTCAAGTGAAATAAATGTTTAATAAAATTGGAAGTAAAATCTATATTCACCTTAAGATTGAGAGAAGAGACAAACATGCAACTTCAAGGGAAGAATATGACTTCTTCCATGGTTGTTAATTATAGGGGTAACCATTTGTCATTTGCTTCCTAAAATGTTTTCCGCGAGATACATGTCTAAGATTTTTTTAATTATTGCACTTTAGACAAATAGAATTAATCGGAAGAATTCAGGAATATTTATTAAGAATTTTTTTTCATTAAGTGAAAAGAGTCCTATGCCTTAAACTTTTCACTTTAATTTTATATAGGCTAGTCAATTCGTTTTTATTGAATATATATAATATGAGCTGAGTTAAATTTTATCTACCTTCTAAAAATTATTAATTTCTAATCACTCGTATTGTAGTTACATTTTAACTATTCAATTGCATTGGCTTTTATTTTCCCACCGAAACTTCTTAATATGTGCCAAACCAAAACTTTGTCTTCAGATTCCATTCTGAAACTATGTAAGTTCAAAATGTCTTCTCCTGCTATTCTTGCTTTATATTTTTCCATTCAGTAAGCTGCTCTGTGCTTATCATGAATTTTACAAAGAAGGCTTGATAATAGATAAATAGAGATTACTTTAAAATAATGGAGAATAAATATTGTTAAAGAACACCACATCTGTTTCTTTTTCAGTTAAAGTTTCTTTCTGAAGTTTGCAAGAAATATGTTACTTGGAGGATTTTGCATAAAAAAAAGCATTTTATCTTGGGTATTAAATATTTATACAATCCGATTTCTTTTGAATATTTGATCGATGCTATTGAAAATAATTCATGATGTAAGAAAATTCATTTATCTTGAATAGATACAAAACTTTTAAATGTTCAGAACCTCAAAAGCTTCTTATTTGAATTTAGAAGAGAATTTATTAGATCATCGAATGAAATAATGAATTCTGCAAAGAACCATCAAGAAACCCTTTTTGAAAAACACACAGGAATTAAAAAAAAATGTATCTTCCATAAAGTTAAATTGAACTGTTTATCAAACATATACAATGCCAATGGTATTGCTTGAAATTAGATTGGGTCAACATAATAATAAAAAAAAATAATAGCAGTTTTTCGTTTTTCAAATTAATTCAAATTAAAATGGAGCTGCTTTTAAACATATACATTGTTGTTAATGGACATATTTCAAACTAGATTGGGGTAACTTAACAAATCAAAGCGTGACAAATCCATCATTAATAATTTATAGAAGCTGATTTGACATTTTATAAGATTTAATAATGCTATTTATTAATGCAAGATTAGTAAGACATTTTCATCTATGAAATTTTTAATTATGCTGACTGGGTTGGGGTAGGAGGGGTTGTATATGTAAACACTGCACAGATTACGCATACACAAATCTATTTTTAGATTTGATAGCAACCAAAACGTTCCAAAAGAGTCTGATTTTTTTATAATATCAATGTCAGCCGCCAAATACTATTTCTAAAATCTTAAAAATATATGAAGCCTTCAAAAAATATTTTCAATACTGCCACATTTCCTTCTCTCCAACACAAAATGAATCTCATCTTACCTTTTTGAAGCAGACTCTTATTTTCTTATAAATATCAAATCGGATCTTTTACAATGAATGCGGATTGCAACTAATGATTCAAGCTTCTGTCAAAGTCGAAATCTAATTGAAACAAGGCACGCTTCTTTATTAAGTCCTTATCACTTTGTGGAACTGCATTTTATCTGTCAGTGAACGGGGAAATTATTTGAATCTTCGACTTTTCGACTAATGATCTTCGACTTTTTTTAAATTTCACTGTAGAGGAGGATCTCGAGGTGAAGAGTGAACACTTCCTATTTCCTTTCATATGATATGGTAATGCCAAATGATCTGTCAGATAAACTTTCTAAAAGAAATAAACAGTTAGATAAATATATATATATAAATGTAGAGAAGTATTTTTTTTTACTGGATTGCATTCCTGACATAAATATTTATCGATTGGATGATTGGATTTTTTTCACAGCATTTGAGATCAAAGTTAATTTTTCGATGATGGCTGTTATTTTTATTATTTGCAGCATCATCATTAAATATAATTTTCAAAGAATTATATAGATTAATTAATTTATAATTATTCTATATTTTTTGTTTAGTTTTTACAAGTGAAATTTACCAGATCATCTCCAAGGAAAACAAACTCTTTCATGTATTTTTATTGTAAAAAAAGAAGTTAAATTCCATAATGAAATTACGAGATTTCGTGCCATTTTTAATTTTATTAAAATAGCTGCAACCCCCTGAGAATAAATGAATCAAATTTTCAAAGTTTGAATCAATATTTAACAGTTTCCACTTATCAGAAAAAGGAAAAGACCGGTTTGAATTTTGATAATAATAATGTCATATCATAATACATATTATTTAGAATTAATATAATATAATATAATATAATGAAATTTAATATTTCATCTGTTAGATTTGATATCGAATGTCAAATCTTTCTTGTTAAAAATGTTATTAACATGCAAATAAGCTTCTAACGGCAGTCGCAACATTTTTCAATTATGCTGCATGTTTCACAGGTGAAATAGGTATATAACCCTCTCCGTAGGGGCAGAAATTTGCAGTTATATCAGCACATTTAGGTAAAAATTTTTTAAAACCAACGGAATGCCATATTTCCCTTTTTATAATTAGAGAATTGATAGTGCTTGATATAATTTTTCTGACATGTTGGTCTGATACTTGTAATTTATAAAGCACTTCCATGAAGTTTAAGATGTTAGCAATATAAATATTGAAAAATGCCACATATAATAACGTTTTAAAGAAATTTTCAAACTTCCACTCTTTCCAAAATATTTTGATATTTTGAAAAGATTTTTGCAAATTTCATAAATAATTATGCTTAAATGAAGGATTCATTAGGAAATTTAAACTTCTGCAATTCTTAATTTACTAATAAAAGTTTGCAGCTATGCTATATGGAGTAGTTTTTTTTTATCTTATAATAATTTACAATTGGATAATTTTAATATAAAAATGCGTTGTGAATAAATATGTATCGTAAATATGTACTATAATTGAGTAAATAAGTGCTATAATTATAGTACTTATTTACAGTATAGGAATACTTTCTTTCAGAATTTTTAAACTTTTAATACTTTTTTATGGAAATAAAAGAAATGTTTATGATTTATAACTTTTCACCAATTAAAAATTCTATCAATGCATTTATTTCTCAAGTATTTCATGGAACGATAATTTTGACACAATTTTAATTATTTTGAGGAATTTTATGTTTGCAAAGATAGAATTTTTAAATTGATTCTCATTTTTTCTGAATGTGCTAGTTTTTTTAAATTTTATGTTTTTGAATATTCTCGATGACAAAACATGATCTTCCTAATTTTAATAATTATTGGTTAATTTGTTACTGTAAATTCTGATTTCATAACTTGATATCACCTGGCGATAAATTTCGCAAGTTTCATGTTTTTTCGTATTTATTGTCTAGAAAGTAGAGAATAATTAAAATAAAAAAAATTCTACTTTTTAATACATTAATAAAAGTGTTTTTTAAAAACTATCCGTTTTTGGAGCTATAAGAATATATAGGATTATAATCTCAAACACGGATATTCCCTCGTATTCGTATTTGAGATAAAAAAAATCATGAATTTATGAATGATGGATTTCATGTATAAAGCATTGAATAATATACATTGCGGTCGTTCGATTTTACAGGCTGTTGCACTCACCTGAAATTCCAATTTCATGAACATCATGTAGAAGAACGAATTTAATTTTCTTATAGTATTGTCTTACAGCACTTTTCCTATTCTAGATTCGAAGACAATTTCATTTTCTTCTTGTCTAAAAGGCCTAAGGGATGTTGTATAAAACTCTGAATGCGCGAACAATAAAATGGAGTGGATATATTTACATTCATAAAGAGATCTTTTATAATGAATAATATAAATGAAAAATATTGGAACATTTTCAGTAATTACCCAAGATGTATAAGGATTAGTTTGTGGGGAAATAACCATACCAGTTTGAACATAAACATTTTTATTAGTGTACTAAAAAGCAAAATTTCTTTTTAAAAATTTACTCTTTTTTAGATTTTAATTTATATCTCCTTATTATGAATATTAAGAATCTTGAAATGATTTTTTCTTAATTTCAATTTTCACTAGGTGGCACCACTGGTTTCGAATCAAAATTTGTTTAAATCAGTAGATTAAGTGCCAAATTTCTGAAATATTAAAATGGTTTGTCATCGGAAAAACGAATGTACAAGATTTTAAAATTCCGGCACATTAGGAAGTAAATAAAAATCGATTACAACATTCATCTTGGCAAGTATAAAATAGAGTTAAGTAAAATGAGTGAGTAGAATAATTTAAAAATAACTTGAATTAACCAGTTTTAAATGTTAACCCTTTGCACTCCGAAAAGTAGTTAGATGCATAACTATGCACTTATTACAAGAACTTGTTTATTGTTTCAAAAAATAAATGAATATTTTAATTGGTTTAAGTTGAATTTCCCCATCTTTTTACCATTCTGTGGGCATTTTTAACAACAAAAATGGAAAAATAAATAAAGCGTCAAAATGATCCACCGTCTTGAATTGTGCCTGAGTCATCAGAGTGATAAGGGTTAACATCCATACAGAAAAAAACAATGAAACTGATGAAATTAAAATACGTGAAAAACAGCAGCAAAATTGGCAAAAACAGTATATGATTCAAAATATACGGTATATAAAGTAATAAACTTTTTCTATCTAAAAAAAAATAACAGTTGCAGTGATCTTCTTGAAACTTTCTTGCATATGCCATAATAAATATACTATTTTTCCACCCCTCTTTTTCGAATAAAAATCTGGGATCGTGGGCACGGCCGTGAACTTCACTTGTGCTCAGATTTTATTTGGCAGAATTCGGCCCATGAGTCTTATATGCTTCATAATTTAGTGAGGAAAACTGAATATGTATTTTGGATGCTCCCTTTTCGACTGGTCAAAATTAATTTTTGACATACTATAATTTTAATTGAGATTACATACTATCCATTTATAGATAACCCAAAAATGCAATGCCTTGCATTTACCTGCTTGTGAAGGTATAGACGGACGGACGATGAAATCCTGTGCGGATTTGTTTCAAACTTCAGTTCTGATCTAAATTTTAAATGTTACACAAGTGGATCAAATTTTTATCTCTCTAACTTTTACTCTTAAGTTAAGTTTTTCCACGAGCTCGGATAACCAGACAGACTTTCTATGAATGGATTTAGTTCAAAATTTGATAGAAATTTACTAATTTGAAAAAAAAAAATATGGCTTGCCGAATTTCACCTGTTTAGTTCAACGTGTCTTTCATCTATTTTGTTCACCGATACAGATATATAATTCCAAGAATGTGTTTTTTGGATTTGAAGAAATCTGAGTTCTCATTTTTTGACGATTATAATGCTTTCTCTTAATATACTTTGTATACAAGAAAATAATAAAGAGAAACGAAAATATTGTCAGATCCTCATAACTTCTTTTTAGAAAGTCTTGATTTTGAGATCTTGAAGGATTCGGAAGTTTTTATAAATGCAATACATTTTTGATAAAACCATCTTTCCTGAAAGTGTCCTGTACTTTCCGAAACTGAAAAGAACATTCAGAGAGCTATTAAAGAATTGGGTTTGTGTACCTTTACAGAAAAACTTATTTTTATTCAAGACAATGGTAATGTCAATCGCACATCTGACGCGATAGTTGCTGGAATTTTATTCGTTATATTAATATCTTTGGAATTATATTTGTTATTTCAAATCCTACACTGTTATTAGCATTCGAATTTAACCTCACTTCTACTTGGTTATCAAATGATAAATAAGCTTTATTCAGAAATACAAGCTTCATTAAAAATTATATTCAGACGTTTATTTCAGTTTTGAAATGATACTTAAGCGACACATTAAAAAAAATATGCATCTGTGTCATTCCTTAATTTGTTCATAATGAAATGTAGTTCAGACAAATAATATTAAACAGAAATACGTGGCAAAAAAAACCCCCAGATAAACGCAAATGGTCTCTTTCGCAAATTATTGCGCACTTCGCATTCTGTTTGATATCTGGTAGCTTTAATGAAATGCCCTCTAATCACTTGCAAAAAAGCAAAGCCATATATTAGTATGTGACAAGTAAAGACAACGATCATACCTAATGAGTTCTGAATTTCTGTCAGCAGGAAGGTATTAAACCCGTCAAAAACATTTAAATTTGAAACTCGTCGTTGTCCTGTAGCAGTATCAAATTGTAGCTCACTTTTCGCCAGAATAGAAATTGACAGCTTTAGCTGAATAACTCTTAAAATAAGCTAGAGAGTAAAATTATAAATAAGTGACAAGCGATGACAATGCATATATCTAATGCCTTTAATTGTTGGCACTGCACATCAACATGACATAGCCTAATGAGCCTAGAATTGTTATAACAAGGAAGGTATTAAGTATGAGAACCTTTTAAATTTAAAGAGTACCTGTTCTAGTTTTACAGCTTGCCTCAAAACAACTCAACTTGATTGTTAAGTTGTTTCAGCGTCAAAAGTATAGATCCAAGTACCAAAGAGTTTAAAAGGAATAACCCTTGAAAAATGATCTCTTGGGACCCTTGAAAATGTTGTGGTTTTTAAAACAATTCGAAAAGTGAAATACTGCAAATATAAATGAGCTCTCGAAATTGCTTGACAGAAGCTAAATTATGTGGGAACTCGCTTTTTCTATATAATTTGTTGCTTGTCTGTAATAATGCGCTTAATATTTGAACCGTGATTCTAATCTGCAGTTCTCTGATTTGATTCATCATGTAGGAAATTCGAGTGCTTGGTTAACCATATCACGATTCAGCTTTGATGGATTCGCTATCTTCTTCAAACATTTTATATCGCTGAGTTACTCTTGTTTTTGATAGATTGTCATTTTTACAAGTTTTTAGAAATATTCCAAATGTTTTTGTATCTGAAATTGTATCTCGGAAACAAATCTCATGTTCTTAAATCATTTACCTTCTGAATTTTGGAAAATCGCCAAAGTAAAAATTGACGTTTCATTAAAAAAAATTATTTTCAGACGGTAATATAAAGTCAAATTTTGGGTGTTTTCAGATGTAAATTTACAAAATAGGCGATAAATTGCATGTGTATTAAAATTTGTTTGCACATTTTAAAATAAAACATTCCCTTTTATTTTTTGATTAACATTATTTTATGATCAATAGATAAGAGTGTTCAGTGCAGTATGAAATTCTGAATTCTTTATAAATTGTGTAATTGCTGAGCGTAGAATCAAGGATTTCTTTAGCTGTTTGAAATAATTATTTTTTAAGTTTTCTTATAGAATGTAATTCTAATTTTTAACTTAGAAATTTAATTGGGGTTTTTGAATTTATACTTAAAAAGTTTTGTCAATTTTATTTAGTTCATTTTTTATTTGTATTTGTTAATGTGACTTTTTACTGTAAAGTTTTATTCAATTTGCTTAGTGTTTGAAATGACAAACTATTTGTTTAGAATTTTCAGCCTCTTTTAGATTATTTTTAAAATTTTCAGTACTTGTGAGTTCTAAACGATAATATAATATTTTAGGTTTTCTCTCATTAAACACCTCATATGTGATTCTAAATGATAAATCTTTTGACATTGTTTAATTTCAATAGATGTAAAAAAAATCCCCCATAATATTACAAGAAGTTACTCATTAAGTTTTGGAGTTTTTCAAGCAACAATATTTTATTCTTCAGACAAAGAAGTTTAAGATTTATTCTTGCATTCATGTGAATAATTATGTATCTAATTCCCAGCCTTCTCGGAGTGGAAAAGGTTAAAATTTTCAAAAATTATCTATCGATTAACAATCGATTTTAAAAATTATCAATCGAGAATTTAATCAAATC
The DNA here is from genome assembly GCF_947563725.1 of Argiope bruennichi. Taxonomy (NCBI): domain Eukaryota; kingdom Metazoa; phylum Arthropoda; class Arachnida; order Araneae; family Araneidae; genus Argiope; species Argiope bruennichi. The sequence goes on along the minus strand of NC_079162.1, from coordinate 65,732,896 downwards.
TTGATCCCATGTGAATAGTACCATCTGATTATGAATTAAAAAGTTGGTTAAAAGTTCGTAAAATAATAATAATGAATTATATATTAAAGACTTAAGATTGCGAAATATTTAGAATTTTTTTTTTTTACTTCAGCTCACTAATAAAAGCATAGTTTATAAGATGTTTAGTTAGTTTTATAAATATTATTCATTAGTTTGATTTTTAATTTTCTTAAGTAAATTAATTGAAAAGATAGCCAATACGTTTGAAGAATATTTTTGCTTAAGCGAATCGAAAAAAAATATCCCTTCGAATTTTTAGCAGATATATGAATTTTTAGAAAAATAATAAAAAAAAAATAAATTTGAAATATAATGCAACTTTATTTAAATGAATCAACTTTAAAATTTATTTCCAAATAGAATTTCATCTACAGAAGAAGTTTTGCCGGTAAAATAATTAGTGCAAACCGCATTTATAGATTTCTCTTAGCTCGGTAATTGACACCGCAGTTATTAACTTCGTCGTCTTCTCCTTTACTTTATTTTTGAAGTTGAAAAGGAAATATAATTACGGAAAATTCAATATTAATATGTTAACCGATATTAAAAAGTGTAGGGTATAATTAAGGGGCCGAAAACATAGCTTTTAACAAAATAGCTGCAGATTTGTTCGGCCAAACTTTTTACCGCTTTCAATCTTTCACATTCCTTATTCTTCTCACAGAATACAACTAAAGCTCTCCACTATTTTAATTTAACAAAAGGAAAGACCTGTCAAAAATCGCATAATTTAGCCATTTTCTTACTATAATAGAAAAATTTCTTCTTTTCTGTTAGTTATCTCTGTTGTCGACCTTGCAAAGAAAAAAAAATCAACAATTGTTCCAAATTTTCCATCAAATCCTGCATTGGTTTTGCACTCTGTAGATGAAAACTTTTTTCTTAAAAAATTATATGTAACATCATTGAGAAACTTTAAATGATTTGCTTAATGTCTTCTATTAAAATGACAAAGACCTTAGGTAGGAGTTCAAAAAGATATTTAGAATATTTGCGGATCTTGTATTATAACTATTTCTTATAACTTAACATTATTTATCATTATTTAAGATGGAAAATTATTTCTCACATTCGAGCTTTTCATTAAAACTTCTGAAACTTTATAGTAAAGAAATTGAACATATAATCTGGCAGTTTGGAAAATGGAACTAAAATAATATCATGAATAAAATCTGCGAATTATTGAGATAGAAAAACCACATCAGAATTTAAATCTCATTTTCTATTACTGTTTGAAATAAATCCCTGATATCAAAGAAGTTCGATCATCTATGGATAAAAAGTATCAGGGATATATTCCTAAAATGGCTTTCAAAAAGCAATTCAGGAACAGATAAAATTTGTGGGATGTTTTCTGTCTAGATTTAATGTTCCTTTTTCATTTAAATGCTTAAAAAGAATTGATGTGTTGCTACTTATTGATTGTGTGCATAAAGTTTTGAACATTTTCAAAATTTTTTAAATTTTGTTTTTCATTTTACTTTTTGAAACAGTATAATAATGAGAATTTATTGGTCTTCTGATTAAATTACCCTCTTTTCTTGTTCGTGAAATGTTGGACTAATTCTTTATTTCTTTGACAGCATCTTATTGAGATAAATTCCAGGTTTACAGAGATTTTCACAGCAGAATTTTAAATTAGAGCTTAAAAATTTCTGGTTTTTTTTTCTCATTATAGTATTTAAATTCAACTTTTTAATATTTCATGAAATGGGTTTTCTTTTTATCTTTCGAAAATTTGTTTTATTTTTGAATGAGAGAAAATGTTTTGAAATGCACTAAAAACTTTTAAAAAGACAATTTTAAAGAAATTTTTTGCTTGAAGGAGAATTTTTGTAATTCATTATAAGATTCTAAGAAATATGTGCATTGTCAATTTCAAAACGAGAAATTACATGCATGATGACATCAAAGTAAGAAAGTTGTAAAAATAATTTTTTTGAATAAAAATGTAAATTATACAGACACAAACACTACATTTTGAGAGAGAAACAGACTGTTTTAATCTAAGCAATCATTCCTCTTAGTATTACTTCTTGAAGATAAGATTCCAAAGTTGGGCACAAACAAATGATGAAAAAAAAATGGAAGAAATTATTAGATTCATTATTAAAAGTAACCTAGTGAATAGCATTTACGGTTGCTGAGGGCTGTTTATAATTCGGATTTAAATTGATTGTCTAGGACTTGAGAAAAAAAAATATAGAACATCTTTTTCTTAAAAAATATAAGAACAAAACGGAAAACCTATTCAATTTCAGAATTCATTTAGACTTATCAAAGAAATACAGCAATTCAGCTTTCTATTTTGAAAGAATAAATATAATTTTTTAACTAGAAAAAAACTATTACGTTTTTATAAAATGCAGAGAAATTTCTAAGTGTTTTTATTGAAGGAGTTGAATAACATTGGAATAAATCCAGTCCAGATTTGTTTAACCAGATAATAAACTAATTCTAAATTCTGTCTGACTGATTTTGAGAAAAATATTGGAGATAGTGTAAATCATGTTTAGGAATTTGTTCAAGATGTATTAAGGATTTCCAACTATTTATAATTAAAAAAAAATTGTTTTCACGTAGCTCGTACTCAAATGTTTTCTTTTCATCCTTATAAAATTATTTATCTCCTCACATGCACCCACGCCTAGCCATACACCCACACAGTTGAATGAGTTTTACATATATTATCCAAAGGTAATAATCTGCTCTTTTGAAGTTAAGGATAAGTTATGTACGTTAATACTGTTCCCATTTACTAAAAGTGTTATTCAGGAAAGCTTATTACAACTGAATGAATTTAATATATTAAAATGACATTCGAAAATTCCGTTTATTTTTCTAATGAATAACAGGATGGAAGATATTTAATGTAAGCAAATTATGACGATGAGCTTGTTAAGTTAGCTATTTTGTGGCTTAAGAGCTTGATTTGGCTACACTGGCTGCTCCCTCCCGCCTAATTAAAGGTATTCGGAGTAAATTTGAATGACCAGACCACCACGATAGCATTGACTATAACTAAAGTTGAGTCCTAAGGGCCATTACCGCCACGGTACACTCCTTCCCTGGTGAAGCACGTCTTGTCATCGATAGGAGGTAGCCGACTCCCTCCATTACTGTACTCACTAAGGTGGCGAGAACCAACATCCATACCAGAAGTTTCTCGTCCTCATTTCTGAGGCCCCTCCCCCCCGGTGGAAGGGGATAGATTTTAGAAAAAGACGAGGGCTGTTTTGGGACAGATTCACATTTTCGTGCTTAAAGTAAAGAGGACGACTCTAGAACCGATATCCTCTTCTTCAAACATTTCCACCTCATTGGCGAGGGGATCTTTATAGATTTAGCTTGAAACAGGTCTTCTTCCACAGCGATTTTTGAGTAGAATCGGGTTTCGAACCTGCGACTCTGACCTGACAGTCTAAATCTTAACACCAAGTCATTGAGGCTCCTATGCTGTGTCAAAAATATGACAATGGATATAAAAATAAGAAAGTCGTTTGTTATACGTTTTTAACGCAATATATATTTCATAAAAGGATCAAACTGTTTTGTAAAAGTCTCTCTGACTAGTTTAATTTAATAACCCATCTTGGACCTATACGAGAAATATCTGGGGAAAGAACTCTTAATTTTAAAACGTGATCGGATGTTCGGAATGCAAGGTAAGAACTTCGCGATATCAGACGCGTCTAATTTATTCAATAAGACATGAATCAAGGTGTATTGGGCATGATTGCCTTTTCTCTCTTTTATAAACGTGACTGAAGATATACGAGTAGTTAGAAGAAGGGAAAAAATGCAGTAGATTGTGAATTCAAGAGAATCATAAATTTCTTCATGACCGACACCCCTCGATTCATATTTTCTCTCTCGGCAAATACTCTTATGCCTGAGGTCGAAGGTTGGCCACTAGGTATTCAAAGCCATGATTTATCATGATTATATATATTAACCCTTTGTACTCGAAAGGTTCCATGCAGAAATCATCCTAGACGATGTATCATTTTGACATTTCTTGATTTGAAAATGGTTTTGTTGATTTCGACAGAATTCAGCAGAATCATTTTGACACTTCAAGAAAAAAATAATCTACAGCGCTGTCAATAGTTGCACATTCATTTTTCGGAAAAAAATCAGCTTATACAAGTCTATTCTTGATTTGCTAAAATGAAATCTTATAAGTGATTATGCTTGAAATTGCATCTCCGGGAGTAGATTGCAATGTAGCTTGATGTCTAGCTTTGAAATATTGAAATAGCTGTGGAGGACTTCAGTGTTTCATACAAAGGTAGAATAAAAATACTCGATATAGTGAAAAGATTTGTGAAGTGTATAGAAAGAAGCAAAAATTATTGAGCAAAATTATAGTCACAAATAGTATTTAAATATACTAAATAGAATAAATGTACTAATTTTATGGGAATAGGAAGATGTCGGCAAACCTTTCTTTGGCGAGCCAAGAACTGTCTTATATGTACCTCTTAAATGGAGAATTCGAGGGGAGAATCTAAGTAGTATTGGGATGCATCCGAGGTATATATGGATAAAGACGTAATTCGATACTGTGTGTATGTCAAAGTTTAAATAGAGGCCGCGGTGGCCTGGTGGTAAGGTCTCGGCTTGTGAGTCGTAGGGTTTCAGGTTCTAGACCCGATTCCACCGAAGAACCGTCGTGTAAGGGGGTCTGTTGCACGTTAAATCCGTCATACCAAACGTTCTCCCACTGGTGTGGTGTGGTGTGGAGAGGGGGGTGCCAGCTCAGGTGTCGTCCTTGTCATCTCACCGCGGTTCAAAATTACGAGGTCCGTCCCAAAATAGCCCTCGTGTTGCTTTACAACGGGACGTTAATATAACTAAACCAAAGTTTAAATAAAATGTTTAATAATCTATTCTTGTTTTATTTGTTCTACACTTACATTTTTTTCTGGCACTAGAGTAAAAATAAAATTTTATTGATTGTTTTTCATTGTTTCCTTGAATTGTGTAATGTCTTAAAGAACGACCTATTTTCCATGTGATTCTTGTTTGCTTTCATGCTCTCATTTTCTCTTGTAATATATAGAGTATATTTTGTTACACAATGTATATACGATGTTCCGTTAAATTACAGGAAAAATAAAGCTTCGACAATGAGAAAATATATCAATTGTTGAATTCAAGAATACTGATATTAAAAAAACCCAATCATTTTTGATATTTTTATATCAAAATTTCTACAATCTCTTTACTAAAAGTATACATTATGTATCAGCTTTAAAAGTTATATTACATCATTGCATCCTATTTACTAACAGAGAACACAGAAAAATTAAAACAATTCGTGAGAAGAGTGAATAATTGTTCAAATTATGCACAAATTTGTCACTAATGAAAGTTTTTCAAACACGCACGAATAAATATTGCATACTTTTATTTCAAAATTAAGATGAATCTGTAATCAAATCAAACAAGGCAAGAAAAAATTTTCCTTTCCAAAAATAGAGAGAGAGACGCTATTAAAAAAAATTTAAAAATTCTAATAAAGAATTGATATAAAATATATGTAATAAAAAAAATTTGAAAGGGAATATTCTTACTATTAAAAAGAAAAAATATCTGTGAAGAAGGAGCCTGTTTGAAACGTGTTCTTTTGAACAGAAGCCTATTTAGTCGCAACCAATTTACGCGAAGTTGTATTTCTGATTTTTTAGACTGAGCCACTGATATCGTTCTCTTTTATAGTAAGATTCGTTGGAGTTGTTTTCTTTATCTCCACTCCATTTATCTTGAAAAATCTTTAATTGTTTTCTTTGTACAGTTATCCAACCGTATCAAGCAAATCTTTCGAATGAAACTGCTCTAAGTAGGAAAACTATCTTCATTACGAAAAGTTAAAAAATTTTAAGCCTGGAAATTGCGTTTCAATCCTTCTAGAGCACTCCCTTTTCTGAATTCGCGCCCATTTAGACAAAAGTTGGTGTTACGGTAAAAAATGTTTTTGTTAGATAAACGCAAAATTAAAAAGGTAGAAGCATTGGTGAGTTTTTGTTTGCTCATATTGTGTCTGGCGGCCATTTTTTTCTTCAAACGAAGGTATATAAGTTATTTTCAGCCACATAACTGTTTTGTTCATTTAGAGGACTTTGCAATATAAATGAAATTTTACTTTTGAAAATATACAATTTACATCAAAGGATATCTATTTTAACTAACATTTTTGGTTTTTAAGGAAAGGAAAGTGCTTCGTGGATTTTATGTTGGAGCTACGGCAATGAAGAATGAAATACGGCGAAATATTTAGCATTTTAATTAGCAAATTATATATATATAATACGCCGGATTTTCTGGGATATTTAACCCAGAAAATCGGGTGGTAAAAGGGAATTTATAAATAGCTTTTCTAGTAGTTTCAACAATGTCTGTTTTATAAAGGAAATTAAATTCTAGAAAGTATATATTTTACATTAAAAGATAGCGATAAACCAATTGGAAATTCGACAGAGGTAAATTTCATAAGAAAAGGTTTGCTTTCTTTATTATATTTTAACGGTGGAAAACCAAATTGGGCCATATAGATATAGGCAATATTACACATTGATACAAAATTCATGCATAAATCGTAAGTTATAAATTTAAATAGAATTTTGGTTTAAAAAAATGCTACAATCTAACATTTGACAATGTATGATAACATGGTAAAATTTATTTAGAAGGCAACCATAGACTATAATGAATTTTAAATTTGAAGTAATCTAATAGGAATAATATATCTGGGTCAGTTTTTCATCATTTTTACCTTAGTTTAAAAATTTTGGTAAAATTGAATTTATGTTAGTATAATCTTAAAATACCGTTTCTACAATTTAGTCCTATGGCTTTTAAATAATAAAAATAAGTTTAATTACACTATACAACCTTATTCCTAAAAGAGAGAAAAATTCTGTTTGATTTCATTTGACGTCTCTCAAATGATGAATATGACGTAAATATTTAATTCTGATTAGTAATTCTTAAGGAAGTTGAATAAAGCTATGAAATATTTTCAATTAATATAAATTTATACCAAGCTAACATTTTTATATACAGAGTTATTCTGAAATATCTGTAGAAAATTTAAAATTAGGTAAAAAAGGGGGAAGGATAGATTTGTAGCGAAATGAGTGGTCAGAAATGGCGCTTTGATGTGGTTGGAAGTATTTAAGAAACAATTACTGATATTACATCCGAAATTCGGGTATATTTAGCACTCCCCATTATAATTTCTAGACTTCTAATAATCTCCATAGCATGAGATCACGTTTCTTACATAAAAATTATGTATCAAATTGATAAATAATATCAGACACAGTTAACAAGTAGGACAGTATATTCTATATTATCGACTGAACAGCTATACATACTGCAGGTTTCTCTCTAGATATCTTGCTTGGTCCATTCATGAGGTATATAAGGAATTACCCAAATGAAAGTGAGATTGTGGTTCTAGCAGAATTGTTCTACAGTGTAGAACTTTGAGATATCTCTGGTCGGTATCTATTATATTATTGGCGGAAATAAGAAACTTATTTCATCGTTGAGTGAAACAGAAACGACAAAACAAGTAACTGCGTTCTACAGATCTTTCTAGACTCAGCAGTGGTAATGAAATTTTTGCCAACAGTAAATGTTACTGGAATCTACATTTAAGTTGAATGTGTATGTCACAAATTGACCTTTCCGAAGGTACACTGACTTTTACCCTAATGGCAAGAATCGACCGAACCCATGAAAGTCAATTGTACTTCTTATTTTTATTTTTCATAGATATGTATTTGTCAGTATTTTGTTAATTCATTACCAGTAAATGGGGACCAAAAATAAAAATATTTAATTTTTTTTTACCAATCTCCAGTTAAAATCAGTTGGAAAATAGTTAACATTGAAGTATAATGCAGAATTAAAGGTAAAACGTTGTGCAGTCAGAAAATATCGATAAAATATTGCCTATTTGAAAGAAATGTCTTGAGGATTTAATAACTAGTTTCTGTACAAAGGAAGAACATTATTAGAAAATTACAAAGGAACTTCCAATGTATTATAGAAAATAACGCATAAAATCAGAGAAATTTATTTTCTACTTGATTTAGTGCTGTACCGATGGGATATGTTTTTTGATGTCAGAGTCGTGCGGCGAACATTGCTATTGTATTTTTTTCTTATGCTGGTTATGATCTCACGTCATTTTTCCTTCCACAAAACGGGCAATGGATTGCAAAATTTACCTGGTGCGACATTTTGAACTTGCACCTTGTGAACAAGAATCGACTTTAGTTCAAGTCGTATTGTGGAGGCTAAATGCATTTTCAAATTTTGAACAGATGATGTGAACTGTATTTCACTCTTCGAACTATTAGGTCATAACAAGGTAAAAATGTCTGCAATTTCATCTATTTAATTGTCAAATTGGAAACCACTTCACCCAACTTATCTCAACAAATATAAGGCAATAAATAGGCCAGAGGGGAGAAGAACCGATCCACTAGTACGCTTAAGGCGTGTTGAGAGCACCAATCTGACCGACCTGAAAGCGAACAAGTCAAAATCACCAAAACAGAGCACTAGCGGCTGCTGAGCACCCAGAATTCGTCATGCATAGTTCACTGTGGGTTGAGTTTCCATAAAGCGCACAGATACTGTCTTAAACAGGACACTGTAAAATGAAATACGATAAAAACAATCTATCCATACCAATGGGGAAAAAGAATAGACCAAAGCTGCCCAGTACCAATGAGGGGAACACACATTTCCAATCTCTTGTATTTCCACTGGAAAATAATCTAGCCATGAGCCTATTAAAAAATAAAATTAAATCAGATGGCAGAGGCCAGTGGGCAGAAATGCAGACATATATAAAATCAATTTTTCTCCATTGAGGTTCCAAATTGATCGAATCTTTCTCTATGGGCATTTTTAAAAGCAAGCGTTTGCAAATTAAAGGAAAATATTTGCATAGACTTCCCTTTAAAGTGGATAGAAATAATGGGGAATAGAATGGAAAAATGTTAAGTTTTTGGATCAATTTAAAATTTATGTATGAATCATTATGTCTCGTGGTCATAACCAGAGGATCAAGAAGTTGAAACTCTATCTCAAAAACATGTTTAAACTGCAGTAAGCTGAAATACCTCAAAATTAATACACATTTCTCTCATGTTTCAATTTTAAAGATTTTTCGATTTTACATGATGGCGACGTATTTTTTTCTTTTGCATTTTCTGTTTGTAAAATTAATTCTTGAGTTTGTTTTTTTAATCGAATCTAGGGTATGTATAAATCATTATTATTTTATGCATTCTTCATATTTTTTCAATTTTTCTAGACCATGAAATATTATTTTCTATTCATCTCCTTAAATTTATAATTCTTTCATTCGTAATAAAGTTGTGAATTGATCTTTGTAAATTTTTCTTTAACTTGATTTGTTTCATGTGTATGAAGATTAGATTTAGCTTTTGATATTTTACTCACTTCCAGACATTAGTGTTGCAAATTTCAAAACTCTTGCGTGTTCTTGATAAAAATACAATATTTAAATGCTATCAAAACTTAATCACTCTAAAATTAATTTATTAAATTTGATGTAGAATATTAAAAATGATTTCAAGATTCTGTATTAATATGAATTATGAATTAACGGCTAAACAATAGAATGTTATTAAAATAAAATAATTTTTCTTCAAAGTACATGAATAAGTGTACATTGAGTGTTTCTAAAATCTTTTCTTGCTAGATATAATTGATTTCACTTCATGAACTGAGTTAGTCTATTAGCATAAACTTCCCTTAACTAATCTAAGTAGTTAAGAGAAGTTTATGTTTGTAGACTATTACATGGCAAAACGTGCAAGCATGTCAGAAGAGCAAATTTATACTAAAACTCCTTTCCTAATAACGTGACTAGTCTGTATGTTATAAGCACTCAGTTACAGGATACAAGAACTCAAATCATAATTGGAAATTGTGTTGTATTAATCAATAATGTCTAAGGAGCTTATATAATTTTTATTTATAATAACATTAAGTGACGATAATCCCATTATATAGTTAAGAAATAAACTTATACTTAAAGTCTGGAACGAAGATTTATAGATATGTGTCATCATGATACAATTTTCAAGTTGCTTTATAGACTTTGAAAAGTAAGATCTTTATTGATAACTTAATGAATATTGTGCAATTTTCTACATACATCGAAGAAACTCTGTAAAATTTAATGCACTCCTAGTTTAAAGGTCGGATAGAATATTTTACATTGCAATATGGTTTGTCGTTAAAACCTGACAACACATTTTATATTTCAAAACGTATATTCCGAGTTTGGCAATTGTTACGAATTTCATCCTACAACTTTTTTTAATTGAATTTTTTTAAATATAAACTTTAAAATTGTAAAAAAAATCTATAAAATTAAGTGAAAAATCATAAATCATCATTTTTTTTTCTATCACAGAATTTTCATAATGCTCATTTGTATTTGATGAGTCGAAATTTATGCAAAAATATTTCTTTTGCAATTTTTTGTACATTTGATTTTTACTGCAGAAGAAAGATTTAACTATAGTATCTTGTCTTACGTTGAAATTAAAATTTTGTTTCGCATTTACTCAGAATCTTTTGATTAGTTTGAATTAAATAATATAATTAGTAATGGAGTTAATATTACGAGAAATTTTAAAATTTAGAATAACGGAATGAATATTTTGATAGCTTAATCTTTTTGAATACACTCATGGATTAAAATGTCTTCATATTACTGCTTAATTATATCAAAAATACATTTGTCAGTTTGTATATAGAATTCTACGAAATGATTCAAGGTAGCTTCACAGAATTTAAACATGTCCTTCTGGTACCCATTTCTGACTTTTTATTAAAACAAATATTGCCTTTAAAATCCTATTGTGAAAAATTCTGAAATAAGAATTATTTAAATAAATTTAAAACAACGATACAAATATATGTAATTCTGTTAAGTATTTCTAGTATGGCAGTACTAAAAGTATTGAAATAAATTTTTAATAAATAATATTATTCGTAATATTTATAACAAAGAACGAGTTTAAATTCTGGGTTGAAATCGGTTAATAAATTTTAATGTACGGGGTGTTTCTGAACTTGAAGAGGAAATAAAAAAACGTCAATAGGAATTGGATAATTTAGGAAAGCAGGGTCCTAAATGGGTGGTTGGAATTATAAGCGAGTTCTCGATGTCAACACGTCAGGATTTCTCATTGTTGTATGGGACTGAGTGAGGTGGCCGCGAATCATTTTTTTCTGAATTACTTGATATTCACTGATGTTTTCGCTGATGGAAATGGACGTGTAATTGTCCGATTGTATCGGGAAAGATTTCCAACGAGGCGAATACCAAATCATCAAATATCCGCTCATGCGCATCAGAACCTGTGTGAACGTGGATCCTTCAGAGTTTTGATAAAGGACAACGGACAAGTGCGACCAACACGAATAACAGATTTGAAAGAGGTCTGTTGAATGTTGTGGACTAAATTTCCAACACCAATATACTTGTGGCGCGTCTTGTACAGTAAAGGCTCATATCATTTTCATCTTCATAGTCCAAGTACTGTAGATGGAAGATTATCCACCACGTGTTGCGTTTGCACAGTAGTTTCTTCAAAAAAAATGTCTAGTACTTCTCATGTTCTCTTTATTCACTGATGAAGCGTCTTTCACACATAAGGTGTTACATATTCACAACATGCACATATGGATTTTGAGACAATCCACACTTTCGGCGGGCCGATATTCCTGCGAAAGTTTTACGGTGAATGTGGTTTCAACACGATGGGCGTCACCTCATTATGGAATTTCTGTGCGTAACCATGGTGGATCCTTCACATGGCCCCCAAGGTTACCTGATTTACCGCCTCCTGACTTTTATTTGTGGGATTCCATGTACAAAATGATAGAAATTCAGAAATGGACCTTTTTGCAAGAGTATGCATTATTGTTATAATCCGTGAAGTATGTGGTATTTTTGAAAACGTTCGCAAATCCATGCAGCATAGGTATCAATCGCTCATGAATATCGATGGGCGAAATTTTGAACACCTCCTCTGAAACTTTTAATTACTGTACTATTTCTTCTGTAATAAAGCGCTTAATACTGCTTTCTGTATTGTGTCCTTGCTTTATCTTTATCTCTTTAATACTTGAGGGCTGCATCTGGGACTATTCTTTCCTGTGTGCTTCTGATTCTTAGTGATTTTTCCTTCCTCCAGTTCGAGTTTCTTGTATGTTGAATTCAGAAACGCCCTGTATATATAATGCAGAGCTAAGCCATTCTCCTTTTTTTTAAGATAAATAACAATAATTATCATTATGTCTTGAAGTATAATAATATAAAATGTCTTCTCAATGAATGTATTGTTGAATATCAATCTTGCGACTATTAAACTTACAGAAAATCTGTTACTTTTCTTCGGCACTAGTTTGCGATTCTATTTCAGAATGTTTGACACAATAATAGCAAGAAATAAAAATATTAAAACTTAATATATTAGTAAAATAATGTGCCTGTGTGCCCTAGAAAGTTTTTTCTTATGCCCCTGTTTCTAATTTCAAATTTTTCAAGGTAACTGCTATTAATCTTATCCTAATTTCTTTAGATTATCCAGTATGCTGATTATTTATCTGCCATTATGCGAAGGGTTTTAGCACGAAACATGCGTAACACTCTCTCCCAACATCCTAAATAATCTCCAAAATGTATTTCACACAGAATGCTCTAAAGCAACAATTCATCTTTGTAGTGAGCACATTACTAAAATTGAAATAAATATGAATAAAATACTTGCAAAAGTATGTAGTAACCTCAAAAGAGCTAAAGTTCCAAAAAGGAATCGCTTAAAAATGATTTTTGTTCCATTGTCAGCTATTAGCTTAGAAATTCTTATTGCAGAAAAAAAATGCGGAAATCTGTATTTTCATACTATTCCCATACCTCCTAAATCATATTTAGTAAAATATTTTTAGAATACTACTAACATAAATGTTTAACTTCTGCGTAATCAAAACTGAGTTATGAAGCTCTTTATATTGTTATAGAATTGACGAATTTGAAATATTTATAAAGATGCTTCAAGAAAGTTCACCTACTTATTGGACTCCGTATTTTCGAGGTTGGCCTGAAATATTTAAATTCAAAGCTTCGTAATTTCTTCAATAATTATGAGTTCAATTATCAGTATATGTATATATAATACGAGTAGTTTTTAGTAGTAGCCTAAAGGGTGAAAACTTTTCATAGATGTTATTTTATAAAATACCATTTCTTATCCTACCGGTAACAAGAGTCTCTTCTATGAAATTCTAAATTTGATAAAATATAGCAGCAGAAAAACAATAAAATATCAGGAAAATTCTGAATAACTCATTAAATATTAGTATTATAATCTTCGAAACCATGAAATTTAATTTAGATATACTTACGTTCCCTTTCGAAGTAACACGATGGCTATTTTGGGAAGGACCTTGTAACTTTGAAACTTGGATAAATGACGAGTACGACACATGAGTGGTACCCTGTCCAAACTTCCTCTCTCCACTAACGGGAAGTCTTTGACCCTGATGGATTTTGCGTGCACTAGACCAGCTTAATCACCGTGTTGGTGAAACCGTATTTTGAATAAGCTCCCTAGGCCGAGCCTTTGAAATTATGCAGATGGTGATTCATATATATAATTGAAAAGTAATTTAATTCAAAATGGGGAGGAATGAAGATAAAAAGACGTATTTCACTCAATGGATATAATCAAACCGATTTTTTTTTGTCATACAAATAGAATTTGGTGGTAGCTTAATTTACAATATGCACCACAAAATTATTACCAACGATAAGCTACATAGGATGAAACGATACTCTGAATATTCGTAAACCTCTATTCGACTCATCTTTCACTCAGAAGATTGGCTTTCACTGGAGAAACCAGATGCCTTCAAACATTAAGTGAAATGTTTTATGGTATATAGCACATGAACACTAGAAAACGTTGCTTGCTGCTATGAAAAAGAGTAACCCCTTTCCTGATAACTGCATTCTCCAATTGGATGGGGCTGCGGTGGCCTGGTGGTAAGGTCTCGGCTTCGGAACCAGCGAAGAACCGTAGTGTAAGAAGGCGCATGTTAAATCCGTCAGGGCCAAACATCGTCCTTTGGTGTGGTGTAAACGTTGGAGAGGGGATGGCAGTTCAGGTGTCGTCCTTGTCATCTGACGGCAGTTCAAAATTACGAGGTTCGTCCCAAAATATCCTTAGTGTTGCTTTAAAACTGGACGTTAATATAACTAAACAAACCCTAATTGCATGTCTACACTGAATATCTGAATGCTGTTACCGATTCTTTTTCTTATCTTATGTAATTCCTAGTTCTATAAATTATAGAATTTTTTGTTTGTTAAATTACTAATCACTTTGTCAATAAATTCTATTTTCCTGAAGAAAAAATACGCTGTTTTTTTCCTTTGTAGATAGCATCTTTTTATTTCCATTTATCTGTGAATGATTAATTTTTAAAGTTTTTCTAGTACTTTGCATCCCTTTGTATGCCCAAGTGTGATTACGTGCTTCCTATAAGCAACAAAGCATTCATTTAAAAATGCAAGCTTTACATAAGAAGCTTAGATAGAAAGAACGTAAATAACGAAGTATTTTACAATGAAATATCTTCTCCGGAAAAGTTACTAGACTCTGATAGAAAAGTAACTAAAAAAATATTCTTTGTAGTGGTAATAACTTTTTATTCTAGCTTAAAAAAACATTTTTTTTGACACAGTTTCATTTTTATAAAAATTTGCAAGCTGAAAAAATGTTTGTTGAAAATTTCGAGATATCTGTTTTGATTTTATCTTGAACTCAATGTAAAAATGCGTGTTCTTTAATTAATGTATCTTTAATTCTGAATGTGCAATTAGTATCTAAGAAACGAGAGAAAAAAAACCCCGAAAAGCTTTTCTCTTCTTCGAAGTGTCTTTCACAAAGTTTTTCTTTTCAAAGAAGCTAAATAGTAAAGGAAATTTAAACGAACACCACTTTTTATGAAATTGGGAGTATTTGAACAAAACATTTCCTAAAGGAATTCTCAAGCATATAAAAGTGCATCATAAAAGGGTTTTAAAAATAGATAATATCTGAAATATCTAAATTCTATCATTCATTGTGTATGACAAGCGACTTATCTACTTCTTCAGCCATGACAGTATTTCTTCTACATATGCAGTATAGTGATAGACGGAAATATGAAAGAAAGCTTTTAGTATAAAAGATATAAAAATAATTAAGGCCGAGCTGTTATGAAAAATATCCTTACTTATGAAACCCAGAAAGGTATGCATTTTATAAACATCAATAAAATGCTTTGTCAAAAAGTTTAAAAAAAACCCGAACAAAGAATTTTTTCAGCGCAGTTTAAAATGCACATGGATTTACTACCCGAAAATACTAAGCCTGTGAGACGTGCTGAAAGTTCTAAAAATTAAAGGTTTTTAAAGTGGGTAGAAAATTCCTCAATAGTTTTCATTTCAATGTTTTAAAATCTTTATTTCTGAAAATGATACTTCTATAATTATTTTCCATCCCTTCTAAATAGGTGGCAATTCTATATAAGAAGAGCAATAGAAGCCTGGATTAAAATTTTCTTGCATTGAGAAAATCAAACACATAAGAAATCGCACATTTTTATAAAAAGAAATATTACTTACTCTTAAACAAACTGCAAATAATAATAACAGAAAAAACTTTTTTTTGGCAAAATTTCAAGAAATAAAATAAATAAATAAATAAAAAACTACGGAAAGAGCAGATGGAAATTTCAAAACTTAATTCATGCGTACTAGTATCCCAAAGCTTAAAATCATGAATTTTCAAAAGCAGCTGTATTACTTCTGTAGCCAATTCACAAACCTTTCTCTAGCTCTGATTCACAAGAAGTGATCAGAAAATAGAACGAAGGAAATCTTGATGAAAACTTTGAATGAGAAAACTAGAAAGTGGAAATCGATCTTTTCTGAACAAGATCACGTGCTCTACAGAGATGCTGTGCAATGTAATTGCTTTGCCAATCGTCATAGAGAGGGGAGGGTTAGGGGGGTAGGCAGATAATAAAGATCAGACGTATCCGTGTAAAAAAGGTTTAATAATCTTCACCTTTTGCGATTGCTAGAGAACTCGTACATGAAACTCATGGATTAAATATTTATTTTACTTTTTTATTATAGGCTATTTCTAGCTGAAGGTAGCATGAAGCTTTACTCGGATTTCCAAAGCGAGATAAACTCGTATTATTCGAGGTTGTTAACCCCAAAATGTTGTTAAAGAATTACAATGACTAATAAAAAGAGTTGGTTCCCACACGGTTTGTCATTAACTGACCAAAGTACACAATCATATGATTCTTCTAGTCTAGTGAGACTTCGGGTAGTTTGGTTTTTTCTTTTGACAAAAGAAGTTGCGTTAACACATGAAGTTGACTATGCTGAGTCAAACAAAAATGTTAAAACCGTATTAATGTAAAAGTTTGAAATTATAAAACAGTAGATATAAAATGGTACTCTAAATTAATTAACCTTTCAAAAAAACAGTAAAAGATGGCATTTGTTTTTTGATAGGCCAAATATTTTATTATCAGTTCTATTAGGCAAGACTTCTCATATCCACTTTTTTGCTTTTTATGACGTATGTTAGGTTTTTTTCGCCTATTTAATGTTTGATATTTAGAGAATCATTTTCTCGTTTTATAGTTTATTGTAGCGAAATTTAGAAATAATTAGTTCAGGCAAGCTAACGTAACTAGACTAAATGCCAATTTTTAAATATTTTTCTATGTAATACTCGCATCGATCCAGCTTACCCGATTGGGTGTAAGGCCCGTAGTGGGCTCGTGGAGAAATCAAAAGCAAAAATATATTCTACATGCATCAGCCGAAAAAGGGTGATGATTAATTACATGAAACACCAAAAACTACTTTTATAAACAGAAATGTTAAAAGAATGCAAATATTGCAAGCATCTAAATATTTGAAAGTATAAAAGGCTTTATACTTTTAATACACGTATACGTTATACAACAAGTGTCAAGAAGTTGCATTAACCAAACAGGAAACGCATAATTGATAGTAAATAATTTTTAAAAGAAATAGTAACAATAATTGTACCGAAAGTGTCACGAAGTCAATTTTAGACGCAATGCCAAACTTTTATACAATTATAAATACAATAAAAGCCCTAAAATACTTTTATAAATGGTAAAAATGATCCATTGTTTGACAGTTCAAACATCCAAGACCACGACGTATCAAAAACCCAACCACCAGCAATGGCACATAAACATTTTTGAAAGAGGTGCTAAATGTATGGACTTGCTAATTTTTATTTTTGTAATAAAATGCCAAGTGTAAAATTTATTATAAAACGCATAAAGTATAAGATGCATCAAATGTAAACCAACCCATCTACGATGTAATAAAACTTGTTTTATTTAATAACAAACTAACTAAACTTTGATGAAAAGCAAAAAAAAAAAAAAAAAAAAAAAAAATTGTATATAGGTAGCCATACATTTTGTATAGTATACCTCATTTTGTAAACCATACATACATACAACTTTATAAAAAATTCTTTTATAGTGGTAGTATATTTTTATAAAGTTGTATGTATGGTATACTATACAAAATGAACATAAGGGTTAAAAACATACCTAAAGTAAATTTGGTATTTTAGGTAACTAAACTAAAAGAAATACAATTTGTTATCGAATTTACAGTTTAAATATTACAGGACTTTACTCTTCACGAGAGAGAAATTGCTATGTTTATATAATTGAAGCAAAATCTTCTGTCGAAAAGAAGAAACCTTTTTTTTTCTCTAAAAAACAGAATTGGAAGCATTGGAAGAAACTAAACTGTGATATTTCTAGGGATTTTCCTGTTTCACTTTCTGTAGGAATGAAATGAAATAATTCAAAAATGCATGGGAAAGGTTTCATGTTGGAAGCCTTAATTTTCTATTAATAAAGTTTCGTATTTTATTCTACGTCAAATCGTGCAGTATTTTCTGAAAAATCTTTTATGGGTTCGCTGTTTACAATGCTTTCAGAACCATAATGTCTAGAAAAGACGATGGCAAAGTTCGTTTTTCTTGAAAAAATCTGGCTATTTGAACTTTAGCCTATGCTTTATCAAATATCATTGTAAAAATATATATATAAACTCATAACGGAAGCATAGTTAGCATTATTCAAAATAAGAAGAAATATACTAAATTAGTAATTCTTTGTCTTAAGGAAGCTCATTACATAGTTCTCTAAGCCATGACAACAAGAAAAAGAAGAGTAGAATTTTATTGGAATCGAAACAAATTGATACTCTGTTCATGAAAAAAAAAACTCTCTTAAAAAAGGCAAATACATAAACAACTACTCACAAGAACGGGAAAAAATGCATTTAATATGAACATTTTAAAAGTTCGAAATTAATTGGATTTATTTTTATTTAATTATATTAATGTTCTGCTTTTAAGCAAACAATGGATATTTTGTTACTGACAACGTAAATTCGAACCACAGTTAGGAGGTAAGCCATGAGAACGACATTCGGAAATTAATTGACAGCGCACACGTTTGAAACTGACTCGGAGAATTTGTTCTTAAATATTAAAAAGCCGAAACCATCTACATCAATAAATCAATTAAATATAAAATGGCTTCAAAATTGCACTTTTAGTAATGTCTAAAAGGAAGAATCGTTTAATTTTACTTTTTATTTTCAAATTTATTGTAAAGATATTAATATTTTTGTATATTTAATTATAAAGTGTGCCACTTGTATAAATAAAAATTTCAATAAATTAATTGGTTAATTGATAATAAAGTTCTAAAAATTTTTAATTAGTGTATTGCCATCGGGAATATACAAGTGTTCGAAATTCGAAAACCCAAGCACGACCAGAAGTGTGTCAAAAATTGATTACAGTATTCCACCTTTGCAGTCATTAAACGAGTTATGTTAAATAAAAGCATTTAAAAATGGGATTTTTTTTCGGATATATGTACAAACTCAAGATCCAATATTCTACACTTTTCTATTGATTTTTTTCCGTATGCTATTATGATATTAATGGACCAATCAATGCTTTTAAACATGCCCGTTAGAACTCATTCAAACATCAGTGATGTATCGTTTTTATTTATAGATGAATTCAACATATAGAAATTAAACCAAAAGATAATTTTTCAAAGGTATAAGGTGGTAAGGAGCTGCTTCAGGATTTTAGAATTTTAGGTTTGAGATTCAGGACATAGTGTGGTGATGAAATTTAGAGAGTGGGGTATGCTCTCAAGTATCATCCTCGTTGCTTAATTTAAATACAAAAACTATTAGTTCTGCCTCCAAATATATCTCTTGTAACTTCAGAATGAATTAAGAACAGTTTTTCAAAATTCCTGAGAACCAAAGATTTCATAAATGTTTCCTTCATATATATATTATCATATACATATATCGTATGAATACATAAGCCTTTTTACAAATATGAATTAAAATCTGATTTGAATTGATATCTTTGATTTAAGCCCTATTTTGTAATGTTTTAGCTATATGCAGATGAATAATCCGCTTGGAATCGATCTAATCGGGATTTATATATTTGATTAAAACCTTTTTTTAAAACATATTTAAGCGTATCATAGACGAAGAATCCTATAGGAAAAATATTTCCTTTCAGTATCGACTGATTGACTGCGAAAAACCACTATTAAGAGATGAATAGGATTGTTCGTTTTTGAAATATTTACAAAAGTTTAATTTGATGCAAAATAATTTTTCAAATTGATTTTAATTTCAAAAGAAGGATAACAGTAAAAATAATTGCAATGTCTTTACTATTCCTATATTATAAATTTATCACGTTAACTACTGCGTGGATCACCAGCGATTCATATGTATTATCAAAAGAGATGACCCATTCTCTATTGCATTTAAGAAATAGCAAAAAAGGGGACAGGCATCTAATTAGATAAACGATTTGAATCACAAGTATAAACATGGCGGCGAGCATGTTAAAATATAATTCGCTTTATAAGATAGCAGTGTTCTATGCAATTGATGGTTTGGCAAATGCATTTTATGTAAATGGTTGTTCAAACTGAAAGGTATATTACTAAACCGAAATAAATTTGAAGTTAAATTAATCTTCTATAGAACATTATTTAAATTTATAGAAATGGTCTTGAAAACCATATATTTAATATTTGGCAGCAAAAACAGTTGACTGAAAAAAAGATTTCTTTTTTGAGCAAAAATAAAATATTAAAAATAAAAAAAAGGATAAAAAAAAGCGCTTTCAATAATACGAACGAAAGAAGAAAATATTTAATTAAAAATCTATAGGTCAAATCAAAATCATAAAAGCATGAACTGCTGATAGATATCTATATATATGTTATATATTCTTAATTTTTTTATGAATATTTTTCAATTTTTTTTCCTTTTGACATCCATTTGCGGCTTTCTTACTTCGCACATATAAGATTTTGTGTTGTCCTTCTTATTTTTCGCTTATTTTCTAACTTTTATTATACTACTAAATTATTGTTCCTAATTTTTTTATTTTGTAATTTTTAATCTTTATGTGACATATTAATAACATTATATCTTAAAATAATAGATTATATCTTGCAATTATTTTTCCTCAGATTCACTAACGAGGAAAGATTTTATAATTAAAATCTGTCGATTTACTGGTAATTAATTGAAATCTTTAAAATGTGTACTGTCATCGGGAATATATACCTTTACAAAATACCATAAACTTGTTTACCAGGGAGAGAGAAAAAAAATCAATTAATATTCTCATCTTTTTAGAAACATGAAATATATGAAAACATCAAATTTAAAAACAATGTTACATTTAATATCTAGAAGTAAATTAAATTTCCTGGGTAATCCTCTTTAAAATGGGAACTTAGCTCCGAAGGAAAAATTCAAGAGTCAATGTTTTCAAGTAGTAAATCTGCATCTTAGAAAAATGTTTGGACTATCTCAAGGAGTTTTATGATTAAATGTGAATATTTCATTTAATACGAAAACATGTAGTCAGTAAGCAAACGATTCGAATTTCTAATTAAAAAAATCTATACACGACTTTAAAAAGACACCATTTAAAAGATTTCTATTTGCTATCGTTACTGAAACATAAAACCAGAAGTTACGGTTTTGCAAAACTGTTTTTCTGTTACAAAAAAAAAAAAAAAAAAAAAAAAAGTCAGATTTTTCTGGGACAGAATTTTACTGAAAAAGTCGCAACAAGAATGACAAAGAATGAGAGAGAGAGAAAAAGAGAATTTTTTCTTTGAAAAAGAAATAAAAATCTTTAATTAAATATTTAGGAGGAAAATGTCCGGTTATTCTTTTTGAAAAAATACAACACGCAGCTAATGCGGGACTCTTTTAAAATATTTTTTTCTCTGTATTTGAATTCTATTGTTTCGAACTGAAAAGGCATTTCAAAAAAATTCTTTCTTGCTGAAAGATTTTTAGTTGAAGTTTCAACTTTCTCTTGAAACCTATTTATCTGTTTTGGTAAGAACAAATATTGTTTGGGTCCATATCGCCTCGGAAGTTGATTTAAACTTTCGTCTCTTTGTATACTTTTTTTCAAATCCTATTGTTGTACAAGGTACAATTGTAACAATCTCTTGGGACGGTTTTAAATCTGAAGTAAGTATTTTGTTCTAAAAGCTGCTTAAGAAGTGATTTTTTTTGTAACTTCATATCATTGTTTAGTGTTTTGTATTCATTATTTCTAGAGACTGTTCAAATGATTATGTAACATATATCTGTATTTAAATGAGTAGAATTTTTTAGTACGAAAAAAGGGATTGGATACTAACTAGCTTGAAGTTATGTTGGCATTTAATAATGGAAACTTTACTGCTATTAGAATTTACGCCCTCTGCTTTCTGTTTATTAAAGAGCTTTCTTATGACTGTCTGAGCGATAAATAATGTATATGAAAAGTTTCATAAAGATATTTTCATATAGTATATGAAACTACAACAAAAAAAAAGCAATCATTATGAAATTAAATTAAAAGTAAATATTTCCTGAATCAAAACTAATAAAAGATACATTGTGCAGGGTGAGCAAAAAACTTTAAAAAATTATAAAACCCAGAAAATTAAGCAGAATAAAAAACGGTTTGCAGGTTTAGCATCGATAGGGTAAGGGATTTTTTTTAAAGGTAAGTAGGAAACAAAAACAGCCGATAGGTGGCGTTTTGTACATAAGTGAAAGAAAAGACAGGCAAATAACAAAAATAATGTTATGAATAATTTATTATAGCAATGTGTGTTCCACATTTAGACGACATTTCCACATTAATGGTAATATTTCCATTTCGGCAACAAAAATAATGTTATGAATAATTTATTATAGCAATATGTATTCCACGCTTAGACGACATTTCCACATTAATGGTAATGTTTTCATTTCGGCTGCAACGCGCGCTGAATGTGTCTGCCTTAGACTTGGTCGTCCGGATCTTACACGATCCTCCAGCGAACCAGTTTCCTCAAATCACTGAGCAAGCGTTATGAGGCTTGCTATTTAAAGGCCCTTTTCCAGTCTTCACATTTTTCTGAAGTCGAAATTTACGCAGTGCAACAGTCGCTGATTCTTGATTCATGTAAAACAGCTTCACCATCAAAGCTTTATCTTTCCCACTCATCATCCTTGTTTTCTTAAATGGCATAGATAAGAGAACTTGTTCTGGATCAAGAGGGCAAGTATTTACTTTGTCTCATTTGCCCATTTCGAACTAAGTCGTTCACACCAGCGCCATCTGTCAGCTGTTTTTTTTAATTTTTCTTATTTTTAAAAAAATCCCATGACCTATCAATGCTAAACCTGCAAGCCGTTTTTTATTTTGGATATTTTTTCGGGGTTTATGATTTGTAAAGTTTTTACATACTTTTTGACCACCCTGTATTTAGAGAGCACCAGTGCTGTTACATCTAAAACACAAATGAAATTACCAAATCAGAAATAATTCAAGCCAGTTACTTTTTGTAATAAAATCTCCATTTAAATATTTGTCATTCATTCTCTATTCAAATATTCGTCAACCTAGAGTTATAGGCGTATTCAGCTTTAAACGCGAGAAAATTGAATTTAGTTTCACGCTGCGATAGGTTTATTTTCTTCATAAAAGTTTTTGGTGTTTTTACTTTCAACTGGTATGTTCTTTGCTTTTATATTTTATTGATGTTTTTTGGTTTTAAGATTTCATTGTCTTTTTGTAGTTTTTGGTTTGATTTGCAGTGGCCTTGCTTAGATTTAAATTTTGAAATAATATTTTACTTATTATTGTGTCATTTATTGTCTTTGATCTTATGATACTAAATCTTATCTCCAAAACCTCAAGTTCTTGGAATTTTCGGGTCACGAGGGATCAATATTTGGGCGAAGGTCAGAACCCTCACAGAAAAAAATCCCTGGTTTGAATCCCTGCCTGATGGTGACCATTGAGAAAGTTTTCAGGCCGGATTCATCATTTCTTTCTTTTTTGTACCATTTTTGCATTTAAACTTAATATTTATTTCTAATTTGGTTCATACAAAGTATATACAATTCTTATGTTAAAGTTTTAATATATTATATTGATAGAATTCACTTTGTGAAATAAATATGCTATTAAATTTGTTAGCAATTTGAATTTGTGTAAATAAATACCCGAAACAAAACCTACATATTTTTATAGCCAAAGCTGAAATAAATTTTAAGGTAAGAAGAGTTTTCTCTGTTTTTCATTTCATAGGAGGCGTTTAAAATTGTGTATTAAATCCTTAAAAAGGAAAAGTTTCAGTAAAAAGAATGTTATTGCAAAACACACACACACACACGCACACACACACACACACACACACACACACACATTAAAAAAGCATATATTACACAATTAAGTTTGTATGTGAAATTTGTTGATAAGCTGGTGGTAAGTTTATAAATTGTTCAAATGGTAAAATTAAAGAACAGAATGTTTTAATGAATTAAAACATTCTGTTCTTTACATTTAAAAGGATCTACATTTATAAAGGAATATCCCGAAGTATGCTTAATGGTTTTCATAAATCATAACTTGAATAATTAATTAGGCAAAAAGCTATACTGAAAGGGGAAAAAAAAATCAATTGTGGCTATTAATAAAAAAAAATCCAATACGCAAGTTACAGTTAGAATAAAAAACCATTCTCTCTGACATCGTTAATAAAATATAAAAACAGGAGCTGGAGGTTTTCAAAACGAATCCTTGAAATATATATATTTTTTAGATTTTGAAAAAAAGTCCCTCGCTGGAAAAATCACAATGAGAGAGGCAATGAAAGAGAGGAAAAGAATCTCAATTTTCTTTCAAGTAGAAATAAAAATAATTAAATACTTTGGGGAAAAGGATGATTGTTTTGTTATTCTTTTCGAATAAAAATAGAACAGACTTAATATGGGATTATTTTCTGTTTTTTTTTTCTCTATAAATTCTAAGTTTCTCTGTGTAAACCTAAAAACGATTTCTTTTTGAAGATGTTTACTTCCACTTTAAATATACTTTTATAAGAATAAACATTTGTTTGGATATATAGCACCTCGGGTGTTAATTTAAAGTTCTATTTAAGTATATCCTTTTTTCACTCCAAATTCTGTTATGGCCAAAATAATCACAAAAATTGACTACTCTGACCCGCCGGAAAGCACACGGAAAAAACTTGAATGACCAGACCGCCGCAACAGCAACACTGCGGGAACTATAGTTGAGTCTTAAGGGCCCTCACCGGCCACGGTACAACCCTTCCCTAAGGAAGTACGTACCGTCATCCATGGGAGGAGACAGACCCAACCTTTTCGTGTACCCACAAAGGTGGTCAGAACCTATCACCATGTCCGAAGCTTCTCGTCCTCAATTACGATGTACCCCTTCCCCTCATGGCAATAATGACCAAAGTAAATATTTTGGTCCAAAAATTGTTGAAAGAAATATTTTTTTGGAATTTACATGTTATTGTTCACTGATTTTTATCATGATTGTTGGGATACAATTCAAATTGTCTTGAAATAAATGACTTAAATGAATAATTTTTTCGAGCCGTAGAGTATCTGAAGCACTTCAATATGTATTTTATTAACGTGAAATTAGTTTGGTATTTAGTAATAGAAACTATAATGCTATTTGAATTTTACGCTTACAGAATTCCATTTATTGACGAACGTTTAAGAAATAAACAAAGAATTATTTGTTTGAAAATTATTTAGAAGGAAAATTTACCAGCTCAAAATGAAAGGGTTGATGTTTTCCACAAGTACTTTTATCATTATCTAGCAAAGACAAAATTGGTTGCTGTCTGAAAAAATACTGAAGAGCAAAAATATTACAAGTACATAATTTATTAAACATAATATCATCTTGAAGCTTAAATCCATAAACACAAAACTTATATCAACCCCAGAAAACACTTTGTTTTATATCAAGGATTTCAATTTCAAAATCTCTATAATTTTTAAAGAAGCAGGCAAGTAAACAATCGAAACAAGTACAAGAACTAGAATAAATTAATGATTTCTTTCCTGTTCTTTTCTGCTATCATATTTTTTGCTCTCATGGATATATCTAGCACTTAACAAAAAAAATTCAAAACTATCCAATGAGAATGCTAAATTTCCGGATTTAACGTTTGTTTCCTTTCTAAATGAAAGTAATTTTTGGCACTGATGAGCATTTTCATGGAAGGAAATAATTTCATATGCAAATATTCGAGTGTTTTGAAGCCTGGTTGGTAAATATATATAAAGTTCGGCTAACAATTTGAAATCAAATGAATTTTAATTTCAAATTTGAATAGTATTTGATCTAGATGATCTCTTTCGATGTAACACGATGAGTAATTCTTGTTGAATGATGTGGTTCATTATTACTTGTAATAATTTATTTAGAATTAATTAAAAGTTTTAAAGTAATTCCGAATTTATATTTTTTTGTTGAATTGTTTGCTGGTTCGTATTGCTATTTTTTGTAGGCCATATCAGTCTGAACCAATCTGAAATACTTGATTTTGAACATTCTCGTAAAACATATTTCATTTTTTTTCCTCTTAAAAACATTTAGCAAATCACTATTCAAAAGAACTTATTTCTTGAGATAAATTACCTAGAATAAGATTAAGAAACAAGATTATTCCGAAAAATTTTTTTATCCTTCGAAACTTGGGAAGAGAAATACTGAAATATTTTAAGGAAAATAAAATATTAAATTAAGGAAAAGAGAACTTCTATTCATGAAAATAGTTTTTTAATGTAATTAGCTTTCTTTTTATACTTGGTTCATTCATGAATGACATGCTCAGTAAAACTTATTTGTAGACACCGTTTGACAATGGACTCTCTAATTAATAAAATGCGTTCAATACAGTCAAATAATTTAAAATGTAAATCTCATTCATGCTTTTAAATATATTTCAAAGAATTTCAAGAAATTTCGATAATCTTAACTTTCAGTTAATTGCTCCGGGGGACATTCAGATATGGGGATAAAAAGTTGTCATATAATCGAGTAGGTTCTCCTTTTCATAAAGAATATAAAAATGATGTTTCCATCGCCGATGGCGGGGCA
The DNA here is from genome assembly GCF_947563725.1 of Argiope bruennichi. Taxonomy (NCBI): domain Eukaryota; kingdom Metazoa; phylum Arthropoda; class Arachnida; order Araneae; family Araneidae; genus Argiope; species Argiope bruennichi. The sequence continues at coordinate 65,706,164 of NC_079162.1, read as the reverse complement.
TACTTCCAACTTGAGGAGTGGATTCAATGGCTGGTGATGGTTATTTTGGAACGGATCTTAATACCAGCACTACTATTCGCAGTGAAGGGTCATTTAGATACCCCAGATGGTCGAGTGATTGGATTTGGCATGTATTACCGTTTTTCACATTTTTTATGCCTTATGTTTAAGTGACCTCTCCGGGGTGGCAGTTCGAATTTATGGAAAGGTATTTCGAACAAACATCTTTGTTTCCTTTGTATGCACAGTAATGGCTGATTAACGACTTCATCTCCTATAGAGAGAGGAGGACGCTAGTATTTCCATACCTATTTCTGAAATTTCCATTCATGGTATGCTTGTAATGGAATCTGTTGTGCATTATTCACTGCCTCGGCGTTGTTATTTATAAATATTCCATCATTCATTTATTTCGTATTCCGAAACTGATCAAGGATTTGTCTGCAATATTTATTTCTTAGCTGATCCTACTGGAGATTTCTTGAGTGCGAGGAAGAGAAAGTGTTTTCTAAATTAGTATTTTTCAGTCCGTAAACTCCACATTAATGATGTTGCAGCTAGTTAATAACTCAAATATTGTTAATGGGTCATCTCTCTTCATGGCTTCATAGAAGAGGCACTCGAAATAAAGTGTATTTTTTATGGTTATCAGAGCTTATGTTGCTATTTGAAGTAGTTCCGGCATCCAGTTATTTGCATACCATTGCATTAGAAAGAGTTTCTTTTGGGTATGTTTCTGTGATCATAATTAAATTGTTTTAATTATAAACGTTCAAATAGGCAAACGTTCAGAAATTGACAGTTTTTAGACTCTTATTAAAAAAAATAAGAGTAGAAGCTAAAAAAATAAGAGTTTAAGCTGTAGAAAAATGCTTCTGGCTTTACGAATGAAAATGAAAATCTTAAAATTCACAGTAGATATTCACTTTGAATAAAGAAAAAAAATCCTGGCAAAAAAGGCATTCGCTTTGTCGGTATAATATAGATAAATACTTACTTTAGGTTGACTTTCAGATTTGCGTTTCAGTTTTATATCCGATACTTTTTTTAAAGTAAATCTATTGGAATATCAAGATTTTTCATCACTTGAGTTACATTTCCTAACAAAAAAGACAATTTCACATTTCATTTTTTAATACTTTATTCATTGCAATTGTCAAAATAATTAGTTTTGAGCTTTTCAGGAAACAATAGAAAAGTTTAAATAGAAATAATAGAAAAACAAATAGAAAAGTAAGCAATTTGTGTTAGAAAATATTTTTTAGAATCTGGTGGAAATTATTTTTTCTTTTTAACGATTTAACGTGCTACGGCGAAAAGTTTAAAACTTTAATCCTCAGCTTTAGATTCGTTTCCATTTTGTTTAAAGCCTTTGTTTTTGCATTACTTCGTCGATCTGTTTTTTTCCAAATACGCGTCCTTCTGAACATATAATCATTGTAAAAATGTAATTTTCATTTGTTTTGGGAACAAAATGTAGAAATTTTTTTTTCTCCAGTCTTTGGGGGAATAAACTGTTTGGGAAATACTTAACAGCGTCAGATTAAGTACATAATTGAGTTTAGCAACTATCACATTTTAATTATCCATTTAAAAATTGGATTAATTTTTTATGACAGATAATACTACTTATTACCGTCTTAATACATTTAATGGAAGAATTAAGTAAACTGTTTTTTAATAGCAGTTTTAATGAAGTTAATATCGCAACATTCTTTTTTTAAAATCGGAACCTAGCATTTGTTTTTTTTTCATTGTTGTAGCTCGTATCGAGGAAAAGAGGGTTATCGAATGTCATTTTGTTTCATGGAAATAACTCGGTGTACTATATGGTGAAATAAAATATAAACTATTCAAGATGTCTTGGACAGATTTCAAAATTGCGTAAAATAAAAAGGTATGGGAAAAAATGCCATGAATTTGCAAGCAATTTTGAAGTTATTGGTGGAATGACATTTGTAACATGTTGTATTATTTTTTACAAAATAGTACAATACCTTTGATACACACAACTTTTCCCATAAAAGAATTCAAATAAATGATATGGTTATTTATTGAATATTTCTCATTTATTCCTCATCAAGCCACCCCTCGCTTTCTCTCTCGGATTCTAGAAATAAACAATCATGAGAAACAAAACTTGAGATTTGTTAGTAATACTTAGCATCCAAAAAGCACTACTATTCTTGGATAGTTTTTAAAAATAATTTTGTAACGTGTCCAAGACTTCTCGGACACTGTTTTACAATGACTGTAAAAGAAATTTAATTGTCTTTACATTTCTATATGAAAGTTTTACTAAAGAAGCATTAAAAAAATCTAACTGCATAAACAATAAGAAAAATATATAATAAAGATAAGAAAGATATAAATAAGGATAACATTATGGAGTAAAGTTAAGGATAAAGAATTCAATAAACAAATTTTCAAATGAATTTTTTTTTACAGTAATCCCAAGCATGTGTTACATTCCAATCTTGCAAATACTAGAAGTTCTTATACTTCGATTCTCATGTCTTGTGCTAATCGTGATGATGTGGTAGAGGAAGTAATAAATAAGCAGTAGCAAGTAATTTGATCACAAGTTCGCTATTACTGGAATATTCTGGAAGTTATTGTATGTGCAGTAAACTCCAATGAATATAATGCAGTTTGATTTTAAAATTATATTCTAATATTAAAAACATATTTACGGATTCTTTGAGAAACACTTGCAATTCGTAAGAATACGGTTAAAGTCGCAAAAGTGTGGTTATATAGTATACAAAAAGACATTAAAAATAAATCTACGTTGCATATTACAAGATTGCGATATTTAAAATTGAAAAAAAGTTCGAAAACAACAAACGATATTCTTGCTCTTCTTTGTAGTACAAGTTTAATTAATTAAAAGTAAGAACTAGGGAACTAACAGTAAGGACTAGGGATTGCAATACAGGTATACCGGGATACCGAATACAGGTATTTTGAGCCATTTGTACAATTTTGTAATACCGGTATTCACAAGTTTAAATACCGGTTTTTCGGTATTTACTAGAATTTTTTTAAATTAAATTTTTCCCACTATACGTTCATGGATCCCAACATAGCAAAATAGTATTCGTTTTTGTTTTTATGTCTCCCTAATGGGCGAAATTAATTAGCAAATTAATGGCTTAATTAATTGCTTAAATCTAAATTAGCAAAACATGTATTATCCCTGAAAGATATTGTATCCATAACGACTGATGGAGCAACAGTTATGAAAAAAGTTGGGAAGTTGATTGGTGCAAATCAGCAATTGTGCTATACTCATGGAATTCAATTAGGAGTAATAGATGTATTATACCAAAAAAAAAAATAAAGAATAGAAGAATACAAATTCTCTGGATATAGAAACTTCGGATTCCATCTTTGAAGAGAGGAAGAATGTGAGCGATCTTGGCAATGAAGATAATGACAATGTAATTGTTGAAGAAGATATTGCTAATGAGGATGGAGTATTAACCTATCAAGAATTGCTTCCTATAATTTACAAAGTTCGAAAAATTGTTATTTAAACGTTCCCCTATAAAAGATGACATATTACTAAAATACATACTAACTGAAAATAAAACAAAATATATGTTAATATTAGATTTGAAAACACGCTGGAACCGTTTACTCCTAACAGCACACATCACTATCTGAAGATTATATATTACATTGAAAAATCACACAGAAAAAAAAAGGCATATCGAAATAGAAAATGTCTTATGGTATTTACATAATTATAATGAATTTAAAAATGAAAATGAAAAAGAAGAAAAGAAAATAACCAATTCAAATCTGATTAAGTTTATAGCAAATTTTCTTAAAATTTTTTACACTCATACCTATCGACATTCAGAAGAATTCGGTACTGTTATCGAAGATAATGATGACACTAATGTCGATAGTGAAAAGGAATTGTCTCTTGAACAAAAATTAGAATTAGCGATAAATAAGAAAATTTCTACGAACCAAAATACAATACAGAAATCAGCTATATCCAAAACCATCTGATAAGAATTCGATTTATTTGAAGATGAGGCATTTAGAGGTAAATACTTGGAAAAAGTATATCGCGCATTGCTAACAGTATCACTAACTGTCGTAGATGCTGAAAGAGCGTTTTCGACAGCTAGTAATTTTTGCACAAAATTACTTTTCAGGCTTAATGGCAGTACAATTGATGCATTATGTTTTTTAAGATCACATTTCAAAAATTTGTATTAGTACCACAGACTGAATAGTGATATTTACAATTTCTTGCGATTTAAATAAATAAGTTGTTCCTTTACTTTTTTGTGATTCTTTATATATTGTTATAATTTATAAGTTACAAATTATTTTTTGTGATATTTACCCTTTCTAATAAAACTGGCAAATAAAACAAAGAAACACGTGTGCTTTCTTTCTTTTTCTAAAATTTCTAATACCGGTATTAAAACCGGTATCCCGGTATTAAGATCTAAAAAATACCGAATACCGGTATTGAAATTTTGGTCCGGTATTGCAATCCCTAGTAAGAACCCAAACTATAAATGAATTGCTCCATCTGAAGATGACGTCACTCAGAAGAAAAGCTGAACATATCGTATCCACCTCAAACGTAGAATTTGTTTGATTCAGCTCCTAATTTTGAGCTGAATCCATAAATGAACAGGATGCATTTTTCTCTGCCCTTGCATTTATAGGGGACAAGTCAACCAACTGACTTTTCGACCCGCCACGAAGGCACACGGATTTAAACCATAAGGCCGAATGACCGGACCGCCGCAACATCAACACTGGTGGGAACTGTGGTTGAGTCCTAAGGGCCATCACCGGCCATGGTACAACCCTCCCCGAAGGAAGTACGGAAGTAAGGATTCCCCACCTATTTGTGTACCCTCCAGGGTGATGAGATCCAACCAGTCTCATCCTCATTTCGAGGTGCCCCTTCGAGGGACTTTATAGTGGACAACAAATCTGAAACACAATGTGCAAGATAAACGACATTTGGCATATAATCTTGCAACAAAATTGTACATTCCCGTAAAATATAAATCGATTTATAAAAAGAGGCCTAAGCGTATATTCGATTCAATTCACTATACTATGAAGATAAATTCAAAATTCTGCATTTTATCTTGTATGAGAATGTCGAACTCAGATCACCTTAGGTGGTTTGCTCACTAATATTACTGAGAGAATGACAAGATTTTAGCTTTAAATTTTTGTAAAACTTATTTCGATGGATTTGTATTAGAGGTATTGTCAGTGTGAAGAAAAACAAACTTTTCTGAAGTTCAGTTCAGTTATATTAACGTCCCCTTTAAAAGCAACAATTGGACTATTTTGGGCGGACCTCGTATTTTTGAACAGCGTTCAAATGACGAGGACGACACCTGAGCTGACAGCCCCCTCTCTAAGCTTCCACACCATATCATTTGGCCTATTGGATTTAATGAGTACCAGATCCACTTACACGACAGTTCTTCGGTGGAATCCTGTCCCGAACTTCAAACTCTCCAGTTCCGAAGCCGAAACCTTGCCATCAGGCATTACGGTCAAACTTTTCTGAAACTTTCGACACAACTAAGTCGTCATTTGTATATAACTTCCATCCATTCTATCTAGTGAGTCTATCTTCTATCTATTTTCTTAGAGATGTTTGAATATTTTTGATTCCTTAAAGAAACTAAATTCTTTATATCGCTTACTTTTTATATAATTATTACTTTCAAGGTAATTGTTGTTTATTCGTGATTTAGCATTAAACGAGAAATTAACGAGAAAAATTTTTGAAAAAGTATTCATAAAATATAAAAAGAAATAAAGGCTCCTTCGATTTTTTTTAGCATGTAAAATACAAAATTTATAATTAAAGGCACTGCTAATGAGAATAAATGGGAAAAAATCCTTTATCAGACAGATATTTTATTTTGTTTGAAAAGAAAAACAACAACAACAGATTTAGCTATTTTGCTGCCATGTTATTTTCTGATTTAGGTATATAATAGTATTCAGATTAAAAAAAAATTATTCACATTATAGGATGATTTATGTTTTCGGATTTAAAAAAAAATCTAAGTCTAAGTTTTGATGAATGTCCACATTCTAGACCTTCTTGAATGAGAAAATACCATTTTAGAAACTAAGCAGCCAAATGATTGAAATTTTCTACACAGTTTTGTCATCAGAATTTTAAATGTGTATCAACTTTTAAATCTAATACGTTAAATAGTTAATTCTCTGTAGTTTTATTCCCGAGTATGTGAGGGCAATAAATCATGAACGGAAAAAAGTTAGATAAATGAAATTTGGAATGTCCTCGGAAATAGAATTGCTAATCTTTATTAAATTTTGGACCGAATCAGCAATCGAAGAAGGAAAGAGAAACCTTGCAATGGATAGTTGGATATTATTCTACTACTTCTAAAGTTAAAATTTCCTCTCTTTCTGACATTCATTTTTAAAAATGGAGTTACATAAGAAAGAACAGTTTTCTAAGAGAGTGTGATTTTAGATGATGCTAAGGATGAGAAAAATTCCGCTGTTCAAAACGCCGTACTATTTTCTCAAAAAGAATAGATAGAAAAAATTACTGGATTTTGATATTTTTTCTACAGTGATGGAAGTCTGGTTTTGACATTAAATCAGCAAAGTTTTCTTTCGACTTTATATGCAGGATGATTCAAAAGTTTTAGACAAATGTTAAGAGAAGGTCAATCAGAACCGGAACTTTATCCAGAACTTTCTAATTCATGCTGTAATCTTTTAATCATTTAAATTCTGCATATTCGAAAGCGTTATTTTATTTATTGTATTCATTTTAGTTTAGGTTCGCATCTCGCATAATTAAACATTAAAGGCATCAAAACTAACAAATTTTATACTTTGTGTTGATTAAATTATTAACAATATTATTAAAATTCATACATTCCACTTTGAACATTGAGAATATATACACTGGGAAATTGCTATAACTAATTGACAAAAAAAAAAAGATTAATTTGAACACCTGTTTCACCAAATCCATAAATATGAGCAATAAAAACATCAATCCATTTTACTTTCCAGAAAAAAAAAAGTTACAAATTCAAAATGGAAAAAAAAAATAATAATAAAAAAAAATCGAAATATAAAACTCTATAATTTTACAGAGTGGCTTTTATTGAAACCAAAAATCTTTTATCATCAAACTAATTAAATATTAAATAAATTATTCATAAAACAAAATCCACCTTAAAGAATTCATATACTGAAAGAAATTTCAATCCGGGACTTTTTCACGAATACACGAAAAACTAATTTGACATAAATGAAAATAGCTAATTAATATTTAACTTTCCTTCAAATCTATAATTACAGAAAGACAAAAGAACGTGAAAATTAAATTTATTTGGCACTTTTTATCAATGAACTAATTATCTTGAAAGAATGTTCTTAGGTTGCTTATTTACAGTTTCATTGCAATTAATCATTCATTAACAAGAAGATTATAACGCCTTAACATTAACAGAAACAATCTGAACAATGAATACATTTATTGTACAAACATGCCAAACAATTCATCATTTACGTAATGAATGCTTGTTTATCATAATGATGTTATGTATATTTCTTCTTCGAAGGAATTTATTAATTTCTTCTTATAATATGATGTCAGCCAAAGGTGAGAATTAAGACTTATCTCGTCTTTGGCAATGTTTCCTAGATCATTAGCGAAGTTAAGACCATTAGTAAGGTTAATTAAGAACATTAAGCGAATATTCCTTCGGGTAATGCCATAAATTTGTTTCAATGAATTCTTTAAGTCTACAACAACAACATTAATATAGACGTAAAGCTGATTTAATTCATTTGTTTTCAGAATCGGCGGTGCCATGAAATCCGAACGACGCATATATTATCAGAAATCATAGAATATTTCATTAATACTAATCTTCCATTAATAATCAATACTTTGTTCTGAATTTAATTATAGTGCTCTATGTCATCTATATAACATTAAACTAGCCTCGGGATGTGACTGAAATTTGCAAATTCAGCCTTAATAAGATCGCATTTGAAATAATAAGGCGTTATTTCGTAGCTGCTCGTTTTTTCTGAGAAAGTTTACACAACCAATCTTAGCTGTTTCTGGATTTCTATGGATACAATACTCCCTTTATTACCAATATTTAGTTAATCCTTCCCCTCCAGTAGTATGACGCCCCCAGAAAGGTGCATGGGAAATGAGGAAAGACACAATATGTCAATGAAATTTTATTAATTGGTGTGCATTCATTTCAAACCGTCCCAAATAGTAATTTATTTCGTAAAGTCTGATGTCATATATCATGAGAGACATATGCTCAATGTTCTAATTCATTGTTGTTTGTTTAATGTTTACACTTTAGTTCGTAGTGTTCATGGTAAAAATCTATAGTTTTTGGAGATTAACCACAGCACCCCTGTCGGTTAATCTCAGGTGACAACACATGACCCTTTTACTACAGGTAGATATTATTTTAAGAACTTAAAATATCTTTCGTTCAAGCATTATTTCGCAGTACAGAGATATAGATAAATTCATGTGTTATTTTGCTCTCATATTCTGAAGTCCACTATCAAGATTCATATTATATACACCAAAGGGTGTCTTTTTGTAGAAAGCAGAGTTTTTTCTCTAGGCACCAAGGAAATTGGTCAGATTGATCATAACTTCGGTCTTGAATGAGCAAGTGGTATAGTAAATTCACTTATAAAACTTCGTATCCGACATCAATGAAAGGATTGATGGCATTTCTGTTATCCCAAGATATTGTAAGATATTTCCTTGATGTTCTTCAATATTCTGATGCCAGAAAATGTTGTGAAAATAACTTAGCAATTTTGTTGGATATTTTTGCTAACAGGGATTTTTAAATCCAATTTCAATAATTTGCGAAATTTGCTCCTGAAATATAGAGTAACTAAAGAAAAGCATTAAAGGAAGAATGAATGGAGAAGTTAGTATTTCAGATTTCTGTGATACTTCTCAGGAACAAAAAATAATACCAATCTCATTGACGATATTTCTGATTAGTATTCTGATTAGTACATGTTCGTAAATTTTAAGATGTTTAAAATATTTTGAGGCCAAGTTGAAATCAAAGGAACAGATAAAATATTATTATGCGCTGTACTATGCTTTTGTCATTACCATTCTCTAACAGCAATTGAAAATGATAAATTAATTTTTTATGTTTCTTTTCGTTCATATGCAAAAAATGTATGTCAGTTTAAGTAAGTAAATAAATGTGATTATTGAAATAAAAAATAAGTCATTTCATTACAACATAATTTCATATTACACATACTCCTGTGTTTGACGAGTATACTCGTCATCGCTAAATTTTTGCGACATAATTTAGATACGTATTTTCCGAAATGGTCGAAGCAATTAACTGGTTAAATGTAAAATATTAGAAGCTTGGCTAAATTTGTAGATGTATAATGTTTCATGCGTTTCATTGCACGGACACCAATAATTGCAGCAGATAATAATAAAACATAATAAAATGAACTCTTAATAATGGAGAGAACATGTTAAATATATTGACAGTTTATAACAAGCGTTTCATGAAATAAATTTATGATTTATGCCGAAATAATTGTTTTAAATATAAGTATGTATTGGAAGACTGTTTAAATCGCATATGAAATAATAACATTAAAGGTTCAAGAGAAGTCCTATCTTTTATAATTCTTGAAACAAAACAGTTATTCTGGATTTAAAACTATCTCATGAGCCATTTATAAATATTCTTTGTACGTCAGTAGAACTTTTATAAAAAACGAAATGTGTTGACGATATATGTTGATTTATAATCAAAGAGATATTTGCTTTTACAAAAACAGGAAAACATGTTTATCAAAACTGTCAAAGCTCTAAACAAAGAGTTTTTAGCAAGAAATCGTGATTCAGAAATTTCCTCCTTGTTCGAAATTATCGAACGCAACTACAGAGTTAAAAAGGTCAGAGATTGTCTTATATTGGTTCTCTACTATATTTATTCGAAGAGAATAAATAGTCAACCATATCCTTTCCTTCCTAAATATTTAATTAAAATATTTTATTTCTATTTCAAGTCTCCTTGTATCAATGTATTTCTTGTTTCGAATTTTCCAGGAAGTTTCTATCTCTGTAGTGGAAAAATATATGTTTGATGTTTTTTTTTTAATAATAGAAAAATTCGTATTTCGAGACCTAAGTTTCTGTTTTTACGTTTTATCAACAATATCAGAGAGGAATAGTTTATTTGCTTTCCTCTTAAGTTTGTGGATTGAATACTTTATCAGTAGCGACGATCAGATTTATTTTCTTCTGGAAGGTCTTCCTACGCGTTAAAATATTCATTTATGGCTATAAAAACCATTTGCGAATCCTTGAGCATTTACTCGTATATAAACTACTAGATAAAAACGTTTTCCCCAAGGAAACATCCATATATATATAATATATATATATATATGTTACCGTTGAAGTATATAATACAGTTATTTCATAGAATACCTAGTTATTCCATGAAATAACTGATTGTGTCCGTTAAAGTGCGTAATATGTTATTAATTTGACACTTTAACTAGTTATTCTATGAAATAACTAGGTATTCTATAAATTAACTAATGAGAGACAGTTAAAGTGTAAAATAAACAATTTATCTAAAATGAAATTAAACTAATGATAGACAATTAAAATGAAAAAGAAGCAATTTATCTAATTTATGCAGCGAATAAATGGTATTTATGGAAACGTGCCATAAAATCATTTGTTACAACAAGGATTACTAAAATGACACTTGGAATTACAAAGAACATTATTTCTAAAACAAAAACATTTTTTATTGACACACTGGGTTTTACACGAGCATTTTTTAAATCCCTGACCAGTATCTAAACTTGGAGCTGTAGCAACCGACTGGAGCGATATTTCTACATCCGGTACTTCTTCGATTTTAATTAATTTTTGTTCGCAGACACTGAACTGGGATCGGGAATATAATTGTTTTATGCGGCCGTTTCTTGTGCCCAATTGGAAAAATCCTTCTTCGATTATTTTTATGATGATAGCTAAAATAGATTTGGCATCACCTTTTCCTCTGTCAACTTCAGGCACTGGGATACGGACGGTAAACCCCACAGAGGCTTCAGAATGAGATTTATCCGACATTAATTTCATCTTTATCGCTTGAATTTCTAAACATTTTTTAGACTTTTCTCTTTCTCTTTGAACATTAAGTTCATTAAAACACAATTTGCAGATTTTCTGCTCAACTTCATTGTTCATAAATGCAGTAGGTGTGGAAGGTAAATGTATTTGTCGTGCGATATATATGATATAGATTATTTTACACTTTAACGGGCTGCAGATCGTTTTTCTATGAAATAACTAGTTAAACCATGAAATACAAGAGTTTTACACTTTAACGGACACGATCAGTAATTTCATGGAATAACTAAGTATTCTATAAAATAACGGATTTCATACTTTAACGGTAACATATATATATTGCTTTTTAAGCTGTTATACTGGAAAAGTTAGATTTCGAACTATATTTATAAGCTTACCTATTGTGACGCTTTTAATTTTTTTAAATTATTTAATTTAATTTAATTTAATTTGTTTTATGTTAGTAAAGATGGAGCTTATTAATTGATTTCCCACTCACTGCCTGATGTGTTCGAAATTAAAATTTGTATACTTGTGTATTCTAAATAGCGATTCACCATTTTTTAACAGGTTCGACACCCGATTCCACCGAAGAACAGTCGTGTATGGGAGTGTGTTGCACGTTAAATCCGTCAGGCAAAACGTCCTCCCGGTGGGGTGGGGTGGGGTGGAGAGGGGGGTGCCAGCTCAGGTGTCGTCCTCGTCATCTGACCGCCGTTCAAAATAACGAGGTCCGTCCCAAAATAGTCCTAGTGTTGCTTTTAAACCGGACGTTAATATAACTAAACTAAATTAAAACCATTTTATAACCAATCAATCAATGAAATCAAATTTGGACTCCATTCCAGAGGTGTTACATACTAATAAGTTTAAAAAACAATAGATCTCCAGATTAAAATGTAGAAAATAATTAAAAACAGAATTTCTATTTGTTTGGTCCATTTATATAAGTGTTTAAAAACTTTTTTCTGCTGTTTTAGCAATAATACTTCATTGAGAAGATTTTTCTTAAAATTTTTATAAAGATTTTGTTACAAATCTCTAAAGCCAGAATTTATTAAGCATTTTAATAAATTCTAGTGTTTATATAGTATTTTATGCCACCAATTATTCGTCATGTACGAGAGCGTGGTGCATGTAAACTGCTTTCATAGTCAAACATCCATCTCTTCGTACGCTGTGGGGGGCTTTCTGAAACGAGGTCGGCTGAGGTAGATGTCGCTCTTGTCATCTGGCCATGTCTCAGGATTAAATAATTTATCCAGCCTTCATTTAGCTTCAAAATAGATTGCGAATCTTACTATGCTTAATTATATGCATTTAGAAATTATCTTTTATACGATTTTCAAATATTTGAAAGAAACGTTTCAAAATTCACAATTCTGGCTCCCATGTTTCGAGTGTTTTTTGGAGTTTTGGTTCAACCATAAATTTGATGCAAAATCTCCACTTTTTGCTAAAAAGGAGAAAATTACTATCACTAATTCCAATTATAGATCTCAGAATACTAATTTTTAGAAGATACTTATACTTTGTAAAGACTTCTGTCATGAAGTATAAGTGTTCGAAAAGAGACTTAAATTTTAAAAAGAAATATGATATGATTGAACTAATATGGGGATAATAAGTAACAAATGAAGAAATGTTTGTTGGTGCTATACAAGATAATTTGAGATATATTTTGAAGAGTGGGAATCTGCACCTAGAAGTAATTCTTTTGAAATTTTATTTAGAATTTAAAGAATTAAAAAGTGAGTTTTATGGGTTTTTTCATGAGAATTGTAGAAAATGTAATAGTGCATATTTGATTTTTACACCATCATAAAATTTAAAAAGTTGTCTTTTTAATGATATCAATTTAGTTATCCTTCGATTTTTTTTCTTCAGTTTTGACAATTTTTTGACAATATTTTGTTTGCAAAATTTTCAATATTAAGTTTCATTGTTGCATTGAAATGAAACGATTTTCAATGTTTCATCTAATATTTTATCACTAGAGTTTTCTTCCATTGCTGAAAGCAAAGAATCAGTTTTGTGTAGTTTACGTAAGGAAAAAGAAAAGAGAAGTTGCGTTTCTTGGAAAGTTAGAAGATAGAGGAATCGAACAATTATATTGTAATAATCCTATGATGTCATGGGATTTGGTTTCATTGGGATCATTCATGCACGTAATTAGTAGAGATATAAGACTTTTAACATATCAAGGCTTTGATGTCTGAAAATAAAAGCAATATAATTCACCAAATCAGATCAGGCATTTAAAAATAATTACAATAATATTTAACTATTTTTGACAATCTTAAATGGAATAATATCTTTAAAACAAACTTCTTAATTTATTGCAACAGAAGTATGTAAAGAGAAATTTGAAACGTAAGGAGAACCACTGATATTATTTCTATTTATAAGAAAAGTTCGCAGAGCTTTTAATAACTAAATAATCAATATAAATATTCCATAAATATAAATATACACACTTAAGACTTCGAAAATTGTTCAAAATATCGCAAATTTTTTATTGCTTAATAATGTTGTTTGGCCCTTTAGCTTTCAAACGATACCAAGATGTTGTCAATATTTGAAATATTTCTCGAATTATAAGGATTTTTCCTGAGGAGCTTTCATTAAAAACCCTAGTTACGGCGTTTTTAAAACTCATTTTATGAAGAATGGTATTTTTCCACTATGTTGCTTCATTCAAACAATCAGAACTCAAGAAGAAATGAACCAAATACTGTTATTTATATATCAAAATAATCTGTATGAAGTAGCGGATGTTTTATGCCTCAATCAAAGTTATATTTATAGAAATAAATTTTTTATAGCTATATAAACGTTAAAATTACAGAAAAAATCTCGCTTTTTCTATTCATTTTTAATGAAAAAATTGTTTAAAAAAACTATAAATTTTTATAACTTGATTGAGGCAGACAACATGAAGACTAATATTAGGCATAATTTACAACTAGAATTATGTTTCTGTGCAAATTAGAATTTAAGATATCATATTTCAAAAAATAGGCTAATTAGCTCATTAAATATTATTTAATTAATTAATAATTAGTGTAATATGGTTTTTTTCTCACTGAATTGAGTTTAAACATATATTAATGACCTACTGTGAAAAAACTGGACTTTTAAAGTTAAAATTTAAAAAAAAATTTCAATTGTGTACGTACACCTTAAATGTCATTTCATTAAATTTCACAATGCGTTGGGAATCACCCTGTGTTATGGCTATTTTTTTTAGCTTTCAAAGAATGGGAACTTAGGCTTTTTCTTTAAAAAGTCATTAGGAAGGGCTGTCTCCCACGAGTAGGTACAATAGACATTTGATAAGTATTTGAATCCTTTCGTCATATATGAACAAACTATCTTTTTCCAAAAAAAAAAAAAAAAAACTTTTCCGCTGTTACCTGGGTATCATTTGGAGAATTCATCAGAAAACCGGCAACTATTTGATACTTGCAAAAAGAAAAAAAAAGCAAAAAAAAAAAGGGAATAATTTTGTCCAAGTTATTTGCTAAAATGAATTAGATATCAAATCCTAATTTCGTCTTCTCCGAATTTTATTTCTCAAATTCTAAGAGAAAATGAGATGATGCGTCATAGGATGAAAATTTTTTCACTTCAGCATAAAAAGGAAATGGAAAAAGTTAGAGAAGAAACTGGCTTGGAAAATGTCAAAGAAGAAAAGTTTTAGTACTTTTTGAAAGTCTTTTTCTAACTAACTTCTTTTCAAATCTTAGCCTAGCACAACAGTTAGATAATTCATTGAATGATCAGTAAATATTTTGTATTTATAGAGGAATAATCAAAATTCCATTTAGATTATTTACCAAAATTATCAAATCGTTCTTGAATCGTATCAGAATTCTATGCATCAGATTTGAAGGAGAAAAAACAACATTTATTTCGCTTGAGATCCTGCATCATTTCGGCAAGAAATGTCCCACACAAAGAAATAGAAAAGATCGAGAAATCTTCTGGTGAGGCGAAATGTCAAAAGAATTCTTTGGTACTTTTTGAAACAAAGAATGAACGTTTCTTCAAGTTCTTTCTTTCATCGTAGTATATTGATGTTTTTGAGAAAACAACAAAAAAAAAAAAAAAAAAAAAGGTGGAATTATGAATTAAAAGGAGATCACATAAGAAGCTCTATAATCACAAGAATAAATTACATTAACAATTTTGATTGTAGGAAAAGAGTAAATGTAAGCAATTTAATTTCAGGGTCAAATATTTTTTTTTAAAACATACAAAATTTCGTTTGTTTTAAAGTAAAGAAAATTTTAGTGCAATTTAATCGGTGGAAAATCATGCAGTTCTTCAGTCAGCATGACAAATTTATATTGAACTGTAAAAGATAAAGAATAATAGAATTTTAAACGGATTACTATACTTTTGGAGGAACAATGTATTACGTGATCCGGTTTTCAGCAAATCTTCTGCTTATAAAGTGTAGAATTTTCAGTCGGATCATACGAATTTTACTGAACCTGTGCTAAAGTAATGTTAAAGCACTATATTAAAATTAGAAGCAAATTCTATCAATGTTCCAGGAAATTTTAGTGTTTTTAATAAATAATTTTAAACTGCATATGCACGAAGTATGGCATATTTTTATCTCCATAGTTTCAAAGCTACAAATATACGGCAGTTGATATAAAAATTCCTGTTGAGTACTGTTAGAATCCAGAAAAATATCAGCATTGCAGAGAGCTAAATTATAGTTGCTCTCTAAGGGAAGCTAAAAGATGAAGGATTTCTATAAATTGAAACTATCAATCCATAAATAAACAATGCGCAAAAAACACCTATATAAAAATTTCCTGAATCTATATAATAAAATATAAAATATACATTGTATTTAGAGAGCGCTAATGCTGCTACAACTAAAAAACAAATGAACTTAACCAAATTAAATTAGAAATAAATATTAAGTTTACAGCCAAAGAATCAAAAAGAAAGAATAAATGAATCCGCCCGAAAACTTTCTCAAGGGTCACCCTCAGGCAAGGATTCAAACCAGGGATTTTTTCTGTGAAGGGTCTGACTTTCGTCCAACAAACTGATCCCTCGTGACCCGAAAATTCCAGAAAACTGAGGTTTTGGAGATAAAATTTTATACCAGAAAATCCCAGAAAATTGAGGTTTTGAAGATAAAATTTTATCTCCAAAACCTCGATTTTCGGGTCACGAGGGGTCAGTTTGTTGGACGAAAATCAGACCCTCACAGAAAAAATACCTGGTTTGAAAATTTTATCTCCAAAACCTCGATTTTCTGGGATTTTCGGGTCACGAGGGGTCAGTTTGTTGGACGAAAGTCAGACCCCTCACAGAAAAAATCCCTGGTTTGAATCCTTGCCTGAGGGTGACCCTTGAGAAAGTCTTCGGGCAGGATTCATTTTATCTTTCTTTTTGATTCTTTGGCTGTAAACAATATTTATTTCTAATTTAATTTGATTCCATAAATTGATATTCATTAAAGTTGAATAACTGTACTGAATTCTATGAAAGGTTATTTTTTTTATTAATTTATAAAAGGTCTTATATGTGATAACTTAATTTTCTAATTTATAATAAGGATAAGAAATAAAATAAGAGAGAACACAAAATTTGCAGGCTGCAGTTAATTATATTTATAGAAGTTCTTAGAAATCGCCGTCTGAGGGATTTATTCTAAAGCATCCAGATTAGCCTGTTTTCATTAGACGTCTGTACAAACAGAGCAAAATTTCAACATATTCGGTACGAAATCGGAATTCTTTGATGTGGAGATGAAAATTGGTCTCCATGTGTTCGAAGTAAATGAAGACAAATATTTTGCAAATGAAGCCAAATAATCGTGGCGGCATTCCTTTTTAAGATTCTATTTTGGATATATTTAGAATGCTTTAACCGAAAGATTTCAGTCATGCATTAAATTTTTAATGTATTTAACGACGATAAAAAAATATTTTTCAGAGATTTTCGTAAGTTTTTCAGATTCGGTTTAATTTTTCGGTTAGGTTTAATTTTTAGTTAAATTAAAAGTTTGAAAAGAAATCGCTCTAATGTGTACATTTCTCATATCCAAAGTATGTTTGTTCCTAATTTGGTATTTAAAAGTCAAAACGGCAGTGCCTCAGAGCATTAATCTTTTATTTCGCCATTTCTTTGATTATTTATTGCATATTTTGCAATCATTATGCTTTGCTAAAAAATTCTTCAAAGATCAATTATTAGATATTACAGTAAAAAATGCTTGTAATAGGTGGATTATTAATAATACGATGGGGGCCGTGGTGGCCTGGTGTTAAGATCTCGGCTTCGGAGCCGGAGGGTTTCAGGTTCCAGACCCGATTCCACCGAAGAACCACCGTGTAAGCTGGTCTGGTGCACGCTAAAACCTTCGGGGCCAAACACATTCCCGCTGGTGTGATGTGGAAGCTTGAAGAGGGGGATGCCAGCTCCGGTGTCGTCCTCGTAATCTGACAGCAGTTCAATATTACAAGGTCCGTCCCAAAATAGCTCTAGAGTTGCTTTTAAAAAGGAACGTTAATATAACTAAATAGTGTGATGGTTATCCGCTGCCACTTCTTGAAGAAAGTGACCAATTGTGAAGATCTCATAATCGACTTAAAAATGTTTTTTTCGATGATTAATTTATATTTACTAAATTAAGAAATGTCTGTCTTTCTAGTTTGATCTATGACCTTTTTCCTTCTCGCTGATAATTGTTTTAACTTTTCATCTAATCTAGAAAGTAGACAAAATCCAAAAGATTATCGGGAAGATCAAAGAATTATCTACAACGGAAACGGATCCAATTAAGTATCAAAAGATGATAATAAAGAAAAAGTTAATCATTGCGATATGGATAATTTAAAAGAATACTTGTTAAAAATCAAATTGATTTTTATCATGATATTCCTCCTGGAAACTCGGAAAACATGGACAGACATTCCATGAATAGTAAGTAAATATTTATTTTGTAATGGAACGATGAAGTAGATAAGATTGAACTTAGAGCACTTGAAATTAATTTTTTGTAGGAGTCTGTTTATCTAATGTGCAGATTTGTTTTTACAAATTGTCTGTTTATTCTTTAATTGCTGTCTGACTTATTTTTTATGAAAAAGATTTTTTTTTTATATTTAACAGCATAGAATTTGAAAATAAATAAAAAGGTAACTGAGATGTAGAAATGACATATCAAATTACGGCGTTAACTAATAATTTTAACAGCGATGGAGAGAGAAAGGCAAACTTTGTCAAATTTGTAAAAAAAAAAAAAAAAAAAAAAAAAACCGAAGGAAGAAAATGAAATTCGTAAAATAAAGTTACTTAAATTATTTATAATGATCCAATTGTTAGCTTATATATTAATTGTGAAAATGGGATAAATAGATGAAATTGTCGAAATGAAACTTATATAAATATAGTGAAATAATTTTTTTTTCTGAAACAAATAATATATTCTTTTATATACTTATAGAATTTTAAGGTGATAAAATAGTTAAAGTTAGGTAAAAGATTAAAATAAAATATAGTATGCGATGTAATTTTTGGTTAAAAAAAATATTCAACACATCTGACGTAGATAATATTATACGTTGACAGTTTCAACAATCTTTTTGATGAAAAATATTCAAACAAAAAAATTTCTAAAATATTTGCCGCTTGAGTTATATAATTTATTTTTGTTACGAAATGGAAATTTTGGAATAGGTTATCGAAAAGCCGTGCTCATGATGTATCATAAATTGTTAAAGATAAAATTTTTAATGAAATAAAAAAAAATGCACCAGCTTAAATGTTATATTTTAACTTGTCGTCAGTTTTTCAAATCTTTCAGTCTAACCGGAGTAGATAAAAGAAATTTCTAAATTTATCCCAATTTATCACATTCACATCGTTGAAAATTTAACTATTTTAATTTTCTTCTAGGAGGCTAACTAAATAAGGCGGTGCAAAGTGAAATATATTGCTCTACTTGATTATATTAAGATTGATTTTAGTTTCCGGTACTCTTGAAAAGTATCTTGCACAGTATGGTGAAATTTCGCTCTTATGCCATTAAATTTCACAATTCCATTCCATCTCTTGAAAAGTATCACACAAAATTTCATTCAGATACATTTATTAGAGTGTGCTTGACGTTTATTTTAATCCATTAAGTACCGTTGAAAGATGGACGAGAAAAACTTTTCTGCAGTAAAAAAATTATTTTTTGAAGAGGAAAAAAGTTTAAGATAAATCTAATTTAAGCGTAATGAACATTATGGGGGACCAATACTTCGATTTTGCTCACTTAAAAAGTAGTTTAATAACTTTTGAAGTGGCTAGAGGAGGCTATCTTATCTTGTTGAGATGGCTACTCAAGAAGATCTATGATGTACTAATGACTGATGATTCAAAAGCTAGAGTGCCTTGAATTGTTAAGACTATTGGCATCTCAAACAAAAGTTTACACAATATTTTTAACGAATAGTTACACGATAGAATTTTTTTAAGGCAGGGCACTCACTCTGTAAAAATGAAGAATTTCTTGAAACGTTTGAAGCTATTTAAATGGAACTCAGAGAAACTTTGATGCCATTTTGTAGCATAAGATTGAACTTGAATTTACTACTATCGGCTGAGATAAAAGAGCCTTAATATGATTTACATAAAAAAAACAATAAACCTATAATGGCATTTTATAAATCTACATTTTGCTTAATTTTGTAAATAAATTTCTTTGGTTTTTTTTATTCAGCTTCCTGCTCTGCCTAAATCAGATGCAGTGCTTGTAATTCCATTCATTAATACTATTGAAAATATTTTCGAATTGCTTAGCTAAATATTTAAATTTAAGTTCTGAAATATTTATCTCATAGCGCACATAATACGAGTACATTTCATTATTGTCTTCATTATTTAATCATCATTATTTCCTTCAAAAATTGTTTGCACTGATCTCATATCAAAAGAATATGAAAGGTTTTACTTTCTTCATTTAAGATTAACCTTATAGCTTTGACTTAATCTTAAGAAATGTTAGAATTTTAACCAAATCTTTAATTAGAGTTAATCAAACCTCTTAACAATCTGTGTTTCGTGGATGTTGTTTTTTTTAAATTTACGTAAAGGGCAGCTTGCATTTTATCAGTGATTTCTGTATTATCTAAAATGCTTGATTCGGTAATTATTGTTAATCGACAGTATGTTTGATGCTTAGTATTCGACTGGCGCCTCTACGGCAACATTGGATTGTATATAAATTTTAGATTTAAAACATATATAATTCGATTTTTTTATTCACGGCTATAATACAATTATTATGAATAACGACCAAAATTGGTAATTTGATCTCAGTAAAAGTCTGTCTTTATTGTTTGAATAAAAAACTGAATTATATGTGTTTTAGCTTAAAGAGGACATGCAACTTAATATCATTGTAGAGGTGCCAGTCGAGTGCTAAGGGTAAAAATTTATTTCAGTGTATAACTTCGAAGATTAACTTGTTTAAATTTTTTTCCCTCATCAGTGTAAATTTCAATATCAAGAAGGAATTGTCTACCTCAAACAACGAGCCAAGGAGCAAGGCTAAGATTTTAGCGGGAAGATATTATTTTTTCTCATCTCAATTCCTCAGTGATTATAGTTGATCTTATTAAAAAGTTGCAACAATTATGGATAGCCTTCTCGCCGAAAAATTTTAAATACCTATGATGGAATTATAGTAAAAATTTAAGAATAAAAATCATGTCAAAGAGTTTTTCTCTAAATCTCTGTCAAAATGATGCCATCACTGCATTCACGAATATATGATAAATCTCGGCTCTCTGCTGGTGCGTTGTCAAAAGCACTTTGCATTTGTAAAAATAACTTAAAAGATAAGCCATTCGTTTGAGAATAATTTTTTTTATTATTATTTTGAGTTTCGTATTAGGAATAAAAACCATAATTGACATTACTGCAAAACTTGGTTAAAAGGTATCAATGGATGAAATAATTTTGTGGCAAGTTTAGTTCAAGTAGATTATTTTTTTTTGTGTGTGTTTGTATACTATAAATGTTTTTTGAAGGAAGAAATACGCTACAACATAATAAGCATACTCGATGGCCACATTAAGCCAGGATATCTGAGATTACCGTGAACAACTGCTCAATTTTGTAGTAAAAATTTGCTACTCATTTCTGAGAATGGTGGAAGAGTTTTTAAGTATCAGTAAAGAAATGATTAGATCTATACTCCATGTAGGCTAGACAAAGGAAACAAACATAAGTGCTAAATTTGTTCAATAAATCTTAACCAATAATACAAATCGATGGGGAGGTACATATTGCGCAATTTTAGCCACTGAAAATATTTCCAAACTTTTTGAAATTGATGTTACAGGTTTTGAAATATTGCATTTTCAATATGATCCTTAAATAAGGGGCAAAATGTGGAATGGAAGTAAAAAAATGGGCGAAATGTGGAATGAAAAAAAAAACCCCAAGAAAAGATTCATCCAAAATTAAAAGAAGGCTCTTTGCAATCTTCGACAGTAGAAGTATTGTCGATAAAAAAAATGTTGCAACTTAGCAAGCAATTACTGGAGAGTATTATTTGAATATTTTTAATTGTTTTGTTGGCCAGAATTCATCCATAATATGGGGATGAAAACAGTTTTTCTGCATAATAATGTGCTTAATTACAGCTTACTTACTGTTTGAAAATATTTGGACAAAAAAAATAAATAAAACGGTTGTTAAATTATCACCTAATTAAGCGCTCTTCCATTTTCTTTTTTTCTCAAAACTTAAAATGAAATAAAAAATTATTTTGCTAACATCTCTATCATAAAAACAGCTTCAACTCAGGCTTTAATTGAATTGGAGTAGGCATTTAAATAATTATGAAATCGCCTTAACAAGTGGATTAAAAAGCCGGAGAGGTTTATTTTGAATAAAAAAACCATAATTGATAACAATTTCTGGCTTCTATTTTATTTTTTAGACCGAGTCTTAAAAAAACTCCTTTGACACAGTGCCTACATTGAATAACTTTGTGTGTATCCATACGTTTTATTAATCCCTACGGGGGATTTGGGAGGTTAATTCTCTGAAATTGCAACCATCTTATTAGTGATAAAAATGCTATGTTATTTTCACTGATCCTTTCTGTCATTGCTATTTTTTTCGAAAATGCAACGCAAAGGAGAGTGCATTTAATTGAATAAGCATTACTCGTTTGAACTACAGAGCTTATCATTGGTATGTAGACTCTTAATTTAATTTAATCTTCTTATTTACAGAAAAAAATTACTAAATTGTATATAGAACTGAAGTTTCTTGTAGAATGTTAAACCGAGTCGTGACATTTCTAGCACGAAAGCATTAGCGAATTCCCACAATGGATTCATAGCTTCAACCTGAAAGGGTAAAATATTTTAGCATTAGTTTTTTTTCAAACAGCAGTACTGAATCTGCAGTTAATCTGCTTAAAGTCATCGTTTTACAGATAGCAGACCAATGGGACCCAAACGGATACCGGTACTTACATTATCGGGAGTAAAAACAAAAACCCTAAGAGAAAAAAAGCGAACATTTGAGTGAAGTATTATCCTTGAAAAAATTAAGCAATATAATTCAAAAATATAATTTTTCTATTTTTTTTTCTTATGAAGCTTTGAAGAACTAAAAAGCAAACATTTTAACATTTTTGTAAAAATTTCAGATAACATCTCTTTTATTTGAATTAGCTGTTTGTCAACTCAAAACTGTTTGTTATGCTCAAATAATCTTTAAAGAACTCAAAGAAAGATATTTTAAAAGTAATCTCTTTACATTTCCTTTTAAAAATATCTTCGCCAAAAATGTTTGAAATGAGAACTATTCGCATTATTTATAACTTGATCCTTGTTTACAGTGAAACTCAATGATCTTATGTGGAGTTTTTCAAGACATTTGAATGAAAAAATAAAATTCCTTATATCCCATATGAAGGAAATTCCATAGATGTTGAAATTGAATAAATATAAATACAAGTAGATGAAAAGATATATGTTGTGTTAAAAATAGTTTGATATAGATATGGACATTCTTTTAAGAACGAACGAGTTTCATGTTTTCGCTTCAATGTTTTATCCTGAATTCTTTTCAGATGAATAATTTAAAAAAATATATTATTGAATACATTATATATACACATGCAGAAAAGTAAGATGTTTTTCATTACTTTATTCATAGTAAGACATTTAATTTTTCAGGATATTCTTTTTTTTCCTGTACAAGCAAAAGTAAATTTTTTCTACAAAAATTTTGCACAAGAAAAAGGTTTTTTGAAGCGAGAATAACAATTTCTAAAATTACTACTAATTTTTCTCTGTTTCTCCAAGGAAGAAAACGGCAAAACAAGTTTTTCATTTCTCTGTGAATGAAAGATGAGTAGTATGGAGATTTGAAAGTATTACTCTCTTTTCTCGCAAGAAATCCCATAAGAAATATACACGATTATTCTAAGAAATTATTCAGATAAGATAAAGAAGATTCAGTGAGTTTCGTTCAGTTTTCAACTTTAATTTACTTGTTCGTCTAGTCTGGATGATGGATCCTTTGCAGATATCAATTTTCTGGAAACTAGGCCGTAAACTAAATCGATAATATTTCGCTATCAGTGTTCTGGTTTACTCTTTTTTGACTCCTAGTAAATAATCCTTGCAATTATTTCTGTAGCATTTGGCGGTAGATTCAAATTTTTATTTATTTATTGAAATTTAATTAAATAGAATAATTTTGTATTTTAGTTTTATGTGAAATAATTAATATTTACGCATATAAGTGGAATTGATTAGGAGATATTTTTATTGAATAAGAAGTACATTCTTACATCATGCATGGGAACACTCGGATAACTAAAAGATAAATATTCTTGTATATCAAATACTGAAGCATACTTTAGATCTATTGTGTTTTTTGCACTAAATTTATATTTTAGAAATGCCTGTAAATACGTTTTTAAAGCATGCTTTTATTACCATACTTAAAATAATGAGTATTTTTTTTGTCAGAAATTTATAGTTTAACGCAAAAATGTAAAAGTGTGAGACGCTGAGAGAAATATTTTAATTAATTGGAATTTTAATTCCATTCATAATATGTTTTAAATTATTATCATTAAAATTTTTTCTGAGAATATTTATTTTGGTTTAATTTCATTTTTATATTCAATAAGGCAATGATTTTACGATTTTTGCTTTAAAATTTATGTTTTTGCAAAAAAAATCATTGCCAAATTTTAACACATTTTTAAAAGCATGTTCTGAAAAACTCCCATTTTCAAAAACTTTTGTTTACCACTATTTTTTACTTTATGGTGTTAGTGTATTTTTCAATTCATTTTTGTAATTATAATGAAATCTCTTAATCAATTATTATTTAATTTGCTACCAGACAGCACTTCTAGTATCGAATCAAAATTTTATAAAAATTAATCGATCAATTCTTAAAATATTGAAATATTATATCTTCATCAGAAATATATATATGTTGAAAATTTTAGAACTCTAACCCATTAGGAAGTGAGTCAGAAAGTGATAATAAAATTCCATATTTACAAACACGGAAAACGTTGAATTAAACAAAAGCGTGTTAAAAGGATGTAAAATAACGTGGTGTTAAATATTATGGGTGTTAATTTTGACAGATAATTTTGACGTCAAGGGCATAACACCACTGAATGATTGAAGAATTTTATTTAAATGAGAATTTTTTATAAAAAATCATAACAGAAAATAAGTTATCGCTATTCATCCATACTTTATTTAGTTTTTTAAATTTCTATATGAAGCCATAATCATAGAGGCGAAAGATTTCAATTCTTGAATAACACATGCTTGCACTCCGGAATGAAAAATGACGGAAAACGGCATTTGAAAGAATAAGTTTACTACAAAAGGAAATCTTTTAACGTCCAGTCAAATCTATTTCTGGAGATTTCGAGACTATATGAGAAGCCGTAGAAGTCGGTGCAAAAGAAGATATACTAGGTTAACCAAAAATGGCAGAGATGGCAGATTTTTTTCAGAATATAGTCCCTCATGAAAATAACACCAAAAAAACTATTGAGAGGTTTAAATACCTCGCTGTTAGCCTGGTGAAGGGGGCGTTTGCAAATTTACATTGTATTGCTACATTTGTTCTGTTCTGTTTATTCTTGATGTAGAAACTAAACAAGATCACTTCATTGTGGTATAAATAATATAACTGATGGGGGAGATTTTGAAACAAAAGCAATATTAAATTCATAAGTGCAAATAACAAAATGCATAATTTTAATAAATTTGTTTCTGTATAAGAAAACTTTTATTTTATTTTTTACATTAAAGCACTGTTTTGAACATTATATTAGAGATATTTTCGAATGGAATTTCCAATTATGAACAATAGAATGTTAAAACCGAAAGAAACGGCGCTACACTGCCAGAACATCCTCACTACACCCATTTGAGGATGTTTAAGTAGTTGGGTAACATACTTGTATATTACTCGATAGTTCATTGATTGAATCTACGATCTTATGATCTCATTGTCCAGTCTGCTATCAGGCCATCAGTGAGCCAAATTGCTAAGAATAAATCGATAAAGGATTCATTAATGTAAAACAAATATGAAATGAATAAATGCAAATAAAAAATATATAAATAACTAGTGGGAGTGCTCCTCCGTAACTTTGTCGCATGCTGTACAATAAAGGGCTTATCCATCTTCCTCCGCATAAAATTGTAGCCTTTGAGTAAGGCCGCGAATATTTTGCAAGGCATTGGTGAACGATAGTTAAGAAATATAGATCTTTAGCTTGAATCTATAATTTTTACTGAATCTATCGCGAGAGTATATATTTTGGACACCTTTTTGACGCCTGACTAATACCAAAATTTGACACGCAACAACAGTTGTAGTCACAAGATAATACATCCAATTATTGAGTTTACCTGCATGCAAAAATACAGATCGACAGAGGGTCAACTGTTTGACGGATTTGGTTCAAAATTTGATAAGTATTTATATTTTATATGGTAAACACGTGTACTAATTTTTATCTACCTGGCTCTTTGTATTTTGTATCGAGTTGATTTGTATTTGAATAGCCAGACAGACTTCCTGTCAATGGATTTCGTTAAAAATCTGAGAAATATATAAATTTCATCATAAACCTTTATGCCAAGTATCCTCTGTCTAGCTCAAAGTGTTTTTGAACAATCGTGTTCACAGACAGACAGACAGATTCAATGCGAACAATGCATTTTTCGGTTTGGGGGGAAGTCTAAAATGTACAGATTGGTC
Organism: Argiope bruennichi; assembly: GCF_947563725.1. Taxonomy (NCBI): domain Eukaryota; kingdom Metazoa; phylum Arthropoda; class Arachnida; order Araneae; family Araneidae; genus Argiope; species Argiope bruennichi. Next base: position 65,679,682 of record NC_079162.1, on the reverse strand, counting down.
AAAATTTGGAATTTCAGTTTTTTGAAGATTACAATACTTTCTCTATACCTATAGTGGGTGAGAAAAGTATTGGCAATTGCATCTTAATGGGCGTATTTAAAATAATGTATTCCAAACCACAAATTAAAGTATGAAATAAATATTAGAATGCATTTTGTTTGGAATTTACTTAAGAATTTATTTATTTGTACTATCAGTTTACCTGCTAAGAATAAAAATATGCAAAACGAAGGTAAAAAAAGTATTGGCAAAGTACTAAGAATCGTCGTATTGAAAGCACGTGATTTTAGAAGAGAATATTTTCCTAAAATCATGTTGATCTGTTGATTAGACGATCTGTTGAACTTCTGGGTCGTTTTTATTCAAAGCTGGTAAAAATGTCTACACAATCGGAAGAGTTGGATGTGAGTATAATAAACAACATTATCAGTCTTAGAAAGGACGGCTGAACATATTGCGAAATTGGAAATCAACTGCAAATTAGTTTATTCACTGTCAGATGTGTCGTCGAAAAGTTTCAAGAAACGGGATCAACAGAGGTCAGGGATAAGGTCAGAACTGGGCAGCCTTGAATATTTTCCACAAGGGCGAAGCGTGACATTATCAGAGAAGTAAAAAAGAACCCGACAATAAGTGCGCGTCAGTTGGTCCAACAAAGCGAATCCATGAAAGTGACTATTATGGAAGAGCAGCTAGAAAGAAGCCTTTCATTTCTGAAAAAAACAGGAAACTTAGACTGGACTTCGCAAACGCTAATATTGATCGGCCAGACAAATTTTGGAATGAAGTCATATTTTCAGATGAATTGAAATTGAATATTTTTGGAAGTGATGGAAGACGATATGTATGGTGAAAGCCGAATTCTGATTTTGAAACAGAAATGTAACAGATACTGCGAAACACGGAGGGGGGGGGGCGTCTTGGTTTGGGGCTGTATGACAGCGAATGGAGTCGGTAATTTGCATTTTATTGTAGGTAAAATGAGAGCACTTACATACATCGAAATATTGCGCTGTAATTTAAAGGCGAGTGCACAAAAACTTGAGTTGGAAACGTCGTTTGTGTTTCAGCAAGACAACGACAACAAGCATACAGCTTATAATACAAGGGAATGGTTACTCTACAATGCACCTCGCCAGTTAAAAACACCACCTCAGTCTCCGGACCTTAACCCATTCGAAAATTTATGGCACTAATTGGATTTATCTGTCAGGAAAAACAAAATATCATCTAAAGAGAATCTGAAAAATATACTACTCCAAGAATGGCAAAATATACACAGTGATACCACGAAAACGTTGGTTTTGTCAATGAAGAATAGATTACAAGAAATCATAAAGGCGAAAGGTGTGCATATAAAGTATTGAATATGACCTATATTTATCTATACTTCTCTGTTTCATTTTGCTACTACTTTTTTGAAAAGCATATTGCCGTTTTTGCTGCATTTTATTTTTGAAAACCTCATTAAAATGAAAATTTCATTTTATTTTGAGTTTTTATTGTCTTTTTACTTTATTATATTATGCTTAAATTATCAAACATTTTCCGAGTTAAGTAATATGTTTAAATATAAGCAATTGCAAATACTTTTTTTACCCACTATATTTCGTGTGCTTGAAAGTAAAATATCCTAAAGATTTTAAATAAAGTGAAATAAATCTAAAAAGAGAATATATATAGAGAGAGAAGAAAAGAGAAATAAAAAAAACATCGCAAACATTAAAATAATTTTCTTGATACTTTGTTGTTTTTCACTGTACTGTTATCACATGGAACTTTTCGGCGAATCGACACAATCGCTGGAAGCCACTGATCTCTGATACAACAAAAACTAGAAGTAAAAATATAATAATCCGTAACTCACAGTTCGTAATATAAACATATACAGAGCAAGGAAAGAGCCGATTCAGGAGTAGATAAAGGTCAGTGAAAGGTCAGACACGTGCGAGCAGGAGAAGCATCTGGTTTCGTTTCCTCTGTGTTAAATATTATGTTTAAGAGGGTATTTACCAGTTAAGATGAATATTTTGGATTGAAATAGTTTCTTCTTGCTTGTTTAATCCACCAATTCACTATTATAAGTCCATAAGTATATTTATCGAATTCATATAAATGATAATTTTATGGTTCAAAATATATTAGATTTGTAAAAAATAGATAGCGATTTGTGATGAAACTGTACGCGATGGAATTTTTAAAATTATTTTTTTGGTAATCCGCATCCAAAAACTATTTTAAAAAACTTGCTTCAAAGCCAATTTATTTTTCGCAAAACTGTATAACTTTCTATAGCTTAAAATAAACAAAAAATGACATAACAAATAAAAATTACAGAAAAATTACAATTGCTTTAAAATTCAGTCCTTAAAAATATATAGTGCGTTCAGACCAACAGTGGTTTAATATCTAATTTCTAAAATGTGAGAGACAGGCTTATAGTTGAAGTTAAAAAACGCTTTAAATAAAATAGAAAATTATATTTTACTTTGTTTAAATCAAATGCAATTCTGAAAAAAAAATCACCATTTTATTTTTTATAAATTTCAGGCCCTATTAATCATAATAAATAAAATATTTTAATTAAACATTTAAAAAAATGTTCCACTGCAATTAAAACTATCCAAATTACGAAGTTATGAATATCGAGATTTTAGATGATCTTAACGTATGAATTTGACTGTCTCACGAATGCTGTTATGGTTAATACAAACTGAAATTATGCAACAACGTTTTATAATTTCAGAATTATTAGAAGAAATTACTACCAACTGGGAAAGACTTTAAATATTTATGATTTGCTCAGAAGAGATTAAATAGTGTTATTTTTAAGTAATTTTATTTAATTCCTTTTAGGGCAGAATTCCAGGCCATTTTGTCGAAGGAAGTCGTTTCGAGCAAATATTACGGTAAAGTGACTTTTATTTTAAGTACTAAAATTTATTTATTTTAATTGTGTTTAAAACAATATTTCTTCTTGTAACAAAATGATTTAGTTCTTTTCATCATGTTATTTATGCACAACGTGTTTTTTCTATTTTTTCGCACATGAGTGGTTTATTTGTTTTGTGTTTCTCTGCTGAATATGTATATGAATAAAAGGTTGTTATAGCATTTTTAATTACGCTGAGGCGTTCTCTTGTTTCAAAAGCTGATGGCCGTTCCCTGAAATGAATTTGAATACAATTTTAATTTACTTTAAACAGCTATTTTTCTCTCAATTTTAATTAAAATAAGGGAAATTTTTTTAATATAAATGTTAGGGTATTAAGAATTTTTTGCTAAATATAACGAAGAGGACCGGATGACTGTGTTAAAATTTAGATTTCATCATTTTTTCTTTTTATTTATAGTGTAAAACAATATGAACTTCTATTGTATATTTTATTTAAAACTTTCTACCGATTGTAAGTATTTGCTTCGTTTTAAAGGTCTAGAAATTAACTTTTGAGAAGACGCGATTATAATGGACATCTTGCGTATTGTGCTTATTGGTCACTCTTATTGATTTTCAAATAAGCTTTTTATAATATTTAAATAATAATTTTAAATTATCTTTACTAATCAAGCATTCGAATTTTTCATCAATCTGTTTATATGTTTTCCCCCATGTTTTGAGTTTAAAGAATTATTCTATTCTTCTAATCAGAGAGAAAATGACTTATTATAATGATTAATAAGAAATGATTGACAATATGTAACGATTAACTCGCGGCATTTAAATGAATACTTATGGTAAAGATATGGTTATAAAATCTTTCTTTTAGATTTTAATATTCCGCCAGAGGATAAATATATTCGTTAGCGCTGATGAAAAAGAAATATATTTTTTATTGTATTTTGCTGTTCAGCTTCTTATCCTAGAAATCATAATCTTTTTATTTTTGTTTAATAGCTGTCGTATCTTACAAATAAATCCAATCACTTTTAATCTCTTATTCATAAGTTATGTGGTTCGTTAAGAAAAGTAACACTTATTTTGGTTTCTTCTAAGGAATTATGAGCTTACGAAGTGGAATGAACAATGAATTGATAGAAGCTGTTTATACATCACAAATAATCAATTAACTAAGAAATAGTTGGCCATTTTCCCCACGATTCTCACCACGATTCGTAATTTATTACAAGCCATTATTTAACTATTTACCTGTAGTAAAGGAATGCCTTGAAAGAAGGATTGACATTGAACTTGAGCTTTTAATTTTCACACTTATCAAATAATTATGTTTTATAAGTGATGCCTTATGAATATTGATGAAAAATATTGTTTTTCAATATGTATGGAATTTAAAATAGCCAGTAATGTGACCAGTAACAGAAATAATATTTTTAAACTGTGAATAAATTTAAAAATAACGGAAATTCTATCCTATTTAATTGTTCCGAATTTATTGGATTTTATTCTCCACATATTCACAGAGAAAAAGGATGATCCTAATAATTAACCCTTAACTGGAGACGGGAGTCAAAATGACTCCGCGTTGCACATTAGCTCCGATTATCATGATGTATTTTGTTCTTGAATTCCATCATTTCCTCCTTACCTCCAAGTTGTTCTTTCAGTAGTACGTTGGCAAAAGTTTAAATGTGAACACATGCGTATAACTGAGTTATTCTTTTTCAAATTTTTTGTTGTCATTTATGGAGTCAGTGACTCCATGTCTCTGAAACTACTTTTAATTTGAATAATACAAAAAGAACAAAGAAGCATTTTAAAAATAATATTTTAAAATATTGTATTCTTCATTTTCGTTTGTTAAATTCTAACAGTTATTAAAATTAATGTAATTCCATAATATCTAAACGAAGTAAATACTTATTTAAAGATTGTTTAAGTTTTTTTTATAACATCTGTCCAACGTTTACTATTATAACAATTTAACATTTTTAAAATTAATATTTTTAATATTTTTGGTAACTGCATGATGTCTAGAATGTTTTGTTTCCAAAATAAATTCCATTGCTGTTTACCAAAGACAGAAAAGAAAAATAACAATGGAGTCATTTTGACTGCATGTCTCTGCCCGCGTGAGGAAATTCATATCTCCAGTTACAGGTTAATTAAGGACTGTTAAACAACATATAAGTATCTACATACGATTATTCAACGTTTACTATTATAACAATTTAACATTTTTAAAATTAATATTTTTAATATTTTTGGTAACTACATGATGTCTAGAATGTTTTGTTTCCAAAATAAATTCCATTGCTGTTTACCAAAGACAGAAAAGAAAAATAACAATGGAGTCATTTTGACTGCATGTCTCTGCCCGCGTGAGGAAATTCATATCTCCAGTTACAGGTTAATTAAGGACTGTTAAACAACAAACATCTGTCCAACGTTTACTATTATAACAATTTAACATTTTTAAAATTAATATTTTTAATATTTTTGGTAACTACATGATGTCTAGAATGTTTTGTTTCCAAAATAAATTCCATTGCTGTTTACCAAAGACAGAAAAGAAAAATAACAATGGAGTCATTTTGACTGCATGTCTCTGCCCGCGTGAGGAAATTCATATCTCCAGTTACAGGTTAATTAAGGACTGTTAAACAACATATAAGTATCTACATACGATTATTCAACGTTTACTATTATAACAATTTAACATTTTTAAAATTAATATTTTTAATATTTTTGGTAACTACATGATGTCTAGAATGTTTTGTTTCCAAAATAAATTCCATTGCTGTTTACCAAAGACAGAAAAGAAAAATAACAATGGAGTCATTTTGACTGCATGCCTCTGCCCGCGTGAGGAAATTCATATCTCCAGTTACAGGTTAATTAAGGACTGTTAAACAACATATAAGTATCTACATACGATTATTCAATATAAATTTTAATGAAAAAACACATTTTTCAAAACTCTTTTCTTTTCTTATTTTAATGTTCTTAAGAAAGAAAGATTGATTTAGTTGCATTGGCGATTCTAGAATATGTGTATATTTTAAACATTTCCCTATATCCGAGATTGTTATGAATGTAATCCAAACCTTTTCTGCATTAAACTTTAGTATATATTGAGCTTATACTGAATCATAATTGTAATATTATTAGAAGGTCTTAGTTTTCGTATTCATTCGATCCTTTATGCTGTAATAATTTGTTTTATATTCAACTCATTTTGCCTTGAAATGCTTCGTCACAAACCCATTAAAAGATTAAGAAAAGCAGTTTTTATTTCAGTTTTTTCTAATGAATTCTTAAGCATGAAAGAGATTGTTAGATGCCGTTTACACATCAGAAACAATCAATTAAATAGAAAGCACGGTTCTTTTGTCTCTATATATTGTACAACGACTTGTAAGTTATTCCAAGTCAAGATTAAATGCTTACTTGCAGTAAAGGAATGTTTATTAATATAGGATTAATATTCAGTCTGTTCTGTTTCTTTTTATATTTATCAAATAAGTTTAGCAATTGGAGATAAAGTTTTTAATAGCACTACGTAAATAACTGGGAAAATTACCAATTATATTCACTTTTATTGAATTTGAATTGTTCAATGTTTGTAAAGATTAATTGAATAATAAATCAATTTTTTACCCTATTCCTGTCGTTGTAAAATTTTTGAAATTTTGCACAATTGCGTGTTCTTAACGACAACGCGCTATTTTAAAATTTTGAAAGCACGATTATTCATTCATGGATTCATTTAATGAAATTTTGATTTCATTCAATTGGTACATATACCTACCATTGGAATGAAAATTGATTTCAAGATACTGTGATATTTACAGTGATTACTTAGAAAGACTAAAGTAGAAACTAATTAAAATTTATTTTGCTCTATACTAATAAAAGTGTTTTATAAAAATTATTTATATTAAATCTGTGCAGAATATTTAAAACTGAAAATACTATAAAAAGGAGTGATCACAAACAAAATTTATAGAAAGCTAGCTCGACTAGTTGATTTTGTTTTGCAAAGATTTCGTTGAATAAGATCAGCGTTTCATTTTACTTCAAAAGTTTACCCCTTGTGGGATTTTATTTGCAGCTACCTAAAAAAAAATTAAGGTGAACCAAAACAGAATTAAACAGTGTTTCTAATTTTCACACAATCAATAAATCATTAATATTTCGAAGCCGAAATTTTTAAAACCTGAAGTAAAATTCTATTTTGCTTCTGTTTGCTGTATTGACTAACAATAATCTCTCCTCCAAAATAATTAAAAAGAAGAAGAAAGTTAAATAGAATAAAATTAAAGATGTCTTTATTAAATAATTTTTAATTATTAATTTAAATATTTATTAAAACATAAAAGGAAACATTTAAATAAAATTATTACTTCAAATATAAACGGAAAAAATTGAATCGCAATTCAACGAACCATAAAGACACTGTTTACGATGGAAACAGGTAATTGAGGTAATTATTATCTATAATAAAAAAATATTAAGAAGCTTTTAAATATGAAAACAGTTTTATAATAAAATGTGTATATACGATTCTATTATTAATAAATTAATAATTATATAAAGAAATATTACGTGAAACAAGATGCAATGAGTAAAAAAACTAGATATATTATAGATCAGTGTAAATTTTAAAGATAGAGAGCCTCAGTAATATAATTTACATCGAAATAATTCAGACTTCCTTTTAAATGATTGAGACACAAAAAATGTTCTTTTGACAAAATTGATTTTAAATAATTCTTAATTTTAATGCAGAAAGATGTGAAATTTTCAAGCTTATATTCAAATTTCTAAATATATGTTCTGAAATATTTTTGTAAATTTAATGACGCGTTTCTTATAGAGAGCCGCCTTAGTCATTTGAACAAGTGTTTAGTCTTTAATTAAATTCTTTCACCCCCCCCCCCAAAAAAAAAAACTTAATCCTCACTAATATTGTTTTCCATTAAACAAAAGAATTTTTTTTTTCATGGTTTTGCAGCTTTGTATCTAAGATTTTACTCAGACGTATTTTATAATACTTAAATTAAACAAAATACTGAAGTTTTCTATGTGAAATTCTGAGTAATAAATGTAAATGAAAATATTAAAATATGATTTACAGTTAATAAAAAGATAAATCTTTCATCTTATCATTCTAATTCTCGTACCGACAGTACCGTATAATACTCCTCTGTCCTTTTTTTTCCAAGTGTACTGTCATTTTCCACTCCTCATTTTTCGAATGGGTTACTTTTAATCATCTCTCGATGTCTTTTTTGATCTCGTGGCATTTCGTGTTTTCTCTATTTTCACAAAGCTGATAACAATTCATCTAGATGGATGATATGAGGTCCAAGTGACGGAGGTATCACTTGGTGCTTCAGCTTTCAAGAGATTAATAAATCTCCTGGAAAGCTCAGGATCAGTCGGCGAGGACGTCACAGCATTGCAAAGCCGAAACTGAAAAAGTATGGGAATTGAGAATTATAGGTTGTCTCTTTTCAGTAAAATAAAAGAACTCCTTCTGCCGTATTGTGATAGACCGAAATTGGAGAATGTCGACTTGCACCGATGAATGTCAACATATACCAAATATGTCGGTGAAAGACCGAATAATTGATTATAATCCTGTATATTCGAATATCACCGGCGTATGTCGACAAGCACAGATATGCTTTGGTGGGGGTCGAAAAGTGATAAAGATTAACACAAACAAAGATGTATGTTGGTAAAGTCTTGTTATTATATAAAATTAAGCTTAAACTGTCTATTTCAAAAGTTGATAACTTAAAAAGTAATGGAAATATTTTGAAACCATCTTTTGTGAATGATGAAGATATGTTTGAAAATTATTATAATCTTTTTTACTTGATATATTTGTGATCTACGGGAACCGGACCCCTTGATAATAAAGTATGATTTAAAAATGTTGCAATTTTTTTTTTATTCTGGTTATTCTGGGGAGGTTAATCCTAATGGCGTAGTTATAGCAGAAAAGTACACTACGATATAAAGTTCTTTGTTGGCTAAACTTAAAAAAATTCTAATGCTTAGCATTTATTCAAGTATAACTGCTATCATTATTAAGAATGCAATTAATATTGAACATTCCTTTTTCTCACTCTAGAGTCTAAAGATGCATATCCATACATAAATAAATAAAATATTGGGTTGCTTTTTAAATCTGCAATGGCATTTAAATTCTTCGGTTAGTCCCGTCTCAGTGGCACTCATCTCAGCGAGAGAGGCGAAAAAGTTACGTCATCTTTGCTACGTTTCATCGCACCTGAAATACGGAGAAAATACAAATCTCCGACATATTCAACATTCGCAATTTTTGTATGGTGAATGTCGACATCTGCTTTTGAAAATGAGAAATAAGGATATTTAGCAAATATTTCGGACATGACCGAGTGACTGTGTGAATGTCGACATTCTCCAGATTTCGATCTTTCACAGTAGCACGCACGCACGCACGCGCGCGCTCACACACACACACACACACACACACACACACACACACACACACACACACACACACACACACACACACACACACACACACACACACACAAACGCACACACTAAAATATTAAGAATTTTAATTCCTTTGAAGTATCTTTCAATGTATTAGGTACTTTTTTATAACTTTTTACTCTTTTTGTTTTCCTTCCAATTCAAAGTATATATACCCTACTACTAGAAGATAATGTGTGATATATCCACATATTATTAAATATTTTAAATACGTATAATATAGCTAAGACATCGTAACAATATTGCAAGGCATTTTTTTGCTAAAAGGATTCTCTTAGTTGATATACAAACTGTTTCTTATTGCAATACTGTCAACATCCAACTTTTGGAAAATGTGGTTTGGGCGTGCATCTAATACATTTAAACAAAAGAATAGAGGAATTGTCGAAGTCTTAATCTTGTATGGAAACAAGATGTACGCGCATAGTCCTCGTATTCCAGTCTGGATTAACATACAATGAAGGGAATCGGGATACCAATATTAAATGATATAAATATTTATTTCTGCAATTGTCAAATACGCGAGGCTTGACCTTTCCAGCACGGACCCGTTCATCTCTCGTCAGTTGAAATTTTGCCAGGACAACCGTTTTATATTCTTTAATAGTTAAAAGCTTTATTACTTTCGTTTTCCTAGCTTTTTCATTTCGTCCTTTGCGAATGATTGAATTTCAACTCAAGAAATATTCGTTATTCCAAGGAATGAATTTTGTTTGAGTAATAATGTTACAATTCCGTGAGCTAAAACCAGAAGTTCTAATGGACTGCGATCAACCAAATACATTGCTATTGAAGAACGAATGAATAATTGGAAATATAGCATCACTGGCCGTTATCCACATATCTCTTACTATCTATCCCCATATCTATGCTGTTGCTGTTAAGAATTGACGCAACAGCATAACAAGCATAACACAGCCCCATCTTTTGTCCGATTTTGTAACTAATCATATTTTCACTAAGCGCTATGCAGGAAACGATGCATTTCTAGCGCTCCCCTTTATTTAAATTCATTTTTCATAAATGTCAGTTACTTTTTGTACATCACCGATATGTATCATTATTTTAATGTAAACTGTAAAATACATAATGATATAACAAAAATACTTTTTGCTGAAAATGATTAATTTTTTGCTCTAAAGAATAAAAAGTTTAATTACGGTTTCATCAGTGAAAATGTTTCTGGGTATATCAGTGAAAATTCTACAGTTAAAAGCATAAAATTCTTAAATTAGAAGTTATTTATAAAACTGTCTTTTTTTAGTAAAAATAAATAAATATGGCATTTTAATATAAAAAGGATTAACAATGTAATTTAACGCATTTAATGGCGTTGGATGTAAAAATATATTTATTAATTTATATGAACCTTGATTTTAATAAACTGTTCATTCAATCAGGTAAAATATTTAATTGCAAATAATGGCTGATCATTTTATATCCCACAGATGAATACTGAAAAAAAAATACATATTGATATATTTTAGCTAGAAATTAATTGAAGGTGAAACTGAAATTCACGTCAATTCTGAATCAACTCCACCACATTCCTCACCACTTTATAATTTCTGATATGAAATAGCGTTAATTGTTCTCAGGTGAAACAGTTACAAAATTTTATTTTAGTGAAAATTTTTATTTCAAAAAATTGAGAGCAAGAAAGATGGCCATATGAGGACTATGTGATGTTATTTATTTGCATGTTGCAATCCGTAGAATTTATGATTCGTTTTAGGAGATAAATATTTCCTATACGATCTTTTTTCTGGCATTTTTAATTTACTAACTAATCAGAATATACAAGCCTTAAATACGTGCATCGGAATATTTAGGACAGTAATAAAAGTCATATTCATTGTCCTAGAAATGAATGAATACAGAGGCGATTAAATTTTACTTTAAAAGTTTGAAATAAAAACTTTGTACCAATGCTTAAAAAGAAAATTCCTCGGTGAAACTGGTTAAGACATTATTAAAAAAAATTATAAATATCATAAATGATAATTTTCCTTGCATAACAAGTGAAACTATCTGTCTCAGTTATCCCAATTTTACAAAAGGAAAAAAAAAAAAAAAACTGTTTTTGCAAATAATAACGAATATTTATAATTTTTTTCACATATGGTCAGGGGGGCGTGGTGACGGGTGGAAAGGTTTCTGCTTCGAACAGGGGAACTTCAAACTGTCGTGTAAGCTGGTCTGAATCTTTTCATTATGCAATGAAGTTAGATGCAAAGAGCACCATGTTACATAAGTAAGCGAGAAAGTTGAGGAAAGAGCAATCTTGCTGGTTATTACTAATATTACTAGTTTTCCATGTCAAATCCTCGTTTTTAGAGAAAAATTCTCTCCTAAATGAATGAAAGCCGCGGTGGCCGAGTGGTAAAGTCTTAGCTTCGGAAACGGAGGGTTTCAGGTTCGAGGCCCGATTCCACCGAAGAACCGACGTGTGAGTGGGTCTGATGCTCGTTAAATCAGTCGAGGTCAAACGTCCTCCCGCTGGTGTGATGCGGAAGTTTCGAGAGGGTGTGCCATCTCAGGTGTCTACCTCGTCATCAGACCGCTGTTCAAAATTACGAGGTCCGTCTCAAAAATAGTTCTAACGTTGCTTTAAAAAACGGGACGTTAATTTAACCGAACTGATAACACATCTGATCTGAATATGAGGTTATCTGATCATATCAGACGTGAAAAAAATATTCAAAAGTATTCGCCATTTGTTACGAAAAATTCGGTCTTTTTCATTCTTATAAAATTTGGGAAATCGAGATTGTTAAGCGGATATTTATAAGTGTAACTGCAATTCTGATTTTTTTCTGTGCAACATCTTAAATCGGAGAAAAGATACAAGTAGAAAAAAGGTTTTATCCAGGAGATTTTATTTATTTAAGAAAGAATATCCTGAGATTATGAAGGAGTGTTTCATGACATTAAATGAATATTTTATCGCATAGAAAGACCTACAGTACCAAAACAAACCATTCTCGGCTATTAATAAAGAATCTAATCCACAAACTTGAGAGCAAAGTAAATAAAAGATTCTTCGCTGACATCATCACTAGAACGCAAAAACAGTATCTAATATTTTAAAGATCTTTTTTACAGCAAAAAAAAAAAATCTTTCGTCAATTCTTGGGCAAAAACTTGCTGGAAATGGCTCAATAAGAAAGTCCGGGATAAAAAAAAAATATATTTCTTTTTTGTTGAAAAAATGATAACTCGAATTAAATATTTAACAAAAAAAAATATATGACAGCCTCGGTATTCTTTTCGAACAAACAGCACAGAACTAATATAAGACTAACTCATCACTTTTTTTTTCTGTACTTACGTTCTATTGTTTGGAACTGAGAGAAGATTTCTGGAAGAAAACTATTTCTTGTGTGAGTTCTTTAGTTGAAGTTTAGACTTTCTCTTCAACCCTTTTTTCTCTCTTGGTAAGAACAAATATTTGTTTGGGCCTATAGCACCTCAGATGTTGATTCAAAGATATGTTTGTTTATATTTTTTTTTTGTACTCTGTTGATGTACACGGTACAATTGCAAAAGCCTCTTGGGGTATTTTTAACTCCGAAGTATCTGTTTTGTTCCAAATGTTTTGTTTGTCCAAGTATTAGCACTTTTTTGGACCTTTCACACTTTTTCCCTCAATGCTTATTGATTGTGCAATCCGATCTAAGTAATTTTGCAATGGATATTTGTAATGAAGAAAAGTATTTCGATAAGAATCATATAAAATCAAAAGTGTTTATGCATGCTTTTTCGAATCAACATTTGGATTTAATAATGCTTTTTTTCTTTATTTCTTTTCCTTTTAATTGTAAGGCTTTTTGATGATGCAAGATTTTTTTCTTTTCTTGCCGCCTTGTGTTTTCTCAGTAACGTTGAAGTAAGAAAGAAAAAAAAATCTTGTTTTGTCAAATTCGTATTATAATTAGAAGTCCTGACAAGCCTTTACCAATCGGATTTTTTATAATATAAGGGGATGAAAAAATTATTTAAAAACAGACGCGTTGGTTAGGTGAAATATGATGAAAGCTATATAATTAACTAGCCGCCTTTGGTGACCAGCTGATTCGCATTCGCCGTAATTAAGCATTCAATTCAATATTTTGCATAATTTGGCCTCTAAATAGCCTTTGCAGCAAAATATTTTTAATCTTCAAATTTTGATAGTCATATAACTCCTAATATTATTTAAGCCTTATGCCGTTTTATTCATTTTACTACGTATTTCACAAATTTTCTGTGAGTTCCAGTAAAATTGAAACTTTAAATTGAAACGGAAGTTATTAAAATTCAATTAAAGCAAAAACTTTTTTGCTAAAACCAAATATGTTTTCGAAAATATATGAGTAACTGAAAACGGAATCGTTCAGCATTGACTTCTTATTTGCACTACAATATATAATAATAATAATAACAATTTATGTAATATCGCAAAAAATAATTCAATAACAATTTCTCCGATTCATCATAAAATTCAGTTTAAACTTTTATTTTCAAAAGAATTTGAATGAAGTAAATAATAATAATATTTTATTTTATTTCAGTAAATAAATGTATACCTGCAAAAATGAAGATCTAAATTTTATTAACTCCTTTAATCATAAGGAATTATGTTCAGTGAAATATTCTTCTATAAAAAATAATTTTTTTCACGAAGCATAACATGCTCGTGCAGGTTGAATTTTATTTACACTTTTTTGTGAAATGCATTATTGTAAATTATGCTTAAAGTATTTTTTTTTAAATTTATGAAAAATATAAACTGATATGTTAAAAATTGGTGTCATTAAAAATAATTTTTAGTATTTTAATGTAAAAATCATTTTTGAACTATAATATTTTCATAAGTTACAATGGGAAAACAACGAATTTTTTCATAATTTTTAATGAATTAAAATTTCAAAAACTCGCGCACACTCCCATTCTCCAAAGCCTATATGTGTGAAGTTTGGTAGCTCTAAGTCAAACGGTCTGACCTATAGCTAAAAATTATATAATTTTAAGCTCTATTTATAAATCTATAAGCTCTACTTATATAACTTTATTTATAATACTTTATTATAAATAAAGATATCCGTCTTTGGTACCTAGACAACTCGCCGTGATTAATGGTGGTTAAAACTTTTAACTAAATATTTTATGTAACTTTAGTTAAAAGGCTTCTTCAGTAAGGTATTTTCTTACTGGCTTCTTCAGTAAGGCATTTTTAAGTTTTAAATTTTTGTAAATATATGATTTATATTAAGCATATCCCTAATTTTTTGTCAGTTCTCTTAAATTTTATAAGAGATGGATTCATTTTAACAATATATTTAATTTCTAACCTAAAAAAATATAAAATTTGGTATTTTTCTTCATGTTAATAATATTTTAAATATAGATTTAAATCTTTCGCTGATTCTCCATAAATATAAATAAATGTATTGCTCCTTTTCATGAAACCTACTTTACCAATAATGATTTGTGTTAAGAACAGAATAGTAATTTGGATTGTAAAACAAAACCAAAAATATATCTGTAACTATATCAAAAACTTTAATCTACTTCCATAATTTCTTTTTTCTTTGTATAATCGTTCTTGATGCGTTTAATATCTATTTAGAATTTTTACGATTCTTGTTGGAAAATATGCTTAAAATATAGAACGTTTCATTATAATTTAATAATTTTTATTAATTTGTATAAAATATCAAAAAAATATTTCCACAGTTGAAATACTGATATCAACAAAATGATAATTTTTGAATTTTAAGATGTAAAAATCATTTTTGTTCTGTAATATTTTCGGAAGTTATCGCTGGGAAACGCCAAAATTCTATTTAGTTTTTAACTCTAATAAAATTTCAAAAAAAAGTCCTAGGTGCTCCCTCCCACTCCTCAAAGTATATATGTACGAAGAATGATAATTCTAGTTCAAAAGGTTTAGTATGTGGAATGCACTCAAGCACACGCGTACTCATTTTTAATTTTATTATATATTGATATCTCCCTCGTTTGGTGGTATATTTTACTATGCTGTAGAGTTTGAGATTACTTACTTTTCACCTCCAGTCACTAAAATCTTTTAAAAAGCCTATGAATTTTATTTATTATACATTTGTAATATGATTTATCCACAAATTAAATCATGCAAGCAATTGACGCCTCAGCTAATACATCAGTCGAAAGTGTGCGAATGCATGCAGATTAATTCGAGCCATCTGATTATTGTTAAGAAAAAGAACAATATAGTTTTTCTTTGTTGTAAAATTGTTTTAGAAAATCGATATTCTCGTTACACCTTTAGAAGGTAGCTGAAACTTAGACACATTAACGATTTTTATTGGGTAATATTCTGCCATCCGTCTAACAGTTCATACTTCCCTATGTGTAATATTTATATATTTTATGGTCTTTCTGTCTGGCAAGGCAAGAAACGCCCAGAACGAGAATGCAGTGAAATAAGCTGTTATCACCAAAGTTATCCTCACAAGCACATCATTCTTCAGTACACGATTACAAAATATAGTGCTCCGAAGTGTCTCTGTAAGGATGGCAATTATATTTAAAAATATTCGAAGCCCCATCGGTAATAATCCATGCTAAGTACTCCAGTGTACAGTAAAATATCTTATTCTGTTACATTTTATATCCATTGGAAAAGGATAAAGGAGCATACTTTCTAGATATCTAGAATATATTTTTATTGCACCACAATATATTTTGTATAATTCTTATAGGTATTTACTGCTATTTATTGTAATTTTTTATTTATATTAGTATAAATTTGTTCTACATTCTTTGCCATCTGTAAAATTGGTATTCATCTTTTGATCTTTTTTGATCCATTAAATGGTGCCGAGTTATCGGGTGTTTCAAAAATGACCGGTATATTTCAAAAATCAATAAAAACTAAACGAGCAGCGATAAAAATATACCGTATGTTGCAATATGCTTGGGAGAACAGTAAATTTTCAGGCAGACAAACTTGCGAAATTAGTTACAATTTTCAACAACAGATGGCGTTGCAGTCAGAAAAAATCTAAACTACGATATTTTCCAAATATCCACCATGCGCAGCAATAACATGGCGTAGTCTCAGAATGAAATGAGCAGAAACCCGTGTAAATGTCTCAGGCGGGATGGCTTCACATGCAGAACAGACATATTGCTTCAGTTGTTCAGCTGTTTCTGGATTGTGGAGGTTCACCTGATCTTTCAAGTGTCCTCACAGAAAGAAGTCGCAGGGGTTCATGTCTAGGGATTTCAAAATTTTTCAAACAAATTCTTTATTGTATCGCTTTCGGCTCTTTGGTTACATTAAACTTTCGTTGAAAACTTCGTCTTGTTGCAACAACACTGTGTTCTACGCGGTAGAATTCCAACACCAGAAAAATCCTTTGTTCTAAGGAATAAACCATTTTTTCACAACAAACTTGCAATCTGTGAACAGCACACGCTTAAAGCAGAAAGACGACTTACAGAATGGTGAACTCAGACTGCGTTTTTTTCTATACCTTTCAAATCGCCTGCAGCGCCATCTGTTGTTGTAAATTGTAACTAATTTCGAAAGTATGTCTGCCTGAAAATTTACTGTTGTCCCAAGCATATTGCAACAAGCGGTATATTTCTATCGCTGCCCGTTTAGTTTTTATTGATTTTTGAAATATACCGGTCATTTTTGAAACACCCGGTATGAACAGAGCTCAAATAATTTTTAAACGAATTGCACAATTATTTCATAAGAATTAAATATGTCTATACTCTATTCTTTGGAATAAAGATAATTCTTTTATCGGAAAGAATGTTAAAACTCAGATTCGCTCCAGAGTTTGGCAAAACGGAAAGCATATATATGATAATTTAATGAAGAAAAATCAGATTATCATTTTAAATTTCAATCGATAAAACGTATTCTTAAAATCATAAAAATTTCGTTGATAATTTTTATGTAATTGTATTTAGAATTTTTGTAATTTGATCTTTGACTCGATATGTCTCGTAAAAAGATAATAATGATTTTCACAACTCATTGATAACAGCAATTCATAAGATAAGAATAACTAAGAACTACAAAAACTCTATAAATAAAATAGAAAAATTAAAATAGAAAAAATAAAATAGAGAAATATAAAATATGATTGTAAAATATTAATGATATCAAACTACTCCTGAATATCTACTGTTGACTCGCCTTCTGCTCTGACCTTTTTTATAAATTCACTTTCTAGTCTGTTCATTTGTCTGTTCCAATACAAATTTTGCAATCGATTTGAAGCGAACTTCCCGATTAATTAGAGACTGGAAACTTTAAACATAGTTCCGAACTTGATGCAATGCGATATTAACTCGTTTTCTTGTCTGTCTGCTCGGTGCAAATTTTGCAATCGATTAAAAATTTTCATTACCGACAGATGGCGCCATGCCAAGTTGTTAATTTCACATACACAAGACTAACAAGCGAAAAAATAAATATTTAAATAAAAAAAGAAATTAATACACCAAGTTTAAAAAAGATTCAGAATCGCAGATTGTCAGGATAATCTGCATGGGATTATAAATCCATATGTGGGTAGGAGAAGTTATTTTATACTTTTTAGTTTTTTTTTTATTAAAAAGTGGTATTTAAAATGTTTTAATTAAATGATTATTTACTATTTAATACTGTTTCTATCTTAAAGGGTTGCGTTGAATTGCATTGCACTTGTAGCTAGGATATTAAAAATTCGCAATGGAAGTACTTAAACTATACTTAAAAGTATAATTCTCAGCAATGTCGTATTATTTGTTACATTAATATTAAAACTATTAGAAAAGTTATATTTGTAAATTGATAAATTTAGTAAATCTGATTTTTTTGGTTAAATGGCGTAAAAGACCAAATAACCAAATAAAAATCACAAATGAAAAATTAAATTTTAACGCAAAATGTTTTTACTCAGTGAAATTTCAGTATTTTTGAAAAAATATCTTGGGCTTATATCGAGGATTTCATGACTAAATATAAATATGTCTTTATATAGAAAAGCTTGTAGAAAAAAAGAAGCCGTTATTGGATATTAATAATGAATTAATCTATAAATTTATCAGGAAAGCAAATAAAACACTTTTTTTCTGAAATAGTTATTGAAAAATAAAAAAGCAATCAGGATTTGAAAACTATTTTTGATTTATATAATAATATACATTACAATGCAATATTATTCTTTTTCCAGTTGTGGGTTAGAAGTTTTCGAGAAAAGTAACAAAAAAGTATAAACAACGAGATATAATTTTTTTTCTAATGAAAAAATAAAGTCTTCATCTATATAAAATGTGTTTTTTAAATTTGAGCGAATGTTAAAAATCACTATTCATATTAACAAATAATTTGTATAATTAACAAATTGGTGTACAGGGTGATAAATCAAAAGTTAGTGTGTGTTCTTCTGAACAAGAAAAATTGAAATCATCACTTATAGTGAACTAATTAAACGTATTAATTGTAGATTTTTATTGTTAAGATTTTAATATATATTTGTTAATTCCGGAAAATCGACATTTATATATTTTTAAGAATTTCTTAAATATTTTACATAGTTTAAACTTTTAGCACTCTTATTAGTGCATCATGGTCAAATCATGCTTTTGTCCCAAAATTAAAATAAATTAGGCAATAATTATCCTATCTGCTTAGTGATAATTTTAACTTAAATCTTGTCAGCGCCATCTATCGACGAGAACATATTCGAAGGCTTTTTAAAAAAATATTTATTACATTTTATTGTAAAAGTAACAGTCTGAAAGTAAAAGACCTTTTTAGAAAATTCATGATTCTTATGTTTTTCTGCGATATCCTTAGTTTATGATGCTCTCATGGATAAAGCTTTGAATGTATTTTTTATTATCTTCCATTCACTATTTAATTTTTAGATAATCCATGAATTTTATCTTCATAAAAAAAACTTCATTTTACCCCTTAATATACGGAAGTTTTGCGGTATTTTGCCGTTTTATGCAAATGTTTGTGATAAAAAGCTTGTAATTTCCCAATAATATGCAAAATAACTATAAATATCGCATTTACAATAAATTCAGAAAAAAAACCACACGGGCAACTGATTTTGTGACTTGGAACGCAAATGAAAGTATATTAAAAATGAAATTCTCTGTTGTTGCTTTGCAAAAGAAAAAAGTCAACCAAAATCTGTTGACAAATTATTAACGTGTATCAAAACATTCCTTTTCCATTTCATTGACCAGAAAATTGAAAATAAGTGAAAAAGACAGATCTCGCAGCTAAAAATAAACATTGAAAACAGAAGTTACAGTTAACAGAAGCAGGATAAGGAATTCAAAAAATCTTTTTAGGAAAGTGTTGTTGCGTTTGTGGAATTCGGACGAAGCAAAGCTGCTTTGTTTAGTCTCATGCAAATTAGCGCAAAAAATTGTTATTCAAAGCAAAATTCTGATTAAAATATTTCGTTGTTTACAGTTTCTAAGAAAGAGCTTTTAGATTTATGCGTAAGTTAAAAATTAAACCGCTATAAAAAGTTAGCAAGCATTGGAATTCTTTTTAATAAAATTTCGGAAGAGTAAATATTAATAAATGGCAATCGCTACAAAAGAATTCACAGAATGCTTATCAAAAAAAAAGAGTGAATTTTTTCTACATGTTTTTCAAGTGAGTTGGTATTCATCGTATTGAAAATATTTATTTTGAATAACATAATGCAAAATTCTCAATTTTAACCAACCGTTAGTCTAATTATTGATTACTTTTATTTACGTCGACTTGGTTTTTGTTTGTAAAGACAGAATTTGTAATGGATTTTTTTGAGTTAGAAATTTGAAATATTGCTCACTTGTGTATTCTTTATGGCAATGTGCTGTTTTAATACTTTTACAATTTAGTTAGTAGTTGAAAACTGATTAAATTGAATTTTCTATTTTATACTCATGCTGCCACCTGGTAATAGAATCGAAACACAACTGATTTCAAGATTAAAATTTGGAAATAATTAAAACTAAAAAAGAATGAAAATTACAAAATTATGTTGCCTATCACACTAATAAAAGGGAGACTTTGAAAATGGTTTTAATTAAATTTATTTTCCGATTAATAATGTAGAAACTGTGTTAGATATTATGATGACTGTTTAATGATATAATGCTGGATACTTTCGCATTTTGAGGCCACTGAATGCTTTAATGTATGAATAAATAAAAAATTTCTTTAAAAAATGGAGAAATCAATTTCTCTAGACATCTTGTTATACACAAATGATGGTGTAAAAGTAGGAATGGGGGATATTCCGATATCATCTTCTATGAAGTAGTGGTCATAATTGATATTCTTGTCGAATGAACTTCATTACCCTGTTCATACAGGGTGATGTGGTGAGTCCTCAATTTTGAGAAAACGTGCTTTTCACGGATGAATATGCTTTTACACTTGATGGTTAATTTAAAAATCGCAAGAACATATATGGGCAAATATAAAATCTCTTGCGCGTAAACGATATTTTTCATTCAGTATTAAGTAGGAATCGGCTACCATTTAATAGATAATATCTTCAGTAGGAAAATACGGTTTTTCTGGAGGTTACAGCTAGTTACTCTAGACTATATTTCAAGAGACATCTCAGACGGTTTCATTACGTGCAGGGCATCTGTCTATTTCAGAAGAGGATTTGGAATTCTAAACTAAACTAGAGCTTTCGAGGCCGATGGATTCGATGAAGTAGCTCCATATCTTGACCAAAAGGGTGTACCTATCAGGGTTAACACTTTTTTTATTGAGGCAGTTCATATACGCCCTTAAATCTAAAGAGGAACTCGTTATAAGGCAACTGCTGGGAGAGATAGCGTATAAAATATTACAAAAAGTTGGCAGATATCTTCTGTGCCTGTTTCTACACACATAACTGTTCATATTCCTTTCATTAATTTTGTTTCTGTAATGAAATATCATTCTTGTATATCAGATCCTTGAATTCACCAAGTACTCTCTAGCATTTTTTGCCTTTCTTTTCGTGCGATATAATTTTTATTACATTTGTATGCTTCTCCTTATAAAATCTGCTCTTTTAAATACATTTTATACTTTATAGAAAAGATACAAAAATTAAGAATATCACACGCAAAAAAACTTTTTCCAGTTGCTTTCTTTCGACCAGTATTTTTAGGGTTTAAGAAGCTATATATTTTTTTTTAGTGTGGTTTTATTTTAAACGTATAACACAATATGAAGTGTTTAACTTTTCGGAATACATCAAATGTTAAAATTATTGTATTTTGTCCATATACGAAATTTTTGTCTAAGGTGAAGAGATTTACTTAAAAGGATCCTAAACCGATGACTACCCTTTTTATCGAAGAATACTTCGACTCTTCTTCAAAACATAAAATTTATTTTTAAAGGTGTTTAAAATATAAGATGCATCCAAATGAAATGAAAATTTTTGCCGCAATGGTAAATGTTTAATAGCCTGGTTGGTTTGCTGATAGAGCATGAAGTGGCATGCCATCTTATCAAATTCATTAAAAGACTCTTCCATGAAGTTCTGAAAAGTGACGATCAGTTTCTTCATTTATTAAGAAAGACATCCAATCTTCAATTGGCTGGCATATTTAACACGCTTCGATTCTGAATGCATTTCTGAGGCTTAAATACATCATCAAAAATAAGCATAAAGGCAAGCTCTTGAAAGGGATATTATTGTTCTAAGGCAACTTTAGTCTACTTGAGGCTAAGAAGACGCGCAATCTTTGCTAAAATTCGTAGCGAAATCTTCAAATACACTTTGTACATCCCAGATATCAACACATGCGATTCCCACGTTTTTGACCCTTTAAAGAAATCTCTTAATGGGGTGTGGTGGGGGACTGGCAGTAATAAAAAAAAAAGAAATTTCTGAAAATTTAACGGTTTGTTTGTGACAAGAAAGTATAATATACCGTGGAAAATATAGATTCGTCAGCAACCCAAGAATAGTTATATTGAACTCATAAACATAATCATCATCTCTTTTTCGTTTGCATATATTTTATACAAATTCACACGTTTGGTTTGGTTATATTAACGTCCCGTTTGAAGCAACACTAGGGTTATTTTGGGACGAACCTCGTAATTTTGAACCGCGGTCAGATGACGAGGACGACATCTGAACTGGCAACCCCTCTCCACACCACACCACACCAGCGGGAGGAAGTTTGGTCATGACGGATTTAACGTGCAACAGACCCCCCTTACACGACGGTTCTTCGGTGAAATCGGGTCACGAACCTGAAACCCTCCGGTTCCGAAGCCGAGACCTTACCACCAGGCCACCGCGGCCCATACTAATTCACACATGTAATTTTATATTAAATTAAATAAATCATTATGAAATTCAGGTGATAATTAACAAATAATTGATTTAAATTAAAAGATGGAGGTATTTGATGTAAACGGGGGAATATTATATAATATTTATACTAATACATGAATATTTCAAAGGTTTTGTTGAAATTTATGGATGAAGAAATATTTTTATTTGTATCCCCTTAATATCTAGAAACATCCTTGAATTACATCTATTGAAGAAAATCTAAAATTTTAAACAATATCTAAGGATTATTTCAAGTAATATTGTAAGATTGCATTTGAAGATTTGAAACTTTTCCTGAGATATATCTTAATGTTATGAGGACGAGAGAGAATACTGTAATGAAATTTAGAATAAGGAATAACTTATTAATGAAAGTTTGTAACTAGGGAAATACGCCGTGATTTCTAATAATATATGCTACTGCTGAATTTTATGTAGATATTTTGATGACAAATGAATTAAATCAGCCTTATGTTCCTATTAATTCTTGTACTGCTGTCTTGATTTGATGCCAGGAATTCACTGAATTAAATCTATGGAATTACTTGAAGGAAGATATACTTAATTCTTTTCATTAACCTTACTAATGATCTTAACTCTTCTAATGACCTGGGAAAAGTTAAGACCAAAAAGTTTTAATTTCCATCTTTATAAATTTGGTTAACATTACATTATCACAAGAAATTAATAAAATATATTAAAAATAATTTAAAATTTATATATTAATTAAAATAATTAAAAATATGTTAATATAATAAAAATGCACAACATCAGTATCATAAAAAAGTATTCATTATGTAAATGATGAGTTATTTGGCTTGTTTATGAAATAAGCCTATTAATTGTTAAGCTTATATTTTTTTGACTTTTTAAAATTATCTTCGTATTGAGAACAAATTATAGATATTAAAAACAATAAACAGAAAGATAAAAGAACATTTTGTAAATGCAAGATTATTAGAATTATTTTTGAAAACCTGCAATCGAATAATGTATTGATCTAATTTGTTCTCTTTAATGAGCTTTTAATTGATGAAATCTCTAATACTGATCAAAAAGTATCATTAAAACTTATAAGAAAGTGTTTCGTGTTAAAAGTAACTTTCAGTGCTTAAATTATCTAAAGAGACTTTTCAAATATGTACAATATATGACAGATTTTTCTTCCAAAATCCTCCTTTAATGAAAAGGTCTATATTAAAATTTATTTCAGTAATATTTGTTTCATACACATTATTACATATACATAGCATAAAGTTCATATTCATTTTAGAATTTTATCCACTTTGAAGAATTAAATCTTTCTCTGAACGATAAAAAGAATTTATGCTTTGATACTGAAATTTTCTTTTGGATGGGAGAAGAATTATGATATATAAAAAGTATGTAAGTAAAAATATGTATATATGTAAAAATATGTAATATGTAGGTTGTTATTAGGAATAGCTTATTATAACCCTCATTTATAATTTTACCGATCGATGGATGCACATAAGAAAAGTAATGGGTATTTTTTTAATGTACATTTTATGATAAAAGTGAAAAAAAAAAAACTGCAAATCATCATAATTTTTTTAAGTAACTGTCAATAATTTATTATGTTGTTCAAATTAATAAACTTAACAATTTTCAAACTTTCGGAGGTATTTTATTAACTTGAAGTTGATAAAACTGTTGAATGTTAGAATCGTGAAAATATAAAAAAAAATAATTAATTACGAGAACAAATATAAATAATTCATTCAAATAAATTATTTATAAATGATCTATATCGGTATTGTTCTGTTATACAAGAACTAAAAGAATATGAAGAAACATATTCTTCGAAATTTTCAAAAGGGTCGCGATAGCTCGATGGTAAGGTCTCAAGATCAAAGAGTTCTAGGTTCGAAACCAGATTTCACAAAGGAATCTCCTTGGGAGTGGTCAAAATTCGTCAGGATCAAATGTCCTCCCACTGGTATGGTGCAGAAATTGGTATAGTGAAGGGGAAGCCAGCTCAGATGCTGTCCTCGTTATCTCACCATGGCACAGAATTATGAGGCCTATTCCCAAAGAGCCCTAGCATTGCTTCAAAGTGGGACCAAAATTTTTAATGAATCTTCATATTTTAAATCTTCTTGTGTCCGAAAATTCATTTTTAGAATTATTCTATAAGTCTGACAATAGAGTACTAAATAAAAAGAAAAGGAAATAGCTAGATGAGTGAAATTTTGCATGTGGTCTTTACACTAAATTTATCGATTTCTATCAAATTCTTGATGAAATTCACCAATGTAAATCTGTCTCTTAGTGTATTCTTATGTATGTGAACACGATCATTCGGGAAGTTAGATATATGAATTTTGGTAAATGATTCTTACTTTTGATCAATTGTAGATTTTTTTATTAGTTTATAGTTTAAATACCGTTCTTCGGTTGATTGTCTGTCCGTCTATACATTCATGTGCATTTGAAAGCTATGACTTAAAAACACAACTTCTTAATAAATGAAATTTAGTTAGTAATCTTTAAGCTTATACTAAATTTTGTAATCAATTGTTTGAAGGAAGCAGTTCAAAATGCCTTTTCTGATTTATATATAGTTACAAACCTTAGATAAAACTCAAACCTCTCAACTGCAGATTCAAACATGAGTTTGAGTTAGATTCCACATTTTTGTAGGATGTTACGATAACAAATTTATTAATCAGTATATTAGACAAGCAAATAAAATTTTGTTTTATATAAAGTGCTTTTCTCGATGAAAAAAAAATCCAAAACTTACACTTTTCAACATTTGTTATTCGTTTTCGATTTGTTATTCTTTTTCAAATAGTTAAAATAGAATTTAGAGAATTTTCTTCAATTCATTAGACAAAAACTGCAAAGCAATTAAATGTATATAAAAAAAACGTAATTTGACATTTGTCCATTGATAAGAAATTTCTGAGTATTAACGAAGAAACAAATATAACTGGATTCCTCTTGGTGAGAATCTGAACGCGAATGAATATCCCTTCCATAGTCTCCTGTATTAATGAGATGCTTAGGGGATAAGATAATCCCTTGATACCTAGTGGACGACCGAACCGTGATGCTCTTGGGAGCATTGCAACCGGTCAACCGGAAACAAGGCCTAAAACTTGCGTATTAGAAGAGTTCATTTCCCGAACTTGAATCCAAAAAGCCTTTTCAATTAACTAGATTTTCTATTTTGTGATTTGAGTTGTTGCTGCTCACAACGTACACGTGAGGCAATAAAATGGAATTTCTGGAATAAAATCGAAATCAGATGGAGTCCATGCGGGTGAATTATGAACTGAAGAAAAATAAAAGTTCAAGCAAAGCTAAATATCGAAATTTATTTAATCTTATTAGCTATGTGGGCTACACATAGAACTGTAAACATTTTTCTGATTTAGAAAATTTAAACTCTCATTAATTGGTTTAAATTGGGGTTTCTAACAAGTTAAATTGATGTATCGTAACTTTTTATATTATTAATTTTTTATTATAAATATTTTCTCAATTAATTAGATTTTCTATTTTGTGGTTTCACTTATTGCTGTTCACAGCCCACATGTGAGGTAGCAAAATGGAATTGCTGGAATAGAATGGAAATTAGATCGTCTATGTGGGTGAAGTATGAACTGAAGAAAAATCAATGTTCAAGCAAAGCTGAATAGAAAGATTTATTCAATCTTAATTATGCGGGCTACACATAGAATTGTGAATATTTTTCTGATTTAGAAAATTTAATCTCTTATTAATTCGTTTAAATTGAGGTTTTTAACAAGTTAAATTGATATAACGCAACTTTTTATATTATTAATACTTAATAAAGATTATTTATCAGAATATCTAAGCTGGCTGTGTCATACCGCATGTGCCCATTCTTACTTTAAATATATTAAACATTTTAGATCTAGGACAAAGAATTGGTCAGAAGACAAATGTGCACGATCTTTAATGCATTTTGGGTACATATATCAACCGGACAGTAGACCTCGTAAAAAAGGAAGGAAAAATACCTAACTATCTTTTATGAGAGAGATTCTTCTTCAGTACGAGAAGATTCTAATAACTTTGCAATTTTACAAGTACTTTATGTAATTACAAATTGTGGACGAAGTAATTAAAGAATAACAGAGATGGAAAATTTGATTTTAAGATATTTGAAAAATGAGTCTAGTTTTTATGTCAGATTACAAGATTTTATTATATTAGACCGTTCAATTCTGAATTTTTGTGCTCTTGAAAAAAAGGTACAATAATTAATTCGGTACTTTGAATTCAATTAAGTGAGCAAAGTTAATTTATTTCGATTTCACAAATAGTTCTGTGTATTGCGCATCCTTTTGGATGCTGTCGTATCATTTTTGTTTTAAGCAATCATTCATTCAAACTTGTTGATTGCATTTTTTTATGCTACATACTGATATAAATCAAGCTGAAATTTTGCTATGTAGAAGTTTGGAACTTTGTAAGGCTAATTGTTTTCCATGATAATACACTATTTTAATAATTTCAAGACTTATTAAATCAATCAATGCATTTAAATCAATTTTGATTTCATACTAAGGGCGACACCTGATGGTGAATTTCAGAAGATATTTATTTCAAAATTCAGCAATATTTGTAATATTGAATTATAATTTAGAGATTAAAAAAATAAAAGATAATTTAATTAAAATGAAACTTTTTTAATACACCAATAAAATTGTATTTTTAAAATCTGTTTCCATTCAGTTTCTTTATTAAAATAGTGGAATTGAAAGCAAATCCTGATTGTGCCCTCTGTATTGATAAAATTGTGTTTTGTAGAAGGATTTTTTAATTACTGCGCAAAAAAGTTCATACGCCAGTGATACTATGAAAAATAAGCGTCATAATCCATACAAATGTGTCTGCTGTTATTAAAAGATGTAAATAACTATATAGGTGAAGACAAATGAGATGCAAATATCGCTAATGAAAATATGAATAAACGATAAGAAGATATATAAATAGACAATTCAAATATAGAGTTCTTTGTATAACTTAAGAGAAACAATGCAAATTTTTCTTTAAAACCATCGGGAGTGGACTCTGATTCCTCTTCTCCGCTTAAAACTATGGATGTTCATTAAGGCCTTGAATATCTTGTAAGGCACGGCCGAACAATAATTACGAAATATAGATATCTGTCATGAATATAGCATTTTCACTGAATCTGTTGCTTGAATTAGCATTTTGGACATCAGATTTCTGACCGATTGAAACCAACACTTGACACGGATTTACAATTGTAGTCACAATATTCCATAGCAAATTTCATTGATTTAAGTCATGGTGTTTATGAATTATTGCATTTACATGTAAGCGAAAGTACAATCGGACAGACGGCCAGCCCTTTGACAGATTGGGTTCAAAATTTGATAAGAATCTGCACTTTAGATTCTAAACCTGTGCACCGAATTTTATTTATCTACATTTTACGTTTTAAAGTAAAAGAGTTCACTTGAACTAGAATAGACATACAGGCAAACTTCCTTTGAGTGGATTTCGTTCAAGATTTGATAGAAATCGACAAATTTGGTCATAATTCCACATAACAAAATTTTAAGTTCGAATTTTTGACGATTATAAAACTTTCTCCATACTTCCAATGCGAGAAAGCAAAAATTCATAGTGGTATCTTTTTATGTAAATTTTATGATAAAAGGGAAAAAAATTACGGTCATCAAATTTTTCCAAATGAGTTACCAATAACTAATTTTAAATTAACTGCAAATCAGTTTAATAAACTTAATTATTTTCAAACTGTCAGATGACACTTTATTCTGAAGTTGATGAAACTGACGAGTGTCTGAATTTCGAAAATATAAAAAATAATTAAGGGTTTCGGACAAATAAAAATAATTCTTTCAAACAGGTAGATAAAACAAAATACCAAAAATTTGTTTTTCGGACAGGAAGGTCTGAAATGTGGAGTTTCGTTAAAATCTCGAGGTTGAATTTTAATGACGATTACAATATTTTCTCTATACTTTGTATCAGAGAAAGTAAACATAGGAAGCATTTAGTTTTGAAAACGTTGATTTATAACAGTTTCGGTTCCAAAATTTAATTTCAGAAAAGAACAAACTTGTTTACTGAAAAATAAATTGAATGAAATAACATTTCCGAATTTATTTTAATGCTAGCACATGAAAAGAATAAAAATGATCATTAATTAATAAAAATATATCGGTTTTCTAACCTAACGATATAGTTCCTAAGAAATGGATATTCAGATAATGGTTAGTAAATTTTCGCTTCAACTTCTTTTAAAAGTTTTTAATAAACATATTTGTTATTCAATGATGTATTCAGTTTAAGAATTCAGGTCAAAAAGATATTTTTTGTTTTACATTTTTGCTTCAAACAGAGGAAAATCCAAATAAGCTGCTAATTAAAGTAAATGCTAATTGAGAATTCAAATTTAGAAAACAACCAAATGAAGACATTTTTTGCAGAAACAGTACTCATAATTTTTCTTAAATTCTTTATATAGTTTATACCGTAGCTACAAACGCAGATTTTAATAAAATAAATCATTAAATTTTAAATTCCACTAATCTATATCTAAAAATATTAAATTCTACATAATAATGAAGCTATTTCGCACTTTTTTGGAAATAAAATCCTTTAACAATAAAAAAAAAACTTTCACCAATTTCGATGGTTTCTAGCGCCTGTGTCTCTTAATAATAATTACCCTAATTATCAGCCTTTCTATAAATAAGTGCACTACAGATTTGAAGATATTTTATTTGTTTTTTCTACTTTTTCTTTTATTTTTTCCATTAATATTGAGCTTTTGTTTGAATTTTCCTAATTAATTCTGAATTCAACAGCTATCCACTGGCGGTTAAAATCAGAATTAATTAGGAAATCTAAATGATGCTTGAGCAAAAAAAAAAAAAATCTCAAAAATAACCTATGCATCAAAATCATTTTTGTACAAATGTTGTAGAACTTGAAGTCATGAATAAAATAATTATCAGCATTAATTAAAGTTGTTTATTCTTAAATTCACAGGTCTATTTCAACGTTTTACTCCAATTACAATTTTCAATCAAATTGCATTTTTATATGGAAAAAATACTTAACATCAATTTTATTAGTTTAAGCTGCTGAGTTCGCTGTCCAAAAAAAGGCCTTTAAATTTGTACCTGGATTGTCACTAAATAAGGGTGAAGGGAGGAATGGGAACCGAAAGACAAGTTTTTCACATTTAAATAGAACACCATTAATCTTGAAGGAAACATTTACAATTAAAAGCGGCATGTACTAAAAAGAATTTATAAAATGAGTTGTCGAAAGTTACGATAGTTTGATTGGGTTAAGATTCAATTTTTTAAAAGTTCGTTGAATTTGAAAACAAATTTGGAAAAATGTTTTTAATTTATTTAAAAATTTAAGCGGAGTTTTTGGAATTCTTCATAAATAAGGATTACATAGAAGCTAATAACTGGCAAAATTTTCAGATCGATATTTGCATTACTGTTGAAATATTTGGCTTCGTTAAGAAAGAAAGAGGTTAAAAAAAGGATCATCGAAAAACGCCTGTAAGTACTTTTCTATCAATCAGAATTAGCGAACTGAAATAAAACTTGTTCTAAAATGAATTCAGATAGTGCCATAATTGTGTATTTGTCGAAATCAACATTTTTCCTCATTTGCCTCAATAATTAAGCTTGGCCGCATTTCCCGATGACTTTTACGCTTGCCAGCAGTACTATTTAACGTTTCTCGAGAACTAAGCTATTATAACGTTCGACAGCTAATGCGCTTATAAATCGTTTTAACACCTGCAATTTTTAATTTTCTTTCCTTCAGATTAATAGGGTTCTATTTAAATGTGAAAAACTTGTGTTTCCACTTCTATCCCACCCTTCAACGTTTATCTGGGAACATATCCTGTTGTAAGCCTAGAGGCCTGTTTTGGATAAGTAACGCAGCAACTTAAAACAATAAAATTGCTGATATGTATTTTCCCCATATTTTGACAATTTTCATGACGACTGAGGTGGAATATTTTGCCTTAATTGCTAATGAAAAAATGCTTGAGCCGAGAATGAAATAAATCCTCAATCCACCCTACTTTCAATTACTATATGTGTATTTTTATAATTTATTCTCGGCTCATTTGTAATTTTTCGAGGCTTTCCTTTGTATATTATTGGAAGAAAAAACAACCAGGTGTTATTACTATTTAATACTGAAAAATATCTCATGGTAAATTCAGTACTATTTGAAAGGCCAATGCAAATCAGTAACAACAATTTTAGAACTTATAATTTAACATATCTAAAGTGGCATTAACTCCAATAAAATTAAATCATCGCAACGACCTTCATTTTAACATATATAATTTAGCCTATTTCAAATGATATTACATGCATTAAAAGTTTTTAAGATTAAGTTTATTATTTTAGACGTTGAAAAAGTAAAATTTCACTGTGTAACTATATCAGTTTGTTCAAGGTCACATTCCTCCATTTGTATAGTTTCACAATTTACTTCCAGATCAACCTCTGAACTAGTTTTCTCTGTCTATCTATCCTGATTCCTCCTCTATTCAATTTCAAAAATTTGGTTAACTGAATTAATTATGACGACATCATCTTCAAGTAACTAGTATATCTTTGAATGAGTATTATGAGTACATTACATGATGAACTAGTACATCTTTCAATAAGTTATACTTTCATCTTCAACAATACCACTTGCTATAGATATACGGTGCGAACATTTTGAAGAAGATTCAAGGGATGAGAACCAGTCCACCAGTCTTTGAAGATCTTTGTATCTTGAAAATTTCTATTAAAATAGTATGAAGTGAATCGATTTGGACATTGTACTGTCGGAAATGTGCTCATACATGGATCCAAACCTCCTGTAGTCTTCGTGAATCTGATAAAGGTCTGTTCTATAGCCATAGCAGCACTAAAGAACTTTTAACTGTTCAGATATAGACTTTTTGTATTCATTCGCAATATCTCTCACTTTCAGAATAGGGCAGTCAGTATTTGGCAGAAAAAGAAATGATCATTGGAATGAAGACAGAAGAGCATCATTTGTATATATTTCATATGCAAATTCTAATTGCTCTTCTTTTTTCATCTCCTTTCTTTCAATTATATTTTTATTCAATTTATGTAATATTTAATATAACAATCCATATTTTCCATCTTATTGAAATCATTTTAAAAATAAGAACAAAAAAGGATATTTTGTTATTGATTTGTTTATAGTGATATTAGTGCTGAAAATTCAAGCTCTACAGTATTCGTACAAATAGTATTGTTGATAGTATTTATTGTTTTTGAAATACATTGTTTATTAAAAACTCTTGTTTTTCATTACAAATTTATACATAACGGCTAAAGCTTACCTAAAAGAGGGAGAATTTAATATATTCATTCCAGACTAGAAATGAAAGGGTTAAAACAGTTTCTAGCGGTTCCACTAATTATTTCTGAATCCGGCTTTTTCCCCCTCATTGATGAAGTGCAAAAGTTTATACAGTTGCATTAAAAAAATCTGCTTCTTTTATTGACTTTCGTGATTATTTCAAGCAATTTTTTTAAAAAGAGGCATTAAATTTAGCAAGCAATTATTTGTTCAATATTCTTTTCAATAATTTAGAAACCAGAGGGCAAAATGACCATTTTCATTTCAAATTAAAATTATGTTGCTAGTAGAGTAGAAATGCTGAAAAAGTGATTTTTAAAAATGTTGTTATTTATGTTGTCAAAAAGAATTTTTATATTCACTCTTGTTTTTTTATCTTCAAATTAAAAATTTCGTCGAATATATTTTGTAGGTTTAATGATTATTGATGATAATTCGGTGATTTTCTTATTTTTTCGCAATAAACCTCTTTCTACTGTTTTTTAATTAAACAAACGAAACAACGACAAAAGGACACAAATTTATTATTCTTATGTAGCGAATTAATTTATTTTTATTTGTAACAATTCAAATATAAAGAAAGGAATTCCCCCCCCCCAAAAAAAAATAGTTAAAATGTTAACATTTAAACTTCTTTTAAACAGAAATGACAATTTTAGTTCTATAAATGCATTAACATTCATTCATTTTTGATGCCATTTCGCCTATGAATTTAAATGAATGCAAATAATCATGGATTAGTGTTGCCATCTATTTTTCGATTAGAAAAATCTTTTAAAGGTAAGGATGGCTATGCAAGGATAAAAATTCGTAACGGTTATTTCATGCTAACTTTTTGTAACCATGAAATAAATATTTTCTGCTGCGTATTATTATTTTATCTTCGAGTATACCAAAGATATTCTACACAAGGTTTGTAATTGCAAATACTGCACCTTTTCAGGAAAGTCAAGTAGTTTTCAAAACTATTTTCATAATATAAAAATTTAATATTCAGTCTTTCCTGTCTGTGAAGTAACTTTTACTGTAAAACTGAACAATAACGACGATTATCTTCTCTAGATTAAGCGCTTTAAGTATTTGATTGGCTTGCTGGTTGAGAAAACAAACACTGTGATAAAGAATACTTGTGTTTCAGGAAGCAATTATGATAAGCGCAGTACAAGACCCCAGAACCCTATGATAACAAAAGGCCCGTTGTCAGTTCATTAATTAAAACCTCCCATTACCTAACACTATCCTTTCGAAATTTTTGAATTCCAGAAATATTGCTGATGCTTCAGATTAGATAAATGAAGGATTTAAGGGTATTAGGTAATGATACATGGTTGATTTATTTACTTTTAAGAAACCTATATACAGGTACACACAAGTTGTGGCTGTACAAACAAAGGACACCAATTTTTCACACACTGAATGATTAAATCGATTTTTTAAACAATATATATTCTTGATTAGAGTTGTTTAGTGGCGTTATTAATCATAAGGAAAATGTTATTGTAAAAATGTTGTTTCTAATGCATTGGGAATTCACAAAGTTATGAAAAATTAATAACATAAATTAAATGGGACAACAAATCATAAATAAAAAATAAACTGTTTGTAAATTATCATTATTTTAAATAATATATCTGTTAAACAGTGAGTCACATCTATATATATAAAACGCTAACGTACGTGACACAGGAATCACTCACATAAATTTAACGAAATGGCAGCAATGAAATGTCAGCATATCTATATAAAACATTCGTAAATTGCTTTATAAAGCGTTTTAACAACTGCACTTAATTCAGCAGTTAATTAATTAAATAACACTATTATATTAAAAAATTTTCTCAAATGGTCAAACTTTTCATTCAGTCTGAAGATGTAAAAGAAATTAAAATATAAACTTTTCTAGGGAAGTTTAATATTCGAGTGTAAAAATAGATTTAACTATCAGTATGGATACTGGCTATGACTTACCTACTGGAAATGGGTAACTTCTAAAACTATTAATTTCCCAAAAAGGTTTTTGATTTATCTTAAAATTAAAAAAAAATATCTCTTGAATTATAGCGATATAATCTCTACACAGTTTTTTATTTACTTTTAATAAATTCTTCAAGTTTAATTTATAATGTTACGATGCTTTTAATGTTTAGTTTGGTTTAAAAAAATCTTTTTAAGGAAAACACTCCAATTTGTTTTTTTAATGTTCTGAAATTAAAACTCGTCCATCAAAATATTAAATCGCGTACTTTTGGTAATCTTAAAAAAGTAAATTTTTTTATCTTAATTTTATCATTAATTCCAAAATACGATTTTTACTTCCGTTTATATGGTCTAATATATACACTCTTAATTAATGCACACAATAATTTGTTGCAGAATCATTCAGTCCTATTTTTAAGTCGAATCAAATAAATTGAATATTTAAAAAAAATGCATTCCATATCAATCGTTTGATAGCCCAAAATAATCAACAGGCTGGTCGCCAAAGGCGGCTAGTTTGAATATATTTCACAATGCGTCATACATGCACAATACATTGTTACATCTGAAGATTTTTCCGTTGGAATCCTATTTATTGCGGTTAATTGACTGAAAAGTAAATCAGAGTCGAAGGCTATGAAAAATTCTTTTTCATGAAATATAATCTTTTTTTTTTTCTCCAGAATGTAGAGACGGAAATTCTTGCCTGCGAAATCAGAATTTTATGCGATTCGTGTAGCAATTCAACGTTCATTTCGGAGAACTCGCGCTCAGAAGTTAGGTTTTAACTAAAAGGAAGAACGCTAGGTTGGCAATTACGGAATTGGAAGCTTAGATGCTGGAGCAGGAAGAACAAATGTTGGTGCTGTAATAAATTCTAAAAAGGACAAAGAAAGGAAAGTTACTGTACGAACATGTGTTCTAAACATTGCTGATTTCAGACCTTCGTTTAAAATTTATACATTATAAAGCTGCATCATACTCTTAACACGATACGCATAAACATTACACTTTAAAAATGATATTTTTATCTATACTTATAATAAAGCTCAATGTGTGTGTGTGTGTGTGTTGGCGCTCTACAGGCCAGACCGTTTGACATACAGCTACCAAATTTGGTACATGTATACCATGGAGGTTGGGAATGTGCACCTGGGGTTTCTTTTTTCGAATTTTTAATTAGAATTTTAATTATTAATTAAAAACTAACTTTCCCGCCAAAAAAATCTTCCCTTTTCCCCACCGCCAACTTTTCCGCCAAAAAAATCTTCCATTATCCCCAGCGCCAAACGAGAAAGGCTTCAGTTTTTTTCTCTCCCAACAGTAATGAGGCTAGGGTTAACATTTTTCGGCGGATTATTTCAATCGGTTCTGTTTATTTTCTTAATGTTTGATGCATTTAAAATTAAACATTGTTAATGAATCAATCTTTCAGATTCATTCTGAAGTACTTTTGAATTAAAATAAAACAGAATAAAGGAAATTAAAAATTTCTAATCCGCATAGCGTTACCCCAACTGGCGTAGAAAAAAAAATCACGTATTTGCGTTACGTAACCGGCGAAGAAAATTCACGCATGCGCATTCTGTTCTGATTGTTGCCATGACAACGTTATCAATGGATGATTTAAATTATTTTTGGGTTAGTTGCATGCTTTTGTAAGTAAATTGTATTTATGTTAGTTATATATTTTTTGTATATGCTTATAGTTTTAAGTACATCGTTTTTTAAGTAGTTTTTTTTAAAATCTGTTTTCAACCGTTTATTTTAAACGATTCGTTTTATTTTCTTAGTGTTTGATGCATTTAAATTTAAACATTGTTAATTAATCGATCTGCTCATAATGAATCTAAGAAAATTTTGTTGATCAACTCTTGAGATATTACATAAATTTAAAAAGATATTCTTTAGTGCCCATAAAGTTTAAACGCTGAGTGACTCTATTTTCAGTAATCAGATTATAAAAAAATGCTTTGTTTCAGTAAAAAATATTATTATATTAATTGAAGATAAATTCTTTCCACTTTAATTTAAAGCATAAATTCTACGGGTGCTAACAGAAAATGAGAGAGATACTTATTACGTTACGACTGAAGGCCTTTATAATATTATGAATGAATTATATGATAATCAAAACTTGAAGTTTTAAAATATTTTGATGAAGAAGCTATTAAAGTAGAAATTGCATAAAATATTTAATTATTAAAATTTTAACGAACATTAAGATTGGCGAACCGGCTGGTCGCCAAAGGCGGCTAGTAATAAATAAGTGCCAATCCATTTTATCTGAAAATGTCATTTCTCTAGATTTGTATTTTTTTAAACTCTTGTTAATAACTTTTCTAAAATAACTTTTCAAATCTGCTTATTCATTTTTTATATATCAAGTATCATTATCAAGTATAAAAAAGTAAATCATTTTATAGAATGAAAATGTAGAAACATTGGTTTTGCTGAGTATTAATCTCTTCGTCGTCCATAACGCGTCTAGCACGTTCAAGTGACACTTCTGTAGGGCGGCCGTAACCCACTTCAAGCGTTCTTCTACATTTTAAAACTTTTAAACGTTTAAAACGCTTTGTAAATGTTTACTTGTTTGAGTTTTTATTTTTGTTTGTTCTAATTCGGCGAAAAACAGAGGAAAAATAGAAATTTTTGCAGACAGGACAGGACAGGACAGGACGGTGAAAGGGTTAATAGAGGAATCAAAAGTGCAAGTTTTCTAAAAATAGTTACCGCGATTTCAGTTGCTTATAATTTTATTAGTTATATGCTTCCAAGCGTCTTGTTTTTAGCAGATGTACGCAAAAGTTGATCAAATTTCATTAAAAAAATATAAACTCCGTAAATTATCTAACAGCAATCCGTCTTCCAATTTCCGAGATCTGTGGTTCCTAAAAATATTTTTAGTATTCTTTTCAATTCACATTCTGTTCATTTTCTGTTTCTAAAAGGGATACACAATTTACGGTTGCGTCGCTTAGATAAATTCGTATCATCGAAACGGTATGACACATTATATATTTTCTTGAATAGAAGCAATGTCTTTAGATCAAATAGAATCATCGCTTTCTTTCGTGTTTTTCCTAATTTAGTCATTTTGAATTTTTTCTAAATCAATTCTTAATGAAACATCTTATTAATAAAAATGCTTTCATAAAGCAAACTTTTATTAGTATACTGAAATGTAGAAGTAATTTTTTTAATAAAAAATCTAGGAATAAAAAAAAATCGATAAAACTTGAGATGCTCTTATAAATATTCTCAGTACAATATATTTGTTTGCATTTCTGCCAAAGTGGACCAAACCTTATATTTGATTTTATACTTGATGAAATCATTTATCAATACTCACTAAATTTTACTCAAAATTTAATATTCTGACAGTATTTGATTTACATTGGCAAACAAAATAATTATATTAAATGATACTTTTATTTATAAATTATTTTGAATCATATTGTCACGAATCTGCGATGCGGCTTTCCAGCATAGCTGGTTCCATGGGAGGTCCCAGAGCTTGGCGACAAACTTGGCGATCATTTGGTGACGAATTTGGCGACTTTGGCGCCAAAATAGATTATACCCGAAACATCGAGAGTTTTCCCGACCCGTCCAGTAGGAACGGAGATACGCCTCGAACGTTCCTGATTGGTTGAGAGGCTTCTAGCCCCGCCTCCTGAGACCTATAAAAGGAAGCACCCGCAACTGCCGGGCAGTGGTGAATTGAGTCGCGGAACAGTGGAGTCGAAGAGTAGTCGGAAGCGACGGTGAAGAACTCATCTTCCAGGGACTTCCAGGGAGTAGAGCTGCTGTGTATACTGTTGTATGCTGCTGTGTATACTGTTGTATGTTGCACGTCTCGGCTGAAGATAATCGTCTTTTGTGCTGTATATAGTTATCGTCTTTATGCTGTCCTGTGTGTCTTCGGGTAAATAAATGTCGTTGTTTTATTTTCTACTGCCGCCTGCTTATTGAGTGTCCTTCACACCATATAACCCCCACTATACAAACGAACCCCGGAAATTTCGTAACAATATGTATTTCACTAATTATCACTTGAGCTATTTCATTAAGATATTTAATTTTCGAGAAGTGTACATCAATGAAATATATTAATCTTCTAACTTTAATGAAATTAATTAATAAAATTAACAAAATATTTTTTATAGAATTGTGTTACTCCAGTTTCGTTTTTATTCGAATACATACAAAATAATAATAAAAATCTCCTCATTCAACAGCTCACTTAATTCTTTAAAACAGGAAAAATGATTTTCCAGAATAGTTTCTTGTACAAAATTATTTAAGTAGAAACCCAGCTTCTGTAAGGATAGAAAAAGTATTTTTCCAGTGTAAAAAAAATATTGCTTTTTAATATTTCTCAAAAATATCAAGTAAAAACAAATTGATCAAAAAATATCAAAGATATTACAAACAGGAGTACCGAATTTATTGTCTAGGAATCATTACAAATAAGAGTTTCCGAATTCATTCTTTCGGAGCCATTACAAATCAATCTTCAGAAACGTTGATTCAATGTGAGAGATCTTTTCAAGAAAATTCAAATTTGCATTTTCTCTTAGCTCTCTAATTTAAATAGTGAATCATTCCAAGCAAGAATTCGCATTATTTCAAAGTATTCGAAACGAAATTGGAACTCGTTCGAAGTTGCAAAGTATTCGTCATTAGTTATTCAGATAAGATAGAATCAAACATTTTACAAATAAATACAGATAACTGCGGAATTTCTTACTTTTTGCTTTCTCATTTCTCTCCTCTCCATTGTTTAATTAATTGACGTCAACGATTTAATGAATTCTATGCTGTGTTATCATTCTTTTGTATCTATCAAAGAAGCTTTCTAAAAAGACTTTCTTTCGAATAAGAAGCATTTGCATACTATAAATATGAAAATCATCAGGATTTTAATATTTGTAGTAGAAACTGCATTTATGAAACCTTAATAAAGGTTTCAT
Organism: Argiope bruennichi; assembly: GCF_947563725.1. NCBI lineage: Eukaryota > Metazoa > Arthropoda > Arachnida > Araneae > Araneidae > Argiope > Argiope bruennichi. The sequence goes on along the minus strand of NC_079162.1, from coordinate 65,640,512 downwards.
TATAGAAAGAAAAACAATATATAGCAACGATATCGACGACATAGGATACATTTTTTGCAACAATAATTACATATTAAACCACAGAAGAATACTCCGCTCTGCCAAGGCATTCGGAAAAATCTGAATGACCGGAAGACCGCAACAGCATTGGTTGAGCTATGGTTGAGCCCTAAGGGCCATCACCGATCAAGGAACAGAACCCTCCCACAGGAGGCATGTCCTGTTATCTGTAGGGGGTAGCTAACCTCACAGCATTTTGGTACCCATCAGGGCGGCGAGAACCAATCAGCATGATTGAGGTTTCTTATCCCTATCTTTGCTGTCCTTTACATATTAAACGATTAATTAAGGCCCTGAAAAAAAGCCAATTACTAATCTTGATTAATCTTTTGATTAATTTTTTTCTACTCATATTATTTAAGAACACAAATTTTATCATAACATTGCCATTACGGTTTTCCTGAAACACTGACGGTTTTTTATTTATTTACTCTCTAATTGATATAGGCGTTGTTCGGAATGAAGTCCTTTTATGAATAATATTTTTAACGTAATATCTACTTTTAAATAAAATATCATAAAATACAAATTTTTTTGTCGTTTACAGCGTTTTTTAAAGAAATTTTAAATATCAATTGAATCAAACGATTTTTAGAAATGGCCAATAGCTAATTTTTTTTAAACTTATGAATGCTTGTTATATTTGTACAGCAAATTTTCTTCAGAAATGCTGAAGTATAACCACACAAGGTTACTCCGCCCGCCTAATTAAAGGCATGTAAATTAAATTTGAATTACTGGACTGCTTCGACGGCATTGACGGGAACTAAGATTGAGTCCTAAGGGCGTTCGCCGCCCACGGTATAAACCCTCCCGTGGAAAGCACGTCCCGTCTTTGGTAGGAGGTAACCAACCCCCAACATTTTTGTACCCACTTGGGTGGCGTGAACCAACCACAATGCTAGAAGCTTCTCATCCTCATACTTGTGGTGCCTCCTGGTGGGAGATGCTGAAGTATATAAAAAAGATTGTTTCTATTTGAGTGACAGACTTAAGAATATTTTTAAGCATGATTAAATCATTACTTCAAAACCAATAAAAGTATTATCAAAAGACGAATTAAAATAAAGGTGAAATTTAACAAAAATAGTGATAAAGTAATTCAAAAATTGTAAGGAAGGCATCATCTTTCATGATTCCTAATTACCAAATATGACGAAAATTATATGACTATAATTTTAATATTATTATGATATTATTTTAAAATTATTATGAATTAATATGACTATAATTTTAATTGTGATAAAGAATTATCACAAATTTTTAATTAAAATGTTTCTAAAAGAGAATTGCTGCATTCTTAGAAAAAATTAAATTAAATCGCAGACAGCTGAATAATCCCTCTTCTTCTATTTGTTTCCTGCTTAATTCATCAAATATTTAAAATGATTACTTCACATTTAACATAGTCGTTTAATAAATTTGAAAAATTACGAGCGCAGTAGCAGTGATTTCTTGAATAAATCATACTCTAATAAAGGTAAGCAGTTATTAGTGGTTTGGAATAAATCTTAACTCATGGTGCTAAGCCCTGCATAGAATACCTTTATCCTGAGACAGGTAATCGATTATTTGTGTTATATAAGTAGATTCTACTAATGTATTACTCCTGTTATTCTACTTGAACAGAGTTCATTAGAAGAAACCGTAAAAAGCATTAATGAATCCCAAAAATATGCAAAAAGAATGTGAATTACGAGATTATAAACGATTGGATGCATCAACAAACTACATTTCCTTAATGGTAGCTAATCCGAAAGAAAAAAGATACTGATTACTTAGATAAGAAGCTCAAATGCAATGAAGAGACAACGTTTCCTAGATTCATCATTGTCAATAAATGTGCTAATGTTTTGGTAACATCATTAAAATTCTGAAGGAATGCTCTTATTAATCATGCTTCTATCATTAAGATGAGTTGAATGATCACGTGTGAGTTATTATATGATGCTTAATAACCCTATTTGAAACGTTCGAATTAATTACTTTCTCTCCTAATAAGCAGATAATATTATTTAATTGATTCGAGATGTATAAAATAATTGTATATACAGAGTGTCCTTTCTAATGGTAGCTTAATTGTTATTTTTCATCATTAGAGATAGGTGTATACTTCTAGTTGAAAAAAAGTTTTAAATGATAAATAATTGCATTTTATGCAGTTTCAGTAAATAAATGAATCATTCTTACAGAAGGTTGAATAAATTCTGGATGTTGATAAATAAATACACTTCAGTAAATAAACATTTTTCGGCTTTATACGATTTTAAACCTTTTCAATGGCTGCCTCGGGAAAGATCCGCCAATCCATGGGCAGTGCTTTCTCGTATAATTCGCTAATTGGTTAAAATAATGATTTTCAAAGCTTTTTTAATAGGCCAATTTAATAATCTTAGTCAATTTTTATCAATCTCGGTCAATTTTAGTCGCAAAAGACTGAAACATTTCTATGTTTAAATGTATGTGTATCAAGAATATTTCATTAAACATTATTAGTAAGACTAGAAAACTGTATAAAAATTTAAATAATATTATTTTATCAGCAATTTAATCATTGACTCAAGACGAATGAAATTTATAACTTATGAGAAATATACAAGACTTTTTCGAATCATGTTTCCCTGGTAAAATAATATGTACCTCAGTTTCTTTTGTTGTTTTTCACATTTTATCGCGATAAAACCGAAACAAAGTAATTATGTTTGTGTATCATGTTGAAAATTTTGACCCTATAGGAAAACACATTTTATGATAAAGTGTTTGTGTATTTTCATGTAATATCCATAGGATAAGAATCAGGTTTCCACGCACGCACGCACGCACACACACATACACACACTGCAATGGAATTTCTGCCTCATCAAACAAAATAAAAATTACTATTACAGCATCAGTATGTAAAATTACTAATTTATTTTTGCAACAAATGAAGGTTTTTAAAAAAAAGGATGTGCAATGGAATTTCCCTAATTCCTGTATAACATGGGACGTTAAAAATTCATTTTATTTGAAAACTTGAATTTAAAAAAAACTAAATTTAGAAATGGAAACAGCAAAAGAAAATGACAATTTTTGAAGAAAAAAACGGCAGAAAAGATTTTTTAAACAAAATTTTCAATAAGTAATCAAGAGTTTATTATTAAAATATTTATTATTAATGTAATAATATGATGAAATATTATTTTAAGATTAGTTATTTTAATAAATAGCTAAGTAATTTCAATGAATAAAAAGAATGTAGCTCTTTGAATTGTAAGCAACTGTAATATTAATTTTTTTAAAAAAATGTAATTGACGTGTAACGTGTTTGAAACCTTTAAAAAAATTAAGAAAATATCTTATTTCATGTATTTTTAAGTTCCTTATAGAGCAGTGAAATCTTTGTAACAGAGTATTGAAACTCATCTAATAATTATCAACTACCAGAGTGACATCGCATACAATAAAACTGACATGGCGGATACGAGGTACAGATACATATTTAATTAATAAAGAAATACAAATAAAAAACAATTCTTAGTTTGACTAGGAATTAAGCTTTTTGAAAACATAAACTGTTCATTATGCATTAAAAAATTTAATAACTTGAAGAAATCTAAGCTTATGAAACAGAACATTAAAGAAATTTGATCACTCATAAGATGAATTAAAAACATTCGAATAAGCCTATTTCCACTATTTATTCATTTCATAATATGTTAATCTAACATTAAATGTAAGAATAGAAGCGAAAAAAGTAATTCTGCATAGCCAGATATTTCAACAGATAAAGTAACAATCTCTCGTCTGAATTCCAGAGACACTACTCTATAGAGTTTATATTCGAGAAATTAAAAAATTTGACTTAAAATTAGATTTTTGATAAAAAAAATATCAGAAAATTCTAGATTTTGTTTATAGCATAATTCACATTAAATTGACACGCATGAAGTATTGATCGTATTAAGTCCGGTGAATAAGTGAAATTCTATAATAATTTGGACAAATCTCGAGAGACATTTTACTTAAATTACCTCCATTATTTCTAAGATTAATAGAGATATTTCTTATGGGATTTCTTGTGGGAAAAAAAGTACTATTCTGAGACCTCTCTGGATGACCTTTTTTCACAAATGAAGCTCATCTTTTTGACCCTCAAGAAACAAGAAAAAGTTAGGTGGAATTTCTAGGATTAGAAAAACTTCTTTATCCGATGTACTTATATTCTTATTGAGAAAAATTGAGCATTTTAATGTAATATTGTGAGGAAAGATGTTTTTAAATGATTGCAAAGGACTTATTGTTTTCAATATTTTAACATTTTTTGACAGCATGTTGTGAAGAGCATGATGAAAATAAGCATCCATAAAGCATAACAAAAGCACAACGACATTAACACATGTTTTACCGCATCGTGTATACTCTCCAGATCTCGCTCCATCTGATTATTCGGGTGTTATATTATTATTCGGGTGTCTCATAAGTTTCTTTCCTATTTGATATGAAATGAATACACAATATTTATTGTTTAAGATATTATTTATTTTGTCATATAAGAATCCTTTTGCTCTATTATCTTCCTCCATTTCTGAGGAAGCCTCATTATGCCTTCTTTCCAAAATTGTTGTATTTTGGATAAGAAATAATCCTCGAGGTGCGCTTATTTTTCGTTGGTGGATTTAAAGCGCTTATCACGAAGATAATTTTTTTAAGGACAGAAAGAAGTAATAATCAGATGGAGCGAGATCTGGAGAGTATACAAGATGCGGTAAAACATCCCAATCAAACTGTAAGAGCTTCTCTCCTACGACTAATGCAATATGTGGTCTCACATTGTCATGATGAAAAACAACGCCTGTTGAATTCATTAATTCCTGCCTTTTTTTTTTTTTTTTGCTATGGCAGCTTTCAATTGAGACAGTTGATGACAGTATTTCTTAGAATTTATTGTTTCAATTTGAACAAGAAATTGGTAGAAAATTACAAACTTTCTAATCCCACCAAATGGACAAAAGAACTTTTTTGGGGTGTAGTCCCAGCTTGGGGGAAAAGTAGAGCTCTGGTTACGACTGAAACTGATGACATAGACGGCTAATAAATAAACCTGCATGTTTGCACAAGCAGAGTCAGATAAGGCCATTCATAGCGCGATGAGAAAGACACTTTTGGGACACCCTAATATTATGTAAAAATGGTACAATTGTAGTTTTTTTAATAGTAAATTGGTATTGTTACAAAAATGTATTTAATTATTATTAGCATTTCAGTTTCTCTAAGTTGAAAAGAGAGAAAAACAAACTCTGAAGATGATTGCACGATGTAATGTTAGAAATAAGTAATGACATTAATCAACTTCATTAGTTTCAAATAATATTCTATACTAAAATAAAGACCGAAAAATTGTAACTACCATTGGTACAATTTGGTTCTCACTGAAATATGAATAAATACATTTTGGTAATGGTGTCACCATACCATACGAATTTTCTCGCAACTACTTTTAGCCTTTCTAAGCTTACTTACTTAAGCAACTATACAGCAGCATATTTAAGCAACTACTTTAAGCATTTCTATTATTTAAAAATTTATTCCAAGATGAAAGCAAAGTAATCACATTTGAAACATGCAATTAGTTTGTAACAACTGATTAAGAAACATTTCTTTACAATAATAATAATAATAACCACTTAACTTTTTGCATCTTTTGTTGGTAGGAATAAGAAGAACGGTGCTATGATTTCATTAAATATTTTTTATACACCACACACATTTATAGCTAAAAATTAAGACTATGAATGCTCCTTCCTAGTATCTTCTGCTAGCAAGAATCTGCTATTCTTTTAAGATTTTATGATAGTATGTCCTCATTGCATACGGTTTTATTTTTTAAATTTATTTTAAGTTCATATATAAAATTCTGTTTCCATTAAGTTATCTCAGATCAAATAAATCTTTATAAACCTATTTACTGAGCAATTAGTTTTGCTCCTCTTAAATATATTCCATAAGATGAAGCACGGAAATTATGGATAAAAGAATATTTTGGTCACATATTTGGAAATGGTGAAGTCGAAAAAATAATTTAATATCTTTAATAGTTATCAAAGAATATCGAATCATTTATTAGCTCATTGACTCCTAAAGACATGTAGATTTTTCCTCTTCGTTTTCTTTCAAAATTTATCGCTCGTTGATTGAGGGTTTAATAATATTATTATTTAAGATAAGGCTTATGTCTTAGTGTCTGATAGTCTATAACGGTCCTACCAAAATATTTAGATTAATTAATTTAGTTAACGATCATTGAAACTAAAAGGATCCCTTGTAGGATATTTGCTGCTCAGTCTAATTAAAGTATAACTCATTAATTTTTAACTCTTATAAATATTTACATAAAATCTTTGATTTTTCAAAAATGTTACAAATATGAAATTACTATTGTTCAAATAACATGAAAATGAATAGTGATAATCAGTTTTAAGACGCAAAAGTGCAGTGTATAATTTAAGTAAATCTGTATTATATACTAGATAGTTTTAATACTCATATTTCAATCTGTTCCCTAAATCAAGGCGAAACATTGCAATAACATTCATTCTTTTCTTTCTGTGATTACTTAAGAAAGTTATAACTGCATAAGCTCATTTTTAACAACTTTTATTCATAAGGCCTTTTTCATAACCTTTAATTTCAAGTCATTTTCTATAATTGCAAAAAAATAATTTATTAAAGAAAAAACCTACAAAAATCCACTTGTATAATCTGTAGTATTGCAAAATAAAATAACAAATTAATTTCTTGTTGAATATTTTATTTGAAATCTTTGTTCAATGTAGGAGATGGAGAAATCACAATTTGGCAAGTCTCTCATTATATTACTTTTAAAACTAAATTTTTAGTTATTCTTTAGTAGCTTTGCTTTTATAAAGTTAATTTCATGCATTTCATCATAATCAGATGGGAAAATATCGTGCCCTGGTCTAATGACAGAATCACAAATTAAATATCAAATACTTGCAGGTCTGTGAACATCAGTCTTGGTATGTATGTTGTCATATGCCAAGCCTCTGTAGTAAGATTAATGCTGTATAAAACTTTGGAGAGTGTCATAAAGGTTCAAATATTGATTCATCAATCAAATATCAGTCAAAATTGTAACGCTCATTTCAGATAACTTTTGTACTATTTCTATGCGAGTCATATATCTGGAAGGTCAAATCAAATCAATGAAAACCAAACGAAATTTATTATTAAGTTTTATTTTGCAATAATATAATTTCATAATGCTCAAAGTTTTATTTATTAAAGATCATGATGTGTGCTTTCTATACAGGGTGTTCCCTAAAAGCCTTTACTCTCCTTCTTTTACCTTTAGAGTGACTACAGCTATAGACAAAAAAGTGGTATCGAAGTATAGTAAAAGGCCATACGTTATGCGAAAAGACTGTTTATAGTACCATCTGCAGAACTATAATGTTAAACCTCGGATATTATATATAAATTATACGATAATACTTTATAACTTTGCACTTGACTTTTCTTCGATATATTTTTATTGAGATAGAATTTTGATATAAAAACAATATAATCCTACCTCCATATGTCCTATTACCATATAAAGATAACCATAGTTTGCCTTAGGTGAAGTTATAAACAGTCTCACTGCATAGTGCTTATCCTTTATAATATATTTATGACTATATTGGTATGGGAGAGGGTTATCTTTTCCCTCATATTTTCAATTGCATGCTATCAGTACTATCGGTATAGTTGATGTTACGACTACTGTATTGTTCTTCCCTTCGCTCCTGGATGCAAATTTAATTTCTGCCCCCCCCGTTTCTTAAATGACCCTATGTAAATAACATTTACACTTATATTCAAAGATTACGCATGCTATGGTTTACTTCATTCTTAGAAGAAATTTAAAACTAATAAAGATATTATAATTTTATTGTATAATAAAGATTGATGAAACAAATTGATTTAATTATATTTTTTCCTGCGTTTAAATAATACTTGCAGAGTCTCATAATAGGCATTATTACAATTCCTCATGAAAATATGATGAAAACATTTCAATAGAAAGTTACGCATATTAACAAATTATTTGTTTTTGCATATAATCGAATTTTAACATGTTCTTGAATACTACTTCCAGCTTCATGGATGGAAATGAAGTTATTGAGAATAATTATAGATGCCTATAATACCTCTCTAAAAAAATTTTCGCTTTCCATACTATATGAATTTTGAATAAATAAGTTACTTTTCCATTAAATTGTTTTTATTTCATAGAGTTCTAAAACGAGTTTAAAAGAGAAATTCCAACTTTAGTTTTACATTCCGAATTCCATTTAATTGATGCAGTAAAGTGAAGAATTCCATTTTATTGCCTGCTTTTCAGTTCCTTGCAGGAAAGGTAAATTCACAATACGTTCCTTAATAGGTTAAACATTGTAATTGTCAGAATAATGGGTGGCTTCTCTTTCCACGACACAAACTATAAAAGGCATGCAGAAATTAAAGGAACAATATATTTTTCAAACGTTATCAAGATACAGCTGAAAGAATTATTCTCTTCCATTTAATGATTCAGTGATTAGTTCGAGTGAAAACTTCAAACTATGACCCATCGTTATAGATTAGTTTTCACTATTTTTGAAAGTTTTATTAATATACACTTTCCTAAATCCTATTATGTATTTTTATCGACACTCTATCATTCTAAAATTATTATAACAATTCACTTTCTAACAAAGTAAAGCAGTTTGTTTATTTTACAGTTCATTGGAAAATAAATTGATTGGGATTCTTTCAACAACAGCAATCTGCTTCTGTGATTTAATTCTGGCTCTTATCAGTTTTAATTTTTTATTCTAAAACTAGAAGTTTAACTATTTTGTTTATAACTGATAGTATTACTTGCTATTATTTTATTTTGTTTAAAAGTGAAATTGATAATTCTTTTTGTAATAAATAATGTAAAATTTGTGAAGTTTATCATGAAATATTTGATTTTAACATTTTAACATCGCATGAAAATTCTTGATTTCAATTTCTGTTTCTAAATTGATTAAAACTGATATAAATTTTGAATTCAAGAGTTGTTATATCAATTATACATATTTTAAATTTTTTTCAGAAACATAAATTTTAATTTGTATCACTACCTCTTGAATGAATAATGTGATATATATTTACTATTTCTTTAAAAAAAATTGCGATTTAATTATACATTTAATTTTTTACAACAAAAATTAAATCTTCACCTCTCAATATATCACTTTTAAATAGCTGGTGACTCAAAGTAATAATAATGAATGTAATAAATACAATATAATTTAATGATGTAGCATTTAATTATAATTTAGTATCATTGCATTGCATATATAAAATAACTAACTCGCTTTATAGAAAAAGTACATAGGTTTATTTTCACACATTAGATTTAAATATAGATAAATTGTCTTAAATGGAGGATTAATAACATATTTTCTCACCATTAATTTCAACTTCCGTCTTAACTTTCCCTTAAATGAATCATTTGAAACATTTAAACTTCCATCTTTCATCTATTCAATTAAATTTAACTTTAATTGCGAATTCCAAAAGTAGGATAATTTATTTAACCGTGAATCTTGGTTAAAAACTTTCCTTTTCAAATGTTAGCTCTCTAAATTATCTCTTTTTTTCTAATCTAATACCAACAACTCGTCATGCACTGGTTTAAATACAGTGTTTCAGAAACATATTAATTCATTCGAAAGTACTTGACTAGTTTTGTGGATTGTCGAGTCAATTTTTCTGCTAATATACGATCTTAATTTGATACTGCTTTTCTTAAAAAGTTAGTCTCACAATTTTATGTTATTCGATAGTTTTATTTATTGTCATTTCAAAACCTTATAAACAGGGATATGATAACATTAAAACACGAAAGATTAAAAATGCTTCTCTTATTTAGCTGCCAAATATTTAAGCCTTATTAAGATAGATTTCCCCAAACTTGAAAATTTCGCGAGTATAGAGGAGCTTAAGTTTTATAAAGATAGAAATAAATAGAGGTCGACTGAAAAGTTTTCCTAAAACTCATTTGTATCAGCTGGTTGGCTGCTATGAAAATGAGCTCCCGAATTTTTCTGTCTTATCTTTCATACTTAAAGTAATAACTCCTAAAGATGTATGCTCTATAATTTTAATTTAAAGTCGTTAATAAGAACATCCCATAGATACCAAATAGGTGCTTCAGTAGGATCTGCTCTATTTAAACATAATTCTTCTCGAGAATTTGAATACTTTAATTTTGTTGAAGCATGCATAAAACATTTTAATTCATTCTCCTGTTCATGAATTGTATTCCGATATAGTGCGGATGCATTTTAATACACATGGCATAGTACATGGTAATCTTTTGTAAATATGAACACCTAATAAATAATGTGAACTTTAGAGCTTTAGATTATTTAGTATTAGATTAGATTATTTAGATTATTTATAACAATATTATATGAATATTGAAGAATACCGAAAACCGCATGAACAATATTGTGCAATATGCAACAGCATTTAAAGAGTTCTAGAATTTTTAAAAACATTGATAAAGTAAAATTGTGTTTGCAGTAAAGCATTGATACAGTAAAATTCTGTTTGCAGTAAAGCATTGACACAGTTAAATATTAGTTTTAGCTTGATATATGATTTTAGATTTTATTTCTAAATATTGACTAAAGCAATTTTTCATTTAAAGCTAAATGCTGTTTACTACCGAACAATATTGTGAAAATAACCATGAAAATTCTATTTTAGTCAATGTTGTTATGACATTACTGTAAATTATGCATTTAACAATATGATAGAAAATTTATTATTCGTTTTTACGTATTTTACCTGAAGTGAACTGGTTACATGAATACTGTTTTTGATATCTTGATTTTGATTCTTTACACTGATTCAAAAAACATCCAATTTTTAATAAAATGCTCTATCTTGCTTTTCCTTTATTAAAAGTAAAATAAATTAACGTTAAAAAATTAAAGAAAAGTAAATAAAGAAATCGAAAGAAGTGAAATGAAAAGTTAATTACTTATAGAATCTCAAGAATTTTAATGAGCAACCCTTGTTTTACAAAAGGATTTATTTTACCTTTTTCTTTACATTGGAATTTTAATTTTCCTAAACTAAATCAAATCAAAAACCGATGATTAGTTTCCGAAAATATATTTTTTTAAATATCTCATACATTTAAAAGCTATTATTTTGAACTTAGCATCCATAATTTATTAATTCCAAATAGAAAATCCTAGTGATATCTTATTTCAAAACATATTCGTAGCTCAAAAAATGTTATTAAATTAAAAAGACAATCTCAAACCCGATGTAGAAGTACACTATGCTCCTATCGAACCTAACACGCAATTACCATAATAGGCATTCACATTTCAAGGTTTCGCTAGCTAGTGGAAAAGGCGTTATTAGCAAATGAAAAGGTTCTAAGTTAATCTCAAGGTAGATTGAACACAGATATATAGCTAATTTTTTGTTAAAAAATAAACATGAAATGCGTTCTATTATTTAAAAGAATATTTTTTCATACTCTAACAGTTAATTAGTTTTAATTTAAGGGTACATTTAGAGCATCGGGAGCAAATTTGATGAATAAGGGAAATCTGAAATCTACAATATCAGAATCCAGTATGAATCAGTATAACAAAAGTCTTATATTTCGCACTGTACAAAACAATATTCTACAATATTGTTTTTCCACATGTTAAAATGTTACAGAATATACAGTGTTCCTTGGGCATACCCTTATTCATCCACGTTTACATTTAAATTTTTTAGATACAAATAATATAAATCCATGTTTATTTGTATCTAAACATATATATAATTTTATTTTCCCACATAAAATAACATTGCAGCGTGGTAATAATGACCTCTTTTTTAAGGTTTATTCAAATAAAAAGAAATAAATTATAAGGAAATCTGTCTCTATTCTTCGTGAAATTGACTTCTTAGTTATTTTCTCATTACGTTAATATTACCCACGAATTTGAAATTCTCTTGAAAAGAAATAAATCGTGCGAGAATTGGAAATTTAATGGTGACAATGATATAATTAAAACCAATTTTATAACGTTGCTATTTTGAAATGCTTATAGCTTTTTTATGCAGTAAGCAGCGTTTTGTTCAAATTGTTTCTGGATATTGTGAAAATCGTAGAAAATCTTAAGCAGTCTTAGTTCTGTTATCACAGCAGTACGATTTAAAATTTTCATATCACTGAATTTATTGACCTAGAAGATCCATTTTATAAATAAGAAACAAGGATTGTTGTGTAAATTGAATACCAGTTTTCTAAGGCATGAATAAAATGTGAGAATTATTATACAGGGCAAAATTTATGAAACAATCGAATCTTTTAAATATTGATTATTATAACTATATTTAAACAGTAAGTACAAGATTAACATGGCAGAGTATAAAATCTTGTGACTTTTATAAAGATTTAATTTTTTGAATAAGTGGAGAGCAATTAATAATATAATTTTTTATGCGAAAAGCAGCATTAACTCCAAATTTATTGGCTAAAAAATTGCCAGAATTTTTCCTTGTCGTTGATAAATAAATGAATAAACTGATTTCTTTATATTCAGTTGCCCTCAGAAATTCACCTCATTCGTTGGATAGACGAAGTTGCTCAGTGAATCCTTTCTATAAATGAGAAGTGGAGAAACTTAACTGTACATCATCAAGGTCTGAATAAGAAAGTAGAATTGTTGAACAGGACATGGATTGAAATTTTGATTGACTATTTTAATATTAATGACATACTATTTTAATATTAATGAAATAATCATTCCAACTTATAAAATCCTATAAATGTTCGTAATGATTTATATTTTGAACAAAAGGAAGCTCTTATTAAGATTAATTAATTTTTCATGGTTAATTTTGAACAAGTGGGTGTTACCTTTAACATGAATTATTGTATACATATTTGTTAAATAAAAGTCGTAAACAGATTACTGTTAAAGTAAATATCACGAATGAGGAATACATATATTTGAATATATTTACTTTTTATTACTTTATCAAGTTGAAAATATTCCAACAATTCACTTAAAACTCACCGTATAATTTTTATAATTCCTTTTTCTCAAACACAAATTATATTTCTTTTCGAAACTAACCAGAAAGAACAATTTCCCTTGAAAATTGTTCAAAGCGAATTTTCCTTACTGATATTTATATCAGCAACTTTTCTTTTTCCGAAGTAGTATTTGTTCAGGTATCTGACAAATGCGCCGTTTCAGAAAACTCATTAAGAAATTAGTAAATATTTGTACTAATACAAGAATTCCCCAGACCATTCCATCCAGATTGTTTGTCAAAAGGAAGTAGGCATCAAATAATACTATATTCATGTAAACATTCAATATGATAAATTCCAAGACGGAAAAAAAAACAATCCAATTCAGCTGAGATACTGCATCATAACAATAAGAAGTGTCCCACGCATGAAGAGGAAATGGGGATCGCTTCAGAAATAATAATAAATAAATGGTAGGGAAAATGTCAAGCAGATGTGTAGGTTGTATTTATTGTAATAAACCAGATATAGTTGTTGACTCTTTTCGTGATGTATTGGTTTTTTTAGAAGAAAACAAGTGGGAACATAAATTAAAATGAACATTTATGATACGCTCGACAATTATAAAAATAAATATATAAATTAGAAAAATTCTAAAAAAGAAATAAATTCGAATTGTTCTGAATTGTGATGAGAAAAATATTTAAATATGAAAAGTTGAATTTGGCTAGTTTTATTGCATTTTAACCCTTTTTTACCAAATTATTTTACCATCAATTTCAAATTTATTTTTGAACCATTCGTTAAGTTTTGGCCCAGAATAATGCCAGGAAGAAGAAAAAAATTTTTTTTATTAAAACGATTTGATTAATAACATTAATAATAAAAGATTTTTAATGTTATTTTTAGTTGATATCTACTACTTTTTGCTGGAAATACGCTCTTAGTGTTTTTTCAAATACTGTCAGAAAAAAAACCTAGTCATATTGTAAAGATATCAGATGAATTTAAACGGTACTTTAAAGTATTGTCGGTAAATAAATGGTTAAGTACCACTGTGATTTATTATTAGTCAAATTGAAAATATAATTCATATAGTCTCCCCAAACCTCTGAAAAATGTGAAGAGCAATAAATAATTTTTGACAGCTTTCAAAGATTTTAAGAATACATTTACTGCACTTTCAAATCATATTTTAAACCGTCAGCCTATTAGTTAGTTTGATTCAACATTTATATCTACATTATGATACAAAGTACTAAGAATTAAGAAGAAAATTAATACAATTATAATAAATAGTTCTATTTTCTAATACGATGGCTTTTATAAAAATATTTATTCGGTAATTTCATACATGCAGGTTTTAGTTTGTATGGGATTTAATGCCACAAGAGCCAGACTTCACTGAATTGTGCCGAACAAATGGTAATATTTAAAATTTCTAAAATGTAAAAATAATTTAAGTATGGTGTTACAAAAAATTTTGAATAAAGCATACAAATACATAATTGTTAAAAGTGGAAGCAAAGTCAAAAAGTATAAACAATGCAAACATGAATAAAACTTGGCGAAATACGAATCACAGATCAAAACAAAAAGGTCATTAAAAACAGGAACAGTAAAATCTTCTTCCTGAAACTTTTGGAAGGGTACATTATTTTGTTTAAAGCTGGGTATTCCGGAGTACACGATGGATTGCTCCAGAAATCGCGGAACCACATTCTTTTTAACTCTGGACTTCTTCACACTTCTTTTGACTCTATCATGAAGATTACTTTTAGGTGAATTTTATTGTTGCATTTATTCTCCACTACTGCATAAGGAATTGTCTGAGGGTAAAATTTCGCTATCGAATTTTGGTTTTTCACATACAGTTTGTTGCTAGCGATTAGAAATTTTAATTGTGGTACAGAAGATGTGAAATTAAGTTCACGATTGTGAATTGCATTTTCTTCCCACGGCTTTTTGTTTCTGTTTGGTTTCGCAAGTGCGAAATCTGAGGGTTGCTGGGAGCTGGAAATTGATGAAAATGAAGGAGATGTTTCAGTCGTCAATACGGCGGAAGATTGTTAATTAATTATTAACTGTCTTCATTATTGAACGTTGAGGATGTTTCGAAAATTAGGCACTGGTTTCTACAATTTCAGGTGTTGAGTCACTTACATTTTTAATAACAGGCTTCAAGGCAGAGGTGAAGACATTCGATTCAACCAAAGTAGATTCAACGAAAGTTTGATTCAGCCATCTTTATTCGGTATTAAAAACGAAGAATCTGTGACAAGACGATGATTTTCAGAAGATTAGAAATCAATTCAACTATAGTAGGGCTTGATACTTGTATAATTGCCTCATTGGTTGTGTGTAATTACCTTTTAAAATCTGAGAGTGTTGCCTAATTTTGGAAACAGATGTATAAGTCTGGGCACGGTGTGAAGGAACTAATATTTTCGTTTCGGAATAAATAAGATTTCGTTTTTAACTTCTTGAACTTTTTTTCAGTAAGTCTCTTTGCATAGGATTTGGAATTGGATGGATGAGATTCAAGTCAATTAGCATATTTTAGAGCTTGATTACGATTTGTATAGGGATGGTCGACAGACCACAACAGGAAAAAATGAATGTTCTCTGAAAAGAAATTTTAATGTGGCCAAAAGGTTAACAATTGTAATCAATGGATTGGACTTGGAATATTATGGAGGGGAAAGGCAGTTTAAATATCCAGTTTTAATGGACTTCGAGATTTCAGGTTTATTAAATGTTAGAATAATGTGCATTGTAGGGTAAAAGTTGTCTTTATCTGATAGTAATTCTGTGAACATGAAGGACTCCTTTATTAGAGAGTTCCTTAAAGATTTCGGACTATGTTGTATTGAAAAGATCAGCTTCTGGTCTCCAAGTACAGAATTTGAACTTTTATGCGGATAAACTGAGTTTGGTACACTAAATAGATTTTTTTCTTGTAGAAATGACTTTGATTGTGAAGATGACAAAATTTCAATTAAAAAGTCTCCAGATTCAAGTTTTTTTTCATTGACTTCGCTTCACTACCAGTGGCAACTAATACTTTTTGAATTACAAACGCAGAGAACGCAAACAAAAGCTTTAACTATTAGACACGATCATAATTAAGTATCGTGTACAATCGATGTTAT
The DNA here is from genome assembly GCF_947563725.1 of Argiope bruennichi. NCBI lineage: Eukaryota > Metazoa > Arthropoda > Arachnida > Araneae > Araneidae > Argiope > Argiope bruennichi. Next base: position 65,624,225 of record NC_079162.1, on the reverse strand, counting down.
ATCCCCCTAATTTATTAACTTCAATTCCAGAAAAAGAATTTACAAAAAATCCCATGCAAATACAAGCTATATTCAGACCCCGGATGAACGACCCTGCACCGAATTCAACAAGGGAATGCAGTTACCAACTCTGAGAAGACCCAGCCTTGGCACTTGCTTTGGTTCTAGACAGGGTCTACAGGCTTAGAGTGATTTCCAGGAACGTTGACTACCATTAGCACCAAGCTTCAAAGATTGACTCTTTAGCTTGATTCTTAGTAAATTAACCGAATGTTCAGGTTACCAGTCAAATTTGGCCTAGAACCATTATTTCACCCCCCCCCCATCTAATGGGTTGCCATTCACGACCAATACGTGGGGTGTTTGATTATCTATGAGACGCAAGAAGCAAACAGAGTTTCTCATGGAGAGCTCTCAAGCTTGCCATCGAGGGAAGGAAGAAGGAAAAGAAAAAGGCAAAAGGGAGGACAATTTGAAAGGCAGTCCAGATCATTAGGGTACCTCAGAGTCGTGAGACTCGTCACACCTGACGAAGATGTGCCCTGGAGGGTTTCACATATTTAAATGCACAAAAGAAATAAAATAAAACTCTATTTTGAATTTAAAAATTAATTAATAACAACTACTCATTTTCAACAAATAAGAAACAACTACAAATACTCTATAAATCCCAAAGAAAGGAAGAAGCTTTATGATCAGAGGATATGTGTAGTAAAAAGAAAGCATACTGTCATTACAAATCCATGCTTTTAGAAAAGTGAATTCAGTATGCGGGATATTTTCCGGGACATGCGCATTTTGTATTTTCACTTAGTTATCCAGTTTAAATATAAAATCTCTCACAACAAGAGCACCCATTGTTTCAACATATTCCAAATGAAATTTGGAATTCCTTCGAAATTGAATATTAGTGTCCGCAGGGATATATGCATGTAAATATTAGAAAGCAAAAATGTATAGCTCTAAGATATTTAAAAATCAAAATTGAATTTACTTCTTTCTGCCTCTGTCAATAAGATAGTTTTGATCAAACCTGGTCGATATAATAACATTGAAATAATCGCCAAAGATAGCAAGTATTAATAAGATTAATTAAGTCTTATTAATCAACTTTGATGAATACGTCTTATCGCAAAAAGATGGCACATTGTTTTTATCATATTTAAATTATATTATCATTATATTATAATTGCCATTACACTTGTTTATTATTATTTAATCTGCACTCCCTTATCTGTAAGAAAATAATTTATTCACAAAATAAGCTGCATTAGAAATAATCATATGGATGAATTTATGATGGTTTCATGTCGTTTGTTATCCAACAGACTCAACTCATTGATCTACCTATAATATATATTTTATTTTTACAAAACCTACATTTTAAATATAACTTATGTGAAAGTAAAATCAGGCCGAATTTATTAATCATCATTTAGCAACAACTTGCACGTTCGGATTGTTTGCATGCTTGCCACGACCGAAAAATCTGAGACAATGCTATTTTTTTGGATTTGATTATAACGAAAAAAAGGAGTATACATCGAAGCACTTTTGATTAAAAACTAAAATCGCCAAAAATGAGAAGTTGGGGAAAATTAAAGCTTAAGAATTATTTATAAGAAGATAAGTTGGAATTCAAAAAAAATTAGGAGTATACATTTTAGTTAACAGAATGAAGTTTCCGAGCTATAAAATCTCACCAATTGGTTTCGCTATTTTGGGAGTAAAACTAATCACTCGGAATGCTCTATTACTATTCTTCAAATATAATTTAAATATAATAACAATGTGGCATCTTTTTGTGATAAGATGTATTCATCAAAGTGGATTAATAAGACTTAATTAATCTTATTAATACTTGCTATCTTTGGTGATTATTTCAATGCTATTATATCGACCAGGTTTGATCAAAACTATCTTATCTTAAGGGAAAAAGAAGTAAATTCAATTTTGATTTTTAAATATCTTAGAGCTATACATTTTTGCTATCTAACTAAAAAAGTTTAATTTTAGAAATTTATAATTTAATTTTTAGTAATTGACGAAAAATTAGTTTCAGCAGCTCATGCAATTTGAAATAATTTAAATCCACTTTTAGTAATGAATGCATTTATAATTTATTATTATAAGCATTTATATGCCAAGCTAACAAAGTGAGCTGGGAACACGTAGTGATCCCAAAAGAATCCCAATGTGATTCTAGGGGTTGATGAGAGAAGTGAAAATTTTACTGTATTTATTTTATTTTTATTAATTTATTTTATTTGTTTTATTTATTTTATTTCATTTGCATTGATTTTATTTATTTGTATTCATTAATTTATTTTATTAATTTTATTGTATTTATTTTATTTTTATTTTAAGTTAAAATTTTATTGTAGATGTACAAAATTATTAAACAAAATTAGAAATGTCTATTTTGCTAAGTTGCATTTTAAGCAGAAAAATATAAATATTAAGAAAAATATAAATAATAAATATATAAATATAAATTAATAATAAATACTAACCAAACGCTTATTTATATTTTCAGCATCGAATATTTGCTTTACGTCCTTTAAAGTTTAATGTACGCGACAGTATTAGCGTTCAATTCTATAAAACTTATATGAAACGTATTTTCATCTAAAAATATTAAATTGATATTTACATAAAATAGATTCTTGTGTTATGCTCTTGGATTACACATAAAGTAATAAAAATAAAAATTCTAAACTTTGATGTTGGGTGGTAGTATTTGAAATTACAATAGAAAATGGATGAAGAGTGCTACTGTTAGATCTTGTTCTCCCGCTTGTCTACTAACTTCAAAGCAGTCTCGGTACTCAAATAAACTTTGCCTCTAACATCACACTGTCAAATAAAATTAATGCCATATATCTAAATAGATGCCATATATCTAAAATGGACTGAAATTGAAACCAATTTCGAATCACATAAAACGGTTTCAAAATAGATACAGCTTAGATATTTTACTTTTAGAATCTGTCTATATACTGTCAAATAAAATAATAATATTTGCCTAAATAAAAAAATATTGGAGATATGATTTAATAGTTAACATCGAGATGATAGGAATAGTAAGGAGTAAAATTTAAATCTCCTGTTATTGCTATTCCTATATACTCATAAACTACATTCCATATATAAAATATTTTAGAAATAAAAAAGTTTGAAGTATAAGGAATTTTTTTTATCACGTTATAGTTAAAGTAATTATAATTTTCCTTTTTCTGTTATGTTGTAACCCTTATTCATGAGATGGCCCTAAATTAAATCCAATTCAAAATCCCATACTGTGGCTTCAAAATGGCTTAACTAAGTGCTTTTGCTCTATAGAGGAGGACGAGTTAGAGACGGATTTCATAATTTTGAACAGTGGGCAGATGATGAGGGCGAGACGTGAGCCGGTATATTCCATTTCCAAAATTCCTCATCTCATCTGGTTTCGAAAACGGAAATTGATGAATAATTAATCCACAATGGTGCCAATTTAATAAATAAAGATTCTGACATATATTGTAAGATCCGTTATATATCTTTGTGAAATATTTTTTCACAATGATTGTGCTGTTACTTAAAAACCTAAGAAAATGTATATTCATAGAAATTGTAAAAAAAAAAAAAAAAATTATAAATATTTTTCTATTGAATTTCATTTGCAAAAATTTAATTCATATCTAACACATTTCGAGAGTGAAATTGATGCTGAGAACCTCTTTTCCTGAATAATAAGAATTTTTATCAGACATTTCTTTGAGAAAGATAATCGAAAGTTTTCAGTTGAAATATGAAATATTTTTGTCTGTATTGCGATTTTCTGTGGAAGAGAAAAATACATCTGTGTCATTAAATTTATTAACTTTCTATTTGCTTCAATTACTCTATTAAAATCTAATTATCTTTTAGATTTACCATCTCATGTATATCATTGTTATTTGATAAATATAAAGGCAAGCTGTTAGAACTAAGTTTTAATCCCTTGTTCGAAGCATACCTTTCTAAAGACAAGCAGTTAATAAAGGCTTTGATTAAATTATGGGCTTTGGTGCTTAGGAAGCGGGTTAAATGATCTGCTATCTTTCAGATAATCGATTGTTTCCTAAAAGCAGGATCTGTACTAATCTATTATCCTTTCCATACTATATGCTCAGAATTCATTAGATGAAACAAAACTAAGTGTTGCTTTTCTAAATGAGTTAAAAAACACAAAGAGAATGTAAATTATGTGATTATAGCTAATTAATTAATATCCAAACTACAAGATTCGCATGATAGCTAATACAGAAAAACAACAATTATCTGAACACGAAAGCTCAGGTAGAAACTAAAAATAAAGGCAACACTTTCTTGATTAATTTGCGCAAGTAGATGCATTTGGTTTTCGTAAAAACATTATAATTAACAAAGAATCTTCTAAATAGTCACATGTGTATGTGTATCATTGAGGTACGATGAATTATTAAGTATTAATTATAACATGAGTTGTTTGAATTAAATATTGTCATGCAGTAAAATCTTCACGATTATGTGAAGAAAATGTTTGCAGATAATGTACATAAATCAAATCATCAAAAAATTGCATTTCGTTTTAGATAGCTAAATTATCATAGATTCTTTATTAGTACATCTTCATCATGCACATTCTGAAATAATAAAATAATCGCAGAATTTTATTTAAATCTAAAAAAACATCTATAATGGTATTTAAATATAAAACAGAAATAGAGTAGTATAAGAAATATATAGACTAGTAGAAAAGAATAGAATTGCATATTATATTTCCGGACATAAAGCGAAATGACATTAAACAACCTATTATCCACAAATAGGACATATTAAGTTAGTTTTTGACAATTCACTATATGCATTGAAAAGCCCCAAAATAAACAAATAAATAAAAACTAAAAATAAAATTTAAAAAATTTATACAGCCTGTAGTATGCAAATAATGGAGGCATACAATGATCAGCATAACGTGATGCGGTCGACAGTACCTATATAAGACAACAGGTGTCTATTAAGGCTATTATATCGGTTCTTGCTGCTACAATAGCAGGTAATCAAGATTTAAGTGATTTTCATCGAGGACTAATGATGAAAATCATTAGTCCCGATGAAATAATGACGCCGGCGCACGAGAGATGGGGCATAGCATTTTCGAAGTAGCGGTGAAATTTGAATTTTCGTGCCTGAACATTTCAAGACCATTCCAAAGCTTTATCGCATTTTCCCTAATAAAGGTCTAGTCTCCCTTCATCCGCATAAAATTGTAGATCTTGGGTAAGGTCACGAATAACATCGGTGAATGATAGTTATGAAATATAGATCTTTAGCATGAATCTAGCATTTTTATTGAATCTGTCGAGAGAAAATTTATTTTGGACGCCTTTTTGCAGGCCGATTGATACCAAAATTTAACCTGAAACTACATTTGTAGTCACGAGATATCAAGATGAATTTCATTGATTTAAATCATTGCCTTTAAGAGTTATTGGTTTATATAGATACGAAAGCACCGACCAACAGACGGTCAACCGTTTTAGGGATTTGATTCAAAATATTATATGCATGTTTTGGATGCTAAATTTGTGTACCAACTCTTATCTACCTAGCTCTTTGCATTTTCTAGTAATCGAGCTCCCTAATACTCGAACAGCCAGCCAGGCTGCCCATGAATGGATTTCTTTCAAAATTTGATAGAAATTTACAAATTTTTTCGCAATTCTATAAACCAAATTTCAGACGTTTAATTAAAAGTGTTTTCTAGTTACCTTGTTCACAGATAGAAAGACTGACTGACAGACAGACATAATGCCAAAACAGTGTTTTTCAAACTCATGGTGGTCTGAAAAAAGGTGATTCTTCAAGATCTCAGGTTCGAATGTTTTGACAATTGCAATAATTTCTCTGTACTTCGCATATGAGAAAGTAAAAAGGAAATTTAAACACTTTTGCTTCATATATAATTACAATATTTAATTTTAGACCTAGAGCCGCTATGAAAACATTATGTTGCATGCATATTTTAGGCTTAAACACGTATAAAGCAATTTTTTATTCAAACAATAAATACAAACCTTTACTGAGATTGCAGGTATTCATTCTGATTATTAATCAACGTAACTGCGTTGTCTTTTTAAGAATTTAAACGGAGAATACAACCTGCAAAGCATTACAAGAATATAATTAATTTTTGGATGGCAAAAGCATGTTAAAGGCTAAACAAGAAGATGAAATTCAGATTTCGTCCTAAAATAAGATGTTTACATTCACTAATATATTTAATGCTCTTCATTTGAATACAACCCTTATTCGTATACCTTTTACGTAATATTTCAATTTCCAAGTTTTAATATCTAAATAGCACTGAGCAACAGATTAAGATTTCATTTAAAAAAATAATGATTACAGTTTCTGCAGTTTAATCAGTTATATCTCCCTAAATATTAATCTTCTAATTTAAAGTTAATTCAATTCTTAAACAAAAAAAATCAATTAAATATATTTTTCATGTTAACTTTTCAGTCAAAAGTAATTGGTAATATTTGAGGCATCAGTGATCACCTTATTCTGTTTATCGATTCTGTTGTCTTGACTAGTGGACTAGTTTCATCTTATCATCTGACTCATGAGTTCCCGAATGGTTTCTCATTGCGATTGTAAGCTAGCAGAAATGGTGTATTCATAGAGCCCAATGGACGAGCTGGAGATTAGGCTAGCGTGCGGGAAATTCACATTGTCATCAGAAAGTTCACATCGTGCCTCAGAAAAAGATACAAGACTTTGACGCAAACAAATATGAGTAGTTGGATTTAGCTAGATTTAGAGTAGGTGGTGGTGTTAAGGTTACTCATCAATCAACAAATAGGCTGTTCGTAGTCTCCAGCATTGGTTGAAACTCAGAACATTCAAACAAAAAAGGCAGAGAAACGAGCCCAGAGCTAGTTCTCCTATGTAATTGTATTCAGTCCGCTTTCAAGAGCCTCTGTTGGAATTCATTAGATATCAGAAAGGAAGGTAACGTTGGAAATAGAAACAGTGCTGTGGCATCTCGGGAATCTTTCATTCCAGGAATTAAAGTTTCCAAAAATAAAAGAAAATGTCGTTGTACCAATCGCTGTCTCTTCCTTCCTTCCACAAACCAAAAAATTTCTGATAGTCTCAAAAAGCATACCAACACTAATCAGATTTAATCAGACGGATTGGTTAAAAAAAATCTACAAACTGAGAGGAATTCTGACAGCAGAGTCCTACCATGAAAAAAAAAGATCCATTACAAATGCATGTGCACGATCAAGAAATGATAAGTGAAATTTGCAGTTTCAAAACAAAAACGTGAGAATAAATCAAGAGAAGATGGATTTAAACTTTCAATTCCTTACGAAAACTTTGCTTTTTCGGAGAAAATAATTTTTCAAGCAATACATCTTTTCTCCTACCAACTAGGCGTTAAAGTGGTAAACGGGGGAACTTTTTTTTACTTGTTTCAGCAAAATACCCGGTTTTACCTTCAAACATCAAACACTGTTGACGCCTGAATTTCGTAACTTTTAAGGAGGATGTTAATTTTTGAACTATTCCTAACGAAGTTAAAAGCGTTACCTTGCTTTTACTATCATCTTAATGATACAAAAAGTTTTATTTTTCTTACTGACACTTATAAACATAATAAAATACATTTTCTTGAGATTTCAACCACGCAAGTAGCTACGGAAAGGGAAAAAAGAATTGGAAAATTACTTGACAAAAAAAATCTTACATTTTTCTATTAAAGTTTAGAATCAAAATTACTAAATGTTTAATGCAGACTATGCAGACTTTTTTACTGAAAAAATAAGCAGAAAATAATCTTATTGATTAGGAATACGTATAAAAATTATAAGAAACTATATAATTTCGAATAAAATAATTATAATTGAACTATAATAAAAAGTACTTTAATGAAAATAATTTCATCTAGGAAGGTTTTTTGGGAATGTTAAAATTCTTATTTTTTACTTAAATCATTTTATTTTTTGCGACAGTTTTCAGGAAAATTATCTTTATTTGCATTTTATGAATATTTTTGAGCAATATTTAAGAGAATGAATGCAAGGAAACACGGATATTCCATTACTGACATGTTGCTATACATCTTTAATCTTAAAATATGCCCAGAAATGCGATATTTTAAAAGTATGCCTGAAGGCTATAAACTGCCATTTACTTACACATCGCCCCAATTTGGAAAGCTATAATCGTCTTTGCGATGACATGTTAATATACCTCATTTCATAGTGATAGACAAATCCGGAAGTATTAAACCTTGAGGTAATCCTTTAAAAGCGTCTTGAAATCCCTTATACATATTCATGGTAAACAACAAGCATTTTCGTTAATCATAGCATAATTTTTTTCCTGATTCACTGGAATTTACGTTACTGGATCCAAATCATATTTTATTCAGGATTGAAAATAACTGTCTTATGATGACATCATTCAAAACAAGGTAACTAAGTATTGCCTAGGATGAATAATAGAACGAAAGCATTTCTTTAAAGTTCTAGAACTTTGATTTAAATGAAAATGTGGAGTTAGATTATATTTATAGCTAGGATTCCCTCCATATTATTATTTTTTTTACTATAAAATGCATCAATCAATAGTTATCCACAAATTACGAAAATATTTAGTAGAAATAACTTGATTAAGCAAATAAAACATTAGAAATTTAAAGTATGAGGGTCTGATACGAATAAATGTTTTTAAAAGCTGGGGAATCACTGAGCTAATGGACCAAATCATTAAGTTTGTTCCTGAAATTTTAAAACACCTTACTATGAATTAAAATATCCTCCATGTAGCTATAATTTAAAATTTTAGCTATTTTTGACTTCATCGTTTGCAGCTATTATTCGTCTGTCCCTTTAAAATTTCAAAAAAAAAAAAAATGTCATTTTTTTTTCTTTTACAATCTTTTTACAAAAGAGATGTTATTTTGTATTTGCCACCTTTACAACAGTCTCCGTAAATTACAAAGTTTGATTCGTGAAATGAAATGGCTATATATCTATGCAACAATATACAACAAAAAAAAGGCTAACTTTACTTCTACTTACAATCTCTCCAGAATAGAGACATGCTTTTATATTCAGGGTTTATATTATAGGCATGAGGGTTTCGACATTCTTACTAAATAATAAAATTTGATTCATGCAATCAGTTGACTTTACTTCCATGCAACTTATGCGTGATATGATTGTTGAAATGTATGATTGTTGTAGATGTTGTGTATGATTGTTGAAAGATGGTACAGGAAAAAAAAAACATGGTACATAAAAAGCAACCCCGAATATTTTGGGTAAACAATATGCTTCCAAATGTTATTAAAACCATATTTTACAAGAACTGCTGCGTGATGTTCTGAGTCAGATGGAAGTTTAATAATCAATATGATAATGTTTTTAAAAGATTTTTTTTTCAAATTCAATTTGGAAGGGGAAAATAAAGACATGATAGAATATGGGAGCAAAATTTTAAATGTTATATAAATTTAAATTTTTCAAATATTTTAAATGCGCCTGCGAAAATATTTGAAACAAATTTGCATAAAATGTCTCATATATTCTCCGAAAATATCGCTTAAACTTCTTGCTAAACAAAAATCAATTTTACAATTGTTCGACAACAATTTCGCTCACAACTTAAATATTGAATTTCCCTCAGAGATTGTTGAAAGTTTCGGGTAAAAATAGAAGAATCATTGAAACGTTGAGATTGCGCTGGTATGTATCTCTTATTGAAAATTGTAAGCAATGATAGGCTTAAAGATGCTGAATAGACAAATGATTGATGACAAAGAAATAGCTGAAAAGGCATTCCCTTATTTTAGAGCATGAAAACGGGGGGAAAAGATACGTTGTCATATTCATTCGAAATTCTCGAAATGTTTCTGAAATGTTTTCGTGTTTTGTTTTTTAAAATATTGATCTTGCAACGGTGTTCAGATAGTATCTATTATCACGTAGAAATGTAAATTAAAATTATAGCAATAAAGAAACTGGGCGAATGAATGCAATGCTCAAAATGATGATTGCAAATAAAGAGAAAAAAAACTGTAAGAAAATGTAAATGGTAAAATAAGTAAATATTTTCGTGTTTTGTTTTTTAAATATTGCTCTTGCAACGGTGTGCGCATAGTATCTATTATCAAGTAAAAATGTAAATTAAAATTATAGCAACAAAGAAACTGGGCGAATGAATGCAATACTCAAAATGATGATTGTAAATAAACAGGGAAAATAAACTGTAAGAAAATGTAAATGGTAAAATAAGTAAATATTTTCTTGTTTTGTTTTTAAATATTGATCTTGCAACGGTGCTCACATAGTATCTATTATCAAGTAAAAATGTAAATTAAAATTATAGCAATAAAGAAACTGGGCGAATGAATGCAATACTCAAAATGATGATTGTAAATAAACAGGGAAAAAAACTGTAAGAAAATGTAAATGGTAAAATAAGTAAATATTTTCGTGTTTTGTTTTTAAATATTGATCTTGCAACGGTGCTCACATAGTATCTATTATCAAGTAAAAATGTAAATTAAAATTATAGCAACAAAGAAACTGGGCGAATGAATGCAATACTCAAAATGATGATTGTAAATAAACAGGGAAAAAAACTGTAAGAAAATGTAAATGGTAAAATAAGTTAATATTTTCGTGTTTTGTTTTTTAAATATTGATCTTGCAACGGTGCTCACATAGTATCTATTATCAAGTAGAAATGTAAATTAAAATTATAGCAATAAAGAAATTGTCAAATGAATGCAATGCTCAAAATGATGATTGTAAATAAATAGAAAAAAAAAACTGTAAGAAAATGTAAATGGTAAAATAAGTAAATATTTTCGTGTTTTGTTTTTAAATATTGATCTTGCAGCGGTGCTCACATAGTATCTATTATCAAGTAGAAATGCAAATTAAAATTATAGCAATAAAGAAATTGTCAAATGAATGCAGTACTCAAAATGATGATTGAAAATAAATAGAAAAAAACTGTAAGAAAATGTAAATGGTAAAATAAGTAAACTTTTTATTTATATAAAAAATTTAAATGCATTATTATGTTTTTAATGCAGTTATATGTGTGGAGTCATTTATTGAAGTTTAATTAAAAATTCCATACAAAATAATCGTAAGGAGATTTTAATGAAATATATATACAAGAATGTTGTTATAAATATACAGCAAACTTATATTAAATTAAATTTTTACAATCGATGAGTAGGACAGGTAATAACTATAATTTGCTGCTTGACAGAAAAGTTGCACGTAGAACTATTTTCAAAATTATACTTTCCTGCAAATTCTTGCCTTCTTTTTTGTAAAATAAGCGAAATTTTGAATGGAATATGAAAAAGTTTCCTTTTTCTCACATCAGAGGATGCAGATTACAAAACATTTTTTAATGAAAATAAGAACTTAAGTTTCCTGCAATTCATTTTTATTTGAAATCTTAAGGTATGTAAGATTTTTTTCTTAAATACTTTTTGAATATTACAAAAAATGTTCCTAAAATGATGGAAATGATAAAACGACACTAGTACTATGCGCAGAAAGGAAATATTATTATTTAAATGCTTCTACTTGTGAATTATTAATAGCTGCTGTCACATTTCTGAGTCATTTCCTGCTATTTAATTTCATATTTTCAAAAAGGAAAAAAAAAGTTTAGGTAAGAGATTCTTCATAAGATTAATTTTATATTCATTTATCTAATAAATTCTTTAAAAGAAGAAAGTAAAAGATTTAATGTTTATAGACATTTAAAAAAAAGGAAATGTAAGCTTATATTTCCAAACCTTGTTTCATGTGTATATCATAAAATTTATCATTTGTATGCAGCGATATAAATTTTTCTTCACTTATCTCGTACAAAATTCTCTTCTTTCTAAGTTCTTTAAATTTAAAATTGTGTAAGACGCTATAATAGAAAGATAGACTTTACGCAGTGAGTAATTGCACAAAATTGCAATGAATTTGCTTTATTAGGAAGTCATTGTTTTACTGAAGGCGAAAAAGTATCTCAATACAATCAGCGAGAAATCTAGTTGGGAATCACAAAAAATTGTTCTTGTCCATCCAAAACATCACAGGATTATTTGCAGTCGTCGTGACAAAGCATCGGGCTCTTCGATCAACACAAAATAACCCCTATTTTGAGTGACTTATCACATCCTCACAATACAGAGGTACGTCCCGTCACCGGTGGTGGACACAGAGAACAGCAAGTAAATATTTTATCCACTAGGGAAACGAGAACATGCTTTCTATTTCGGGCAGCTTCTCATCCTCATATCTGAGGTGCAGACATAAGTGGGATACTTTAATCATGAACACAGATGCATATTTATTTACCTATACAAGTTGAATAGGAATGGATTCCCTGATTTCAAAGCTATACTGAGTAGCGTATAGTTGCTGCATTTACCTGAAGATTGAGACGATTGAGATATCCATAAAATAACCCTCATGTATCTTCGAAATAGGGTATTAATACAACTAAATTAGATCCGCGTATAAAACATATTTTGTGTAATATTCTAAATACGATGCAAATTTATCACAGCAGCTACCAATCCAACTTTATTGGAAAAATTAATTGGCGTTTTTATGCCGTGTTCTGCCGTAAAAGCTATTCTTCGATTAATATCTTTCTGTATAATGTATTCACTGATAAAATTGATTTAAATAAAGGCTGTAAAAATGAAATATTGTTACTAACAAGGTCGATAGGATTTTCATTATAAAATTCAAAGGTATACTCCATGTGCTTACTACATTTTTATTTGGTAGGGGTACGTCATATAGTACAGTGGCTCCTTAAAAAGCTCTTGCATTTACAAATTCTACGTTTTGCTAAAACATTCTTTTGAAGGTATGGCATATCTATGAGGGATCAAAAAACAAGTCAGTAATCACATTAATCTGAAATAAATACGTCGCACTGTAGTAATATTTAAATCTCTGTTCAAGACACAATCTTTTTTTTTGAGATACTCTTATTTTAAAACGGATATATCTTCTTTGTAAAAAATTGCCTATCATTTTATGGCAAAACAGAAATAAAAAATTAGTCAGCTTAGCATGGTAATGCATTCACCTTATAATAGTACCAATATCTCATCTGTACTCCAGATATTTTACTATAGTGATTATCTTTCCGAAATAAAATTTGACCTTAGACACCTTTAATATGAATACTAAAACATTCTAGATTTAGTCTATGACCTACTTTTCAGTAAATTGCCACCCCTAAAATATTTTTTTTTATCTAAACCAGGAGAATAAGTAAATTATAGTTGAAAATTATACAAATCTTAAGGGATCCTCTATTACCTCTACTAAATTTACCTCCAATATTTCTAAGATTAATTGAGAACATTTATTATAGGGGTTCTCTTGGAAAAAAAAAGAGTAATGTTTTGAAGGCATTCTGCTCATTTTTCTTTGAAGCAAAACCTAGAGTGTAGCTTCTAATCATGCAGATTACTATCTTAAAGAAAAAAATCATTTTCATTTGAGATATTATTATTACATCACGAGGAAAGTTTTTCTCACATTTCATTTTAGAGAAGTGAAAATGTGAGCAATATTTACAAATTTCCGAAGTTAAAACTGTAACTGATATTTCTATGCGTATATATAGTAACATTTCTTCACAACATGCAATATCATTCATTTATATTTTTAAATGTATTTCAAGAAGTCAAATATGTATAAAGAAATTTTCCCTTTTTATACAACTTGATGTTATGCCTTTGCAACATGTACTGCTACATTCAAAACTTATTTTCTAAATGTAAATGAGTTTTGCGATTTTCCACAAAACAAGTGAAGAATATCTTGCAATTGTCTAACCAGGCCGGTTTAACCAATTTAAATATGCGTGTTCAAAACTTGGAATTAGAAGCATTTAAAGCTTCCCTCCAGGGGGAAAACGAAGTCGTGTATTCCTTCAAGTTACGGCATCAGGGCACAAAATCCTCCTGCTGTTAAATTAATTGCCAAACATCACATTCAAGACTTCCACGACCATCTTGTTCCTCAGACTTTTCTATAAGTAACTTTATCCATGGAAAGATCAGTTGTTTAAAGAGCAACGACCCTAATTCCGAAAAAGTACAGCGATAAAAGTACTAGAGGAAGAGACAAAATAGTAATCCACATTTGCATTTTTGAATGATCTATGTCAAAAAATGTGTATTTGTACAGTATCTGTACGTCAAGGAAACACCAAATGTTGAGATTCTAATCTATTCATTCTTTCATAATTCAATAAGTTCTGGAACTTTTAGAAAGTAGCAGCATTTTAAAACAATGGAACAACAAGATTATTAGTAGTTCAGTATGTTAGACGTAGATTGCCTGATACTCATGTCAAAAAAAATTAATCTCGAATGTTTGTAAAATTTTATTAGCTAGCATTTATTAGATCTTCGATACTGCTGCTGAAAATAGTTTTTGTTTATCTTCGTCGTCACTTTTTGTTGAAATTTATTAAAGCGACCTTCAAAACAACTTGAAAGCTTATTAACTTCATTAATCAAGGTAAGCCAAGGTAATCTTTGCTTTAATCTCGAAGTTTTACGATCTCACCAAAACCTTTAGTAAAATCGATCAATATTCTCAGCGATCAAAGTAACAAAAAGTGCGTGTATCATATGATGTTGGTTTCTTCGTTTAATTAAAAAGTAACTTAGTAAATTTAATTAAAAAGTAACTTAGCAAATTTAATTAAAAAGTCACTTAGTAAATTTTTATCTGTGATAAGTAGATCATCTGAAACATTTAATTAAATTGTAGTAAATTTTCTAAAATTACAGTATCTTTGAAGACTTTTGAGTACACAAGATAAAAATTAAAATAAAAATCTTTTTTTTTAATCCAAAAGTGTGCTATTTAATTTGAGTGAATTAGTGTTATGCATTCATTCACTGAATTCTTTTTGTTTGTGGAAATAGTAGATGATTTTATCTCATTTTCTTTTAAGTGTTCAGTTATAGATTTAGATTGACTATAAGAGTATAAAGTTTATGACATAAAATTTTACTTTGGTTATTTTGAATTGAAACAAAATCCTTTTCAAATAAAAAAACTGTATTAAATGATTCTGTAATTATACACAGTAAATAAATTATTATATTGACTTTAGGGGCAACATTTTTTTCCAAATCATTACTTTGCCTATCATACATGAGATTAATAATCAGTCTTGATGTACATCTTCAGATTAGTATGATTTTTTTACATTCTTAAATATGAATTGTTCTCTGGCAATTATGTTTCCTTTTTATACACTCTTATTTAACTTGACTTATTTCATGTTTATAAAGATAGAATTTTGTAATCAATTTTTCACTCATTTCCTGATGCACTAGTGTTTTTGATGACAATACAATGCTTTGATATTTTCGAAACTTAATGATCAATTTATAGATTAATTTAATTAAATTACCATTCCAAAAATGTGGTGCTCCATGAAATTACTTTTTAAAATTAGTTTTTCAATGCACTTACTTTTAAAAAGGTATCAATAGGTAACCAATAATGATATTAATAGCTAAAATTAAGGTTAGAATTGGATTCATGTATTGTTTACACTTTTTATTTTATGAATGAAAAGCAAATTCTTCAGAATTTCCCAAAAACTCTAATAATTTGATTATTACTGTATGGTATAAAAGAAAAGAAATGTATGGTATAAAAGAACAGGTTTGGTGTGGTTTGGTTTAGTTATATTAACGTCCCGTTTGAAGCAACACTAGGGCTATTTTGTGATTGACCTCGTAATTTTGAACCGCGGTCAGATGACGAGGACGACACCTGAGCTGGCACCCCCCTCACCACACTACACCAGCGGGAGGACGTTTGGTCAGGACGGATTTAACGTGCAACAGACCCCCTTACACGACGGTTCTTCGGTGGAATCGGGTCTCGAACCTGAAACCCTCCGGTTCCGAAGCCGAGACCATAACAACAGGCCACCGCGGCCCTAGATATAAAAGAACAGAAAAGCCTTCATAGAACAAATATTGAAACTAGATTGTTAGAAAAACAATTTGCCCCTTATAGACGGGGTAGATTTTATCACTTATTTAAGTTCGAATTTTAAATTTCTGCTTCAATGTTATATTTGTAATTCCTCTCAACTTTTTATAATAGTAAGGAACTCTGTTTTATTTTCTGCGCAACATTTTCTTCTAGGAAAGTTGATTCCACAATACATTTCTTAATGCTGTATTCTTTGCAATTATTAATTTGGAGTTTTCCGTGAAACAAGCTACAAAAGTCATTGAGAAATTCAAGGAGTAATTTATTTGAATGCTGCTGCAAATAATTCCGATTACTATCAATATCTATTTATCTTATTACTATCAATGATTAAAAACGTGCTTTCGTAGAAAAATAAATTCGAATACTTAGTTTTAAATGATTTGTCTCTATTATTAAATCTTTGATTAAAAGCATTTATTTATCTTCGTATGTGTAATGTTTGCAATGATAGAATATTGTAATCGATGCTTCTCTGAGCTCTGAAATTTTGTGCTGGATTCCGATGAAAACAGAGTATTTTAATAATTTCAGAGCTCTGAATTAAAGCTAATAAATTAGTTCTTTTACCATCGTATTAAAAGAGAGAAATAATGTTTATATCAAAAATGTAGATGTCGAAACAAAAACTCTAAAAATAAGAGACGCTGAAAATAAGAAAAAGCACATGTAAATTCACATTGAATATCATAAGGAAAAAATTATTGAAATTAAGAAATGGAAATTAAAGAAAGAGAAATGGAAAATTAAGAAATTTAAAAACATCCAGCATATAAAAATAGCATAAAATGATTATAAAATAACTTTTCCTGTTTGAAAGCATGTAGCTATAATTATTAAACGGAATGCAAATTATATATAAATTGTCGGAAGTTTGGGGAAATGAATTAAAAAAAATAACACAGCAAATGCCTTTTGCAAAAATAATAACAAAAATCACCAAAAGAAAAGATTTCAACGCTGATGGAACGTAAACACTGAAATCAACAAGTACAACGTACGCCGGAAAATGAATTAAGCAAAATTTCATTAATTTTCGAAGGATATAAAAATGCCAGTAAGGAAATGATTGGCATACATTATGAAACTCATAGTAAATATTCTTTTATTACTCGGCATTAGGATTGCAATTTATGACTTAGTAGTTTTATCATTGTATATAGGGTATTGCGTCAACAACTCTTTTTCTCTTGTCTTCCTATACATTCCTGTCTCTGAGTATGGAATTTGATGACATTCCGTTAATTAGTTTTAGCTATAAGTCATTTTATGGCTACTTTATCTTGCTATAAATAAAAGTCATTATGTCAATGTATGTATCTATATGTTTTATGCGTGTTACATATCTAAACAATTGGATCGAATTAACCAAACTTTTCATAAGACGAGAAGGAATGCTATACACTTTTCGAAGTTCACAAATTAATTAAATATTCAGTCAATTAGACATTAAGCAAAATTTATCCTTTTTTCCACAGCGACTGCAGAGTAAATATGTCCGGAAGGAATATTTTTAAATCATCTTGAAATTCAAACTTTTACCATTCCAATGATGGTTTCATCACTACGCACTGTTTCTTGCAAATGTTGTTATGTTTTCAAAAGATAAAAAGCAATAAAATTCATGTTAATTTTGAACTACGCTGCCACTATTTTTTGCACTTTTTTATCACCATTTTTTTATATTTTTCTAAAAGCAAAGATAAGAGAAGCTCTTAAACGGAGGCAAGAAAAGTAAATCTTTTGCTAACAAGTTTCAAAGTTCCAGCAACAACACTAGCATCAGGATATGAGAAACCAGCCAATATTTTTTTTCCACAGAAACTTTGTCGGAAATTATTCCACAAAAGTTGATACCATCTTAAAATTAAAAACTTTACCTTTTCAACGATCATGATTTCAATTTTCAATAATTTTTCTTTCGACTGTTATTAATTCTTTAGAAAATTTAACGCAGATGATTCTGAAATAGGAAAAAATTATTGGTATTTCTTTGTCGTTAAGACTTTGAAATTCTCTACGACTGTTTATCAAATTTTTTTATTTATTTCAATAATATGCCTTTAAAAAAGTTTTTGTGTGTTATACTATTTTATAGAAAATTCGTTATTATGTTAAAAAATTTTTACATGAAATTATTGCAATTTCGTTCAATGCGGGTTTATAAACTAGTATATGATAAATGTGATCGCAATTTTATTTAATTAGAGCAATTTTTTCAGCCCTTCTAGCTTTCACGATTTTTGTTTTGATTTTTAAATTTTTGATAAAAATACTATTTTCCTTTATTAATACTTAATTATTATCTTAAAAAAAATTGAACTGATTTTGAAAAAGGTATTATATTTTTTAAATATGTTTTAGTTTAAATTAAATTGAGAATTCATCATTCTGAAAATGCAATTTTAGTTCTTTTAAACAAATTATAGAAATCTTTTTCATTTATTTGGCCGTTATTTGAAGAATAAACTCGTCAAAATACTTTAAACAGATTTAGATTTTCTATAATTTTTTACATTTTTCTCTCTTAAATTAATATTTTAAAAGCTTCGTTTATAAATAACAGAATATCTTGTTATTGTTTTAATTCAGTTTAATGAAGAATAAATATATATTTTTTTAAAAAATACTTTTTTTTCGTAAAAAGAAGAGCATAACAAAATTTAATTTTGAACAGAAAGCTGGTATTTTATTTTCACTTGAAATAATTATTTTTGTTTTTATATTATTACTTTAAATTCTTAGAGTTCAATAACATGAAATTTCTTTTGCAATTTTATTTATTCTATTAAAGGGATACAATATATCACTAATGAAATTTATAAATTTAATTTGAATTTCTTCATAACTAATTATATTATATTGATTTTTAATGTTTTTTTCATATTTAATTAATATTCTATTGTAATGCTGTTGAAATATCAGAAATTATTGAATGTCTAGAACATATGGAGAGATTTAAAAAATTGCAATAAAATTTTTTCTACCTATATGATTTCTTATCATGTAAAATGAAATAAATTATAAACAAGATTGGCGGAAGTTCATTTAATTTAAAATTATATATTTTTCTTTTGATCTTTATTAAGTACTCCATAAACAGAAGTTTTGTTTAAGAGGGGAAATACCTCATATCTAAAATTTAATTCCCTAAAATTTCTTTTATTTTGAATATAAATGCAAGATTAGGGAAAAAGAGCTACATTTGCATAGTAAATACCGATGTAGCTCTTCTTTAATCATATTCACTGATTGTTCTAATATTTTTCAAGCGTATCATTTTCTTTTAATTTCGTAACCTAATGTTATTTGAAAATGTAATTTTATGATGATGGCTTTGTTTTACTAAAAATAACACGCTATGATACGCAGGAAAGTTCAACAAATAAGGTTGTTAAGCTAATAATAAGCTCCAACAGAAAGTTTCTTTTCCTCTTATAATATTATCCTAATTTCTTGTAAGCCTTGATTACTTTCCTAATTTAAAGAAACAGCCAGTAAAATAAGTCTATAAAAACGACTTTAACTTCAAGCAATTGCAAGAAATGAGTTCTAAAAATTTCCCTTAAATGAAGTGTCACTATAATCTTGAGCATAGCCAATCTGCTTGATTCACTTACATACTTTGATCTTGTATTTACACAGGTGCATAATAAGTTTCCTAATAAATGTCTTCCTTTGACTTTGAAGTCTTTAGGACATCAAATACTCTTGGGAGTCTGCTTTGTGTCTTGATCTTTAAGACAAGAGACGTCGATAGCTGCAATAACCATTGTCTTCATTTCATTCTCTTCTGGCGAGGGAATTTCCCATTCGGAAAGCATGGAATTCCCGACGGAAGCAATATCTCTTTTTTAGGGTATATTATCCAACGGAATACGAGGCTTCTTGGTTCAGATGCATGGCAGAGCTTATTTTGATGGATTTATGTTCGGAACATTGTAGCGGTAGAAACCAGAAGAAAAACTTTTGCAGATTTAGAGTCCTCAGTTTTGTTCGACTTCCAACGATAAATTTAAATTTTACTGAATACTACATTTAGTCTTCCAACTTGTAAATTATTAAAGATTCTGATATTTTTTTTTCAAATAGACTTTCGAAGTTTCCTTCAGCAAACCAGTTGATATAAATTTGTATTTGCACTATAATAATTAAATATTGCTCAATTTTATTGCCCTGGCAATCGAATGCTTTATTGCATTTTATTGCTTTTAAAATGTTAATTGTTAAGTTTAATGTTTAGAACAGTATTGATATTTTCTTTTATAAACTAAAAAGATACACCATAATCTAACATTAATTATTGCCGATACGAATGAACTGATATTCTTATTTCAAGATCTCTTTATGTTTTAGATTCATGAAATATTCACTTTCAATTTTCAAAGCGTGTGTGCGTGCAAGCGTGCATGTGTCGAAGCGTGCATGTGTATCATTTCTTGAGAGGGCGTGTGGCATATTGATGCTCATGTCGATCTAGAACATGAGAATATATTATAGGCTTTAAGAATACAGAAAGGATTTAAATGTGAATTATTGGAGTAGGAAAGAAAATTTTATTAATGCGGTGATAATATATGCATACATTAATGTTATTTTACTTATACCTGTCTTCATCTGATTTATTTATTCAAAACGGCTCACATTTTTTATGAAACACCAACTGAATTTAAAATCATAACCTAATGGAATTAGAAACGTTAAGTAATGACTAAATGGAATAAAGATTTTGACATAGTATCTCCTTTTTTTCGGGAGGGAACAGCAAAATGAATAAGCAGAACTTTAGTGAATGGGCAGAACATCATTAACTTAGCTTCACTCATTAATATCTGCATTTTATGTAATAATAGAAATACTGTACTCTTGACTTTTTCGCATATTAACACAATATAGCGAGTTTTGTTCATTTTCCTTTATGAAATTCTTTGACTGCGAGAAATTGCAGAAACGCATAAGCCTTCAAGGTAGACGCAGGCCAAGATATACATGTACCAACATACCTGTACTATGACAATTTGCACTTCATATTATAATGGTTTGTTATGTGATGTTTTATGGCACGAAGGCCATTTTTGATCATGCTGTGTCTATCATGGTACAATGAAGAAAACCAAAACAAAACGGACATGAATTGTTTCAGCTAAATATTTAATCTCTAATTTCAGTTATACATAGACGCAATAATGTTGATTGATTCACCTGCGTATTCTATCCAAATGCATCTTTCAAATAGTTTGCTGCCTATTAGTGATTTGATAATTCAAGAAATTCTTGGCGAAAATCAATTTTCCTTCAACGTAGATGAGCTGGTAATTTAGATAAAGATTGCGAATCAAACCATAATTGTTCGTACTTTTATCGATTTTGTCTTTCTAACTGAAGATGATGGGAAGTTAGAAAGAAGCAGAAAAGGAAGGCAGTCATAAAATTGAAAATAACTACGGGGCATTAAAACATTAACGCTGTTTTATTGTATAATTTAGATAAGGAGGATTTAAGCACTAACGATAAATTGGTGATAAATGAAATGACTTTCTTACGTGCTAAATTAGGATAATTTTGACAGAAATTTGGTGCATCACATTAAAATTGTTGGGACTGACAAAGAAGTTTGAAAGCTTTAAATTACATTTTTTCAAGATATAATTCAAAAATTTAAAATCTGCTGAAACACAGTTATAATAATTTTTGCATTTAAATCTGTATTATTGCTTGCTCAGAGTTTCCAGGTAAAAGATAGCTTAGACACTCTATAACATCTTGCATTGAGAGGACCAGTTACAATTAGATAAAAATTTGATTCGATGTTTCTTTGAATATAAATAACTTATTGCTCAAGGATACTTAATATATGTGACTTCATTCGGGATTAAGTTTTTGAAAAACGTTCAAAAATAGTTATATTTTTAAATATTTGCATAAAAAAAGATAGATAAAATAACTTTGAAATTAAAATACGCCATTTAAGTGCCAAAAGTTTTTTAAAAATGGGAAAAAGGGTGTTTTTAGGCTATAAAGAGGTATAAAGCAAAATTCTACTTGTTTAAATCGAATGATTTGCTTAAAAGTTTGCAGATAGCTTAATAAATATATTGTCTAGTTTCTGAGCTAAAGCATAAACTGTATTTCTATTCATACTTTAAATATTGAGGTTCGACTGATAAATAACAAGAACATTTCAATGTTTTCACATTGTGAAGCACTACAACAACTATAAAATATTTCTAAATGAATAGATTACTTATTCTCTAGTTCAGGAACTGCAAAACATTTTGAGAAATGATTATACCAAATTTGAGAAAAATATATGTATCGGATATTAATTATGAGATTTTTTATTATAAATTTCTATCAAGCATTAGAATTAGAGAAAATAACAGTTAAAGATATAAAATAGCAGTAAAACGTATGTAAATGTAAATATAAAAAATCAGTGTAACTTCCCAAAATCAGGCTTAGAAACCAAATTCTAACCTTTTTACAAAGAAACTTTTTCAAACATAAAGAATATTAATTAAAAAAAAATCATAAAAAATTTTCACAAAAAAAAAAAATAGACTTTTCAACGTAGTTACCTACCTTAAAACTCAGACTACCTTTATTGTGTGTCATTTTAGTAAATTAAGAAAATAGCCATACGCGAAATGAAAATCATCTAGAATTTGAGTAATTTTAATAAATTAAATTTTTTAAAAATTCGGATCTTTCCTTCTTAATTCTCACTTCTTTAAAATTAAATTTATTCGTATCTTATGAAACCATATATTATAAAACTTGTTCAAGGAAATTCCAAACTAACCAAAATGACTGCCCCACTCTTTAAAGCGTTTTATTTCCTTAATCCAACCAAATAATTTCTCCCGAAATAATGTCTCTGAAATTTTGAATAAATTCACATTTCGTGACATAAACAAATTTGAGATTTTTCAGAAAGATTAATTGATTCATTTCTCTCCAGTCAACACAACAAATGTGTTATAACTTCCAAAGAGATGCTCCTATCTAGCTACTTGCTTTTGGTCTCCTGTCTTGAAAACTAATTTATTTGCTTTCAGGTTTCTTTCCTGTCGCAAGAATGCTGGCGAAAAATTATTTACCCTTCCACGATCTTTAGATTAAGTAGATCCTAACTTTCCGGCATTTCGGGCGAAAGAAGTTAACGAGTTGACTTCTTGTATTTATTCGGGTAATTTAGCGACAAGGCACCGATATGCGGAAACATTAGATCTTTTGTCTTCGAATTAAATACTACTTCGTTTATCTTTTGGAAAAAATAAATAATTTGGAATGAAAAAGTGCACCCAGTGATTCTTATCATTCGCAGAATTTGATTTGTAAAAATCTCAGTAATAAATATAAGCGAGAAATGAAATGTGTTTTTAAAGGTTTTGCTTGGTGTTTTTTTGGTAATGGCAGAAAAATGGAAGATACACTATTTATTTGAATAATAAAAAAATCATTCGTCATGATTTTCTTTAAATGAAACTCAATAATTTTGTGCAAATTCTTGTAAACGATTGCATGTACCATAAAAAGGCAACTCTACAATAGTGAGAGTAAAAATAAAGTAAACACACATGCTTCATTTATAAAATGTTTTATTTGAAATATAACATCCTCTTACAAAGGAAGCAAAATCAACAGAATTAAGAACTTAAGTATAACTTAACATCTTATGAGTATTCTATTAAACAAAATACAATAAAATATAATGCACTTTAAAGAGCCATGTAGCCAATTTTATGCAGTGAAAAAAGTAAATCGAGAGCGCTGTTAACAAAATGAAAAACTTAGAAATTAATATTTTTGTCCCTCTTTTCGCTGACATTTATCATCCCCTTTAATGTAATTTTTTTGTAGGTTCTTTTAATTTGTAGGTAGGCATTAATGTAACTGTATTTTTAAAATCTTTTTGCCATTATTCATAATAATAATTTCTTTTAACTCTTTCTTATTCAAAATAGTTTTTAGAGGCACTTTGCTATCAAGATAGGCCTGCAAATATTTAATGAGATTAAGGTCTTGGGAATGAGGAGAATGGTTCAAAATCATAAATGACCAATATGGTAATCATTCCTTCATAATTTTTTTATGTATGATTGATCTTCTTATCAAGGAATCTTATGGAAGATTTAACTCCATTAAAATATCAATTTCTCAATGGTAGGAACAGCATTATCTTTCAGGGCAGTTAGGTGGTCCATTTTGTTTGCTGTAGCTTCAATTTTTTACTCCTGTTTCCGCCATTCACCCACAAACTATAACAAAGCTTCCCATAAGTTGTTTTAATAGGATATTGAAAATTAAATTCATTATTCTTTGATCTCCATATCTCTGTCAGAAATTTGTAGGTTTATTCTACTAAAAAATAGGATGATATTAAAAATTTTTCAATGCATTTTATGATTTTTTTTATCAAATTCCAGACCATTAGTTTTTAGTTTGTTTAGATACGAGTGATTTTTTACATGTAAACTATGTTTATGAAGATCCCTTCTTATAATACTTACGCTTTCTATTTTTCTTGATACTTGCAGGTTGTTTTGCTACAGTTTTCAGCCTGCATCTGCAAATGGATTTACTTTGATATCTCTTATTACAGCTCTCATTCTGTATCGGTAAGTCATTTTGGCCCTTTTGGTTTTCTGAAAATATTGCATTGCTTTGTACTTTATGTATTTGTCAATGTGTTTTTGGACATTACAATAGCGCCTTTGAATTCCACTGCAAGTTCTCTCATTTTCCTCAGAAAATTTTAGAGATTAACACAAAGACAAAAATGCACATTTAGAATTAAACTCATCGTTGAGATGAATTGATATTATCTGCAAAATTAAAAGCTTGAAAGGAAGGCCTTGACGGTGTTTATTGTTTTTGAAGCTTAAAAAATATAATCATTTTTTAATTAAGTGAATTATTTCATCTCGTAATTAGAGTTTGTTTAATATTTTTGAGGAATTAAACGCTTTATTAATAATTACTATTTCATGCAATGTTGTTTCATATATAAAATATTAGTTGCTACATTTTTTATACTCCCTGTTTTAGTATCATTCAAAGCTTTAAGAAGCATTTATAATAATGATAAAATTTGATTACCATAGAGGGAGAATGAAACTGAAGAGTTTCGCAATTTTGAGATTTAATCAGATGATGAAAACAATACGTGAGCCGTCACTCGATCCCCTATCTTCAGCGCCATACTAGCGGGAGGACATCTGATCTTCGAAATCAGATTCACCTAGAAATCTGCCGATCATAATTAGATAAGAAATTGCATTAGACCCACATAAATAACAAATCTTTGGGGGAATCAGATTTCAAACTTGAAACTTTCCGGCCGTGTCCGCTAGTTAACTATAGTTCTGGGTCCATTTTTAAAAGAATATATATAATATTCTGTTTTAAATGAGAATGCATCATATTTTGAAGTAGTCCTTAAAATTCAGAGTCATTATCAGATGATGAGGATGAGATATGCAGTGGAACCTTCCCTCCAAATTTCCACTGTAGATCAGTGAAAGGTATTTTGATTTTTGACGTAACATTAAAGGTACATTAGGTCCTGATAAACGGCGGATCTTTGGTAGAATCGAGTTTTGAGTGTGCACTTTCCGGAATCGAAATAAAGATTTTATTTTTAAGTCATCAAAAAATATTCATAGTTTTATCTACTATTTTTTTATAGCTGAGGCTAGTTAATGTTTCATCTGGGAGATAAATGCAACCATATTTTGCACTGGATTTTTCAGTGATTAAAAAAGCCTATTTAGTTCCGCATATATATCCTAACTCTAAAACATAACACATGAAAAAACAAATTGACCGTGGACTGAAATGTAATAATACAACTGTAATTAGTCTGATAGTTTCATTCATTTCGATTTCTCTGTCTAGTGTATAACAATTCTCCCAAAGCAAGGAATATATAAATCGATTAACTACAAGATAACAGAAGTGAGAAAGATGAATTTGTTCTGTCAAGTTCGTTTTTAGTGTTTATGTTATTATAGCTGCTATATGAGAACTAATTGTATTTATGCCGGTTATGTTGACGTTGAAAAGACTTTATCACTCACATTATAAAAGTGATATTTTACAGGAAAAAATATTAGAGATGCAATGAATTTATACAAAAAGTGACATGGTGTCTTTTTTTTAAGTGAATATCTTAGTTACTTAATGATATAAGACTTAGTACTCTATACCTTTCTGTCGTTTAACGAAAGTACAGGGAACTAATAAAGATATCCCAATATTGAAGAAAAAAATGAACGCATTGTCCTTTATTTCCGGTAGTATAGATTTATATTTGAGCAAATTCGTTTAATGCTGTAGAAGATATTATTTTTAGTTACGTATGCGTTGCACATAAATAATCCAAGGACGTTTCTCATTTTTTTTTTCATTTA
Source organism: Argiope bruennichi (assembly GCF_947563725.1). Classification (NCBI taxonomy): domain Eukaryota; kingdom Metazoa; phylum Arthropoda; class Arachnida; order Araneae; family Araneidae; genus Argiope; species Argiope bruennichi. Next base: position 65,597,707 of record NC_079162.1, on the reverse strand, counting down.
AGAACTTTTAGCATCTGATGTAATTTATATTTTGATTTTACTTTTGATGTATTCATATTACATATGGATTATGGTAATCAAATAATTTAAATCAAAACCGAATCAAATAGACTATGTCCTCTTTATTTGGGTTTCAATAATTTGATTTCATATGATGTTTGCATGATATATATTTCTTCAACAAGGTGTGATATCGTAGTAGTCGGGTAACAAATTCTTGAATTTGGATGCACTTAGTTGGGGATTTGAGAGACTCGATTCCACGAAAAATTCATATATACTTTGCATTCATTAGGTTCAGGCATCACTCTTTATGTGTGGGTTGAAATGTTCGGGAGTGGATATATGTAAGGAGTTATTTTCATCATTCGGCCACGGTTCAAAATTACAAGATCCCTTAAAAGATTATCTTCTTATAATTTCGATTTTTTTTTAAAAAAAAGTCATAAGACTGTAACATAAACAACATCTTACAGTGAATAAGGTATCATAGAAGGGATTGTCATGTTTCGTCATATCTAACTTTCAGCTATATTTCTAGAATCATTTCCCAATCAAAGCCTTTTGATTTTGATGTTATTAAATTCAACGATTTTTTTAGCAATTTTATAGTTACTGTAAAATAAAATCAAAAATAATTGTTATTTTTGTGATAATGCAAGCGATAATGAATTAAATGTTCATTCCTTTCTTTTTCCCATTATGCACAAATTTTAAAAAGAATTCTCCCCAAGGCGGCTCAGATGAAACTAGAAAATCATATTTTTAGAAAAACTTTCACAAATGGTTTCAACAATCTGTCTTTTAAAAGTAATGAAATATTTTATTAAAGCAAATTGGAGGGTTAATATGTTAATAGAGAAAAAACAAGGTGAACATTATGAGTCATTCACTATTATTGATAAAGATTCTCAATAAAAAAAGTCAAGACAAGTTAATTATTAATTACTCCTTTTAAGATACTTAATCTAATCAAAATTTCGCAAATTAAATTCCTTACCGCTTGCCACTTAACTGAAGTGCCATTAAATCAGAGACACCACCATTAATTATAAGTGTCATCCTCTCGAGTCTTGTTGAAAATTTTCTCCCCAACAAGACTGCGATGATTCAAATCGCCAGAATGTTCTACGAGAAAGTGCAAGGAATGTATGTGAGTCACATAAGTGCTAGTATCTAGTTCAATTTAAATTGATTAAAAACATGATTCATAACTGAAACTGAATTTTTTTCTACATATTCATTTCTCATTCATTTTTTCTACATTTTCTACATACACCGAAACTTAAAGTGTAAATTTGAAAGATATGTATTTCATATAATGTACAGTTTCTTTAAACTGAACTTTCATAGATTTGGGTTCAACATTTTTTAAAATTACAATGCTCAATAATTATATTATTTATTTATATAACTGATGTCACCATTTCTTACGCATATAATTTTGTTCGGAAAGAGTGATTTTCATATCGAAGTTAGATATGTTTATGTAACCGTATTTCTTCAGTTTATAACAAACGGTTACATATTTTTAATACGATATTGATTAAATATGAAAGAAATTGAAGTTGCAGTTATTATAAATATATAAGTTATTTTTTCATTTTAAAAATTTAAATGTCTTAAACATTCTTGAATAATATTACACTTTAACTTTCAAAAAAAGTTGTCTTATATTTGATACTTAATGTTATGTATGGTATTCATCTAAGTTTTTTGAATTTTGAAACCGAAAATTATTTTATCATTAACCAAAAGGATGATTGTATCCATCACACTTCAATTATCTCCATTTTAAACCGAAAATAAAGAACAATTTCTATGAACTTTTTTGAAGGAAAACTTTTTTTCCCCTTATATATCCATAAATGCAAAGGCTACTTCAAAGTCATCTTATATCGCTTTCTGTCTAACCGTTTAGATAACGTGGAGCCTCAAAATGTCTCTCCATCATGCAAACAACACAGCCTATCAATTTTATTGAAGATTCCGAATATCAATGGGTCTTTAGAGATTGTATCACTCGAGCAGCATGCCAATTCTTTTATTTTTCATTGGATGGATGCATTGGAATGCTCAAGGTTAATTTTTTTTGTGACTCATTATGTTGATGGGAGTATAAAAATGCAAGTTTCAAATCTTTTGACAAAAATTATTAGTTTGCTCTTAAAAATTAGCTACTATCGCAAATAACATAAAGGATTAGTTTAAAAAAAGGAAAATGGATAATTATTTTTTTATTTTAATATCTGGATAATGCGCACGCATTACTCATCTTCAGTTTACGTCATAAGGGAATTGACAACTCATTCATAACTTTAAAAAAGGGAATAAAATACAACAAGGTGTAAGGAGAAGGAAGAATTCCAAAGTATGGTATAAATATAAATCGTATTCTTAAATTCTGAGAAGAAGTATTTTCTATCTTTCATGATTTGGGCGCTTAATTTGTCTTTTGTTTGCAAAGATGCAATTTTGTAATTGATTTTGTGCATATTTTCTAATATAGTTGAGTATTGAAATTTTAAATATATATCTTACTAATGGCACTATTTTAAAAATTTCAGAACTCAGATATCAATTAATCTATTACTTTAATTAAATTTTGATTTCTTATTTGTGGTGCCTCTTGGTAGAGAAAAGAATTGATTTCAGTATTCTATAATATTTATAATAATGAATTGTAAATTTAAATACCTTAAAATATTAAATTTATAAAAGATAGAAAATATTTTATAAATTACGCTCTTTAGAAAACAAATAAAGACCTATTTTAAACAGTTTTTATTTAATTTATTTACTCTTATTAATAAGAAGAACAATCAATTAAATCTGTCAAGTCTTCTATTTTGATAATCGTTTATTCATGCAACGTACACCCTGATTATAGCATGAGCTGATTTGACTTGGAAAAAATAACATTCTTTTCTTGCAATAGATTTAATATAATTACTTTTCAATTTAATAAAATATTTCGTTTCGTTTTTTGTTTATTTTTTATTTCTGTTACTAAATATTGAACAGAATTTTCTTAAGTATTTATGGATATTTTAAGTCGAGTTTGATTCAATTAAAAGAAACCTATATAGGGATTATTTTTTCCAAAATCTTATTCCTTAATCTTTAGAGCAATGGAATTTTTTTTAATAATCAAGGTTAACTTTCTTTCCAGGCGTTTATTAAGTAACTTTACCTTCTTTATGTTAACATAAAATTCAATGTAACTTAAAATTTTTAATCTGATTTAATAACACAAAATTTAGTATTGGTTATGGTGCTCCAAACTGGTAAATAAAGCACAGAAGTTAAAATCAAAATGTTTGGCATTAAAGCATGTTGCCAAAGAAATATGTTCAATAATGATTAAAAGAAGCGAAACGAAAATAATAAACTTCAAAAAGAAAAAAAAGTAAAATGTTAATTAACAACGACTATTACTTGGCTATTTTTTTTTTTGAATTATTAAGGTTAAAGTTTTTTTACAAATGCATATCAAGTATATTTACCCTTACGGTAATGTTAAAAAATATATATAACTTAAAACTATTAATCTGATTTAATAATACAAAAAATAGATTTGGCTATAGTGCTTCAAACTGGTAAATAAAGCACAGAAGTTAAAAATCGTTGGCACTAAATCAGGCTGTAAGAGAAACCATGTTTAAAAATGATTAAAATCAGCAAAATGAACTGATAAACCTAAAAAGAAGACGAAATTAAAAAATTAAAATGTTAATTAGCAACGTTTATCAATTAAAGCACTGATGTTAAAATTCGAAAAATAAAATCAAAGAATCTACAATTAACTGTTTTTGACGAGTATTACAACATTTTGCATTAAGACGAGTTTATTCAATGAAAATTATTATATTTATATAATAATTGTTTAATTATTATATTTTTAATTAAGTATTTATTATATTTATATAATATGTATGTTTATGAAAATTTAGATACACTTTTTCCGAAGAGGTCGAAACATATTCTGCTTAAATAATGATGTTTGGGGATATATTTCGCCTGTTTTGATGATTTAGTAGAGAAATGGGGTGTAAACATCTGCAGCTGGCGCTTCTATTTCCAGCTCTTATTGTATTCCAGATTGTCATCTTCTAAAGCACCCGGAGTTCTCATTTCCATTTCGGTTTCTATAAATAGCTATTTCTTATCTTCCTTGGATGAACAATGTGAAGAGACAGGGAAAAACTGATATATCAATTTACAGGGTTGTTTTGTATCGTATTAAAAATTTATCTGACATTAGAGTAGAGTTGAAGACTTTCCAAAGTAAGAGTTTTCTAAATTTGGAAACATTTTTATTATCAACAGGCTATTCAATCTAATCTGGATCTAATGGGTAATTTCTAAACTCTTAGAGACAGTCATATATTTTTTTTATCGGGGAAAGTGCTTTAAAGGATACAAGCAATTATATTTCAGGTGGTTTTAGATAATAAAGGGATTAAAAGAAAACGAAGTCTAAAGATTTTATATCGCCTCTTGGCCTTAATATCATATATAGTTAAATATTCTTAACAAACTAATGTTTTTAATAAAAAGGGTTCCACTCTATTGCGTCTTAGATTGACTGTGTTATAAAACTTTGAATATTATTATGTTCGAAAACTTTAGACCATTTCAATGGTTATCTCGAGAAATATTTATCAATCGAAGGACGGCGCTTGCTCTAGGTGGCAGTTGATTGACTTAAAATAATGAAATGCAAAGTTTCATAACTTGATCAGTTTTATTCGCAGAAGAATGAAACGTTTTTGTTTAAAATGTTAAAATATTTTGCTAAATATGACTAATAGGATTGGGGACATAATTAACGACGTTTAAATGTCGCGATTGTTTCGGAAATTTATTTATTGACTCAAAAATATAAAATAATTCTTTATGCAGTTTAACATTTTTTTCAAATGGGACATTATGTCTATCTCAAGCAGCTTAAATGTTAGAAATTGGTCCTTCATTAAAGCAGATTCCTTCATATTGGTTGGTTGGTTGGTTAGTTTGGGTTTTTTGGCACAAGGGCCATTCTTGGCCATACTGCGCCATGCGTATGGTGAAAAGTAGAGCTTTGTTGACGATTGGAATTTAGTATAAAATTAAGTATGCTTATGTGTAAACTAATATAAAATAGCTAAAACAGATTAAGACGAAATATGACATTTTTTTAAAATAATAAAAATGGAAATTGTTGAAGTCAAATACATGGTAAAAGGTGTATAGCAATTAAAAATTTAAAAATATTTGGATGATAATTCTCTCCCAGCAATTCTGGGAGAGTAGCATTTGATAGATGAAAAAAATGGTGGCGATGAGATTCAAAAGCTGGGCATTCAATCAAAATATGACCAACTGTCAATTCGGTGCGACATGAGGAGCACACAGGTGCCCTTTCTCGAAAAGCAAGTGTTTGTGGGTAATCCGAGTATGTCCAATACGTAGGCGAGACAATTTTACATCAGCCCTACGCATCGGTAAAACGGGCCATGTGTCAATAACAGGTTTAACAGAATGCAATTTATTCTGTGTCTGCATATTCCATGTCTCTTGCCACAGAGTAAAAATCCCATTGGTAATAGATTTCTTTACATCACTGTATGGTATTCTGTGATGTAAGAGAAAAGACGCAGTTTTTGCAGCATGATCTGCCTGCTCATTGCCAGCAATTCCCATATGACTGGGAATCCAGCAAAATAAAATATTAAAACCTCTATTTTGAAGAGTTTTCAAAAGTCCCAAGATTTCTATTACAACTGGATTTGTATGAGGATTAAATTGAGAGAGGATTTCCAGAGAACTCATGCTATCTGTATATATACAAAACTGTCTCTCAGGTGAGGATGATATATTCATCAGAGCATGAGAAGTTGCCACTAATTCGGCTGACAAAACTGAAAAAGGATGTATTGAGACGGAAACTGTTTATGTCGGAATCAAAAACAATTCCGCAACCAACATGCTCGGCTGCCTTTGAACCGTCAGTGAAGACAGGCACAAAAGAAGGATACTGACTGCGATGAGCACAAAAAATTTGTTGAAAAATCACTGGAGCAGTTGTATCTTTTATGAAACCGCTAAAAGGATTTAAAAAGGAAAATTTGGGAATATCCCAAGGTGGAAAAGTTTGGAAATCAACAGTCTGGATTTCAGGAAACTGCAAATCCAAATTTTGAAGTGTGCTTTTCACTCTCTCAGAAAAGGGACGAACGTAAGAAGGACGAGCATTATAAATTCTGCGGAGAGTAGCAGGAAGAGTTGTATTTGCCACAGGATGTTGTGGAAGAGACAGCGTTCGAAAATGATATTGCAGGGAGAGTTTTTTCCTTCGCAGCTCCAAAGGCAACTGATGACAAATGACATAAAGACTCTCCACTGGCGATGTGCGGAAAGCTCCCGAACAAATCCGCAGAGCAGAGTGATGTACGGTATCTAGTCGACGCAGAACAGTAGATCTGGCTGAGCCATATACGAAACACCCGTAGTCAATCCGAGATAGAATGACAGCCTGGTATATACGAAGTAAAGAGGTACGATCGGCACCCCAGGAAGTGCGAGAAAGTACCTTGAGGATATTGAGTGATCTCTCACACTTCTTCCGAAGGTATAAAATATGCGGAAGGAAAGTGAGCTTTTTATCAAAATATACACCCAAAAACCGCACTTCATCAACAACTGGAATCAGGCCATTACGTATATAGATTGAAGGATCAGGGTGAAGGTTTCGTTTTCTGCAAAAATGCATACATTTACTCTTTTCGGCAGAAAGAGTGTGTCCATTTTTCTCGCACCACTTGTTCAATTTATTAACTGCAATTTGTAGTTGAAGTTCAATTAAACGCATATCACTACCTTCACAAGATATATGCAGATCGTCAACGTATAAATTTCCCTGCACAGATGGTGGTAAATGATTAAGTATGTCACTAAAATGGATGATAAAAAGCGTAACACTGAGGACGCTCCCTTGTGGAACACCCTCCTCTTGAATAAAATAATTGGAGTATCGGAAAGTTAGAGAAGTTAGAAAATTTCGAATAAAAATTGGAAGATTTCCCCTAAAATCCAAGTTAAAAAGTTTCTGAAGAATTCCGTATCGCCATGTACGGTCATACGCCTTTTCTATATCAAAGAAAATGGAGACTAGATGGTTTCTACGTACAAAAGCATTGCGGATGTAGGTTTCCAGTTGGACGATATTATCAATTGGGGAGCGCCCCTTACGGAAACCACTCTGCAAGAGCGGAATACATGTCACTTTCTCCAATTCAAAGATTAAACGGGCGTTGACCATACGTTCAAGTGCCTTGCAAAGAACACTCGTTAAAGCGATAGGCCTGTAGTGAAGAGGATTTTCTGGGTCCTTTCCCGGTTTCAGAACGGGAATCACAAAAGCCTCTTGCCACTGATATGGGAAAGTCTGCTCTTTCCAGATTCTATTAAACAGATACAGGAGACTGGAGAGCGATGATACACTCAAGTGGCGAAGCATACTATAGGTTATTCCATCTGGACCGGGACTAGTATCATGAGCTTGAGACAATGCCCTTCTTAATTCGGTCATCTGGAAATCGCAATTGTACGGACGAAGCTTCCGAGCTTGGAAATTCAAAGTCATCTGTTCCGCGCGATTCTTAATTGCCACGAAATCAGGGCAATATGATTTCGCAGCGGAGACTTGTGCGAAAGTCTGTCCGAGAATATCAGCGATATCTAATGGAGAAGAATATGTTGTACTACCGGATTTCAGGATAGGAAATGAAAACTCCTGATAAACTCCATTTGCAGCTTTTACCTTATTCCATAGTTGTTTGCTTGGAGTGCGATATGTAATTGAGGAAATATATCTTATCCAGCACTCCCTCTGGCTACGTCGTCGAATACGACGAGCAACGGCTCTGGCTCGTTTAAATGCGACAAGGTTTTCCGTCATCGGGTACCTTCTGAAGATGTTCCATAATTTTTTCTGCTGTTTGAAACTGTCGTGACATGCTTTATTCCACCAAGGTCTTCGAAATTTTCGTAAACCTGGTGAACTTTGAGGAATGGATTTATTAGCGGCGTTAATCAAGACATCAATGATATTTTGCACCGTTTCCGAAATGTCTGTGGTACTGACCATTGCCTGGGTAATATCTGCCAATTTTGTATATACGGACCAGTCTGCTTGCTCGAAAAGGAAATGTTGTGGAGGACGAGTTCCACTATTTCTATCTACTTGTGAAATAATTAAAGGGAAATGATCACTACCATAAAGATCATCTCCGACTTTAAATTTCAGTAATGGCAATAACTCAGGGGAGCAAATAGCCAGATCGATGCTATGGAATGTACGTGTTGGCTCGTGGAAGTATGTTTTTTCTCCGTTATTCAGTATGCAGAGACAGTTATTAGCAATAAATTGCTCAATCTGTCTCCCTCGAGTGTTCGTATTTTCTGAGCCCAGAAGGTGCTATGTGCATTGAAATCGCCTATTAATAAATACGGTTTAGGAAGCTGGTCTACTATTTTGTTAAGTTCTTGCTGACTTAAGACATCATGTGGTGGCAAGTAGATGCAGCAGACTGTAACCAGTGTTCGAGTATGAATTTGCACAGCCACAGCCTGCAGGGAAGTGTGTAATGGGAGAGGTGTGCTCGGATACAGATTTGATGTTAGAATACAGACTCCTCCCGAACTACGAGATCCAGAGTCTGCATCTTTCCGAACGCAATTATAGCCACCCAGTTTTAACGGCATATTTGGCTTCAAGAAAGTTTCTTGGAAGCCAAAGCAAAAGGGATGAAATGTGTTGATAATTGACTTGATGTCTTGTAGTTTCGTTCTAAGACCACGACAATTCCAAGAAAGGAAGGTACCCATTAAGAAAGCGGTTTGGAAGAAGAAGCTTTAGAAGCATTTGTTTGAGTTGCTTCATATTCGCAACTCATCTCCAAATCATCCTCATCACCAGAAGGGTGTAATTTAATATCAGGGCTATTTGGCATGCCAAATATGGACGTTAAGTCCTTATGGACATTACCTTGCGTCGCAAGCCAGAAAGCGACGGAATTTTTTAATGTTGATTTTTTTTTAATTTTGTAGTAACATCTTGTAATGAATGGCCGCGTTTTGCAAGCTTCAGTGTCAGTGATTTCTGAGCTTTTTTCTTTGATTTCTTTTTTAAAACTGTAGGAGTTTCAGGGGTACTACTGATGGAATTTTCGGTATCTGAATAAGAGACTTCACTTGGCTGCTTGGTTTTCGTGGTGTTTTCAACACAGTTTGTGCAAGAGCAGTTTGCACAAAATGACCTTTGTACAACAGAAGCATATGTTTTGTCAGGAGTAGGATTTTGAGCTATAACCCTACGCCTAGCTTCAGGGTAGGATAAACTTTCTTTGATTTTTAAAGTTATTATCTGTTTTTTAAGTTGCCAACGTGAACAGGATCGAGAGTACGACGTGTGATCGCCACCGAAGTTCACGCACTTTTCTGTTGCGGCACACTGCTGGCTATCGTGACCTTTTTCTGCGCATCGGGCACAAGTGAGTGTCCCGCGGCAGTTTGCCTTTGAAAGGCCAAAGCGCTGGCAGTTGAAACATCTGAGGGGGTTAGGGATGTACGGTCTTACTGGTAATTTGATGTAGCCTGCATAGATATGTTCTGGTAGTTTTGGAGATTTAAAAGTTAGGATATGGTGTTTAGTGTCAACAATTTCTCCATCACGCCTGATGGTAATTCGGCGGACATGTACAACTCCTTGTGATTTTAGTTCATTAGTAATATAGTCAACAGAGAGATTCAGAATTTCTCCACAGGTGATAACACCTTTAGAGGTATTTAATGATGCATGGGGAGTGACACTGATCCGGATAGTTGCAAGTGCTTTCAATTTTAGTATATTCTGGGCTTGCTTTCGAGAATTGACCTCTACTAACAAGTCACCAGATCGCATCTTTTTAATTGATGTTACTTCACCAACAGTTGCGGTGATGGCCTTCTGCACTAAGAATGGCGATACCGTTTCAAATGTTTCGTTGTTTTCAGATAAACGCTTAACTACAAAGAAACTATCAAAATGGTTATCATAATTTGAAGAAATTTGAACAATGCGACGCCCACTGAAGGGACCACGTTTGGAGGAGCCCATACGATATATAAAATGATTCGGGTCCGACGGCACCGCCCACCACGGAGCCCAACAAGGGAAGGCAATTACCGGCTCTGGTTATTAACAGCCTCGGCATCCACCCTAGTGCTAATCGGTACCTATACGCTGGGAGTTACCCCCGGGAACAGTGACCACCCTTAACGCCAAGCCCAAGGAGTAACCCCTTCGCTTGATCCCTAGCAAACTAACCACTTAGGTGGCTAGCAACCAGCCGATTGATGCACAGGGGACCACAGTACACCACCCGTCTGTCAAATGGGTTGCCACGCACGGCCAACACGTGGGGTTTTGGCTGTCCATGAGAAGCAAGAAGCAAACAGAGCGGCTACAGCTTCTCATGGAGAGCTCCCTCGCTTGCCGTCGAGGGAAGGAAAGACACAGCAAAAAGAAGAAGGTGTAGAGGAGAACGAACTGAAAGGGAGTAAAGATCCCTGGGTACCTCGGGATTGGGACACCCGTACTCACCTAAAGAAGGTGAGCCCCTGAGGGACTCCTTCATATTGAGCTTGTGAAAAACATGGCGGAGTTAAGTCAGTAGTTTCTTTTACACTTTACCTATAGCAACTGACAAGGAATCTATAAATATGGTATATTAATAAGCAACTTTTTTAAATTACTGCAAAAATGCTAATCGTAAAATTTGATAGCAAATATAAAAATGTTTGATTGTTAGAAGTTAAAGGATACTATTTTAAATATTTTTTGCGGAACTTCTGTTTATCGAGTTGATGAATTATCACTAATCTGTGAGGGAACTACTTTGAAATAAATTATAACTTATGCCCCATTTGAATACAGCACGGTTTTTAATTTTAATCTCTAATAATTTTTTCACGAAAGGCAAAAGCAGAGGCAATATTTGTTATATTGCCTTCTTCTGTCGATTATTCAAAGAATTTTTAGGACAACAATGATTCTTTCTATGAATATTCTTGAATAAAACGATTTCGAAATTGCCAGTGGGGGAAATTTCTATGTCCTTAAGCATAGGACATATTGCTAAATCACAAAAACCAATAATGTTTTTTGTTTGGTGCCTGAAATTTTTTTGAAAATGTTTTAACTATGTTAGTAATTCTGGTTTCAAATATAAAACCAGTCTTACTCTATCAGATTCTTTGAGATTCAGCGTAAGCAAATTATGGAATATTTGAAACTCTGAAGAGTTTCCTCGAACAAAATAATCGCATAAAAGAGGAAAAAATATTAATTTTTATTCTCCCACAGAAAGTTATGCGATGAATATCGCGCGCTCGCACACACACACACACCATACTTCTGGTCGCGGTGAAAATTGTTTCACGGATATCAATGTCAAATTTGCGAGGAAAAATTATTAACTGTTCCCTTGATTATATAGGGGATTACTTGCAATATCTTTGCTTCCTTGTGCCTTTAGGATAACAGAGTCAAATAATTCTATTAATAAGAGTGATCTACTGGAGAGCGAATGGTTTCTGGAGAAAGAAATGCCATATGAGAATCTTTAGTATGACGAGAAAGAATCGCCGTGCTTCTGCTGAAAAGAGAGAGAGAGAGAGAGAGATTATAAAGCAGCTTTATTAAATTTCCTATCTAGGAAAGCTCATGCTGCTTACAGGACAACATATGCTTGCAATAAGTTGTAAAAAACTCAAAGCTGGAATGTTTTACTCATCTAAAATCAGACAGTTTATAAACGATCCTCATTTTAAAGATTCTAGGTATGAAACAAAGCGAAAAGTGTGGATCTTATTTGGCTTAATGTCAATAGCTTTCTGGCTACTACAAGACTGAGAAGTATGTTGATGCAGTTAGCAGCTTCAGGTACTTTGGTTTAAAATGAATATAAAATTCCATCGCTCTCACATTCATTTAGATCGCGGTCCCGAAATTCTTAAAGGTAATAGTGAAGAATAGGATTTGACTGTTTTCCAATTGCACATTTCTAGTTCAGCGAAGAAATCTAGTGTACTTTCTTTAGCTTCAAAAATAGAAATTATTGAGCTATCTGGAAAGATACTGTCTAGAATATTTCCGAATTCTTATGTGGAAACCAATTCTGATGAAGAGCAAATCGACGAAACTTCTCATCAGAGTAATGCTTTTTTAAAAGAAGCCATGGAGAAAAATCAATTCAAAAGTTTCTTGAAGACCCTGGAGAAAAACTTAAAAATCCAAAGACATTGAAAGATGAATTTTATTATTTGAGTCAACGAATAAAAGAACAAGAAACTTAGATTTGTTATTTGATGCCATGAAAACTATAAAACCAAGCTCAGTAGCTAATGAACGAGTATTTTCAACTTCAGGCAAGATTTAGCCACCATTCAGTGGATATATATTTTTTTTAATCCTATTTTCTTAGGAGAAATTAAAATTAGTGAACATAATATAAATATTATTTGAAATTTTTGTTAGAGTTTTCGCTATTTTGTGTAAGTAATATATACTATATATAATTCTTAATTTTTTTTTTTATATTTTGCCTTCGACATTGATTTCGCTTTTTCTTATTTTATATAAATTAAATAAAATATTTTCCCCTATTCTATTTTTTTTGACAAAATTTCGAAAACCGGCTAAAACCAGTTTTTAAAAAAAGTCGGATTTTGTATAAACCCTAGTGAAGAACAAGATGAATGATTTCATCAGGACATAAAAGTAAGGGAAAACCAATGTCAGATTCGATGGAATATTTGTATGATTAGTACTGAAATCTGATCACACATTCTTTTCAAAGCTTACTCAAGAAAATGAATTAAAAAAGTTTTTAAAAGGGAAGAAAACAGTTCCTCTAGCACATTTCTAACTTTTTATGAAGGTATTGTATTGTATTTATAAAAGTATTATTATGTTTTTAGTTAATTAAAACATTAAAAAAATTCCTAAGAAAAAGGATTTTTTAATTTAATGTCTGTAATTTAAGCGTAATTTATTACATTAACTTAAATAACATTACTGTCATATCTTATAAATAAGGACTGATGGGCAAAAAGAAAACTCATTTCTGTTTTTTGCTCAAGAAATATGCGCAAAATCAGTTACAATATACTCGGTATCAAAATACGTCTTGGCCTATGTTATTACTACTTATTTTTAGGATACTCTCCATACCTTTTTTACTTGTTCGATGCACTGGGAATTTAATATCTCCTCATTGTCACTGCTATGCCTGAAATCTGGATCAGAGATTCCATTAATATAAAGTAATAGAACATAGAAAATTTGGAATGTATCTAATAACTATTTATTAGATTATATTACAACATATCTAGTAAACATCAATTTCCTTGAGATGAAAGCACAAATAAATGGATTGACGAAGTGTATTCTAAAAAATCCTCTAGTATATGAATCATACTTGCATCCTATATAAAAATAAATTGAAAATTCCATTATTTCTCTGCGTATATAGATCTGTTCAAATAGCATGATTAATGAAGTATAAAATAATTGAATTACTTTATAAATGTATAGCTGAGGGACAAACCATAGTGATAAATATTTTGATGAGTAAGGCTTTTCTTGTATGCGGATTCTTGAAAGTATCATTCAAAATTCTGGAATATTAAGTTAATAGTTCTTGAGAAAGAGCAATATAAAATAATGGATGTTTTTTTTATTCAGAAAAGTTATTTTCTTGTGTAGCTTTTAAAATGAAAGACTGATTTCTTAAACGGAAGAAAAGAAGTAATAACGTATCAAATAAATTGAAAATTCCATTATTTCTCTGCGTATATAGATCTGTTCAAATAGCATGATTAAGGAAGTATAAAATAATTGAATTACTTTATAAATGTATAGCTGAAGGACAAACCATAGTGATAAATATTTTGATGAGTAAAGCTTTTCTTGTATGCGGATTCTTGAAAGTATCATTCAAAATTCTGGAATATTAAGTTAATAGTTCTTGAGAAAGAGCAATATAAAATAATGGATGTTTTTTTTTTATTCAGAAAAGTTATTTTCTTGTGTAGCTTTTAAAATGAAAGACTGATTTCTTAAACGGAAGAAAAGAAGTAATAACGTATCAAATAAATTGAAAATTCCATTATTTCTCTGCGTATATAGATCTGTTCAAATAGCATGATTAAGGAAGTATAAAATAATTGAATTACTTTATAAATGTATAGCTGAAGGACAAACCATAGTGATAAATATTTTGATGAGTAAAGCTTTTCTTGTATGCGGATTCTTGAAAGTATCATTCAAAATTCTGGAATATTAAGTTAATAGTTCTTGAGAAAGAGCAATATAAAATAATGGATGTTTTTTTTTTATTCAGAAAAGTTATTTTCTTGTGTAGCTTTTAAAATGAAAGACTGATTTCTTAAACGGAAGAAAAGAAGTAATAACGTATCAAATAAATTGAAAATTCCATTATTTCTCTGCGTATATAGATCTGTTCAAATAGCATGATTAAGGAAGTATAAAATAATTGAATTACTTTATAAATGTATAGCTGAAGGACAAACCATAGTGATAAATATTTTGATGAGTAAAGCTTTTCTTGTATGCGGATTCTTGAAAGTATCATTCAAAATTCTGGAATATTAAGTTAATAGTTCTTGAGAAAGAGCAATATAAAATAATGGATGTTTTTTTTATTCAGAAAAGTTATTTTCTTGTGTAGCTTTTAAAATGAAAGACTGATTTCTTAAGCGGAAGAAAAGAAGTAATAACGTATCAAATAAATTGAAAATTCCATTATTTCTCTGCGTATATAGATCTGTTCAAATAGCATGATTAATGAAGTATAAAATAATTGAATTACTTTATAAATGTATAGCTGAAGGACAAACCATAGTGATAAATATTTTGATGAGTAAGGCTTTTCTTGTATGCGGATTCTTGAAAGTATCATTCAAAATTCTGGAATATTAAGTTAATAGTTCTTGAGAAAGAGCAATATAAAATAATGGATGTTTTTTTTATTCAGAAAAGCTATTTTCTTGTGTAGCTTTTAAAATCAAAGACTGATTTTTTAAACGGAAGAAAAGAAGTGAATAACGTATCAAAGACGACTTACGTTAATATTTTGCCAATTCTATAACACTCTACTAGCTAACTTTACAAAAATAAAAATTATTAATTTACATCGTGGTTAAAATAATTATTTTGAGATTAAAAGTACACATTATTAGATATTTTCTTGGTAAATGAAAGGTTTACTTAAAATTATTATAATTTATTCATTGATTTTTGGCTGTTAAAGATATTTGTTTTCTCATACCGTAACAGCTGCTAAGCAAATCAGGTTTAAGTATCTATTTAACTTAGTACCTGGGAACCAATCTTTGCTTGTTTTTGTTTGTTTGTAAAATCGTGTTTTTAGGAGAAAATATTTAGATGCGAATTACATACTGATTACATATGAATACTTTTCAACCTTACATACATATGAATTAGCCATTTAAATAAAAAAAAAAATCCTGAATGCACTTAGTTTACCCTTATTCCAATTGGTTAACACAACATTTGCATCTTAGCTATTGGATATGAGCCGAATATATTCGTATTCGGATAATATCATATATCGCCATCTCACAAAATTTTGAGGTAGCAATAGGTTATCATGCTTTGGAAACGATGAAAGTACTACAAAAATTTACAAGATGGAGCTTTACGACATGCCAACGTGAGAGCAGATAGAAAAAAAAAAGATCTAAAAGTTAATTATAAAAAATGATTTTGTGTGTGTGTAAAGTCATGTTTTTTCGCGAAGGACGCCTATATAGATAAACTTAAAAAACAAAACCTTATCTAAATATAAAATTTAATCCAAATTAGGTGTTTTCGAGATACGCGAAATAAATTTTTACAGGGGTTACATGTTATATACAAAGATTGGATCAGTAGTATTACAAACATCCTCATTACAGAAAAGAATGAAACCTAGTTAAGAGAATAATTATCCTTATCATCAGTCATGGGCTATTTGAGTCATTATAAACAGATGCGACGCAGGACAAGATATATTACACATCATCTCTGTCTAAATAGAAAATTTCTCAATATATCTAATTTAAAATAAAGCTTAATTTAAAAATTACCAAAGAATCTCATTTATTACCTAACAAATTTCTTATTAGATGTCAGTCATAGTGTATAGACACGTGTTTTAAACATTCATTCCTATGTAACCGGCATCAAGACGAAATGAATGTAAGCACTTGCTTGTGCGAACTGTACTTTAAATGGGATAATGTAAAGCCTTATATAAAGCATAGTCGTCATTTGGGTTCATCCTAACATACAACATAGAAAGATATAGCATTCGCTCTAACAGTAAGCTTCGTTTAGGATTCGTAAAGAACATAAGGTATCAAAGGCATATTTTAATTCAGAATGAAATTTAAGATCTACGAATTTAGTTCTTTGTTTTCATACTTTTTGAAATTAATAATGAAATGATTGATTATTTTGAAAATCTGACTTAATTTCCAGCAAGGAAAAAAAATGGCAAATCGGAGAATTAAAACTGACAAACAGAGTATATGGTATTTTAATAATTAAACTGCAATGTAGCTCATATTGTAAATAATATCTGAGCATGAATAAAAATGATTTATAGTAAAACACTTTATATCAAAATTTTACAATAGAACCTTTTACATATTTTTTATAGTCCTGTAGAGGCAATGTTTCTAAAATATATATTTTTAGAAAATGTGGTTGGATCAGTGTTTTGTTTGCTGTAAACATATTTTACTGAAATTTACCAGACAGTTTAAGCCTCAAAGATGAATCGTGTTTTCTACGATAAGCAACGGAAAGGAAGAAAATGCTATACATCCATTTTCTTGAAAGTTTTTTGAAAAAAAATCTTTACAGAAAATTTATGAGAGTATTATATTTTTTAAAGATAAATTTCAGATATTTTACAGACATTTGTTTCGAGAATTTTTAAGAGTTAAACACCGTAACAAAATTTTAATAATATAACTCTTTCTCGTTAAAATATCTTCAACATAGTTATAAAAAAAACATGGCATGGGATATCTTTGCACTGACGATAAAAAATCAAGGAGTATAATAATTTTGCATTATTGTGCCGGCATCCTGCCCTAGGAGAGCGCGTTTTCCTCGTAATATGGGTACCCCGGATTCGAGTCCTGGTTAGGGCATTGTTGTTCTTTACCCTGTGTTCTGTGAGGTATGTGAAAGACCTGTAGAAAAGAAGCGAGTGTGTGAGTGTCCTCTTCATATGAACTAAAGTCAGACTTCTGCCCTCGGGTGCTCAGGGGTTCTTCCCTTAGAAGCTACTGCACCCCTCTCCCCGATATCTTGACCTTGGTTTGAATTGGAATTCAATCCAAAGGGGATAAGCAGCAACGTTATCATTGTAAAAATGAATAATTTGAAAAAAAAATGCAAAATAATTTAAATCTCAATAGAAATTAATTTTAAAAATTCAAAATTTAAAAAAGTGACATTTATAAAGCTGAAATAATAATTAAAAAATCGTCGACTAACATCTTAAAGTGAAGCAGAAGACCTTGAAAAAGGTCCAATTTCGAAAGAGCAGAACAGATATTTTAAATAAGTGCGTGCTGATAATATTTTTTTCCTTTACCAAGAAACTTTAAAATAAAATCAAGTTTATTTTTAAGTAGGTGTGGACCTATAAATAATCATTCAGGCTAATAATATTGTAACTTGGAGAGTCAAACACAATCTTTCGAGGACAAAATAAACTCTGAAATGCAATCAATAAGAAAAATAAAGCATATTCTATCCAATTAACAATTAAAAAAAATACTTTTTTTCGGTTCTCATCAAGATTGTCCTTAAAGTGCATTTCTCTTCTATTATCACAAATATCTTTTTTTAATTGCAAGATGTTTTAAAAATTTAATTGCTGCTTCAAAGCAAGCTGATATCTAAAGATAATGTTTCGTTTACTCATTGTTTCGTGACCATCGAGGAAGCTATTCTGTATCCCATTTGTGATGTGTACTCGGAAACGAGTAATAGAGAACAACAGGCCATGTGTTGTTATCACAGCTCAGATTCAGTTTATCCATTGTGATTCTATTAAGGATCACAATGGGTACACGAGACACTGAAGTGAGAGGGGTTTTTTTAGTGTCTTTTCTTCGGTATTGTTCGCTAGAGGAACATCCGTTTTCTTTCTTATTAGGCTCTGATTAGTATCCACCTGCTTTCTTGGAAGTGAAAAGAAAGAAGTGGAGAAAGAGAGAGATAAGTGACTAAATGTTGTTTTTTGCTTTCTACTTTGTGCTGCTCATATAGTTAGAGGCGTGATTATCTGATGCTAGAGTGGGTTGTTGTGAAAACAGGACAATGGTATAATTGAAAAAGAGGAATGGAAATGGCTACTGTCGGAATTTTCTGTTTCTTCTCTATCTCTGGAGTATTTTCGGACACAAAAGGGGTGGATAAAAGATAAAAATAAAGGTGAATTCGAGGAAAAAGTCCATACTAAAAGCAATGCACCTGAAAAAAAAAGTGATTCTGATGTCAAAATGTAAAGCAAAATCAATTATTCCTAGATTTTTTATTTGTTTAACAATAAATTAGTTTCTATGATGATGATGAAGAGAGGAAAAAATTAAGAAATCATACTGTTGGGATTCCTGGCTTAACCCTAATTACATGTAACCCTTTAGCGCATGCGCGCTGGTGACGTCAGGAAAAAAATTCCCATGATCCCATAGAGTAACAGTGAGTGAGTGAGTATTACACTAGCGCAAGATCCATTCTCTGGATAAACTGCGCCGCAACTAGATGACAGCTTTAGCGTTACTTTTTAAAACTATGTATAAAATATTTACAATCCGATATTAAAAACAACTATAAGTTAGGAACAATGAAAAGAAGGTATCAACACTTCAAATTTCTTTGATAAAACCAGCTTCTTTTAAATAAAGGAAAATATTAAAATGCGGTTTATGTCCAATTAAAAGCGGAAGACAAGGGACAACTGTATTAAAATACTTAAGACGCAATGAGTCCAGTGTCTGACATTCAATCAATATATGTCGGATAGTTAAACTATCACCACAACGACTACAAGTTGGTGGTGGCTGCTTCAAAAGTATATATTTATGAGTTATGCGAGAGTGTCCAATGCGTAATCTTGTAAGAATAACATCGCATCGACGATTTAGGGAGGAACACCAAAGATCAATAAAAGGTTTGACTGTGTGTAGTTTGTTTTCTGTCTCGAGATTCCACTGGTTTTGCCAATTTTGGAATAACCATTTACGAACGGAAGAACGTACGTCAGCATAAGGAATGGCTTGTTTGTAGGATTCGTTTGCTGATTTTGCAGCAATATCTACTATTTCATTCCCTTGGATACCTACATGGGAAGGAATCCAACAGAAAAGAATTTCAAAACCATTTTGACATAATTCCTTTAGCAAACTCCTGATATTAGAAATATATGCATGATTGTGCGTCTTTTCAATAAGGGCTTGAAGGGCACTCCAAGAATCGGAATAAATGATCGCCTTTCTAAACTTGTTCTGAGCAATATATTGTATGGCACGATATATAGCTGTGACCTCCGAGGTAAAAACTGAAGTAAATTCGTGCAATTTCTGACTTACAACTACACTCTCACAAGCAAAAGCATAACCAACATGAGACTCGGCTTTGGAACCATCCGTGTATACAGGAATGTAATCACTGTACATATGTCTGTGAGCAGAAAAAAGTGCTCTAAAAATGAAATCAGGAGTATTGGACTTAAGAAATTTTTGAAATGGATGAAGCAAAACAACATCAAATTGACACCAAGGTGGTACACTAAAAGGACTTTCGTCATGAATTTCAATATTATGGTAACTTTCTGGTAAGAACTTGCATACAAACAGTTTGCATACAAAAATGCATACATACAGTTTTTTGAGAAGAAAATGTGAACCCATTGCTTTCAGACCAGGCTACCATGTTGTTAATTGCAATTTGTAATTGCCGTTCTATAAAACGCATATCCCTAGCAGAACAGGAGATCTGCAGGTCGTCAACATAGATGTTTTTATGTACAGTGGATGGAATGATGGAAAGAATTTGGTTGATTTTTATAATAAACAGAGTCACGCTCAATACGCTGCCCTGCGGTACTCCCTCTTCTTGACAATGCGCTTGAGAGAGAATATTCCCCAAACGGACTCTAAATACCCTATGTGCTAAAAAGTTTTTAATAAAAATAGGTAAATTTCCACGAAAGTTAAAATTAAACAAATCCTTTAAAATTCCGAATCTCCACGCTCTATCGTATGCTTTTTCAATGTCAAAAAAGACAGACACCAAGTGGTTTCTCCGTACAAAGGCATTTCTTATGTCCGTCTCCAAAGCTATAAGATTATCAATAGTGGAGCGTCGCTTTCGGAAACCACTTTGGAAAGCGGATATACATTCATTTGTTTCAACGCAATAGGCCTGTAATTCATGGGGTTTTGAGGATCTTTATTAGGTTTTGCTACAGGGATTACAATCGCGTTACTCCACTGAATAGGGAAGACATGTTCCCTCCAGATTCTGTTAAACATATACAGGATATTTAACAAAGCATCATGAGAAAGATGTTTAAGCATAGCATACGTGATTCTATCCGGGCCAGGAGCTGTTTCTTTTGTATTTGATAAAGCATGCTGTAGCTCGGAAAGGGTAAAATCCGAATTATACGGTAGAAATTTGTTTGTATTAAAACGCAGAGTGGTTCGTTCCGATTTACGTTTAATTGAAAGAAAGTTCTCAGTATAATTGTTAGAATTGCATACGGATGCAAAAGCTTCAGCCAGAGTATTCGCCATTTCTTGGTTGTTGTTGTTGTGGTTGTTTATTGGCGCAAGAGCCATATTTGGCTATGCTGCGCCACACAAATGGTAAAGTATGAAACTAAAAGATACATATTTTATTAAAATATACAAAACAAATGTACAGAGATAAAAATGACGTCTTAAATACCACGATACAAAATGCAAAATCATAAAAACATTAAAAAAACAAGGGAAGAAAGTGAAATCTACTAAATCCGATTATAAAAAGAAATGGATTTTAAAAAGTTAAAAATATTCGGGTGGTGTTTTTCGCCCACCAAGTCTCGCATATTTACAGAGAGCGAATTAAAATAATAATAACGATGATTATTAAATGAACTACATTGAACTAAAATATGTGCAATGCTAAAATCAACATGACATCGAGGACAGACTGGTGGTCTTTCACCAAAAAGAAGATGGCGGTGTGTAAAGCGAGTATGTCCTATACGGAGACGAGTCAGTTTCACATCGAACTCTCGTACAGGAATAACAGGCCAGACATCAATGGAAGGTTTAAGGGTATGCAATTTATTATGAATTTGTTTATCCCATTTTTCCTGCCACGTGGTATCAAGACAGCTAACAAGAGTTTTCTTGATATCACAGTAGGGAAGTTCTTGTGTCAGAAAAGAAGAAGCAGATTTCGCAGCAGAGTCTGCCGCTTCGTTGCCAGAAATGCCTACATGACTCGGCACCCAACAAAAGGTAATATTACAACTCTTTTTCTGAAGTTGTTGTAAACAGTATAAAATTTTGAAAGCCTCGGGGTGCATTCGATTGTTGTAGTGGGACAGAGTTTCTAAAGCGCTCATGCTGTCTGTATAAATAATTACATTATGCTGAGTAGCAGGTGATATTTCCTGAAGAGCACAGGAAATGGCCACCAACTCAGCGGTATACACAGAGTTATATTTATGAAGCCGATAGCTCAAAGTATGAGACGGAGTGACAATGCCACAACCAACATATTCCTCCGATTTTGAGCCATCTGTAAAAAATGGCAGGTGGGAAGAATACAAACAGCGATGGCTAGAAAATAATTGTTGGAAAACCACAGGCGAAGTCAAAGATTTATCAAATTTATAAAATGGGTTCAAGAATGAAAATTGTGGAACATCCCAGGGAGGAATGCAAAAGTAATCAACAGATTTGATGTTAATATTGTTAAGATCCAAGTCATGCAAAAGCATTTTGACTCTCTCACAAAATGGAAGAACATGATAGGGTCGAGCGTCATAAATTCTTCGAAGACTAGGCGGAAGATCAATTCGACACAAAGGATGGTTCGGCACAGTCTGCACACGGAAAAAATATAATATAGATATTTTTTTCCGTCTTAAATCAAGAGGTAGCTGGTGACAAATATTATACAGACTTTCTACTGGTGAAGTTCTAAAGGCGCCTGAAGAAATTCTTAGAGCACTGTGATGAATGGTATCCAGCCTATATAAAACACTAGGGCGAGCAGATCCATACACCATGCATCCATAATCTAGACGAGAAAGAATGACTGTCTCATAAATACGAAGAAGGGAGGTTCGATCGGCTCCCCACGATGTTTTTGAGAGCACTTTTAAAATGTTTAGAGACTGTTCACATTTCTTCTTCAAGTGTAAAACATGTGGAAGGAAGGTGAGCTTGTGATCGAAAATCACTCCCAAAAGACGTAATTCTTTAGAAACAGGAATAGGAACATTTCGGATATGAATGTTCGGATCAAGGTGAATATTTCTTTTTCTGCAGAAATGGATGCACCGACTTTTATCGGCAGATATAGTGTGTCCATTATTATCGCACCACGTTACCAACTTGTTAACTGCATTTTGCAGCTGTCGCTCAATTAACGACATGTTCTTACCTTGACAGGAAATTTGAAGGTCATCAACATATAAACTTCCATGAACAGATGGTGGCAAGATATTTAAAATCTGACTAAGATGAAGGATGAATAGTGTGACACTGAGGACGCTTCCTTGCGGGACACCCTCAGCCTGGATAAAGTTATCAGAATAAAAATTACTCATGCGAACACGAAACGTTCTACGAGATAAAAAGTTTTTTAAAAATATTGGTAAATTACCTCTAAAACCGAATGTAAAAAGAGTAGAAAGTATGCCATGTCTCCATGTGCGATCATAAGCTTTTTCAATGTCCACAAATATAGAGACAAGGTGATTTCTTCTAACAAAGGCATTTCGAATTTGGGTTTCCAGAAAGACTAGATTGTCGAAAGTAGATCGTCCTCTACGGAATCCACTTTGCCAGGGGGAAATGCAACCCTGTTCTTCTAATTGAAATACAAGCCGGGTATTAACCATTCGCTCAAAGGTTTTGCAAAGACAATTCGTCAGTGCAATTGGTCGGTAGTTCAAAGGGTCGGATGCATCTTTGCCAGGTTTTAGGATTGGAATCACAATAGCTTCGTGCCATTGTGCAGGGAACTTTTGTTCAGTCCAAATTCTGTTAAATAGAAATAACAGATTGGAAAGGGAAGTTGAATTCAAATGGCGAAGCATGTTATATGTGATTCCATCTGGACCGGGACTGGTATTGTGGGTTTTAGATAATGCCGCTTCCAATTCATACAAACGAAAATCACAGTTGTAAGGAGAGGTACTTCGGTCATTAAAACGCAAAGGCATCCGTTCCGCGCGATTCTTAATTGCCAGAAAATTAGGATTATAAGAATCTGTTGCGGAAACTTGTGCAAATGCATGACCGAGGATATTAACTACATCTAGGGGGGCAGAATGCACCGTGTTTCCTGTTTTTAAAACTGGAATAGAAGATTCGCTGTAAATCCCATTTGCGGCTTTTATCTTTTTCCACAAAAGTTTAGTGGAAGTTGAGGATGTGATTGAGGAAACAAAATTTATCCAAGATTCCCTCTGACTACGACGGCGAATGCGTCGAGCTAAGGCTTTGGCTTTCTTAAAAGCGACAAGATTTTCTGTCGTAGGGTACCTTCTAAAAATGTCCCACCGTTTTTTCTGGTTCTTAAGACTGTCGCGACAGGCATCATTCCACCAAGGTTTGCGATATTTTATTAAACGCGGTGAGGTTTTTGGTATTGAAGCATTTGCGGCGTGTATTATAATGTCAACAACATTCTGTACTGCTTCCGTGATGTCGGAAGTTTTGACCATTGTCTCTGTTATATTTGCCAGTTGGGAGAATGCAGCCCAGTCTGCCCGCTGAAAGAGAAAACGTGGTGGACAGCGAGTCGGAACACCACACTCAGCCTGGGAGACTATTACAGGATAATGATCACTATTGTACAGGTCACCATCGACCTTAAAATTCATCAATGGAAGAAGCTCGGGAGAACAAATGGCCAGGTCAAGACTATGGAAGCTACGTGTGGGTTCGTGGAAGTATGTTTTCTCGTCATTATTTAGAAGACAGATACAGTTATTTGATATGAACTGTTCGATCTGTCTTCCACGAGTATTTGTGCTATCCGAACCCCACAAAGTGCTATGTCCGTTGAAATCGCCGAGAATAATGAAAGGTTTTGGAAGTTGGTCCAGTAAGTCGTCAAGATCTTGTTGACGAATGACATCATGAGGCGGCAGATAGATACAGCAGACTGTGACTAACGTTCTTGTATGAACCTGCACAGCCACAGCCTGCAAAGTCGTATGTAAAGTGAGTGGTGTGCTCGGATGAAGATTGGATGTGAAGAGACAGACACCACCAGAACTGTGAGTTCCTGTGTCTGCATCTTTTCGGACACAGTTGTAGCCGCGCAATTTAATAGGAATATTGGCAGTCAGGAATGTTTCTTGGACACAGAAACAGACAGGATGAAATTTGTTGAAAATTGTCTTGATGTCAGAGAGTTTGGATCGAAGGCCGCGACAATTCCATGAAAGGAAGGTACCCATTAAGAAAGTCTTGTAACGGAAGAGGAATTAAAAGCAATGTTAGGAGGATGCGAAATATCGCAGTTCATTTTCAAATCATCCTCTTCGTCTGATGGGTGAAGTGAGATAAGATCAGGAGTTTTAGGCATGCCGCCAAAAATGGAAGCTAAGTCTTTGTGTACTATGCCCTGATTCGCAAGTCCCAGAGCAACTGAATTTTGCGAAAGGGATTTTTTAAATTTTGATGAAATATCTTTTTCAGCAAGGCCACGCTTGGAAAGCTTTAGCTTTAAGGATTTGTTAGACTTTGCTTTCTGTTTTGGTGTTTTTTGTTTGACAGGTTCGGAGGGACAGGTTGAAGAATTTTCTGTATCAGATTCAGATGCCTTATCAGGAAGTTTTGCATTAGGATTGCGTTTTGAACAATCTGAACATGAACAATTTTTACAAAAGGATTTTTGAGTAGCGGAAGCATAGCTGAGACCAGGTTTCGGAGTTTGGGCTAGAATTTTCCTTCTAGCTTCGGGATAAGAAATATTTTCTTTTATTTTAGTTGTGGTTATTTTTTTCTCTAATTGCCAGCGTTCACATGATCGAGAGAATGATGTATGGTTGCCATTGCAGTTGACACACTTTTCTGGTGCCGAACACTGCTGGCTATCGTGGCCCTTTTCTGCACAGCGGGCGCAAGTAAGAGTCCCGCGGCAGTTGGCCTTCGAATGGCCAAAACGCTGGCATTGAAAACACCTTAAAGGATTTGGAATATATTGTCTGACAGGTAATTTGATATATCCAGCACATACGTATTCGGGTAATTGGGGTGTATGAAATGTCAGGATGTAATGTTTTGTGGGGAGGAGCTGTCCATCCCGCCTAACATTTATTTGTTGTACGTTTGTCACTCCTTGGGTTTTTAGTTCCTTAGTTATCTCCTCTAAAGGAACATTAAAAAGTTCCCCACATGTTATTACGCCTTTTGAATAATTCAGAGATGTATGTGGACTAACTGTTATCTGTATGGTAGCTAAAGCTTTAAGTTTGATGATTTGCTGGGCTTGCTTCTTTGAGCTGACTTCAACCAACAAATCACCGGAACGCATTTTCCGGATAGATGATACGTCGCCGACTGTTGCTGCAATTGCCTTCTGAACAAGAAATGGTGAGACTGAATGAAATGAATCTTTTCCATCTGACACACGTTTCAAAACAAAAAAGGAATCAAAATTGTGATTTAATGTTTTCGTTTGAGGATGATGCCCACTGAAGGGAGATTTCCGGGAGGAGCCCATACGATATTGATAAAAATTCAGGTCCGACGGCACCGCCCACCACGGAGCCCAACAAGGGAAGGCAGCCACCGGCTCTGGCCATTCCCAGCCTCGGCGCTTACCTTGGTGCTAGCCAGAACCTATACGCTCGGAGTTACCCCCGGGGACAGTGACCACCCTTAACGCCAAGCCCAAGGAGTAACCCCTTCGCTTGATCCCTAGCAGACTAGCCACTCAGGTGACTAACTACCAGCCGATTGATGCACAGGGGACCACAGTGCACCACCCGTCTTTCAAATGGGTCGCCACGCACGGCCAACACGTGGGACATTGGCTGTCCATGAGAAGCAAGTAGCAAACAGAGCGGCGACAGCTTCTCATGGAGAGCTCCCTCGCTTGCCGTCGAGGGAAGGAAAGACATAGCAGACAGCAGAAGGCGGAGAGGAGAGCGAACTTAAAGGGAGTAAAGATCCCTGGGAACCTCGGGATTGGGACACCCGTACTCACCTATAGTAGGTGAGCCCCTGAGGGGTCGCCATTTCTTGGAAGCTGGTAATTTCTTTATTGTTTACTTTTAAACAAGAAAGATGGACTTCAGGATATATCCCACAAGCTTTCTTTACTCTGATCCACATTTCTTTTGCCGAGACAGAAGACTTAATACTGGATACGTAATTCACCCAACAATCTTTTTGACTACGTCTTCTAATTAGTCGTGCCTTACTTTTTGATTCATTATAAATTATGAGGTTTCTTGTTGTTGGTTGTCTCCTGAATTTATTCCATGCTCTTTTTTCTCTTTGCCTAGCTTTAGTGCATTCTTGGTTCCACCATGGCTTCCGGTATTTCGGAAAGCAGTTTCCAGATTTTGGAATAGCTGAATCTGCTGCTCCTATTAATGTGTTAGTAATTAAGTGAACTACTTCATTTATATCTTCTACCGTTACCATTGTTTTTGTAATATCTGCTAAAACAGAAAAAGACGTCCAGTCAGCTTTTGAGAATAAATAACGGGAGGGTCGTTGCATTAGAGAGCTATTGGAGTAAATGGGCTCTAAGAAAATAGGAAAGTGGTCACTTTCAAAAAGATCATTTCCCACTCTAAAATTAAATTTCGGTGCCAAAAATGGTGTGCAAATAGCAAGATCTAATGAGTGAAATGTTCTATTTTGCTTATGAAAATATGTGGGTTCTCCATTATTTAAGAGGCAAAGAGAATGAGAGTCAATTAGTTCCTCAATTTGTTTCCCACGAGAATTAACATGCTCATTACCCCAGAGAGGGCTATGGCCATTAAAGTCTCCAACTAGGATTAGAGGGGGTGGAAGCTCATTTAATAAGGCATTAATGTCTCTTTGGTCTATAGGTGCATTCGGTGGTAAATAAATGCTACATACTGTGATCAGAGAGGAAGCCATTATTCGGACTGCAACTGCCTGTAGATTCGTGTGTAGAGAAATAACAGACGATGGACAGTCATGAGAGACTAAGAGGGCAACACCCCCAGATGCTCGATCAGAATTAACGTCCTTTCGAATCAGGCTGTAACGCCGAATTTTTGCATTATCTGATGGCTTAAGAAAGGTTTCTTGGAGCGCAATGCAGACGGGATGAGTTTTGTTAATGAGATCTTGAATATGAGAGATTTTATTACGAAACCCGTGGCAATTCCAGGAAAACAGAGCTTCCATAAAATTCACTCTTTATCTGGAGGCTTTTTCTTTTTCTTAACACCCTCTGCAAGATTTTTCTTTAGTGAAGCGGAAGAATCCAACTCCATATCTGAAAATTCAGATGATGACGTATCAATTTTTAAAAAATCTTCAGCAACATGAGGCCTTGTTGCAAGTGATTTCAATTTCTTCCTGTTTTTCGCAATTTGTTTTTTTGAAACATCAGAAGTTCATGGTGCTGACTTTTTAGGAGATAAATTTTCAGAGGTTATAGAAGTTTTTTGAAACTGAACGCAAGTAGACGACATGTTAGTGGGCAGTACTGGATTAGTAATTGCGCAGTTACAGTGAGTAATATTTGCATCAGTTTGAGAACAGGATGTATTCTGAATAGATTTAACAGCAGATGAGTAGGAAACACCAACTTTTGGAGTTCTATCGTTCACCATTTTTCGCGCTTCTGGGAAAGTTATATTCTTTTTTATCTTAAGGGAAATTATTTCTTTTTCCAGGATCCATTTAGGGCAGGACTTGGAAAATGCTTCAAGGGAGCCAGAACAGTTAACACATTTCAAAATATCGGATGTGCAAGCATTCATTTCATGCCCAGATTCTGCACATTTACCACAGATATTTTCATTATTTCGACAACTGGTTTGTGAATGCCCATACCTCTGGCATTTGAAACAGCGTAGAGGATTAGGGATGTAGGGTCGAATTTTGCAATTAATATAACCACCTTTGATGGATTTAGGCAAAACCGGCGTTTGAAATGTTAGAACAACATGTTGCGTGGGAACAAGTCTGTCACCTCGTCGAATATTTATGCGACGAGCGGCACAGACATTTTGATCTCGTAGTTCTTCTAAAAATTCTGTTTCAGAAACTTTTATAAAATCGGGTTCAGAAAGAACACCACGTGATATATTCATCGTTTTATTTTAAGATGTTTCTACTGGGAAGGAACCCAGGGTTGTCATTTTACTGATCTGCAATGCTTGTTTTTCGGACACTTGTAATAGTAGATCACCAGAACGCAATTTTTTTATATTTTGTACCTCACCAATAACAGATAAAATAAGTTTATTAATGAGAAACGGAGAAATGGAATGAAAAGTGTTAGGTGTATGAATGACCATGTATCGAGTAGTAGATTTGGCTTCGACGACGTTAGATAAAGACCCCATATGACATTGATAAAGATTCAGGTCCGGCGGCATCGCCCACCACGGAGCCCAACAAGGGATGGTAGTTGCCGGCTCTGGAAACTTTCCAACCTCGGCACTTGCCATAATGCTGACCAGAACCTATACGCTGGGAGTCACCCCCGGGGACAGTGACCACCCTTAACGCCAAGCCCAAGGAGTGACCCCTTCGCTTGATCCCTAGCAGACTAGTAACTCAGGTTGCTAGCTACCGGCCGATTGATACACCGGGGACCACAGTGCACCGCCCGTCTAATGGGTCGCCACGCACGGCAAACACGTGGGAGTATTTGCTGTCCATGAGAAGCAGGAAGCAAACAGAGCGGCGACAGCTTCTCATGGAGAGCTCCCTCGCCTACCCTCGAGGGAAAGAAAAAAAGGTGACAGTAGAAGGCGCAGAGGAGAGTAAACGTAAAGGGAGTAAAGATCCCTGGGTACCTCGGGATTGGGACACCCGTACTCACCTATAGTAGGTGAGCCCCTGAGGGGCCATAGAGTAACAGATGTAAGTTTAGGTTTGAGTTTGGGTGGATGAAGTGTATGATGAAAACAAAGATGGTTTTGTGCTGTATAAAGAATTCGTCCACGTAAAATGAAATATATGTAAATATTTGTATATAATTATCTGTGCTGTGTCCTCGTCCTGCAAATAAAAGTGATGATAAAATTGAAAATACTTGGATTAATGATTTCGATGTTTATGTGATCTAATTCATCTTGGAATACCTCGATTCTATCTCATTTAGAAGTTCCCGGAATGACAAGGTAAGAGATACATTTTTCTTACATTTCGATAAAATTGAATTTGGGGCCTAGAAATCCCAAAGTCTGGCATCCTGCAAGAATTAACGTAAAAAGATATAGAATACGAGGTATATAGAATTAGAATTTAGGAATTATTAGAAATGGATGTCGAAAGCATTAAAAAGTTAAGAACTTCTTCGAATGGTAATTTTACGACATCATTAAATAGAGCTGCTGACATTTTGGAAAACAAAGTAAAGGACACAGATATATTAAAGGCACAGATAGTTCTTTTAGAACAGAAATTTAAAGAATTAAATGATTTAGATACTAAGATTTTAGCTATTTTGCAAAGCGATACAACGTGCACTCAAGAAAATATTGATCTAGAATATGAAGCAATTACTGCTTATGCAGAAAGAATTTTAGAAACAAAAACGAAACTACAGAGAAGATTAAACGCTTTAGTAAAACCTAAACAACATATTACTGTAATGAAAGAATCTGTCGATAATACTAACCGTAAATTTAGACTTCCGGAGCTGGAATTAAAACAATTTAGTGGAAACATTAAAGAATGGTTTCAATGGTGGGGACAGTTTAAAAAGATTCACGAAGATGTAGATATTGCAGATGATGACAAATTTCAGTATTTGTTGCAATCAACACAAAAGGGGTCGCCAGCTAGGCAATTAGTTGAATCTTTCCCACCAACAGGAAAAAACTATGAGGAAGCTGTCAAATGTTTAAAGCAGGGCTTCGGAAGAGATGATTTGCTGATCGAAGTTTACATTAGAGAGCTTCTATCGGTGCTAATAAATAAAGCGACTGCTCAAGGTCAAAAGTATTCTCTAGTTAAACTGTACGATACTTTGGAAGGGCAGCTCAGAGCATTAAAATCACTAGGAGTTGCAGAAGATAACTTTTCAAGTATATTGCTATATCCTCTTGTAGAGTCATGTTTACCAAGCGATTTATTGAGAGTTTACGAAAGAAATAAAACTGAATTAATTACAGCAGAATGTTCAGGGAGTGATAGGTTGACTCATCTCTTAAACTTTCTTAAAAAGGAAATCGAATCGGAACAAGAATTAAATATTGCGCGTTCTTCTTTCGATTTAGAAAAACATAATAAAAAAGCGCTGAATCATCATATTCTCGAAAAAGTAAATAGGCCATCTGGTTTTGATTTATTTAATAATTCGAGAAGAAATTCGTATCCCGTTGATTCAAAAAATAAAGAATGCGCTTTTTCCGATAAATCGCATGCGACTCAAGATTGTAGATTTGCAAAGGGTTTAACATATGAAAAAAAGAAGGAAATTCTTTTAAACCGCGGAATTTGTTTTCGATGCTTAAATTCTAAACTCAAACATATTGCGCGTTTCTGTAAACAAACATTTAATTGTTCTAAATGCAATGGGAAACATTTACCTATCATGTGTAATGCTAATGATGAATGCGCAAGTAATAAAAATAATGAAAAAAGTTCGGAAGAAAAAAGTGTTACAGACAGCTCTTTAACTAATAAAACATCCTTAAGTCAAGTTTATTTACAAACAATAGTAGTTAAAATTCGTGGGAACAGTGAAACTAAATTAATTCTTTGTCTATACGATACAGGGTCTCAAATATCCTACATATCAAAATACGCCGCAGAAAGAATGAATTATGAAGTTATCAGTGAGGAATCTATTTTTCATTCTTTATTTAGCGGGATTGAAAAAGCGGAAAACCATAAAAAGGTTCGGGTACGCTTAAGTAATGTCGATAATAGTTACCACTGTAATTTTGAGGTGTTAGATGAGGAAAAGATTTGTTCCGATATTTTTAGATTAAAATTGTCTCTCTATATAAGATAACTTAAATCTAATAGAATATTTTTAACTGATGTAGTGTATGCTTATGATGACCAATTATTGTATCAGTCTTCTCCATTAGAAATTCATTTGTTAATTGGGGCTGACGTCGCTGGTAAACTGCTCACAGGGAAGGTAAGGCAACTTAGTTCAGGAGTAGTATGTGTAGGAACTAAATTAGGCTGGACGCTGATGGGAAAGACAGATGAAATAGAAAAGAGTGACAGTGCGTCTACTGTTCTTTCCTGTCACGTTAATGATGCAGTCATCTCAGATTGATGGCGATTAGACACACTTGGAATTTGTGATCCAAGTGAAAAGAAAACTAGGGAAGAATTGGAACAATAAGCAAAGGAGCATTTTTTTCGAACTATAACTAGAAATGAAGAAGGGAGGTACGAAGTACGATTACCTTTGGTGGAAGGAAAACCCTCCTAAACAAACTGCAAAGGTATTTCTGAAAAAAGACTTGCAAATTCCGTTAAATCTCTGAAGAAATTAGAAAAAATAGTGGAATACGAAAACAGTTTTAAGGGCTGGTTGGATCAGAGTATTAGTGAGGAGGTAGATACTTCAGAACCTGAACACTACTTGCCTCATCGCCCTGTTTTCAAAGAAAACTCCACAACGAAGATCAGGTCTGTCTTCGATGGATCTGCCCTAGACAAAAATTCCCCATCAATAAATAATTGCTTAGAAAAGAGGCCTAATTTGGTTGAACTGATTCCCTCTGTTTTAAACAGATTTGGAATAGGAAAATATGGAGTTATTGCCAATATTGAAAAGGCATTTTTGCAGATAGAACTCCATGAAGATGATAGGCCTTATTTGAAGTTTTTGTGGTCGCAGGATGGGCAGAAAGAAAACTTAAAAATTTTTCAGCACCGAAGAGTAGTTTTTGGAATAATGTCCAGTCCTTTCTTACTGGGAGCGACTCTTGATTATCATCTGAATAATGCTCCCCCTGATGACAACGAAACAACTCGAAATCTTTTAAAGGCTTTTTATGTGGACAACTGTGTCCATAGTGTTGAAAATGAAGAGGAATTAATGAAATTCATTCATGAATCGCAAGAAATTTTTAAACCTTCAAAGTTCAACTTACGAGGGGGGAGCATACCCTCTTTGAAGAAATTATAAACACCAAAAAAAGAACAGTCGTTAGTGTCACTAATATGGAAAAGGAGAATAAAATTTATATTTACTCGTTTTACCCTAAACTTCTTATTGTTGTATCCTGGATTTACCAATTTATAGATAACTGTAGGGTGAAAAGGGACTTTAGAAAATTTGGAAACATAACTGTGTAAGAAAGAAATAGATCCGAAATTTCCTTAC
This sequence comes from Argiope bruennichi, assembly GCF_947563725.1. Lineage (NCBI taxonomy): Eukaryota > Metazoa > Arthropoda > Arachnida > Araneae > Araneidae > Argiope > Argiope bruennichi. The sequence continues at coordinate 65,564,814 of NC_079162.1, read as the reverse complement.
TAAAGATAGCTCAGCGAGAAACTTTCACGGGGCCACAAGATAAGCGGCTTCAGAAACTCCAAATATTTACAGATGATAATGGACTTTTCCGAATTAAGACAAGACTGTCATTAAAGGACGATTTAAAGTTTTAAATTTCCTATAGTGTTACCAAGTGAGCATTCGATAGTTGAAAAACTTGTACGCTGGAAACACTGCTCTCTAGGTCATGCAGGTGTTCAAATAGTGATGACCAACCTCAGAGAAGAATTCTGGATACTGAAATATCGTAAAACTGTTCGCAAAGTTGTAAAAAATATGATGCACGAGCAATAGAAACTCCAACAGCTCCATTGCCAGTCGACCGGCTTAGAGCAACTTCTGTATTTGAAATTACAGGAGTTGATTTTGCTGGACCTCTCTATCTAAAGAGAAATCAGAAGTCCTGGATTGTAATTTATACTTGTGCAGTATTTAGAGCAATACACCTAGAGCTGACCACTTCACTATCAACAGAAAGTTTCCTGCAGTCATTCCGTAGATACGTGTCTCGTCGAGGTAGACCAGCTGTCGTCTATTCGGACAATGGAACAAACTTAGTCGGAGCGAACAACCTCATCAAAAAGATTAACTGGGTATGATATGGTATGTTATGGTATGGTTTAGGGCTTTTGGTACAAGGTCCAATTTAAATATTAACTGGGAGACCGTAACCAAATACAGTACTGTGAATAAAATTGACTGGAAGTTCATTCCCCCGTCTGCACCTTGGTGGGATGGCTTTTGGGAACGTTTAATCGTTACTGTGAAAGTGTTATCAATGGACAGCCTCTAACTTATGTAAGTGATGACTCGAGTGACTTAGAACCTCTTACTCCCAGTATGTTCTTGCAAGAAGTCAGAGAGGTTGGAATACCAGATCTGGATCTCCTGGATAGTAAATCTCTAAATAAAAGGTTTGCTTATCGCCAAAGATTACGATAAGACGTTAGAAAGCGCTTTCGCTCTGAGTATTTGGGACAGCTCAGACAATTTGAAAGAAAAATAAGAAGCTCGCCATCCATCAAGATCGGAGACATTGTTCTGATATCCAGTGACAATATGAAAAGAATGGACTGGCCTTTAGGCAAAGTCATCGAAGTCTTCACATCGCCAGATGGAAATATCAGACTTGTGAAACTGAAAACCAAAAGTGGGGAAGTCTTACGTCCAACTTTGAGACTGTACCCTTTGGAAGTTTGTGAGCAAGACAAGGAACTTTTCCAAAAGTGTGAACCACCTGTAAAATTTACTTGTGATTATTCCAGTGCAGCTGAAGGTGATTCGCTGGACAAACCTGTGCATGATGAACCAATCTCTAGGTATGGCAGGAGGTTCAGAAAGGTAAAGAGATTCTTAATGTGAAAACTGAAATTTTCTTTATTACAAGAACTCTTATCCTTTGAACTTTTTATTATCTATTTCATATCTTAAGAACTCTAATTGAGAATTGAGAATTTAGTTAAAGTTTTCTATGATATATTTTGATAGATGAATGATGATTTGATTTATTTTGATATATGAAATACTTTTGTACTTCGATAAATTTTTGATGGTTGAATGGTACTTTGATATATTTTAATATTTGAAATGCTTTTTCTAACTTTATAGTTGATATGTTTTGTTGAGATATATTTGATAGTATAAGCATTTTTTAATTCAGTTATTTTGATATTTGTCAGTTTGTATTTGATAATTGTGAATTTTTTTGTATTAATTTGATAATTGTGTTTTGAGTTTTCTGTAATAAAAATTCAAAGTTGGGAGGATGTTGGGATTCCTGGCGTAATCATAATTACATGTAACCCTTTAGCGCATGCGTGCTGGTGACGTCAGGAAAAAATTTCCCATGATCCCATAGAGTAACAGATGTACGTTTAGGTGGATGAAGTGTATGATGGAACCAAAGATGGTTTTGTGCTGTATAAAGAATTCGTCCACGTAAAAAGAAATATATGCAAATATTTGTATATAATTATCTGTACCTGTGTCCTCGTTCTAGAAATAAAAATGATGATGGTATTGAAAATACTTGGATTAATGATTTCGATGTTTATGTGATCTAATTCACCTTTGAATACCTCAATTCTATCTCATTTAGGAGATCCCGGAATGACAAGGTAAGAGAGAAATTTTTCTTGCATTTCGATAAAATTGAATTTGGGGCCTAGAGATCCCAAAACGTACCATGTCGAATTAATTTTCAACAAAAGTTGTGTAATTCTGTCTAAATGAATGCAGGTTTTCGACTTATTTTTAAATTAAATTACGCAAAAATTTCAATTGTTTGATTAAATTATCATTTCTTCGTCGTATTATTTATTACCATTTCTCAAATTAGAAACTTGGTAATAAATTCATTTGCTATTTTTTATCTTGGATTTTTATGCATTGATCAGATATCAAGTTATTTAGAAATAGCCGGAAGAAGATAAAAAATAATAATATAATTATAAACGATTGCTTGGTGATTAAATGTATGCTTATTTAATTGCATATTCAAAGCTGTTGTTTTGAAAGATTGAATGTTTGCATTTCTTTACATTTGTTGTCTATAAATAATCACGATATCTAGAAAACGAGTAAAAACTTTTTAGGCGCTTTCATTTGTTTTGTTTCAAGCTTCTAAAGATAAAATCTTGAAAACGAATTTTCAACTACTCGCTCATGGGATTATAGTTCTGAAATTCAATCCTGTTTACATGTTCTCGATAGCAATAAAATATTTTAATGTTGCAGGAATTAACTATCGTCTGATTGTTATTATATTTTTATGCAATGTGTAATTTGAAAGTGAATCTGATGAAAAGAAATTGACTACAAAATTTTATAACAATGGGCTATGAAATATATTATCGACAGGAAAGAAAATAAAATTAAAACAAGCTTTTATAAGTTATTTCAAAGATAGAGAGCTTTGGCGATTAAATCTAAAGCGCAATAACGTGCAGTGCTGAAAACAATTCGAAAAGAACAATAATTTGCAATAAACCTCCAAAGAAAGAAAAATTTTAAGAAATTATTAAAAAATTGAAATATATTATAAAGTAAATAAAATTCCAATTCACTTAGATTATTTATATCAGCGCCTTCATGCTCTTAAAAATTTTGCTTTGCCCTTAAGATTATTAATAAGGAATATGTTTCTATATTTTAACCTTAAAATTAAATAACTCTTTTTGAAAACTTTTTTCTAAATTCTTATTACCATTATATACAAAAACTAAAAGCTCTTATTATCTGTCCAATCATGCATCGCATTTATTATCACTACTTTAATATATATTTTTGAAACAATTATTTAAAACATTTGAACGAGACCAATTTGAATTGACCAATAATTTTCTTTATGAATCAATTATCTTTATTATCAGATGTCACAAAATGAGGAATTAAAAACTCATTATTGACTATAACTCATTTTATTCATTTATTTATTGCAAATTTATTTTAAAATTTAACAGTTTTCAATATTTTTAGTTTCCTTTTAAACACACTGAAAATACGTATATTTGCTTTATGAAAGTTCGCTTTTGTTTGGAGGAAATAAAATGGCAATTCTCGTAAATACTAATATATGCATTGTTATTTTCAGTTGACTTGAATGCGATACGCTTAATTTAAGTTTAGCCTCTTTCATTGATCAATTAATTGCCATATTAGGTTGTAATCATTTTGTTAAATCAATAAAATTAAAAATTTGCTATAAAGCTGCCCAAGGGTTTAGATTTTATCCTCAAGTATATGAGTTTGAATCAAACTTATTGTAAATTGCTAAATCTATCATTGACATAAAAACAAATGAATTCAGCAACACTTCCATAATAGTACAGTTCAATTTCTTCTAATGTTGCGATAACAATTCCAAATGAATTTCATTTTCGAGTGAAGTTAGAATGTAAAATAAACAAAGTATTGTTTAAAAAATAAAATAAAAATAAATAGGATAATCCAGGATATTTAAACATACAATTATACTGAGACAGACATTTTTGTGCTTTCATTTTTTGTATGTTCCCTAAATGCTACAGATGAAAAAGGTGCAAACGATAAATATGCCACTAACTATTAACCTCCTAAAGAGATTTGATGGTTAAGACTCGTTATCGAACTGTTTTGTCTAAGTAACGGATGACAAATTTAATTCGTCAGTAGAATTATATTAAACTTTATTCCTCTTAATAATTAATAATAATAAATTTATTAAAACTTTATTACTCAATAAAGTTTATTTATATTATTCCACACATCACTAAAGAATATCTGTTCAAAAGCAAAAATCTTTTTTTAAAATTCTAGACTTAGGGGGTTAAACTTCAATTTGTACTTGGAATTAGAGATTACAAGTGCTCCAAGTCCTCTAGAAAGATCCGTGTAACTCTTAATTAGGTTTTTCTTCTTTTTTCTCTTCCGTAACCTTTGAATGATCTTAAACACATATTTTATTACTTAAAAATTTGTAAAATTTAAACAATATATCATATTGCATTTGCACTAACATTACTGAAAATTATGATTTTTATGTATATTTAAATGTATGTTATATAAAACATTTGCACTCAATAATTCTTTCAGAAGGTGCTGGTGTACTCCAAAATGTTGAGTACGGATAACAAATGGTCTTAGGAAGTTCAAACTTTATGGTAGTGTTCACCATTTTGGAGGAACTGTTGTGATGCACTTAATGTCTTTTATTATATAACTGATAGCTTTCCTTACATATAACTTCCATTCTCATTATTATATAACCGTATTTTTCATTATTTTATAACTGATAGCACATTCAATTATAAAATAAATTAAAAATATTTTTTGTAGTTCTTGTGTCATCAAATTGCTGTTGTTCCTTAAAGAAAACACCTTGTATGTTCTTTGGTAAATTTCTAATTTGAATTCCTTTTTTTCCCCCGAAAACACTATCTCGAATTAGAGACTTTCCGAATGAATCCTTTTAGCTGAAAGAGCAAACATTGTTATTATGTTTCAGTTTTTCTCACAAAATACTCATCATTTGATAGCAATTCAAAATTACTAGTTTGACTTCAATTAATCAGTAATAACTTCCATACAATTGCCAATAAAACCCAACAAATCGCTCTGCTTTTGAATTATTAACGGAATAATCACATCTGTTTATATTTCTAGGTGTAGTCTTTATATGTCAAACTAAATTCCATCAGCTTACGGTGACATCGGAATATAACATATTCATTTGTAATGAAGCATTGCTCTCAGACAATCTTGCGCACGTCAGCATTCAAAGATTATGAACTTGCAGACAAAAGAGGAATTCTGAAGTTATTTAAAATCAACAATGAGCTCCTACTGAATAATCCAAGCTATTTATTCTCAAATCAATCTTATTCGAAACTGGCAAATCAAATGGAACTTGTTTATTAACAATAAGTCTCACGCGACTAAGCGTTTCATGGCACAGTGAATTATGTAATGTATTGTTGATGTCATGCAATTTTAATTTCAATACATATCAAAATTCTCGTCATTCTCAGAGGTATTTGTTTAATTTCAACTAATTTGGAGTATTGTTGGAATAATTTAGTTTATCTGTTCTGCTTTTGGTCGTTTTCGTTTTCATTTTTATTATCTTATTTTGCCATTTTTTTATATTTTGAATTTGAACTTGCTCATGTTGTAGATAGTAAAATATATTTTATGAAATTTTAAGTTTTATTCATCGATTTTTTTTTTGCTTATTCATATGAACTTCGGTTCTGGTGAATTTCGCATCATTTTTTGGGTTTAGATGTTTTAACCGCACTTTTAATTTCAGTATATTTTATTTTAATCGAATCTCAAACTCCAAGAGCATTGAATATCCATCCAACATTTTTTTGTCTTTATTTCCGTTAAAAGGATTTATGCTTGCAGGAGGTCTACTTTTATTTTAGAAACATATGTAAACTTATATTCATTCTTCAGAGTTATGGACTGTTTGGATTCTTGAAATACAATATTTAAATAAAGTTTCCGTACGTCTCAAATTTAAGATTTATGTTTTTCGATTTCGAAAAATAATATTATATGAAGAACAGTATCTTGTTTCTTCTGATTTTTAAGTGAGTATTTTATTAGTCGATCTATTTTTAAAGATACATTTTTCATCTCGTACTAAACTCCCAAATTTTATCCAGCTTTATTTATTGAAGCGTTCTCTTACAAATGTGCTTTTGACAACATTTGTATCTAAATGAGTTATATTGTCTGCAGGAGCAGCTAATTGTAGAAAAAAAAATCAGGGTTAAATATTTTACTCAACCTCATTAAATATTGAAATTTAAAAAAATATTGACTTTTTGAAATCAAAATACCATACATACAATGCAGATTTTTGATAAGCACGGAAAGTATAACTTTTAATTCATATTTGAATCTGTAGCTGATTTTACTCCCATTTTAGCCGCTGTAATTATGAACAGCTTTTATGGTCGTTACGCTGTAACTGTTCCTTTAACAAGATTTACTACATTATTTTCCTTTGAATTCTAGGGAATATTTCTCTTAAACTTTATATAAAGCATTTTTTTCTGTTTTGTTTATGAATTTGGAATCTTTTTCTCTAAGAGTTAAAACGAATCAATTTTTCTTCCCTTGATATAATCAAATTATTTGAAACAATTTTCACAATGCACAGGATATATTTTTTACAGACTACAAACCCTGCTCAGCAAAATGAAGATTTATTTTTTTATAGATCAAATAGTGTCAGTAATTATTCTTTTGAAACTATAATGTCGTCTATAATGACCAGCTGATAAAAAATGGCTTGCCATATCTCAAAATAGCAGTATAGCTATTAAACGGATTATGTTCAAAATTCCGTCTTGATTCACTTGATTGATGCGCAAGTTTTGAAACTGGGCGATAGTGAGAATGATCTTTTATAAAGAAGAATGTTCATTTTGCTTTTAGCTCATAGGAAGGGAAACTTATTTTAGTTGCGGAAATATACTGTATTAAATTGATGAATGGAACAATTGATTTTTAAGGTGACAGATCATTGAATGGAATTCATTTAATGATAAATAGCTCGAACTTTTAAAATAGCTGTTTCGGTAAATTTTTGTTTTGGACATGGCGATTTCCACAAAGTATTTTTTCATATGAAAAGAGAATCATCAAAAAATGTGCGAAGAATAGTGTATTTTATAGTGTATTAATAGTGTATTTTAACATAGTGTGATTCAAAAATTAATGGTTGGTTGGTTGTGAGTTTTAGTGGCGCAAGAGCCAACCTTGGCTAAACTGCGCCAGTCGTATGGTTAGATTATTGATGATCGTGGAATAAAAACAACGTTAAAATAATTGTATCAAAAGAATTATAAAAGAATTACTTTAAAAAATTAAATTCCACTCGGTAAAAAGTTAAAAAGTGTTATTAGATAAAGTAGTAAAACCTAGATATATTCGCAAAAGCCAATGGCCCTTAAAAACTGAAAAAGATTATCATGGGGATTTACTCCCACTATGTCTGACATTGTTAGTGATGAAGTTTTGAAAAAAATGAATACGCTGAGTATTAAATTTTGGGCACTCAATCAATATATGACTAACACTAAAAATAATATTGCAAGTAGGACATGTAGGTGTCCTTTCTCCGAATAGTAAATTCAAAAATTAATGTATGAACTGTTAAGAGAAATAGTGGAAACACTGAAAAGATTAACACATTATAGAAAAGAATGGTCAGAAATTACAACTGAATAAGTACATGAAACTGTTCACCAGCACTATAGCAAATGGATTTCAGAACAACAAGTAGAGGAAATTGCAAGCAATTTGCAAATACTTAGAGTGGTGAACATATTAACCTATTCCAAGAATCTCTGTAAATATTTGAGAAATGCCAGATGTATTCAAACTTATTCGCCAATCCATGAGCCTTTGCGACATTTATAATTGTAACTGATAAAAGCTTTGAAAACTTATTGTGTGACTGGACATGTCATTATTATTCAAATGCAAAATTCCGCCAAATAAAGAGTTATTACCGTTTACTTATTGTAATTTCTGTATCATGGTACACCCTCTAACTCCTCTGGGTGGCGTTTCTGCTCATGCGGTTCTAGCTTGCTTTCATATTAATAGTTTGCACATTAATTATCAATAACCCCGCAGATCTCTTTGAAACTAATGCATGATTGCAGAAATAACTGAAAGCAGAGAAATCTGCTTCATTTCTTCATTGCCGTGAGGATAAAGTTATAATCAAACCATATGTAAATTCGACTGAACTAGTTAGATTCTAGAAATATTGCAATTACGTTTAGAGAAAAAGATTTACAATAAAAGAAGAAAACAGAATAAATAAATTCGAAGCTGCATATTCTTATCATTAAAAATCTTTTATTTTTGCTTTTACTAACGCTACTTCTAATGCTAAAATATGTTCATTTATTGAAGGCAGAATAACAAATCCTAATCTCTGAACAAATATATCTTTCCAATTAAGTGTAGACATCTCTGAGATTGTTGAGTTGCAAGGAATAATATAACTATCAATGCTTAATTTATGCTAACACTTTTGCAAGAAAATAAAATTATATCATAAGAGGAAAAAAAAATATACAAAAGTGATAACACGAGAAACATTGTTTCCTTCATGATGATATATTGATATATAATAATAAACGGTATATGGGAAACATTTATCCACATCCTCTATTATTTCTCTTAAACAATATATCTTGAGATAAGTCTGAAATTTCATGTTTACTATGACCTCTCAGTCGAACAGATTATCTAATCCTGATGAGAGAATAGCTTAATTTCTTAGGTATGGATTGGATTAAAAAACTATTTTCTAGGGTTAGATAATTTCACGGGTTAAATAATTTCAAAGGGTGAAGCAGTGGGTGGGTTTGTGAGGTACATATCGTGTTGGAAATTCTACTGTGGTTTGCAAAACATGTTTTCATTCAAAGCGTATTTTGGGAATGAGAATATTAAGCCAATTGTTTATTGTTTTCGAACCAAGAAAATGTAGTGGGTATTAATATTTTCAAAGATAGTTTTCTAAATCAGACATTATTACTGAAGCGAATGAAAGGTAGAAATAGAATAATTTTACTTTTGATGGATAGTTGTGGATGACCGATTATTCAATCTATATATTATTCATCATCCATATATTTGAACAAAGAAATATTTTATTATTACATAATATACAGAAATATTTATTATTACTATATTTTTACAAAGAATTATCACTACATATTTATCAAAAAATGAAAAATTTTGGGTAAATATGTAGGAAACTTTTGTATTTGCAACTCATTTTATAATACATTCAGTATATTTTGTGAGTGTTCTTCATAAACAATGGAATTTCTCAAAAATTAATGTTTTTGTTTTCTTTTACTTATCGGAAACTAATATTTTACTTATATACAAGAAACTTCCTTTAATCGTAGTCCAGCAATTAATTTCTAATGGGCATTACCTTTATTTGTGAAAATACTTTAAAGACGTAAATAATAATATTTCGTATTGTTTGAGTCATTTGATACACTTCTGAAAATATTGCGACGTCTACGTTTTATTTGACTCCTCAGCCCTATTAGTCATATTTAATAGAATATTCTTGACGCATTTATACTTTAAACATAAGAATTCTCCGTTGACGAATCAAGACTGAGTTTTGAACCTTGAAATATCACTGTTTAAGGACCTTTTATTTTAGATCCAAACAATTACATACTCAAGGTGAATTTGTAAATCAACCCATGGCGTTTGATTGGAGCGATCTTTCATTGGGCTTAAATAATAAAATTCAAAAATTCGTAAATTTTTTTTAATTATTAGGTTTTCAAAAAATGACTTTTAGGACCAGCGGATTGTATAAAAACTTAGACTTTCTAATTGTTTTATTTGCACATACATTTCGGGATTTTAGAAGTGTAAATTTTAGTGTATTCGACGTAAAAATTACGACTCTTTATTAAATTTAAAATTATTTTTCCAATGGGAAGTATATGTCTGTCTCTGATGGTGTAAAAATTAGTTATTGAGTCATGATTAGAGTGGACACTTTTTATAAAAATTATGTCATTAAATTAAAAAAAAACTTCATTCGAGAATGTCTCCTTAATAATATAGTATTTAGATATATAATACTAATAATGTAAGCTTGAATCATGTTATATTAAACATAAGAGGATATCTAAAATATTAATTCAACTATAATTTTAGATTAGGAATGGGCTATCTCTTGTAATGCGTGGATGTATTTTACACTCCCTTTCCTCCTCACAGTCAATTTGTATTATTTTTACCCTTTTCTGGTTATTTTCATAAACTTTCGAGAAGAGAGAAGTAATGAAGTTTTGCTTTAATCTCAAACAGTAAAAGACTGAAAACCATAATTCCGTTTTCTCAGATCGCAACTCCCAAAGTCGCAAGCTTTTCTCTTTATTTTTTATTTACACAATTAACGTTGCATACTGTTGTAATGGCTTCTTACAAAATGGAATTAACTTGGTGAGAGAAGTTTCTTTAAAATGTATTCTTCCCAGTTATTGCTCGTATTTTTTAGTTTTACTAGTGCCTCTAAAAGTACAATCCTTGCTATGAGAATTATTTTAAAGAAATCTAATTCTTTTTTTTGTAAAATACAGGAAATTAAATAATCCTTATAGAAATAAATATATTTTAAGTATATAAAAATTAAATTTTCAGGTTTTGAAAATATGATCAGACATATTAAAGGGACATTAAATATAAGCATTTTTATTAATAATATCAGCTTATCCGGTTGGTATGTTAAAATCTTTAAAAATCTTAAAATTACCGCTAATCACAATCTCATTTAAATGCTATGTTCATACAGTAATAAAGTTTTCAATAGGCTTTCATTTCATAAAAGATCTGACTTTAAAACACACTCACAAAAGACAAATTAGCTAAATTTATAAAATATTTTCAAAGCTCATTTTTATCAAATTGTAAATTGTTACTTATGCTATTTATAATAATCATAAATACATGAAGAATTAAATCCCTGTAAAAGGAAACAACAATGGTTTTTAAATTTTTCATTACAGAGTTTCGTCCATTTCCTTACACTTGAGAAAAATAAAAATGTAGTAATCGGACTACAATAAAGAATTTTTGGAAGGTGAGTGAAACCAAATGAATTTGCTAAATCAATCATTTTGAATAACTATAAATCAATTCCTGTAACACAGAATTTTTTTTCTAAATTCACATATCCATCTTTACACATGATAACGTCCATATAATTTGTCAATTAAAGAATACGCATATAATTTATCAATTAGAAATTTCTTGACAAAGGTTAAGTTATAGGTGTAAAAGTTCTAATTTTTTAAAATTCATCCAGAATTTTAATCTAAATATAGGAAACTGAGATGCCTTGTACTGTCAAAAAGTCAATTTTATTCTTATAAAATAGTTAGCATTTTTATTAATCCTGAAAATATATAACATGAAAAATAATAAAAGGCCAAACATTTTTAAAATTTACTTTTAAAAATTTTAACAACAGTAAACCCTATCTCAAAAATGCGCATTTTTCTTCCTCATCCACACATCCACTCTGTTATTTGCAAATATATGCAATTTTATGCAGTTGTATTTATAATGATTAACAGATTGATTTTTTTTTCGTCCATGGCTCAATATTGGCCGAGCTGCACCCAATATAATATTTATAAGTATTATGCATTTCTTAGACCGACAATTAATCATTTCCGATGAGATATATATTTTTAGATGTTTTTTTTTTCATAATTAAATGTATGTTTCTTCAGGTTACATGACATTCAACATTCTTTAAATTTTAATTTAAAATATATTAAATAATTGAAAATAAGTACATTGAAATAATCGAGCCTTTACTCTTTCATTATACTACTTTTGAGGCGATTTTAATCAGAAATATTCATTTACATCATACCCATTTGTGTCTATGAAATTGAATTTTATTGGATTGCAAGATAATTTCAATTTGGTGTTACAAAACAAATACTTTCAGAAAGAAATATGTGACTATGTGTTAATAGTTTTCGATGATTCGCTTTCAAATTCTTTCTGTTCCTTTTATTCACAAATTAAATTACGACGATTTCGTTGGAAAGAGTGATCTAGTTCGCTCAAAAATGAAATATCAGATAATTGAATAATGATAAAAAATATGGTATTACAAATCATTGTAATCTCTTCATTAAAGTAGTAAGTAAAGTTCCTTTTTCTGTTTCAGAATGAGCGAAATTAAACTTGAAGAGAATAAAGGAAATTAGTTTTCAATAAATGAAGTAGACAGAAGTAGCAAACAACTATTTAATATAACAGACCTTGTTATTCGAGGTTTCAGAATTCCGCAACAATAAATTAAATTTTCCAATATAATGTTACAAGTTTTTCAGAAAATCCATTAAAGCAAAATGACATCCTTTCAAAATACGATTCCACACTTTTCTTATAAATAAATCTAAAACGTTTGATAGGCGAAAATCATTATTCATTACTATAGAGATTAGAATAAAAGTAAAATGATCTGCTTTTATTAAATCCAAGAACCAGCAATATCTGGGTATTGATTCTGCAATTTTAATAAAAAAGATGACAAAGCAAGTTACGACAGACAACCCGTAATGCCATTAAATTAGTCAATTCAATTTATTCATCTGCATAAGACTAGACTTATAGAAACGAATTTTCTTTCAGAAATATTAGTTTGAGATTTTGAATTAAAGTAACATTATATTGCATCAAGATGCTAGATTTGTTCAATGTGGAAATGGAATAATATTGAAACAATTTAAAGGAAATCTTTATCCGTTACATTTAGCACGTTATTTTTCATTCTAAAATTGTTATTCAGAAACACTTAGATTATAAATAATATAAAAATAATAGTTAATGTATTTATAGGTAATACTGTTGCAACACCTTTAGGTATAAGTAACACTTTGTTATACTTCGTAATGCGAGTAAGTAAAAAAGAGAAAACATTGTAATCGTCGAAAAAAAAAAAATCTAGAACTCGAGATTTTGACTAATCTCCACGTTTCATGCCTCCGGGAGTCCAATTAACACAATTTTGAAATTATGTGAGTCTTTCAGCTCGATAAATCAAAAATGTTTTCAGCTATTGTTTGTTTGTTTGAGGTTTTATGGCGCAAGAGCCATAATGTTGACCATACTGCTCCAAACAATGATGTTTTCAGCTATATAGATGAAATTTGGTGTATAGTTTTCGCATCATTGTACGAAATCCATTCTTAGAAAGTGTCTGCATCCCGCAGTCTGTGCACAAGTGAGTAAGGTAGTTACAAAAGGTATGGTAACTTGAAAAGCTGGTTCGGTAAATTTGGCACACAGAATCAGCATCTATAATATAGATCTGTATTAAATTTTAAACCAAACCTGTCTCGGGGTTGACTGTCTGTCACACTGTACTTTTTAATGCATCTAAACGCGATGGTAAAAAAACGCAGAAATATATGAAATTTCGTATGTGAGAATGTGACAACAACTCTAAATCCACGTCGAATCTTGGTTTCAGTCGATCGAACAAGAGGTGTTCAAAATACATATTCACTAGAAAGAATCGGTATAAATGCCTTATTCAAGCCAGACATCTATCTATATATCGTAATTATTGTTCGCCAATACCATTCAAGGTTTTTTCCAAGATCCATACAAATAAAGGGGAATAAGATCCTTATTATGAGAGAAAGTGAGTGAAGTATAGTTACATTGTCAAATTTTGGCTTCAAATGATTAAAGGAAAAAAAACACGTTCAAAATGCACATTCGAATTTCTAATACTTGTATCGGCGATTAATCATGGGGAAAAAAACAAAAAACGCCAAACATCGGTCTTTTCGTTACTGTTACTTGCCAGTGGCGAGCGATTAATGTTCATGAACCGGTTTTCTTTTCTGTACTGCGAAGGACTCGATTCTCATGTATGGGACCTTAAAAGTAAAAATCTGAGTATTTGTGGCATTCATAGCCTTTCCGAAGATCCCCAATTTTACGCTGGGGGGAAGGGTGATCAAATTTATTACAGAGTATGCCAGAAAGTTTTGGTGAGACCAGTTTCTCAACATTTAATTGGAATTATAATTTAAAATTTATCTAAAAGATGGATTATGGTATTTAAAGAAAATTAATTATTATTGGGAAATACCTTTGATGCTGAATTATTGAACCAATGTCAATATATTTTCTTTCGTTAAAATAAACCAGAGGGATTATTCTCTCCTCACTTTCCTTGCCAACTTCCACGAATTCGACGATCCTTCCACGATTCCACGCGCATACTTCCACGATATGGTATTTTTTGAGATAGTCTCTTCGTATAGAGTAAAAAACTCAATATGTATTTTAGGCTTTTTCAAATTGGCCTAAAGGTCTCCAAATTTGAATAGAAAATATGAAATTCCACATTTAAAAAAAAAATTAAAGTCACAAACAAACGAAATTCATTTCGTTAGCTTTTTCCGTCTTTAAGTTTTAGAGTTCACATACGACAGTTTTGCCTTTTATTTATTCAGTAGAAAATACATATACAAAGTGTTGGATACGTAACTAACATTTTCGTTTAAATGGGGTACTAAAATTACCCCATTTAGCTTGTTGCATTTCTTGTCTTATGACATTCACATATGCACACGAGTACTAAAATTCCTCCATTTAACTTGTTGCGCATTTTTTATGGCACTCACTTGCGCATGAAAAGTTGAAAAGATGTATCGAAAGACATTTGAAGGATTTAGTCCAAGCTTTGGAACAGATTTAAAATTCTAATAATAAAACTCTATGCCGAATTTCATTTATTTAGCTCGTTTCACTTTTGAGTTGCCTTTATAGACACACGGACGGACATACTTTTTAAGTCTTATTTCCTTCAAAATGTCATAAAAATGTTCAATTTTAACATAAAGACTACATATCAAATTTTATCCTTCTAATCCATTTCCTTTTCGATTATCGTGTTCCCATGCCAATATAATTCGAATTTCTTATAATCAGGGAATCTAAAATGATGAGATGCATAAAGATTTCGAGGACAAATATTTCGATAATTGCAATTCGTGTAAAATAAAAACCTTGTATAATAAAAGCCTTGCTTCAATTTTCTAATTAATTTTCAAAAATAAATCTTCATATAATCTTTGAGATTCTTTTACGATTCAAGATATTGATGACTTTAATATCATTGATATTCTTTCAAAGGATTCGTGACCTCCTCAAAGTAATATAAAATATTTTTGATTAGAAAATAATGAGTCCAAGTATGTAATCATCGTTTTCCTTTGCAGTTTTCAATACACCGATAAAATCTTAAATGATCAGTGAAATGCGGAATATTGTTCTCATCAATAGAATCAAATCAATATATAGGTTGAAACTTTGTTTCGAGCCACTAATCCTATCTGTTTCCAAATACTGGTTGTTACGCAAGATAAATATCCCGTTTATAAGTTACACGCCGGCTATTCCGAGACGTACCTTCGAATTTCAAACTATGCTAAAATAAAGAGGACGACAACTGAGTCGGCGTCTCTCTTCAAAATTCCATGCTAAATCAAGTATAAAACTAGAAAATGGAGTATCAGCTAAGATATAAAATTCTCTAATATAAGTGTAAGGTTATATGAAGGCTATAGAGTCCACTTGTTATATGTAGTAATGAATGTAGTTTAGTTACTTTTACGCCCCATTTCAAAGAAACACGAGGAGTATTCTTATATTTTTGAATATTAGTTAATATGACGAGGAAATGTCTGAACCCATCCCCCACCCCTCCGTATTTTCGCTCCAAACCAGCGAGTAGACATTTAGTTTTAGTTAGGATTTTATGTCCCCCTTCTTATTACAAGCAGTGTTTTGATGAGATATGGATGGATGGATGGATTGGGGGATTTAAGGGCGCAAGAGCCATAGACGACTATACTGCGCCAGACATATGATTATAATAGAAAAAGCGTGTCTTTATGTAAAATTAGAAACCGATTAAAAATTACTTGGCTATGTCTCTTAAAATTAGCAACGAGAATAAAAATGGCAACGAAGCATTAAATAAGATGATATAAACCAATTTCTTTTAAAAATTTAAAAAGATTTTTGTGGGAATGTTCCCCCACAAGCATTTGCATGTCCACTGTTGAATCATTAAAAAATCGTAAACGATGATGATTAAAAACAGGGCATTCAATTAAAAGGTGAAGAACCGTTAAAATCGTTCGGCATCTGGAGAAAAAAGGAGCTCGATCGCCTAATAAAAGATGTTTGTGGGTTAAACGAGTGTGACCAATGCGGAGTCTAGTCAATTTGACTTCGAGCTCACGCACTGGAAGAGCAGCCCATACTGTAATTGTAGGTCTAATGAAATATAATTTGTTACTGTTTTGTTGATTCCACGATTCCTGCCATATAGCATTAATACGACGTTTTTGATGAGATATGAAGAGATGAAAATGGAACAACCTAGTTTTCATTTAATTGAATTGGGAAAAGACTTGCTTTCTTCTGTTTCTAAAGTAGATAAAAATAAATTTAATTTCTCTCTGCTAGACAGCGAAATCTGTCAAATGATTTAATTTCAACGTTTATAAAATATGCCAATCGAATTAGCAGAAATCATTGTGAACCAGAGTGATTAAACAGCATCTTATATCTCATAGAGGAAAACTGGCTACTAATCGAGTTGTTCAAGTATTCATAAAACAATGAGAAAATTTATCTTTGTAAACTATTTTTAATTTTTGTCAGAAAATGATACTGAATGCAGAAAAGAAATAACACTAGAACCGAAAGACAATGCACTATTTCTTTTACTTAAAAACATAATTTTTTTTATAAGCAGAAATTCCATCTCTGGCTTTATTAGTTTCTAGATTATATTCGATTTTATTTTTATTTATTTATTTGCAAAGAAGTGCAAAGGAAAACAATCCTAAAATGGCCGATACTTTCCTGGAATCTGATACTTGGTAGCTTAGATGTTAAATCAAATACCTTTGATTTCATTAATCATTTAAATAAATGAGTCGTATCAGACGTAATATATAATAAGTCACATTTTATGTTATTAAATATCGGACAGTAATAATTTAAAATAATGTTTATCCAGTTTTGCATGATAATTATTCAAAGACGCGAGTAAATAATAGAATGGATAATCATGGCTAAATACTTTTAAGAAAAATCTTTACCTTATTTTTACCATTTTAAAATTACTTCAATTTCAAATGACCATTAAATTATTAATATAAATGCAGGAATTCTTTGTTTGGAAAGAAGTGAAATGACATATATTTCATGATTTGCCAAATTTTTAAATTCTGCAGTAGTTCATAAATCGAGTTAATTTGTCACATTTTTGACGTAATACTCTTTTTCATTTTCTATATGGAATCCATTTAAATATCATTAAAATTAGCATATGATAAGTGGAAAAAATGCAAATGTTTTGCAGAATTATCTAAACATATAACTTATACATTTTGTATTGTAACTGGCAAATGTTCTTCTCTTAAGGTATTGTTGCCTTTTTCAACTGGATGCGTTTAATGTGTGGAAGAAAATTAAAGCAGCATTGTCTGGGATGGCTTATGAAAAAGGAAATGATTTCTTTCTTTTTTTACCTATTAAAGTAGTTCCTTTCAGCCACTCGTTGTGTAACCTATTTCGCAGTTAAAATTGATGATTTTAAAAACTGACTGAAGCAGTCAAGTTGATAGGCCTGATATGAACCATATAAGCTTTATAAATAAATATACTATAACAATATTACATATTTAAAAGCTTATATACAAGCTTATAATATTACATATATAAAGTTTGAACAATTTTTTTTTCTTCGAGTGAAAATGAGAGTGTTCCACATTTAAAAGAAGCGGGGGGGGGGGGCATTTAAGGTATTTTGATGCAAAAAGCCAAATTTGGCCACACTGCGCCAAGCATATGGTATTACATAAAATTTGAAATTGAAATGTAATTGAATTTTAAAGTGATATAAAAACATGGATGTAAAAGTTTTAAAAACTGATTAGGACAAAAATAAAATTCAGAATCCCCGCGAATAAAATTGCACAATCAAATACGAAGAAATTTTTAAAACAAGAGCTAATTTTTTCCCAGAATTAAAATGTAAAGATTAACATTTTCAAAGAAAACGAAGAAATTTATATTTCAATCAAACAGGCACAGACAAGCAAAAATTATACATTTTTATACTTCGTTGGAATAATACATTTAAGCTTTTGTTTTGTTGCTTTAGGAGCAGGGGGAGCGGGTGTACTAACACCCAAAAATGTCTCAATTGATTGATTGTTTGAAGTTTTATGGCGCAAGAGCCATGATGGTGACTATGCTGCGCCAAACAAACCGAAAATGTCTCCTCTAATTCTTCGCTAATGTTGTATTCCCGAATGTCCTCCGAAGCACTTAAAGTACTCATTTCCTCATTTGTTTCCAAAACTTCAGCTTTCTTTGATACAGGATCATTATGAACATGAGAGGTATCTTCATCAGTAATAGGATTTTATTCTTTGGAGAATTACAGGAAGGGTTAGCCTCTTTGGAAATGATGTTTGAAAATTGTTTGGGTAAAGTGTTCCAAAACTTAGAACTGTGCTTATAATCTGAACTTAGTTTAGATGCTGCTGAACTATGTACAGTTTTATAAAATTTCGATGTTTTGCCCACACTTTTGGACTTTCCTAGTAATATTAGAATCTTTTTTCAGTTTTTTTTCCTATTTTGAACAGTCTTAAAATTAGAGAAGTCTGGTGGATCAGCAGTACAATTTGGAACTCCAGATTTAAATAAACTTAGTTATTTAGCAGTATTATTTGAAGGCAAATTTATAAATGCTTCAGTAGATTTAGGGCAAGTTTCAGAATATATATATGATGCTTGAAATACGACGGAAACAGAAGGCAAGACCACTAGAGTACCTTTTGCTTGAACCGTTTTTTGCACCTCACTTGCATAGCTAATTCCAAGTGTCGGTAAGCAGGCTTTGACATTTCACTTTGCTTCTGTGTACGTTATTTGTTTCATAACTTTTTCTGAGATGACTTCCTTTTCAAATATAAAAGTGGGGCATGTATGAGAAAAGGAAGCATGAGAACCTTTGCAATTTTTGCACTTTTCAACCGCAGTACAAGTAGAGCTATCATGGCTTGCTTCCGTACAACGGGCGCAAGTGAGAGTCCCGCGACAAGAAGCTTTAGAATGACCGAAACGTTGGCATTTGAAACACCGTAAGTGATTCGGAATATAATGCCGGACCCGCTTTTATAGAATATGGTATTCTGGAGGCATGAAATGGTATTTTGGAGGCATGACTAAGTGTTTAGTATGAAGAAGTTGTCCATCTTTTCTTATAGTAATACTCCGGACATTAGTTACTCTTTTTCTAAGGTTTTTAGCGATTTTCTCAATTGTTATGTAAAACAATTCACCACACGAAACAACTCCCCTGGAAAAATTAAGTGTATTATGGGCACTGACGGTAACAGGAATGAAACCAAAATTATTTAATTTCAGTATAGTCTGGGATTGCTTTCGTATATTGACCTCGACAAGAAAGTCACCAGAACGAAGTTTCCGTGCTGAGGGAATTTCCCCAAGATATTCAGAGATAGCCTTTTCTACTAAAAATGGAGAGACTGTTTGGAATGTCTCGTTAGGTGAAGAGTTTCGTTTGACAATGAAAAACGTGTCAAAATGTTCGTTCAAAATTTTTTGTTCACATTGACGCTCACTGAAGGGAGATTTCTTTGGTTTACCCATACACAAGATAAGAGTAATTGGGTCCCACCATGGAGTCCAACAAGGGAAGGTAGTTACCGGCTCTGGAATTTCCCAGCCTAGGCATTTGCCTTAGTGCTAGCCGGAACCTATACGCTGAGAGTCAAGCAGGGGGGGGGGATATTGTCTGATCACATTTTTATCAACAAGAAAGCAAGTCGAACATTAGTTTACATTAAAGATACATTTTTTTTTCTCTCCAATGGCCCAAGATCAGCTGGAAAGCAGCAATACAATTCAAGGACTAATCTGTTTTGCTGCATTCCTTTTATTTTATTGCCTAATCGTTCATTTGTACAAGTAACGACAAAAGAAATGGAAATAAGCGTTCTGAAGGCTTTTGCCAGAAAAGAAATTTTAATACAGAATTTTAATTGTGTATTATAATTGCTTACTGAAAGAAACCAACTTTAAAAAGTTTAACTACGAGATAACAAAAAGAGCTGCTTACTGAAGCATTGCTTCACTCGCTATGGTTCATTACATACCACAGCAATTTTCATCTCCATCATTTTTTCTACCACCTTTAATGCCCTTATTATCTCAATCTTTGAGGTTGTAAAATTTATTCTGCTTCTTTGACGTCAGAGTCACATGACAAGCGTAACTGAGCAGGCAGTATAAAATATAACAGCACTTTGTTTCTGCATGTGTTGCAGCTTACATATCCTTTTTATCTTGTATTATTGGCAATGGATTTCAAAATTATATTGCCTCATTTGGCATTTATCAAAAGAATAAGAATTAACTCCATTAAATAGATAATATAAATTATCTAAAGAATGATTAGAGATTCCACAGATTAGCAACCACATGGAAAAGGAATTCCAAAACTTCAGCAGCAAAATGATTATACCTGCACGTATAAAAAGAACAAAGCTTCTGGTACCTCATTTGAAAATAAAACACAAGAGAAAAACTTCTATGCAATACCGCATAAATTCATAGATATTTTTGTTAATCTTGAAACATTTTATAAACTGCTTATTTCATTTGCATCGTGTTTGTGCAAATATTATTTTGCAATAGTTTCTTCCTTCATTTTCTAATATGTTAGAATATTTAAATTTCACATATGTAAGTGTTCTTGATGACATTACGTTATTTCAATATTTTCAAAATGTATTTATCAGTCAAGCGATTGATATAATTAAAATTTGATTCCATACATATGGCACCACCTATCAGAGAAGTATAAAGTACACTAACAAGAGATGTTCTTAAGTTGTATTATTAAATTTATTTAAAATTGTATTTTATAGAATCTAATTGGGAAAAATAATCTATGTTCCTTAATGTATGCTGGAGACTGTACTTTGTTGCTGTTATGAGCTGAAAGCAAGCAGTAAAGAAATTTCAACATTACAATTCAAGTTTCATTTACATTACAGTTTAAAAATTGTTTCAAGGAACTATCTAAATTCAAGAGCCGTAGACCAAAAATGAGAGCCATGTTTATTTAAGTAAGAGAAAATGCTATTTACGGTTTGAATTCGTCTGTTTTTAAATTCACCCAAGTTTGAAAAGAAATTTAATATACGATGGTTAAAGGTACGATCTTTAACTGGTAAACTAGACAAAAGAAAAATCTCTTTCTTTATATTCTTTTTAATATTCCTTCAATCCATCTTTGGTTGTTCGATAATATTCCGGGATATTTAAAAAAAGGATAGATAAGGCCTCTCTAGATTTTGTTCAAGAAAGAAAAAGAATAAAAATGGGAATTTTACAGCCGGAAGATATAGCGTGCTTTATAACCTTTTCTTGCCGCGCTGAATATGTTTATAGCAAAGACAGAGTTTCACCGACAAAATACCCAAACTATTTATTTTTCATTTAGTACAAGACTAAGATTTATGTTTTGAGGAAATATTAAATGTTGAGGCATTTAAATCTAGAAAAAATATTTCGAAGTCAAAGCCAACACATACCAAATAAACAAGGTCTTAGTTTGTGTGGGAAGCAACAAATTCAAGTTTTATTGAAATGTAGATTTATTTTGAGTTCTCTGCATATTATATTATATATATAAAGCAAGAATAAAGTTAAAATTAATGTTTTTTCAGGGAAATTCATATTTTATCTCTCCTACTATTTTATTTATTTCGTCAAATATTTTGTCCGTTTGGATCAACTTTTAAAATTAAACTACGAAATATTTGTTAAAAATTCTGCCACATGATATGTTTATTTGGTTACAAAGATATTTGAATTGGTACATGAGTTTGGCAAGCTTTCACCAAAACTACCAGCATTCAATACACACTATTTTCTTCCGAAATCCATATATTTGAGGGGGAATTTTTTAAAAAATTCGAATACATAGTTTATTATTTCAATTTATTTAATACTAGCCGCCTTTGGCGACCAGCCGGTTCGCCAATCTTAATGCTCGTTAAAATTTTAATAGTTAAATATTTTATGTGATTCCTACTTTAATAGCTTCTTCATTAAAATATTTCAAAATTTCAAATTTCAATTCATTCATAATATTATAAAGACCTTCAGTCATAACGTAATCTGTATCTCTCTAATTTTCTGTTAGCTCCCGTAGAATTTATGCTTTACATTAAATTAAAGTGTAAATGATTAATCTGCAATTAATATAATAATATTTTTTACTGAAACAAAGCATTTTTTTAATAATATGATTACTGATAATAGAGTCACAGAGCGTTTAAAATTTATGGGCACTAAAGAATATCTTTCTTAATTTATGTATTATCTCAAGAATTTGTCAACAAAATTTTCTCCGATTCATCATGAACAGATCGATTCATTAACAATGTTTAATTTTAAATGCATCAAACACTAAGAAAATAAAATGAATCGTTTAAAATAAACGGTCGAAAACAGGTGTAAAAAAACTACTTAAAAAACGATGTACTTAAAAATATAAGAATATACAAAAAATATATAACTAACATAAATACAATTTACTTACAAAAGCATGCAACTAACCTAAAAACAATTTGAATCGTCCGTTGATAATGGTTGTCATGGCAACAATCGGAACAGAATGCGCATGCGTGAATTTTTTTCTCCAGCTCCGGTAACGCAAATGCGTGAATTTTTCTACGCAAGTTGGGGTAACGCTATGCAGATTATACATTTTTAATTTCCTTTATTCTGTGTTATTTTAATTCAAAAATACTTCAGAATGAATCTGAAACATGGATTAATTAACAATCTTTAATTTTAAATGCGTAAAACATTAAGAAAATAAACAGAATCGTTTGAAATAATCCACCGAAAAACGTTAACCCTAGCCTCATTTCTGTTGGGAGAAAAAAAAAACTGAACTCTTACTCATTTGGCGGTGGGAAAAATGGAATATTTTTTTGGCGGAAAAGTTGGCGGTGGGGAAAATGGAAGATTTTTTCTTCGGGAAAGTTAGTTTTTAATTAATAATTAAAATTCTAATTAAAATTTCAAAAAAAGGGACCCCAGGTGCACATTCCCGACCTCTAAGGTGTACATGTACCAAATTTGATAGCTGTATGTCAAATGACCTTGCATGTAGAGCGCCAACACACACACACACACACACACACACACACACACACACACATTGAGCTTTATTATAAGTATAGATTAGATATATAAAAATGTAGTATATATACAAGAATTTTCTATTAACTGGAATTTTTGTCTATTCCAAAAGATAAACAAATTGTATATAACATATCCTGTAAACATATTCCATTTCGTAAATACATTTCTGGCAATTGTATTTCGTATAATGGCTACCGCTGCACTCTTTGATATTTTTTTTCACGTTTTGTTAGTTTAGTTTGAAAGTATTAGTAAATCAAATTACTATGACTGAATGCAGCTTTCGTCCGCTTGTTTCTCTTCATGCTATGAAAAGTATTTTTTCTCTGGCGATGGTTTTATCAGTAGTTTCTTTGAACAACATCCAAGATTTAAAAATATATATGGTTCATATATGTAAAATACATTAAATGCATGTGTGTACAGGTTGTACACATTATTCATATGCTGAAAGATAATTTCTGAACCATTGGAAATAGCACTGAAAAATGCTTTAAATGACATAAAAATTTATATTGTATGTTACCTTTATTTTACATCTTTGTCATAAATAATTTATTTTTACATTATTTAAAGTACTTTTCTGATTGTAATTATATGACTATGTCTGACGGCTTAGAACTTAACTATTTGGCCATGATTAGAATATAAATACTGTATAATATCACTTTGAGCAAAAATTACTTTATATAAGATAATCTGAATCGTATAATTCTTTATATATTTATTTTTTTACTTAAAAGAGAAAATATCTGTGCCAAACAATTTCTAGTTGCTTGTTTGCTATACTATGAAGTCATAAATACTATGAAGAAAGTCTATTCTGAGAATTTTGAAGAACCTAATCTGTAGTTTACTTATCGGCAGCGCACAAACTATTTATGAGTTTCCACTTTTATTTATATAGATGCGTTAAAACATTAATCATGTAATTAGTCACATTTCCATCCATGAAAAGAAAAAAATTTAGTTTAAGGCAGAATATTTAATTTCTTCTTGTATTTTTTGTCAGTATTCAGTTGTCACAAATTTTGCCCTTTAGTAATTTGAATAAATATGTCAACATAAAATATTCTTATTCCATTTCTGATATTTAGGATAAATTCGCATTGAAGTAATTGATGTTGACATTGTGACACAATTTTCAAAGTAATATTTATATTAAAAAATGCTATTTCATGCAGTTATCCTGAGACATGTTAAATTCACAACTTGGCATTCACTTAAAATTTGTTGAAAACTAATCCTTTAAAATATTGGAAGAATTTTCTAAAGCACATAAGTAAAAATTTTAAATCGCTTATATCAAAATAAAAGAATCAATGGGAAAACCATATAAATGATCGCTGCTGAGCACAGAAGTGAAATTCCTCTATTCTGGCTCATTGATCGATAATATTGATATTTTGCCAATTATGATACAGTTGTAGTGCAGCTGCTTGATAAATGATGGGCTTTCGATGGATCCTCTTGGGGATGGATTGAAGGAAAATGAATAGGTTACTACTTAGAAATATTGCTGATAAAGTAGTTTTTTTCCCACTAAGTTTTGTTATTTTGAAAGATGAATATTAAATTTTAGTTTTTAAATCCATTTTTAAGGAAAAAAACACGGATAAGTCAGTTCATTTCAATCATTATTTAGGGAGAAGTAAATATTTTAATATTTTAAAGAAATTGATTGAATTAGAATCTTTAATCACAGGCCACGACTTCATAAAGTTGTGTTCAAAATTGTGTCTCATAGTTTGGAAATTAAATAAGCTTTAAATAATGATAAATGAAAATAAGATTGATACTAAATAGTTATTTGACTAATTTTAATGAAATGCATTAAGTCAAGATGATTTCATTAATAAATTTTGCTTAAAATCGTTTAAAAATATGGAACGCTGAATTTTCACAACCCCGGTTTGGGTATTGATTCATGGTTTATAAAATCCCTATTTATAAAATATTCACAATTCTTACATTTTTTATTGGTTGGTTAGATACGAGTTTTAATGGCGCAAGAGCCAACCTTGGCTAAAACTGCGCCAGACGCATGGTTAAAATATTGGAAATTGTGGGTAAGAAATTTCATTAAAAATAATTAAAACAAAATGATTTTAAAAATATATCGAATAACTGAGTTCCATTTGATAAGAAGATGAAAAAGATTTTGAGAAAATCAAATGGTAAAACTAAATTTATTCGTAAAAGCCAATGGCCCTTAAAAACTGAAAAATATTTTCATGGGTATGTGCTTCCACTAAGTCTGATCCTGTTAATGAAGAAGATTTAAAGATAGGAATAAGCTGATTATTAAAATTTGCGCACTCAATATATGATTGACACTAAAAACAGTATTCCAAGTTGGACATGCAGCTTACATTTTTTAGATTCTGCAATAGTGTTAGCAGATCTATTTGCAAAGCGCCTACATGAAATATTTCGGTGCAATTTATCGAATAATTATTTTTTCTACCAAATTATATTTATTTACTAATAACTTCTTTATGTTTCCATATATCATTTGAGGCTAAGCATTTTAAGTGACAATGAGTTGGACTTTTTTCAATTATGACAAATAATCTCCAAAATCTTTAATATAAAAACAGGCAAAATAGCAACAATTCTTGGTCCCTTCAACAACATAATTTTTTTTTATAAAAAACTTTCATATTACAGATTAAAAATAGCAATTAATTTTGAGCTATTGTCTATGAGAATAGATGTCAATCATGACAGTAAACACCGTTCCAAAGACATTATTTGAGGATTACAAATGCTATTAATATGCTTGTAGTTATTATACTCGGAAGTTATTAAGATCAAGTATTTCATTACATCTGTTGTAAGTATATTGCATTACATAACCTTCAAGATACAAAACTATTTATCTTCATTTTGCTAAACATGATTTATTTATTAAATTTGACATATGAAGAATAGGGATGGAAAGTAAACAAATGCATACACATTGCTTACATAATATGTAAATCTTGCATTCTCTTGAAGAAAATAATATAAGTCGAAAAAGGGAATATTTTCTAATTAAAAGAGACAAGCGTGCAATAAATTTCAAGAATAAATTAATTTTTTAATGAAGAAATAAATATTGAATTTAAAAAAAATCATAAATAAACTTTCATTAGTGTGCTAAATAGTAAATCTTGTTATTTTTTTCTGCTTTTTTATATGTTTTTATTTAAGTTTTAAAGGTCTCATGTTTGTTTGCGGTTTATTGGTGCAAGAACCATATATGGATGTACTGCGCCAAGCGAACTGCAGAATCAAATTCTATATTAAGACGTTTATTAACATTTAAAAGCAAACGGATCAGCCTAAAAACATAACATGATAATGCAAAAAATTAACAAGCAATGTTGTGAAAATTGAACATCTGAAAGTATAAAAGTGATGCACAAATGTGAAACAATGAAGCAATGCGCGAAGTATAAAATAAACATAAGTAAAAATGTGTAAAATTCAAGTATAAAATCGAATGGCTTTCAAAAAGTTAGAAACATTTGGGAGATGTTTTTCAACCACCAGGTCTTTTAAAGTTAAGGAAAAAGAAGAAACAAAGCTGAACAATATACGGTACACTCCCGATTATCCGCGGAATTGGGTGGCGCGGCCGCCGCGGATAACAAAAATCGCGGATAATCCGAAAAAAGCTAAAAACGGGTATAGCAAAAGAGAAAACAGTCATTCCAACTTTGAAAAATCGTTTTATGTACAATAAAACGTAAAATAAACAGCAGGAAATGTTTAACTAACGCTTAATATTTTAGTATATCACTCAAAACTAACCTAAAATGCATTTTGTTAATGAAAACAGAAAAGTGCTTTGTACTTACGAGAGGCGTCAAGGATACACAGAAAAATTAATGCATATGTACTGTTTTAATACTGTAATGTATTATGTAATTACAAAAGCATAACTGTAAAACTACACCTTTATGAAGAAATCAGTCATTTGTGTTTGCTTCTTGATTTGGAAGCATTTTCTCTTTGCTTGGAAGCAAAAAAAAAAAAAAAAACCCTTAGTGCGGCAGGCGCGGATAACCCGCCCGCGGATAATCGGGAGTCTACTGTATTGATTAAAATAGGGAATTCAATTAAAATATGACGATCAGTAAAATCACCTATGCATCTGTTGCATATAGGAGCATTTTTTTTCCAAATATGAGATGTTTTTGGGTGAAATGAGTAGGTTTTTTTACAGCGAGTTTACAGCTTCAGTAACCATCCGTCTCGCGTATAAAAAGAACATAATAATATTTGATTTAATTGAGTTCAATTTATTTTGAATCCACAGATCCCATGACTTTTGTCAAGTAAATAAAATATGACAGGCGAAGGACCTTTTTAATATCGCAAAATAGAAGTCGTTTGGTCAAAAATACCGAAGCAGAGTTTATCAACTGAATCTGCTTTCTTATTCTCCGTAATGTCAACATAACTTGGAACCCATCAAAATACGATATTAAAACCAACATGTTGTAATAAACGTAAAGTGAACAAGATATGGATGGCAACTGCATACAGATGCATCCAACTAGGATAACTAGAAAGGTCTTCAAAGCCATCGGAATAAATAATGAAATCATCCTGAAGCGAATTCTAAATATTTTGAAGAGTACAGAAAATTGCCACCAGCTCAGAAGTAAATACAGAGCAACTATTGTGAAGATGGTGACTCAGTATCTCAGATGAAAATGCGATGCCACAACCTCGTTCATCTCATTTCGAACCATCGGTGAAAATTGGCACAAAATGATGAATACCGATACCCCAGATGTATAAACAGCTGCTTAAAATAGAACGGTTGAAGATTTATCAAATCCTGTGAAGGGATTGAAAAAAGGAAAACTTTGGAATATACCAGGGTGGAAAGATTAAAGGATGAACCGCTTTAATATATCTTTCAGGTTCGACTCATGCAAGAGCATTTTGGCTCTTTCACAGAAGGGGAAAATGTGCGAAGGACGTGCATTAGTGAGTCATAGAAGACCAACCGGTAACGCTATATGGTTTATAGAATGCTTAAGAACAGGCTTAGTTTGGAAATAAAACAGAGCAGGCAAATTTCTTACGCCTTAAACTAAGGGTTAGTTGACGACAAATAGCATAAAGCTTTTCTACCAGTAAAGTACGGTTTTGTTGGGTTTTTTGTTCTGTCGTTGGGTTACGGTTTTGTTGGGGAGTTCGAAAAATACTAATGCAATATTCTAATTCTTGTTACGTATAGTCTAACACTTCGACTGTCACACTGCATGCACTATTTGTGATCCTTAGTTTGTGTGTATCAATATTTTCAACTGACGCTCGCTGCAAACACTCTAACCTTAATGTAACCCCCCCCCCCCCAAAAAAAAAATATCTAGTGGAGCATTATCGGGTGAGCCTCGGAGTCATTAATTCCACTTTTGCCATGACCTTTTTGATGTCATTTTGATATTCATCGAATGTAAAAAGTATTTCTGCATTAGTTGCTAGGTCACTTCGTTTATTTGGTATTTTTTGATACGTGAGCCATCCTTGGCTAAACTGCGCCATTCACAACGCCATCAATTGGTTTAAGCTCTTCTGTTGCTACAAAATGTAATGCTAATGGTACTAAATTTAACTACACAAAGTAGTGTTCATTAGAGGATTGGAGTATAACTATTAACAGGATAAATAGAGGTTGGTGAACTTTAGTGGCATAAACGGTGAATTTGGCGAAATTGTATCAAGCATTTAAAGATTCAATAGATTATTACATAAACTACATGTATGTAGAGGGAAAAATCTGTTGGTAAATCTTGAGCATAAGCATTAAAAAATTAATGGAAAGTAATGATCAAACTCATCTCAATTTAATATAAATCTCCAGGTTTCAATTGGAATTTTAAAAGTAATGTTTTCAAGTACCTTTAAATCTCTGATTCGGAAAGATCAAGTTTAAAAGAAAATTTTATTTCTCGTAATTTAAACTTCGAATCGATAAAAGAATTAATTTCGATCGATAAATTCTTTCTTTTTTAAATGTTAATGCGAGAAATTTAATAGTTTTGTGGACTCGAGTTTAAAATCATTGATTTGAAGAGATTAAGTAATTTATGATAATAAGAGTTCGAAATCATGCCCAGATACTTAT
Source organism: Argiope bruennichi (assembly GCF_947563725.1). Taxonomy (NCBI): domain Eukaryota; kingdom Metazoa; phylum Arthropoda; class Arachnida; order Araneae; family Araneidae; genus Argiope; species Argiope bruennichi. Next base: position 65,535,299 of record NC_079162.1, on the reverse strand, counting down.
TTTAAAATAATCTAGGAAAATAAAATTTCAATCGCCTCCAAGTTTTTTGAAATAAGAGTTTTACAATTGATGCAATGCAGCTATAAAAAACATAGCGAGCAAAATGCTACTGGAATCCTTTAATTAATTTAATTATGGCATCGAAAAATTAATGAATAAATTGCTTAAAAATGTCAGTATTTAATTATATGGGCTATGGAATGATAATAGAAATTCTTAAGATTTGATAGGATTAAATTTTTTAAAAATAATTTTGAAAATCCATGGTTTCAATCGTACATATAGAACCTAAAAAGTTTTAAGCGAAAATTACTAATTGATTCTAGAATATTATTTTACGTGACTGATACATAACTACCCATTTAGGATAAGGAGGAGAAACAAATTTCAAAGTCATAAAATATATACTAATTAAAATTTCCAGAGCGAAATGAGTGCACTGAGGGAAAATTTGTTTTCTCAGAAGAGCAACTAATTATTTCTTCGTAAGCGAGCATTCGCGCATCTCTGTTTCAAATTATCTTCTGTTACTGAATGGCAAAAAGGCTGTAAAGTAATTTCTAATTATAAAATTCACTTTGAGGAAAAAATGTGCTTAAATTTCTTCAAAATAGCCTGGAGGGAGTTATTTATAAAGCCAGAAAATAAGTCTGTTTCTGTTTTTCACAATGGCCAAATTCATTATTTTTTTTTTATTTCGTGATGTACTACACATTCTAGTTGGTTGGTTGCATTTATTAGAGCAAAAGCCAATTTGGCCATACTGTGCCAATCATATGGTTTAATCCCATACCAGATTATAAAAGGTCTATTGGCCAAAATATAAAAGCAAAAAGTTTATAAAATATAGCAATGCAACAATGAGAAGACTAATTTTTTAAATTTCAAGCTTATATAATGAAATAATGATTTTAAAAAATTAAAGTATAAGAACAATAAAGAAAAAGCAATTTTAAACGGTTGGAACTAAAAACAAGTTTAGGTTTGGTTTGGTTGTTTGTTTTATTGGCACAAGAGCCAATGTAGGCTATACTGCGCCAGACGTATGGTTAATAAATGTTCTTTCTAATACAACCTAAAAAAAATAACTTTAATAGGAATAAAAGATGCATTACAAGTCGACGTTAGAATTAAAACGAAACGGTAGAAAACTGAACAAATTTAAAATTATGAAGTTTAAATGGAATTATAAAAACCAATTTCCCTAATAAATTTAAAAAGGTTTTTGTGAGGATTCTCTCCCAACAGTGTTGGCATGTCTAGTGATGAGGAGTTAAAATACCGCAAACGATGGAAATTAAAATCGGGACATTCAATAAAAATATGACGAATCGTTAAAAGCACTTGGCATCTCGAACAGAGAGGAGCTCGATCACCAAATAGAAGGTATTTGTGAGTGATACGAGTATGACCAATGCGGAGTCTAGTCAATTTGACATCGAGCTCACGCATTGGATGAGAGGGCCAGGATGTAATTGTTGGTTTTATGTTATGCAATTTATTATTTATCTGCTGATTCCATGATTGTTGCCATAACGAATAAATATTTCTTGAATAAAGGTTCTTCGCGTCGGGGAAGGGTATTTCATGCTGCATAAACAAAGTTGCTGTTTTAGCAGCGTTATCCGCCAGCTCATTTCCGATTATTCCGACATGACTTGGGACCCAACAGAATAATATTTCATAGTCTCTATTCCTTAAAGTCCTCAAAAGATCCAAAATTTCCAAGGCAATGGGATGAAGCCGACTATGAAAATGGGAAAGAGTTTCTAGGGAACTCATGCTGTCAGTATAAATGCAAAATTTGCATTCAGAGCTTTGAGAAATTTTCTGTAAGCCATAGAAAATTGCTAATAATTCGGCAGACAAAACAGAGAGGCATGTATGTAGACTGTAGCCGAATGTTTGTGTTCCAAAAACAATACCACACCCAACATGATCATCTGACCTAGAACCATCTGTAAAAATAGGCATATAGGATGAAAACTGACAGCGATGAGAACCGAAAAGTGTTTTAAAAACCACAGGGGCCGTTGTAGACTTTTCGAACCCACAAAATGGGTTTAAGAAGGAAAATTCAGGAATATCCCAAGGTGGAAATGAAAATAAATCAAATGACTGAATAAACATATCACTAAGTTCAGAATCAGTAAGAAGCAATTTTACTCGTTCACAAAAAGGAAGAATGTTAGATGGTCGGGCTGCGTAAAGTCTCCGAAGCCGAGCGGGAAGTATTAAAGAAACTATGGGATGTTTTGGAATAGATAATGATCGGAGGTAATACTGGACATATATTTTTTGGCGCCTCAAATTTAGCGGTAGTTGGTGACATACATTGTAAAGACTTTCAACTGGTGAGGTTCGGAAAGCTCCTGAGCAAATTCTCAGGGCGGTGTGGTGTATAGTATCTAGTCTACGCAAAACGGAGGACCGTGCAGAACCATATACCATACATCCATAATCAATACGGGATAAAATAACTGCTTCATAAATTCGAAGCAAAGATGTACGGTCTGCTCCCCAAGAGGTTTTAGAAAGTACTTTTAGAATGTTCATTGACCTGTCACACTTTTTCCTTCAGCATATTTTACATCTGCGGAAGGTGAGTTTGCGATCAAACACTACTCCCAAAAACATTATTTCGCCAACCACAGGGATTGAGGTATCCTTAATATTAATTAAAGGGTCCAAATGAATTTCACGCTTCCGACAAAAATGAACGCATTTACTTTTTTCGGCGGAAATCGTATGCCCGTTTTCCTCACACCAGTCTATTTTATTGACTGCAACTTGCAGCTGGCGCTAAAAACAAGTTTAAGAACTTTTAAATGCAACTAAAAAGCAAATAAGATTTAAAAATGTGAAAATACTTGGGTAGTGTTTCTCACCAACCAATCCTTGCAAATTAATAGACAGTGAATGAAACTAATAATGATAAGAATTGTAAAACTTCATCCAAACGAAATATGTTTGACGCTAAATCCAATATGACATGTGGGGCACATTGGAGTCCTCTCACCAAAAAGGAAGTGGAGTATGGTGACTCTATCCTATACAGAGTCAATTTGACATTAAATTCTCGTATAGGGAGTAAAAGGCCAGTTGTTGGTTTGATGGAATGTCTGATGCAAATGTCTGATGCTTCTCTTTTTACATGCAAATCGGTGCTATTAGTAACCGCAATAATATCTATGTAGTAATGAAAATAATTTATACACAATCACAAACTCAATAGCTATTAATAAAGTATTAATTCTTAGTAAGAATTCTCAGTTATGTAAATCGCATCAAAACTCGGAACAAGTCAACAAATAAGTTCGTGAGTGGAGTTTCTGAAAAAGCAGAAGAAAATTAGGATATGTGTCGAAATATAAGCTCAAGAAATCTTTTTCTTCCTGATGGCAAGATAAAATTTAGAAGTATCGCAACAGCTAAAAATATAACACACTTCATTCAATCGAACTTAATGTAGATTTTGTTTTTAAAATCAATCCAAAACAACATTTGGAGAATCCGTTCTCCTGCAGAGATGAGGTGCAGAGTCACTAATACATTGCACATTAGTTTTATTTCTATGATAAGATAATGGTAAGTGATAAAATCCATCTGGTCACATATAAGCAATTTCATGCTCACATGCGGCCAGATAGCTATTAATGCCTTTGATCTTCGTTTGTATATAAGGACTCAGTTTTAATCCAAAATTTAATTGTAAAGGACCTTTTACTGAATTAAATAGATCTTGGTATAAAGTACAAAGTTTATCCTTATCTTCCATTTTGAGCTTAAAACGCAGCTTTCCTAAAATTTAGTCACATGTTTTCCATAAGATTGTGCGTAGTAATAGACAATTGTTTCAAATTCATTACTCATATAATGAAAATAAAAATTTTGAAGCCAAAAGTAGTAAATTAAAGTTTCTAGAACCGACCGTGGCATCATCTTTCAAAAACTATTTGTCATCTGAAAGAAGAATAGTTGGGACCATTTTAATTCACCTTCCTCTCGAAAACTGCATCCAGTTCAAACATTTCTCATCTCGAACTTTAATAATTGGTCACAACTTAAAGTAATAATTTCTCTTTAATTATCTCCTTTGAGGAAATTAATAGCTCACGGACAGAGAACGACACAAATTATCAAGTCAACATTAAAAAAATTATTCATACTTATTTAAAATTAATCTTTAGGAACTTACTTTTAATTCATGATTGTGAAGATTGGGACGGTAATTATTTCTTTAATAATGTTTGAGGTAATTCATATGAAATGGTAATTTTATTTGGGTCACATAAGGAAAAGAAACAAATTCAAGCTTAAGTTGTTCAAGTTTTAAAGGTTATCTTTGTTTTAGTAAATTATCTCTAAGAATAATGAAGGAGAATGTGTGTTAGTGCTGTACAAGGCAGATCATTTTAGTTAGCATAGTTATACTTTGGTTTGGTTTGGTTTGGTTTGGTTTGGTTTAGTGGCGCAAAAGCCATATTTGGCCATGCTGCGCCAAACACATGACTTATCTTGATTTACATTGTTCCAACTAAGACACACACACACATAAGAAAAAATTAAAAAACAAACTCATAGGAGCTTATCAATTCCAATGTCATGTAAAAACAAGAACAAATTTGGATGGGAATTATCTCCCAGCAAGTCTTTTAATTCAATGTTATTTTTGCCAAAATGGTTTCGTCTAAATGTATTAAAACTAGGGCATTGCACCAAAATATGCTTAATGGTTAAAAGACAATGACAGGAGGAACATGTAGGCGCTGGTCCTGAGTTGAGAAGATGTTTGTGCGTTAATCTGGTGTGTCCGATTTTAAGACGATTTAATAAAATTGATTGCCTTCGGCTTAAATTATTATTTTTTGTAGATCTTACCAAGGGCTGAACTTCGTGTAGCTTATTTTTATCTTGCTGGTCCCAAACATTTTGCCATCTTTTCGCAAGCTGATTTTTTATCGCTTGCAAAGCATCATTTAAAGGAACAAAATTTTCAATTAATGCTGTACACCTTCTTGCAGCATTATCTACTCTTTCATTTCCCTGAATTCCTGAGAGTTATACTTTGGTGGGTGAAAATAGGAATCTCTGAATAAGTTTTTTTAAAAATTAAAAATTAAGTGAGATTATGGTGTTTATTTCACAATAACTCCAAAAAATATTATTGCACAAAACTGACTTTAAAATTAAAAAAAAAATCTTTTTAATGATAGCACATTTTATTCTATGTAAATTTTTTATGAATTTCGACAATTATTTAAAAGGTTTTTTTCCTAAATTTTTAATAATATATTTAATTATTAAAATGAAATTCAAACCGTTTTTATTGCTTTATCAAATATTTAATCGCGTGACTGTTTGAAATTGTTGAAACTTTAGTAAGAAGGATTTTGCATTAAATATCTATATAGTTTAAATGAAAATAAGTAACTTAAGTTACGATACAGCGAAAGCTAGAAGATAAATGAATCAACCAGTTACGTTTATAATAGTATTATGATGTCATGGGAATTGACTTAATTAAGATGGTTCAGCTACACAATGAAAAAAAAACACGCGTATGGCTATTAAAATAACGTGGTTTTAAATGTTTATCACGCTTAAAATTATTTTTTGAAGTAATCTGATATTTCAAATGCTTAAGCGTTTTAAATGAAATTTAACACAACCAATATTTCTAGTGAGTCATTAATTCCCAAAGGTAGTTAGTAAACAATAAAAATGATTTCTAATGAATTAATATACCTCAATAAAAATACATATAACTATAAAACATTATAAAATACATGATACATATATATTATAAAATGCATATAGTTTTTTCCAATATATTTCGATTCTTAGAGAAGAAATTAATAAGATTCTTATTCAAGAATAGAAATGTAATTCAAAACGAAGAAATTATCAACGAATTTGAGGCATCCAGATCGACAGATTCACATACTTCCCGTGAATTCTTATAATACATGACGAAAACTTTTCTTGAAAATCAGTTTTTAAGCATAACGAACAGCTAGAAATTTCTTAAAAAAACATTGATGACTATTAAGAAAATGATGACTCCAATAAAACTTTGAGCTCATGCATTCTGGATTGACTAAATAAATTAGTGTCCAATTCCAAAACTACAGTCAGAAGAGAGGTATGTGTGATTCGGAGATAAGTTTTGGTAATTTGAATCGATGACGAGGAACATTCTTGAGCCATAATAACACGATTGCATGAAGTTGCACAAGTGAAGCAACGCATAGCTTCAGGAGGGAAGTATTTTGAACACTTTTATACTTCCTAAAATGTTTGCTTTTGATACTAAAGATTTGATATTGATTCATTGTATCACCCATGCTTTGCAAGATTAGTAATATTTTATTCATAAAACTGTGTTGTTGTGCACTTGATACTTTCTCGTATACAAAGTATATAAAATATTGCAATCATCAAAAAATTTGTGATTTTCATGAATCTACGAGTCCGAAAAACACATTTTCAGTATTATGTTCGTCTGTCTCTCTGTGAATACATTAACTCTAAAATGCTTTGAAGTAGGATAAAATTAAACTTATGGTTTTTGCAATAAATGTGTACATTTCTATCAAATTTTGAATGAATTCCATTCAGATGAACTATGTCTATACGGTTGTCTAAACATAAGCTAGCACGTTAATTACGAAACGAAGACAGCTAGATGCATAACATTTGACACATAAATTTAACATCCAAAGTGTATATACCTAACAAATTTCGAATCAATCCTTTAATTTTTTTTTTTTTTTTTTTTTTGCCTATATATACTTTCACAAGTACGTAAACGAAGTAACTCAAAAAAACAAATAACTTAACTCTTTAAAGGGCCATTTTTTTCTAGTCATTATGTTAAAATATTTTTAGACTTGAAATTAGAATTTGATTAATTAATTTGGTTAATTAATAATTAAGTAACAAATCAAGACACATCATTTTGTCTGAGATAAAGAACTGAATCATCTAAGTTTCTGACTTAACTAAAAAAATTTGTCAGAACTTATGCCAACCTACATAATTTCATACAAAGATTGATAAATTTGGTGGGAAGCATACTTCCCACGGCCCTAGAAAGGGTTAAAATACATGATATTTGACTTGTGAGTTTTGACTACAAACGTATTTCTATCCTGAACATTGGTTTTAATCGATAGAAAAAAAACACATTGAAAATACACATTCGATATTCTAATTATTACGTATTAACAGTATGCCAGTGATTAATCATCAAAGATCACAAGCTAATAGGTGTTTTCGTAATTATTGTGAACCAATGAATGCGGATAATAATACACAAATGCATTATGGTCTTTGCACTTATTAGAGTATGCGAGAAATTTTCAGGGAGACCTCTCCCGCTGGTAATAAAAATCTCTTTTTGGCGAATACTTTTTTTGTTATTTTCTGGTAAAGAGTCCCTTATTGGCCCTTATTATCTCTTATCCTTTTGGCATAGTTTTATCCAAAAAAATGAATTGTTTGTCTACGTTTGAACTATTCTCAAAGATTTAACTCGACCTTACTGGGAGCTTTACATTTTCAGTGCACGAAGAAATGTTTATTTTCACAGCCTTAATTTCATTACATGATCATTGATATATCGTAAGTGTTATTCTACTTAAATTGAATTTGGCTAGAATGTACAATCCCCAAGACTTCAGTAGAATATAGAAGGCAAAGCATTTTATCAGATTATTCGAGTGATAAACTTCAGTTGACGAAAGAATGTCGCCGTCTTTCAAGAAACTCGGACATTAATACGGAAGCAGAAAATCTATGAGATAGCTAAAGTACTTCGCAGTTACAGCTCAAATGCTTCTTCGGTTAAAATTAAGTTGTCCCATTCATTTTGAAGAACACTTGTTTCGTACCAGCATAAAAGGAATCGCTAAATCGCATTAGTGTGAAATTTTAAGAACTCAAAAACTTTTCAATGCGATTTAAACGAAGATTCAGCTGATTCAAGGCTGGAGGAAACATATATGCAAATCATGTTATTTTGTCTTCACTTTTGGTAGTTTCATAACTGTCTTCAACTTTTATAAGCGAGATAAATTTTGATCATTCCATTTTAATTATAAAAGGAGTAATGTTTTGCCAAACGATTATACAACATGCCATTTTTTATTATATTTGATTCAAAATAGTTTTTGTTGTTATAAATGTATTTTTGTTTCATATATATTTGTATGAAAAACGATTTTGAAGATGTATGGCCGAAACGAAGATACTTTTGAAATTTCAACTTCAATTTACTTCACCATGGAAGGCATATTATGTAACAACAGAGACGAGATGATAAATTGACATCTGTTTTCATCGCGATACAGGAGTAAAGAGACCAAAATATTTCCCTTCAGTGATTTTACTATTAGATTCTGATAGGGATTTCTTTTCCACATATCGATTTAGGCATAGGAATCTTAAGTACCTTTCAAAGGTATGTGGAAGTGTTAGAAATTTTTATCGCTTCGCTCGGAGAGTGAGAAAATAAATGGATATCAGTCTACTACAGCGCGTGCTAAAAATAATTAAATAAAATGTGAAAACTGGACCAAGAAATAAGAGAACATTTTAAAATGAAGTTAATATGGGCTAAACCAAGATAAAAATTAGGAAATTAGTTAGAAATATCATTATATATAAAATTTTGAACTGGTTAATTTTATTTATTTGCTGATACCTACAACAAAAAGGTGTGCTACATTTCGTTTCATTTAGTAAAGTTTGTTATTTATACTGAGATTGAATTGATTGGATTTTTATGATGCAAACATTACTTCCAACCATTCTGCCCCAAGCATATTTATCCTGAAAAATCAATTTCTTTTTCATTAGTAAAATAATTCTTTTATATTTTTAACTTTTTTACTTAAATTCAACTTATTTTTTTCATCATCTTAAAATACACTTTTTCCCCAACTTTTTTAGTAATTTGTAATATGGGTAGATTTTTTTTTTTACTTCACGAAATTGATCTTTATAGCATTGAATATCATTTATAAACTATAGAATATTATTAACATGTTTGAATTTGATGGAATGTATTTTTCATGATGCAAAAGAGAAGTTTGACCATTTTGCATCAAATATAATCATGTTTGAGAATATGACATTTTTTGACGCTAAATATCCCAAAACTGATACAGAATTTTCTGAAAGCTCTTTGAATTTATTGAATTTTTTAATTTTTATTTTGGAATAAAAAGAATTCTAAAATTAATATAACGTGCAAAATTACTCATTTTTGAAGCAATTTTCTTCTTGGATTTCAACAAAAACATCTAGTATTTGAAATTTACAAGAAACATTTCCTCGTGACATGGTTTTCATGCATGAGAAATCAAAAATGAACAAAGCTCCGTAACTACGGGAAAAAAAAACTTTCATCTCATTTTCTTATGAGTTTTTTTGACAGAGAAGAATATTTATATTCAAGTAGAATATATATTAGATATTAACTTTTTTTTCCTTCCTATGATATTATCTGCATGCTAGAAACTATACATAACTTTCATTCTTCCTCCGCCTTTACCAAGCTTACAGATAATATTCACTACATGTATTCAAGTAGATTTTAAGAAACAATTTGAAGACACAAGGTTCCAAGAAAAACTAACTGTTTGTAATGGTAGATAAAGTACTTTATTGCGATTTATTCATTTGCAATTTTTTTAAAATTTCTTTGGTTTAATTCGCAATATTTTTCATTTAAGAAAAACATTACTATTAAAATGATGAATGTGTATCTTAATAGATAAAATTTTTTATATTACTTTCCTCTGTTTGATTTAATAATTAATTTTGTGACAATACCTGCTTGTGTGTGCATGCATATATAATATAAAATAAAACTCCATGCACATGCATAATATGAAACTCCATACGCTTTGGTTTAACTTTTTAGCCTATTTAAATAAGTTATTGGTATACTGTTGAAAGTAACCTAGTCGAAAGAAAAGAACAAAAAGTTAATTTTTTTTTGTTCTTTTAAAATGTCCGAAGTTATTATACATTATTACAACTGTCTATATCAATATACTGTTTATATTGATTTGCACAGTTTTTTCTAACAATGTATCAATAATAATAATGCTCCTTTTTTATGTTACAGAAAGGAAATTTTAAACAAAAGCGTATTAATTGTTTTTTTTTCTTTCGATTTGATCTTTTTTCATAGCATACTGATTATGTACGGATATACAGTATGAGTAATATTTATACAGTGAAGTTAGGCTTGATCGAAGGCATATAAACAATGCCTACCTGTAAGAAAATTAGTTAACGTTATCATTAAAAAATGGTAGAAATGATAGGGCCTCCAGGTGCAAATTTTGAATATTATTGAAATTATCTCGGTAACTTTAGCAGTTAGCAAACATTTGTTAGAAGCACATTTTCTTTGGGAGATAATGATTTATAATAAACTGAAGGGATAATAGCTACTGGAAGTCAAATGACTAATACAAAAATGCTCAGATTATTTTTCATTAATTTGAAACAAAAATAAATTGGAGGATTGAAAATTTAGCACAATTATTGAATTCTGTATGTTAAACAGTAGTTGTGAGAACATTCAGAAACTAATTAATAGACATAACTTCCAAAAAAAAAATAGCCATGAGAAAAATATCAGTATGTAATTGGGTCCATATTAAATTCCTTTAACATCATGGAAACAGTAGGATGCTTAAAAATTTGACGAGTAAGATGGTTCTGTATTGACTTCAGAAGCTATAAATCATAAGTAAAGTACACTCAGATGAAAGAAAAATGCAAAACCAATACTAAAATAAGACTATTTTTTGTACAATTAAAATGATTTAATTTTGAAATATGGGCAACTGTAGAAATTCATGTTATAGTACAAGACTACAAAAGTGACCCTCCAACCACCAAATTAAATGATAGCATTACATTCAGAATAATAAAAGAATAATTCGTTTAAATCACGAAAATATTGAAATCGCTTATCATAAATTACGAAGTGCCTTGTTTTGTCTTTGGGGTATCTTGTTAAGTTACCTTACTCCTTATGGATTAAACACTTGAATGAGCTCCGAAGATTGTGGTTCAATATAGTTTTCTAACTTTGCGTGCATTGAGCCAATCATATTCATGCTTACATGATAATTTTTTTGTATTAATCTTGTCATTTAATGTTTCATTTAACTTCAAATCGATTTCTGTCTCTCAAGACTTGTTTAAACATACAGAGAACAACTATGTAATTCCAAATCGATTTTTAGCCATAATTTGCAACATTGTACTTTTTTTATGACAAGGTTAAACTGGAAAGAAGGAATTCTCTATTCCATTTCGTAAGAGCATAATCTTTTAGTTATGTCGTTTCACATTGATAACAAACTTCTCAAGTCTTACAAGTGGACATACTTTATATTTTCTGTTACAGAACTTGTAACGTTGAGGCTGTTGTCATATTTTATACTTGGAGAGTTGTTCTGACGTAATAATTTATAAAATGTTCGTAACTGAAAGATGTGATCAATGAAAGTTTTCTTCTTATAGCTAAATTTTTGTACTTTTGAAAAAGATTCTTCTGTGAGCATTCGAATGGGGATTTAAAATTCTGGATTTGTTCGATGTATTATTTAACTCATATAAATTTAAACAATCATTTTCAGGTTATTAGTATTTTATATATATGATTCTAAGCCTGTAACTAAAGATCTTGAATATTCTCAGAATTCTATTTCTTTATTCAGTTTGTTGATTTTTATAATGGTCCCCCTTGTCGGATTTCATCCCTTTTTCATTATTCTTTATTATTATTATTATTATTTAACTTGTTTCACGTTTTCAAAGATGCAACTAAGTAACAGATTTTTTTATTCTTTTTTTGATGTGTTAAATTTGAACATAAAAGGTATCTTGAACATGAAATTAATATTCAGTCCACAGAAATTTCATTTATCAAACAAGATATTTTTGATAAGCTTAGATATTGTAAATTAAAATCACTACTTTTTATAATAATTGACATGTATGTATTTTTTTTGTTTCAAGTTTCGGATACAGTTATCTGTTTGCAAATGGACTCAATCTGTTTGCAATAGCTCAATAAATTGTTCTGAACAGCATTCATTATTATTCATTTATCTAAAAAAATTCTTGAGCCCTAAATTTTCACATGTAGTGTAATACAGTAAAACCAGCCCTGCATATGATGCATATATCGGATATCTTTAATCGAACAAGATATGTTTATAGATGAAACGGATATGACAGATAAAGAGTTTAGTTTAGTTTAGTTTAGTTATACTAACGTCCCGTTGTAAAGCAACACTAGGGCTATTTTGGGACGGATCTCGTAATTTTGAACCGCTGTCAGATGACGAGGACGACACCAAAGCTGGCACCCCCCTCTCCAGATCACATCACACCACACCAGCGGGAGGACATTTGGCATGACGGATTTAACGTGCAACAGACACCCTTACACGACGGTTCTTCAGTGGAATCGGGTCTCGAACCTGAAACCCCATGGCTCACAAGCCGTGACCTTACCACCAGGCCACCGCGGCAGAAAAAGAAGCGACTGGATTTGACATCGAGCTCCAGCACTGGAACAATTGGCGAATGGTAGGAATACAAGTGGGAGTAAATGAAATTCAGTTTATTTGAGATCCCAAGATACATGCCATTGTAAGAAACTTTTTTTTATATATCAGTTTGAAGAAAAGGCCGCTCCAATATTATAGAGGCTGCTTTTGCCGCATCATCAACAATTCATTGCCAATTATACTGATGTGACCAGTGGATCCAAGAAAATAAAATTTGGATATCCCCACAATTCAGTTTTAATACAAGGCAATATATATCCCAAACCAACAAATGCTTAGATTAACATATAAAAACGTGGAGTTGAATACTTTACAATAACAATAACAATGATCTATAAAATTATCCTTCATCTTTCGGATGTGTTTGTCATGCATTAGATGCCTTATTCACAACAGGTCAAAATATTTTGCTTCATAAACTCATTTTAAATTGTTATTTTCTATATTGTATTTTAAATATTTATAAAAATGTAATCTTATATTAAAAGATTGCATTTTTATTTTACCCGAAACAGCCTGTGACTCAATTTTCAATGATTTAAAAGATGCTGTCAACATTTTGTAAATTAAGTCTTTAATTGTAAACATATCTTTGTTGTTTCCCTTGTTTTTAATCTTATTAATTTTCCTAAAATAGCTAAAGTCTCCGTTATTAATGAATGGAATATTTTAATTCCTTATTAGGAAAATAAGTATAAGTTTGCAGCTTTAAAATTTTTTAAATAGGAATACACGTATCCAAAAATTTAGCGCTGCTATTCTTAATGTAAATATTTAAGGAATTTAAATCGGAATGGGAGGAAATTTGTTATTCCACTTTGGAAATAACAAATTAGAATTATGGATAATTAGTAAGACTGAAAATAAGGAAAGCATTGAAATAAAGAAAGGGAAGTATTTCTAGTTTTAACTTTACTAAAAACAATTAATAAAACAAAAGTGATGAAAATAAATAAAGTGCACATCAAATAGTTTTGGAATGATTGAGTTTACTGGCTCAACGACATATATGATTAAACTGTTTCAAACACATAGCGAGAGTTTAATCTTAATCTTTTTAAAGTCTGTTTAAACATTTTATTATGCCTCATAGTCTATTTGCTAAAAACTAGTCGCAAATTTTGGAAGTTACGATATTCATCCACTGCACATAGTTGATTGATAATCGGAAGGCGAAAAGCAACAATTTTTCTCTTTGAGCTTAGCTTAGCGTGAACTAGATTTGGCGTTGTGCCGAATGACACATCCAATCACTGCCAACGAAAATTCCTCTTCTCGCTCTTGTTGCGTTTTCTTTTGCTTTCCTTTCTTAGCTGTGTTTTTGGTTACACTTTCATGTGTTGCCTAATCATTTTTTAATACATATCTGTTTCTTTCTTTTTTTTTTGTTGCTAGAAATCATTAATAAAAGAATGATCCGTCACCACAAATTTCTAAAATACAATTAAGATCAATACAATTAGAAATTTGGGCTATTTAAAGACTACTCCTCTTTAAAAACATGTGTATTTCCCCTATATCCAGTTGAGAAATACGATTTGCAGCAATGCTTATTTTTCAACAAACGAGCGGCATCTGATTGAAGAATGGTATAATGTATAGATGATGAAGGTTGAACAACTTATGTATATACTTCCCCACTTATCTATTATTTGATCACTTCTTACGGTATCCAACTAGGTTGTAGAGGTGTTGTTGTTGGGTTTATTGGCGCAAGAGCCAATCTTGGTCATACTGCGCCAAACGTATGGTTTAATTGCATCCTAAAAAGTATGTTGTTAAAATTTTAAAAGCAGACGATTCTAGTAAAAATTAGACATTTTTAAAAGTAACAATGGATGTATCGTTTTCAAACATAACAATGATTTCAAATGTACAAAAAAAATTAAAAAATAATTTATATGTGGATATAGAGCTGAATAGCTTTTAAAAAGTTAAAAATATTCAGGTGGTAATTCTCACCCACCAAGTCAGCTAAAGTTAAAGACAGTGAATGGAAGAAACGAATACGATGAGAATTAAAAGCAGGGCACTGGACCAAAATGTGATATACTGTAAAATCCAGTTGACAAGTGGGACATGTTGCTGCTTTTTCGCCTTAGATCCATATAGGAGGGCATTTTCTATTACAGCAAGGTAACACATTTTCGTGATATTTTTATCCAGGATTCAATTGGTTTTAGTTACTGTATTAAAATTGGTTAGTAATGTCATTGTTCTGTTTAAAAACAATAAAAGGTGGGTGGTCCAAGTAAGTCGATTTTATATGTGAATACCTAAAATTTTTAGGGTGTCGCCAATTCTAATTGATTAGTTGTTTATCTTAAATATTGGATCTCTATTGAGTTTGGATGAATTTCTCTTGGTGAATTTTATCCGGAAGACGACTGCCTGGTATTTATCAACTGAGAGATTCAGTTTTAATTTCTCTAGAGCAAGGTAGATATTATTTAGCGTAATATTTGTGGTTTTCTCTAATTGACCCCTGGTTTCCCCCTTCCCTAGTAACCAGCGCTAGGTCGTCTGCAAAGGTTTGTATAAAAATGTACTCAAATCGAATACCATATTTGAATTGTATGTATAAATTCCAGATCACCGCGTAGATTACCGACGCCTGGGGACAACAATTCATGTATTTCCTTTTGATCTCTAAAAACCTCGTTGGTATGGTATTGTGAGATTTAATGGCGCAAGAGCCAAATATGGCCATACTGCGCCAAACAAATGGTATTAATAAATGCCAAGTACAATTCAGTCATACAATTTAAAATTAAATTCTCGTGATAAAATGAAAGACATCTAGTAATGAATATTAGCAGTCTAAAAACCTCGTTCTTAAACACAACAGTACATTCTTGAAGATAAAAATATAAGAAGACTTTTATAAAATACAGGAATTCTATAATTGTCCAAAATACAAATAAGTATCAACCAGTTCATGTTGTTAAAGTGAGATTTTATATCTAGAGAGACCAAGGCATATGTAGTATGGCAATTTTGATTTTATGATGCCGACAAAGTTTTACATGGCTGTTTCACAGTTTCTACCCTCTTTAAATCCGTATTGATTTTGATCTATATCATTTATGTTAAACCATTTATTTCGTCTGTAATATATGGTCTCTCCAGAATTGTGTTTATTGTTGGAAGTAGACAGACCGGTGGTGCAAAAAGCTGATACCATGGTCCTAATTATGGTCCTTTTAATAAAAAGTGGATCCTGGCATTTCTTAGGTTGGTTGGTTGTGTTTGGTTTATTGGCGCAAGAGCCATATCTGGCTATACTGCGCCAATCGAATGGTAAAAGTATAAAATATTTAAAAAAGAACCATCATTTATTAAATTATAAACATAGATGTGTAATAATAATATTGCGTGAGTATAACACAAGAAATGATTTTAGCAACTTAAAATTTAAAACAATGATACATGAAAATTTGATGCAATTATAGAATGTACATGAACTTCAAAACAGAATGTTTCTGGCATTTCTTAGGCATGTTGGGAAGTAATTATATTTGAAACATTCATTAGAATGGTTACATAAAAACATTTTATCCTTGTCAAAAATCCACCTCTACATTCTGTAACTGATTCTATCTAAGCCCGTGCCTTTCCTCCTTTCAGTTTATCGCACACCAGGTTAATCTCCATCACATTAAAGACATTTCCATGTTGGGTATATAGTTAAAATTGTCTTAATGGGAAGGACCTGGGTAGAAATGATTCATTAAAAGGTTTACAATTTCTTCGTAACTTGAAGTGGGAACCTTTTTTGGATCAACTTTAATATCTATTTTCTTTACTCTTGTTAAAGACTAGTTTAATAATGAATCCGTAATTATTTTACAGTCGTTTCCCAGGCCTTTCTCTTTGTCGGTAATAATAGTTTTTATATCTGGTTCCTTCTTTCCGGTATTCATTCCCTGAGTATAGAATTAGTTCTTGGCGACCTTCAGTTTTTTATGATTGAGACGTATCTTTTAAAAAGCTTCTTCATCCTATTATGCATCACTGTAAGCTCTTCATTGTAAAAAAAAAAATGACATTTTTGGGGGGTTTCTTTTTGGATGTTTTAAAAGCACATTTTTGTACATAAGAAGCGAGTTCTGTTAAAAAAATTGATATAATTCGTTGGGTCTTTTAAAATTTTTAAAGACCAACTGGGTTGATTAAAAGTTTTTTTTTTTAAATAAGTTAAAAATTTATTTTATCCATGTTCAGTTTTAAAATAAAAATCATCATTCAAATCATGCGACTCTTCTAATTCTAAAAAAATTATAGTCAAGTATTTATGATCGCTGTGGGCACGATATCGAGGACACCTCACTGTTTAAGTATCTTGAAATATACCTACCGTTTTAAGTGTCTTGAAACAGAAGAGTAGTAAAGTCCGGGAAGCCCGTATGGATTGTAGAGGCAAATGTTGGTCTATGTCCCTTGATATTGCAGATGGCAAAATTATTAGAGGCTATGAACTCGGTCATTCTATCTCCTCTTTAGTTGCCCGAGTCATCAGCCCCATAGTCTAGATTTACAACTAAACTCCTCCGACATGAGATTAAAACTGTTTATAAAATTATAACCATTCAGTTCTTCTTATGAATTTTTAACACTTTCATGCGGGGGAAAGTAACAGCTGAAAACGTTAATTATAAAATTATTAAAATGGATCTCTACAACGATCGTGTGGTCGATGCTGAATTTGTAAAATATATTTAGATTTTTATTAAAAATATATATTATTACTTTTTTATTGTTGGATGTATATGCCCTACAACCGAAGTTGTAAACAAAGTGGCAAACATTTTTCATGGATGGAGAGTTCTCTTGCTTGTTGTCGAAGGATTGGGAAAAATCAAAGGAAAGATAGAATACTTCGGGGAAGAAGAAACATGGAAGGAGTAAAGATCCCTGGGAACGTCGTGTTTGGAACACCCGTATTCACCTCTATTAAGTGAGCCACTGAGGGATGGCAGGCGAGGTCAACATTTTTATTAAACTGATATATGCGAAAGACTTTCAGAAGAATATAATTCAGAATTTGCAGTAAAATGTTTAGAACACACACACACACAAAAAAAAAAAACAAATTTAAAATAATGTTTCATTAAATGTCCGTTTAGTAATTAAACATTACTTTCCTTTATGTAAGTCGTTTTAAACACGTATTAGATTCTAAACAATTTAAAAGATTCACACTTTAAGTTCAAGGAAATGCTAAGGTACAGAAAATTGAAATACTTGTGGGAAAAGGAAATCGAAGAAAAATTATCGTTCGATTTATAATATTCTGTTTTCTTTTTTCTCAAATTCAGCGTAACACAATGGGTTATGAATGGATTCTAACTGAGAATGCTAAAAGTAGGTACTGGTCGATAAATTACCTTAGATTTTCAATATATTCCTTTATTTCTAGAAAGCTTCTTATTGAGAAAATATTTATCATACTTTTACGCATATGTTATCTCGAGTTCCGAAATTTTCTTCGATAACGCTGATAAATTCCCAGAAGTGAAAAACAGGAAATATTGGTTTCATATTCCCACACGATAACAGAAATCGCCTTCAATCGATTTCGGATTTTTTTCCCAGTTTTAGAATAAGTGGCCTCATTTTCATCTTTTGTCTTTTTTTCCTTTCAGAAGATCTGTTAATCTACTCATAATAAGCGCTCAACAGATAAACCAAATATTAAATCGAAATTGTTGTACTTAATGGCTTTAGAACTAAATTTGACCATCTGCATAAGACATACGGTTAAGCGATAAGAAATCTTTCGAAGGTATTTTAACACTAGGTTTACCAAGGGGTCATTTTGATTCCTCTGAGGAAACTTTTATTTGATTCTCTTCAAGAAAATTATTGTAGTATTTTATGAGAATATTTTAATTAATTTTTACTTACATTCAAAAGACATATAATCAGAAATATCTTTTTCATTTTTTAGTTTCGGAGGAATGTATACAGGGTGTCTCGAAAACCTTAACAGCTGCTTTTATTCCTTAAATATTGATCCTAGACATATACTGTAAATTACAAGGTTGCGTAAAAAAAGGTGCAAAATGTTATGAAATCGATTAAAATTTTCAGGGGATTAAACTTTAAAAAATACAAAATTTAAATTTTTATACAAACCTCGTACAAAAAATTACAATTGAGTAAAATGTGCCCCCCCCCCCATCCTGAAATAAATTTATGTACAAAATTTCAAAATTTTATCATGAAAACTCTCGAAGAAATGTTAAAACAAAGTTGGTGAAGGGTCAATCACAAATTAAAATGCAAATATTTACAGCTTCAGTGCAGATGAAGCGACGCAGGAATGCATCATAAGGAAATAAAATATGCTTCATATCTTTAGTTTTAAATACAAATTTTAAAATCTATGCTTCCTGAAAATATTATAAAATTTTATATCATGAATTACAGAATACAATTTTAAAATAGCACAGTCAATGAACTTGTAAAAAAAAACTTAGAAATGTTTGCATATACAAATATATGCCTCTGATTGGTGCGTCCCATAAGCTCAACAGACACTTTGTTATATTATTTGTGCTCTGTCATTGATCAATAGCATAGCTTACGCCAGAATAACTCGCACATAAATATTTCACACTTCTGCTACATTTTGAGAGTGCAATCAACCTGTACAAACAGTATGCCAGAATACAGCAATGAAGAACTTTTTGAAATGCTAATGGTTTACAGTTTATGCAATCGCAATGCTAGCCAAACTGCATGGGAATTTCAGCGTAAATATCGCAATTCCCGACATCCTTTTGGAAGATTTATTTCTCGATTAGTGCAACGAATGCGTGAAAGAGGAAGCGTTTTTCCGGCAGGTGAACCAAGTAGGCCCATACTTCACTCAATTGATCAAGGAATTGATATTTTGGGTTACTTTAGCATTCATCCACATAGTAGTGCTCGTACTGCTGCTTCAGAAATGAACCTATCACGCGCAGAAGTGTGCACAATACTTAGACGAAATAGATGGATCCTTTTAGCATTCATGGTGTGCAGCGACAGGAGCCAATAGATTATCAACGTCTTCTAGATTTTTGTAATTGGGATCTTAATCAGGAAGATGCTAATCCCTCTTTCTTCTGCAATTCCACTAAAATACACCAAGGCTCCCACAACCTCAGCCACATGTCAACATCAACAAGAAAATGTTAATCTGAGGACATATGCTGAAGCTCTTTTTGGGGAAAATAAGACTAAACATACTATTTTGCTTTTCCCGGCTTCAACAGCAGGAGACAAAAAAAGTCCTAATGCTGACTCAGTAGAAAAACTTTTAAACACCAAGCATAAGCCCACTAATGAAAAAAATCATAAAGTCGTTTCGGAAAATCCGTAACAAAGAAATAGCAATAAATTGTGAGAATGAGGAAGATATCGAAAAACTCATTAGCAAAATTCAGGACACCGAAGAATTAAAAGGAAAACATTGTTCATAAAGCACCAAAGAAGAGACTTCCGAAATAAATTATTTATAATATACTAAATGATACAACCGAGCAAGAAGTATCAAATGCAAATGAGTAGCCAATGAATGGGACAAAAATTTAATAGAATTCCCACTTAAAGGGCGCGGCGAAGAATGCCAAAATTGGGTTTTACAGCTTCTAACTTCTGCATTTTTCACTCTGGAAGCAACTAGAAAACCGATAATGAATTGGAGCTTCTCTAAAATTAAAGAATTTTACAGTGCCCGTCGCTGTTTTTCCTGTCAAAGTTTTGGACATATCCAAAAAGAGTGTAAAGCAAAAAAGAAATACTGCGCGATTTGAACAGAAAATCATGACACTCGAACCTGTATGGCCAAACGTCCAGTTTGCATAAACTGCTATGAATCAAACTATAAAAATGGCCCTAATTATGACATCCGACACTCTGCTGCAGCCCATTTTTGTCCTTGCTATATAAGAGAGATACATTTATACCAGAAAACAGTAAGTTACTAAATTAATATTTATTTAAGTAATGACTATCGATTTACTAAATTCGCATAAGAACCTTTTCTTTGATCAGACACATTTTTGGTCACTTCTTCAAACGAATTCTCTAAAAATTATTCAGATTAATCTCGCCAAATCTAAAGTTAGCAACAACTTCTCTCGTACAAATAGCTCAAACGATCACTTCAAATATCTTCCTAGTACAAGAACCGTATGTCAGAAACGGAAGTTGTAGAAGGTCTTCCACGCCAGTGGACAAGCTGGTTGTCAGGAAATGGAAAGGCACGCATTATCTTTTTACCCTCTTGCAGCTCGCCAATATTCCTTGCTTCAGGTGAGAACACAGTAATAGTCGAAATCCCAATAGAGATAAACCTTTAACTGCATATTCTTCCCCAGCTGCGATTATAGAAGACATGATCAAAGAACTTGAGGAAGTCCTCATAAAATTACAGAATGGAAATCTAATCAAAGGTTCTGACATGAATCGCATAGTATCCGATGGGGTTACCATCCAAATACCAATAGAGGATATCAAGTGGAAAATTTCTTAGCTGAAAAAAACCTGCAACTTTTAAATCCACTAGACGCAGAACCCACTTTTCAACACCACAACGATGAAGGCTGGCCTGATCTAACTCTGGCTTCAAATCCTATCTTGGTAAATTTATGCGACTATGCGGTTATTGAAAATGAATCTCTCAGTGATCATAAGTATATTAAAATTATCATTAAATCAGAAATTTCTTATAATTAAGCTGTTTTATGTTAGATTTAAAACAAAGTTTGGACGTCACAAGTTCTACAATCATTTTGGAGAAAATCGTTTTAGATTAATGGAAATCATTCAAGAATCTTCAACTGAAACTCTTGGCGCCGAGACAGAAAAACTTCAATTGTAAATACAAGGTTCCTGTCTACATTCATACAATATTAGGAAAAAATCTATTACATTTAATATTTCGTGGTAGAATCAAAATCGGGAAATAAAGAAAAAGGCACCAAATGCGCTGAGAAGAGGCGTGAAGAAGAGCACAGGAGATATGTGAGAACATTACTCTTTTCTTTGAATACATTTTCTGGTAATCTACAAAAAGGGATCCAACTGCCCTCAGGGATCTGGTACATCTCCTCTTTTTTGGAACATAGTTGCAGATGAAATTTTAAAAACAGTTTGGCCAAGGGAAATTCATTTGCAAGCATATGCAGACGATTTCGCATTTGTCATCAGTGGGAGAACTCGGTGAGAATTGGAAAAGCATACAAGTATAGCACTTAAAACTTTTTAAATATGGACCGATAAAAATCAATCCGAAGCGTCAATAGAGAAATCACAATATTTACTGATAGGAAAATTGTCCAGGGGACCAACCATTCGATGGAACACCCAATCTCTAAAAAGAACATCATCCCTCAAATATCTGGGAGTAACATTAGATGAAACGCTAAACTGGATTACTCGCATACAAGAATAAGGCTCTAAGGCTATCAGCCAATATCAACAACTTTGCTGAATAAAAGGTCCCCGCTGGGGATTACAACAAAAATTCAGTAGGTACCTGTATTAAACAGTCACCTAGAGGATTTCCTTCATGGTGTAAGTGCGTGGTCACTTTCATCCTCTCCTAGGTTGGAAAGAAAACTAGCATCTATTCAGAGGATCTTTCTCCTATATATCACTGGATCATATCGTACATCAACAGCAGCTTTTCAAGTCATTACAGACAGCATGCCATTACACCTGAAGGCTCAACAAGAAGCCTTTTACATCAATATCACATGGTTAAAGAAAGAAATAGAATTCGAAGGTGTAATATGTTATCTTAGAGAATTTGACGAAAAAGTCAAGAATTTGACTATCCACCCTCCATTGTTTGAGATAGAAAAACAAATCTCAACAATAGAGCTTTTTGAAGAGGATAACAGTCTGACATTCTATACAGATGGGTCCAAAACAGAGATGGGAACAGGTTGTTCATACTGCGCATTCGAAAATGGCACGAAAGTCCTAGGATAGAAAGGAAAACTGGTGGAATTCCATACTGTGTTTCAAGTCAAATTGCTTGGACTGTAAAAGGCTATTATGCGAGATAGGGAAGAAAATGAGACGATTAAAATCTGGACAGGCAGTCTTTCAAGTATATTAGTAGTAAATCCTTATTTTCCTCATCAACTTGTCCATGACATCCAGTCCCTACTCCGCCAAAACCCAAATATCCTCTTAAGATGGATCAAAGCCCATGCCGGTTATCGGTTAAAGAAAAAATTGATATTCTAGTAAAAACAGCCATCAACGAAGATGTTTCCCAAACTTCCACAACACACTACGGAAAAAAAATGTTCGATTTGGATGAATTTATGTTTGCGTTCATTATTCATTTTTTGTGGAAACGGTTGCTTATCCAGTGAATTTCTGACATCAAACTTATGAAGTTCAGAATGATAATTACCGAATTAATGGATTGGAGTTTTATGACTCAAAAGCCAGATCTGTCTATTCTGTGTCAAACACTCCAATCCACTGAATAAAATTGTCGGTTTAAGTCGGTCTCTGAGGCTAGTGAGAGTTACTTGTAGACTATCATCGTAACTTCGACTTTCATAACAGACGTTAGATGAAAGCAGGTTTTTAACAAACGAACCTCCTATCCCAAAGCTTTGTCTCTACACCACTGTGATAGCATTTATAAGTAAATATTTCCAAGGATCTTTTTATTTTCTGTTTCATTGCAAGTTTTTGAAATAAATGACTTTCGAATATGATCTGTTTGTGTTATGCATATCCATTGCTACAACTAATATTTTACAAGCTTGAAAGACTATTGCTTTTCGAATATGTTCTTGGCACTAAATAATGCGATTCTGCTATGTTTGCATTTACTAAGCTTTAGTTCATATTCAAGCCTTTTCATTTTCGAATATTTACGTTAAATTTAAGGATAAATTTTAAGCTTTCCAAATATGAAGCAGTTAATCAAGAGCAAACTTTAGAAGTATCGAGGTGTTTATTCTTTTGGATACTTGAAACAGTAGTTAAAAAACACACCACCTTATTGAATAAATATGCAGCTTAAATAAAAGAATTCAACATTCATTAATTTCTTTTAGCGAAAGTCAACGAAAGTGAAACTCAACAAGCATGTTTTAGTAGGAATTAAACAATTCTGCGCATAACAATGATCTAAATTGGGTTTCTGACTCGTTAATTATTATAACAATAGTAAAATTAGAATCTCTAATAATATCCGATACAAGTAAATCTCGGTCCAAAGATATGACATTCTGCTGCTTAAACGTTAAATAATACAAGTAAGAGAAAAACTTAATCAATAAATATCATAGAATTTCACTTAATATTTTGCTTATACATGGGATAGCTTTATTTGTGCTTTGAAAATTAATTTATTCGTAGTTCATATTCAAAGATAAAAGCACATCGGGGATGCGACACCGTATCTAACACAGTAAACCCCTAGGGATAAGAGCAAAACATTAGGTACTTCGGAATTGGGACATACATACCTAAAGAAGATCTGCCACTGAAGGAGAAGCATTTCTAGATAATTACTTTAATTAATTTGATTAATAAGCTTATCTTTGTATATTTAAGTCCTTTTCATCGACATAAGTTTTATGAAGATGTTATTATAAATGCTCAAGTTATAGAGGTAATCTATTCTTTTTAAGGATTTACCTTTCATTTTGCTTAATATGGAATTTCTGAAATTCCAAATCATGCCATTATCCAGGAATTTCTAGTTTCGAATCCATAATTAATGAATCATTTTTTATGGCTCAAGGGTTGGAATTGGACAAGCAATGATGTATAACTATGCTACTTCTAGAAAAATTTGAGAACAGAAGAGAAAAGGCAAAAATGAAAAAAGAATTTCAAAGTAATTAAATTTCATTCATTAACCAATATCTGAAATTTACGAAAATAGGATGGGTAGAATCGCTTACATTTGGGCATCTTTTATTAAAAAACCATTTCAGTCTTTGATTTGTGCACTTGTCGCATTCCTTTGAATCCATAAAACTTAGCCTTGTTTTGTAACCATCGCTTCTATTTTCTTATTCTTCGGGCTAGCACGCGTTCTGCATTTTCCTTAAAAAAATTTTCATTGCTCGGATCAATTTTAAATTCCATATCAAATAATTAAATTTATTTATTATTAATAAATTATCAATAATTATCATAATATTAATAATATTTAAGAAATGGGGTTCAAGATTTAAAAAAAAACCCTCTGAGTTTTGTATCAACAACAACTGACATATTTTAAGATGTCTCTATTCAAATGAATTTCTTAAAGTTAAATGAGTTTTAATTAAATTAAAATAATTGTAATTTAATTAAATAATAATTTTCAATTAAATTAATTTTTCGTAATATTCCTTTTAATGCTTTTTTCTCGGCACAAAAATGCACGGTCGAATCTGTTTTTGTGCGATCTCTTTTAAGCAATTATCTTGTACGATCTTTATTATGCAGTATATGAATTTCAACTGTGTTGGCAATATAACATAATATAACATCGTTGTAATATATATTAATACAATGCGTATGGTATACAATGTATGTACATGTCACGTCTACTAATTCCATTATTCCTAAATAAAATAATATATTCAAAAATAAATCGACTCCAAAATATTCAAGTGATGAAAATGATTTTGAACCAGAACCAGTTCATCAAGAAAATGAGCGTTTTAGATTACAACCAGTAGTATTGAATTAAAATGTGCATTTTAATTTGTGCATTTTAAAAAATTTTCCACGTTTAAATTGGGAAATTTTTTTTTAAAAAAATTAATTTCTATCCGTCATATAATTGGAAAGAAGTTTTTCATTATTTCTTAAATCTTCAACAGATTTTCTAAGAGTCTTTTTTAATGCGTTTCTCTTTACCGCATAAAATTTTTCTTTAATATGTTATAAAAAATTTGTTATATCTATTTTTGAAGTTTAGGAATATTTTTTGTGCAATTTCTTATATACGGTGCCTATCTACCTCACAAAAACAGGTTTGACTGTAAATAAATCTGGAGGGTGTTACATTGCCAAAATGTTAAGCCTTTTCTTTCGAAACGAGCAGCTATGTTGAAACTAAAAGCCTCCTATCGATAATGGATATCATAGTGACACATCTACTCAACCGAGATACCCATATCCCACCATCGCGTGAGATTTCATACTATGAATTCTTGGAAGAATAAACTAAAAATAGGTATTTTCACATTTCTAACGTAACATGAAATGTATCGTCTCCAGAGAAATCCTCTTTAAACCTGCACAACCAATGTTTTCTTTTATATAAGAAAACGTCATCCTCTTTCAACGATTTACTTTTCTCCTGATGCAACTTCAATGAAATCTTCGAAACTTTAACAACAAAGAAAATTTCTTCGCTCGTGAACACTTAAAGGATAACGTGTTTTTTCGGCAAGACTTAGGAACCTTAGTTTTATGAGTAGTTTTGAGTCTTCACTTGGCGTTCAACGGAATATTGTTTTTTGTTGTTGATTATTTTTTTTGTTGGAATTTAGTTATGGAGAGAATGCAGCGGGAGCCAAAATAGAGTTCTCTTTCCGTGGAAAAGATCGTTTCTTTTGACAGTTATGTGTCTTGAATGTTCATGTAAAAATAAAAATTTCAAAGAAATATTTTAAAGATTTATTTTTATGAACGTGCATTCTGAGTAACAGTTATATATATTTGGTAATTCAGAGTAAAGTTTTTATATTTTAAGAATTCTTTCAAAAGGTATGTTAAAGAAAAAAAATAATACTGTATTGCTTTGTGTACATATTATTACATCTGATGTTTTTTTATTCATAATTTTATACATTTTCATTTGATGTTTGTAAATAGGGCATTTTATATTCGATTACATAAATAACATCCTGTCGAACTAAAATTTTGTAATTTTATATACTTATGTATTCTCGATGACAGTACAATAATTTAACTTCTCCAGGACTCAGTTTTTAGCTAATAAATTTCCGTTTGGCAGTGAATTTGAGAAAAGAAGGCGAGTTTAAGGTTCCATAATTTATATCATAAGCAAGACTAAAAAAATACGAAATTCAAATAAAAAAGAATCTATAATACATAAATAAAGGCGATTTTTTAAACAAAATTATCAAATTAATTCCAAATTATATATAGGTTTTCAAGGCTTGTTTTTTTATTTCACTTGGCCTTTTGTCATACGAGCTGTTAGGTTGCCTATATAGCGCCAGTCAAAAAAGGGTTTCATTGATCTTTTGTATTATTTCATAATTTTAGTTAAAATAAGCCTTGCAGGTTCATAAATGTATGGTTAATGAAATTTTTAGCACAAGGGCTATATTTTGCTGTACTGCGCTAAACATATGTTTATACCTTGTTAACCATAACAAACAAGGTAGTATATAAAATTGTTGAAATTCTAAAATATTGTCAAACATTATCAAAAACAACAAAATCTAATAAAATCCAGAAATTTATATTAAAAAACAACCCCAGAAGTTACTGTTGTCAAAGTAACATGAAAGGTAATAAAAGAAAATTTATGGTTAACAGGGTTGGGGAAAGATCTCGATTCAAGTTTTAAAAATCAACTCTGAACAAAAATCCAATTTAAAGTCAATAAAGAATGAAATTAAGAGAAATGGGTAATGATAATCTTTTAACTGGGTGCGATTTTAAATACTTAATTTGGACAAGAGTATTTAAAGTCAAAGGATAAAATATTTCAAAATCCACCCATCGAAAGAGCTCTTTTTCAATTTTTAACTCAAAGTATCTTGAAATGAGGAAGGTTGTTGTTCTTGAATAAAAAGAGTGATTACTTCTTTGAGATCATAATTTACAACCTCTTCAGTTGTAGATAACACGATTTCATCGGAAG
The DNA here is from genome assembly GCF_947563725.1 of Argiope bruennichi. Lineage (NCBI taxonomy): Eukaryota > Metazoa > Arthropoda > Arachnida > Araneae > Araneidae > Argiope > Argiope bruennichi. The sequence goes on along the minus strand of NC_079162.1, from coordinate 65,507,825 downwards.
TTTTGTAATATGAAATTCCAGCTATCTTCATAGATTCAAAATCATTTATCTGTGGTGATTTCGTTTCATGAGCAGTTTTGTTGTTATTTGTTGCATTTTTTGAACAAAAGTTATCATTTATCTGCGTAACAGCAGAAATAGAGATCTAAACAGGCAAAGTTGTCCAAAATTCAAATTTTCTGAAAAAATGTTACTTGGTTTAGAAACTGTTGTTTTTGATTGCTTTTGATATATTTTTTTTTTTACTATTTTGAAACCAAACTGATCCTTTGAAATTAGAGCTAGATCACAGTATGGAATGGAAATTTTCATTGTGAATAATAGATGATCTAAGTAAAATCAGGTCAGAAAATAAATGCTTGTTACTAGAAACTGTAAGAGCTATCTCTGAAGCGATTGAAGCATTTATTCTGGGATTCACTTGCTTTACTTTTTACTGGGATACTAAAGAGAAACTATTACCTATGGGTTGAATTTGAATTTTATAGACACAAGAGCCATATCTGGCTAAGATGCATTACTTAGGAGAAAGTGTTCCACATATAATTAGATTCCGGACTTCAGGATATGAAATGCGTTTTCCTTGCAATGAATTGAATGAAAAAAAAAATGTTAGCCTTTGCAGCCGACACATTTCTTATTAACACTACATACAGCATTTAGGTGATCAATTTCTGCACAAAGGGCGTATGTCAATGTCCTACGGTAGCAAGTTCGTAAATTCCTGAAACGCTAACACTCGAAGTATCGCATCAAGTTGGAGATACGGTCATATGGTCGAAGAGGAAGGCGCATATATCCTGCTTTAATATATTCTGACAATTTGTGAGAGCTGAAAGTAAGTGTAAGATGCTTGGTGTTTAAAAGTTATGCAATCCCCCGTGGGGTTATAAACCGTACATTTTGACTGTACCTCCCCGATATTTCCTTTATTCAGCGATGTTTCTCAGTGGCTGGAAACTGGAATGATTCCCACAAGTGGAGTCGATTGGAATTTTATGGCACAAAATTAAAACTGGCCATGCTTCTCACATGTGACAACGATTTCGAAGATTTCAGTGTTTCATGAGTACATACATAGGGGGGTTGTAACATTGATTCAATTTGAAAATATTTTGTGACCTACTTCTGGAAGTTGCTACGTATAAATAGTGTCCTGATCGAGGTTTCTTGGTGGCGTTGATTTCACTGACGAACTCAGTTATGGATTTATCCACTAAAAACTGTGAAACAACGGGAAAAGATTCTGTAGTGCCCTTTTCGAATCCAATTCCTAATTATTTTTTCTCCATTCTAGAGTTTCAATTTGGTTTTCAAGCCGTGGGTATTCTTTATATATAAATATCCATAATCTAACGGTAACAATTTGAAAATATCTATATATATCTTCTGCATTTCTTTAATTTTTGAAATATTTCTTTAACCTTTGTGAAAATAAAAAAAACGCGTTTATGTGTCTACCTAACTCTACTAAAAGCATGAATATGTTATCGAGTAATGTAAAAATTTTCAAATGGATAAATCTCTACAATTCTTTATTTGAAGAACTTCTCTGATATTAAATAGGAGAAAAAGAAACTTGAAAGGAATTTGAACCATAGTGTTGTTCACTAAACTGACAGGTTTTCTATTGCTGATGTGACATTGTTTAGCATTCGTAGCCTAACTGAGCCTAAGTAGGGGATGCAATTATCGGTTCTGAGCCTTCCCAGCCTTAGCATCTATCTAGTACGAGCTAGAAACTAAATGTTTGAATTACTATCCGGGGATAGTGACAAATATTGATACCATGTTCAAGAGAACGACTCATTCGTTTCATCTCTTGCAGACTAACCACTAAGGTTCCTAGTTACAAGCCGAACTGATACGCTAAGAACCACAATACTCGACTTCTCTAATGGGCACCCGCACACGGCCTAGACATAGTCTCTGGCTGTCCATAAGAAGAGAAAAGCATTCAGAAAATCAATAGCTTTTCATTATGGTGAGCTTCCTTTCTTGCCTTTTAAGATTTGATTAGTCGGGTTTGTTGGCAAGAGAGCCTAAGAAGGCTATATTAGATCAGACAAATGATTAATCGATAAAAAACAATGGCAAATAGAAATTTCATGGTGTTTCAATATAAAAAAAGTTGTTCAAATTTCTATGGATAAAAAGTTTAGTGTTGCTATCAACCAAAAAATGAGGTTTTTATGAGGGTGTTAACACCACCTGAAGTCACATGTCCAAGATGAAGAGTTAAAGAAATGTACACGATGAAGAGTAAAATCAGGGTATCACTCGAAAGATGAAAAACTTAAATTTACTTGGTATCTAGAGCAGGAAGGAACTCGATCGCCGAATAAATGATATATGTGCGTTAAACGAGTGTGACCAATGCGGAGTCCAGTCAATTTGACATAGAATTCACGAATTGGAAGACAAAGCCGGAATGAAATTGTGAGCTGAATACAAAATAGTTTATTATTGATTTGATGATCCTTACCATAGTGAGTGTAGAAAGCGCGCAAAAGAATTCTTTTTATCGGAGTATAATGTTTCTTTCTGCATAGACAAAAACGCTGCTTTTTCAACAATATCCAGCAGTTGATTTCCTGTAATTGCTTCATGATTGCCCTTGAGGGATGGAATAAAAAAAAGCAGAAGACGCAGCGGCAGATAACTTTGAAGAGAAGACAGAGCCCTCGGAATCTCGATATTGGGATACCCGTACTCGCCGAATGAATGCGAGCCCCTAAGGCGGTAGGTTCATGGAACGTTAAGAGAAATTTAAGTTAAATTGCAAAGAAGAAAACTGCCTTCTCAGTTAGTTGTTTAGAAAACTGGTAGATCGAATGTACATTTAGGAATGTATTGAAGACTAAGTATTGCCACAGCGCGTTCAGAATAGATATAATTAGACATTTTTGGCTTATGATATTACCAAAACAATTCATGAAACTATTACTAATTACTCTAAGAAAAAATTCCTCGCAAATCGATGTTTCAAATAATGCGATTTTTATTCTCCTAACCTTGTACTGCATTAAATATTGCATAATCAATTCAAATATCACTTCTTTTGACCTTCAAATGCTCTTTTGCCTTGACGCCGTGATCTTGAGTCCCGGTGGTAAACTTTCGTTTCGTTCGTTTTGTAACAATCTAATTTTAATACCCGATTTCCTTGAAAATACTTCGCATATGAGAGCTTTGCGGGTCAGACATCCTCATACTGATGTGGTATGGCTCTTCCGAGAATGAGGACCGGGTCAATTGACTTCCACGTCATATGATCATGGCCCAAAATTACTTAAAATTATGGTTAATTAATCTAACGTATATGCTACGATTAATATAATTAATCGGTTATTAATAATAACCGATTAATCACTTTTTCTGTAACCTCTATGCATACGATGGGTTACTTTTTTTAACTTATACAATAGTTAACTATACAACTTATACAGTAGTTAATAGTTTAACTTATACAATAGTTAATAGTTTTTTTAACTTAACAATACAGTATACTTAGTCAGAACTAATTGAATATTTTATCCTTTACAATAAAAACAATTCATTTATTACTACATTCATTTATTATATTAACCGCTTTGGAAATTCATAAATATGCCAAGGCATCTTCCAAATGTTAATAATAAAACTTTTTTGACTGTACTTCTCATAGAATGAAGTTGAAGGTAATCATGATCTTAAGATACCAACGCAATGGTTTGGATTGGCTTTTGAGGAAAGACATCAATGCAAACTTTTGCAATTTGTAATTAGGAGAGGGGATTATTTATTTATACTTACACAATGATTTGACATAATTCCGATAAACTGTAAGAGTAGCTCAGGAATGTCAAATACTAGTGGAAATAAAGACATCAAACAGAAATGCTAAGCTAGAAGTGATTGTTGAGCATTTAGAAAATTGAGCAATTACAGCTTAAAGGTGTAATTAAATTATAAATATTTATTTACAATTGAGTGTTTGGTATTTAACAGCGTAAGAATCGTTTATAACTAAGCTACGTCAAACAAACAATGAAAATCAAAAAATATATTTCGAAGATAAAAAGACAAATGAACAGTAGAATTTAATATTTTAGAAGTCGTTATATATATAAATGTAAAATAAAAGCATTTCTTCGAGCTCTTTGTATAATGACATTTACGGAAAAAAAATTCCATTTTTAATACGAGTTTTCCGCGTTCTTTGTTTGAACAACTGACGCAGTTCGAACAGGAAGGCAGGTAGTAGGAAAAAGTTACCGTTTGAAAGTATTTTGAACTTATATAGTTTCGGAAGGGAATTGAGCTGAAATAGCATTTTACGTTCGGCAATTATTAAACTGAGCGTGCGAAAAATAAGAGCCTGTGCAATTCAGAAGTTAAAATGAAATTTGAGTTCGAGTAAATATATTTTTTTAACGCGTATAAATTGAAATATTATTATATAATTCTTCTTATTCACATAAATTCACAAACTAAAATCACTTTCTGTCCATTAGAAGATGTTAAGAAAAAGATAATTTAATCGTAATTATTATTACCTTTTTCGGTTAGTTTTCCTAGCCAAAGTTCGAAATGTACGCGAAAATGCCTACATAAACAAAAGCATAGTTTGCTTCTGTTCTTTCTTGAGAAATTGTTTCTTTTAATCTTTAAACATATTCATCTCGTAAATAATAAATTATCATAATCTCGTGCTAATTTAATATTGTCTAAGATTAAACTATTTAGATGCAATCATCTGACTAATTAGCATAAGATTTCGGTATTTCTGATTCGAGTCGTAACTCTGTGCAATATGCAAATGTAAATCTGTATGTACATGTAAATCAATCACGTGATCGCCATGAGATCATATAAAAGCGGATGCCAGCTTTTGTAAGGATATATCCGAATCCATTCTCCCGCTCTCTGGCTTGCTTTTCGCTCTAGCGACGTTTGTTTGCTACGAGTTTCAGAAATGTCTGAGAATAGACAATATAATACTTTCTGTGCTTTTAAAATTTTGTTAAAGTAACTTCTTGATTTTATATTTTCTGTTGAACCTTAATGAAAAAATCCCGTTGATGTTTTTAAAAGGATGTTGATCTCCAATCAATGAACTTTTGAATCCTTTGCATCGTAAGTAGTATTAGTATGCGATTAGATGAACTTTTAGACCACTGCGTGATATTATTTCTTCATAATTAGATGCAGCCAATGCTACTCGTCATTTCATAAGAAGAAATTTTAACAGAAGATATATTTGTTACATACACTGACGGAAAAAAAATCCCAACACCAAGAAAAAATTATTGTAGAGTGATGAAATTTGGACAATGTATTTGTCTAGTTAACATGTTTAATTAAATTGTCAAGATCGCAGGTTAATTTCAGCTCAAGAAAATGCATTTCAAATGTGAAATGTTGTTGCATTAATAACTGGTGTATCCTCCAGAATTTTGAATGCAAGCCTGCAAAAGTTCATGCATTGTGTCATACAAGTGCCGAATGTCACTTTGTGGTATGGAATTCTATGCTTCTTGTACTTGTTCTGTCAATACTGGGACGGTCAGTGCTGGATGTGAATGATGCTGGAGTTGTCGTCCAATGATACATACCTGCTCAATTGGAGACAAATCTAGTGATCTTTCTGGCCAAGATAATATGTGGACACTCTGTAGAGCACTTTCCATTACAACAACCTACATCTAGGTTTCGCAGTTAGTCGCGTTTTACGCGGCGAGCAAACCTCCTCCATCCTGGCCCGCACGGTATAAAGCGCTTGGCGGCATGTTTTTATATTGTCCATATTTTCCTTTAATTTTAATTGTATATTTAAGGATTTTATATATATATATATATATATAATATAATTATAATGCTGCTTTCCAACTCCTCTTTGAGGGTTGAGCTTGTTAATACCAAGAAGCATCCTGTTTTTAATCAGTTCATGTTTTTAATTACTGCCCCTGTTTTGGGCAATGTTTGTACCAACTTTTTTTTGAGATTTTAATAAATCTGTTCGGATGCTGGGCTGATCCGGCGGGCCTTCCGGCTGCTGGGGCTGATTCTCGCCCCCGAAACGTCGTTTCTCGCCTTACACCCAACTCGGGCAGGCTGACGTCTCGTGGGATGGTACTTTCCATTACAACAACGGTATGAGGGTGAGCGTTATCCTGATGGAAACGGTTATTCCCCTTTGAATGATGTTCATGAATGTCAGCTCAACAGGTTGAATTACCAGACTGACGTACAAATTTGCAGTCAGTGTGTTTGGGATAACCACGAGAGTGATCCTGCTGTCATAGGAAATTGCTCCCCAGACTATGACTCCAGGTGTAGGTCCAGTGTGTCTAGGCTGCAGACAATTTGATTGCATTGTTTCCCTGGCCTCCTCCTGACCAACACACGGCCATCACTGGCGCCAAGGCAGAACATGCTTTCATAAGAAAACAGTTCTCCACTCCCTCCTCCAATGAGCTCTGGCTTGACACCACTGGCATCACAAACGGCAATGGATTGGAGTCAGTGAAAGGCACGCTACAGGACGCCTGGCTCGGAGCAGTCCTTGAAGTAACCGATTTCTAACAGTTCGTTGTGTCACTGTGGTATCAACTGCAGCTCGAACTTCTGCCGCAGACGCAGTACGATGCGCCACAGCCGTACGCCGAATATGGTGGCCTTCCCTCTCCGTAGTGCCACTTGGTCACCCAGAACCCAGTCTTCTTGAGGCAGTACCATCCCTTGACCTCTGCTCCCAACAATCATTCACAATGGATACATTCTGGCCAAGTCTTTCTGCAATATCGCGGTAAGAAAATCCACCTTCTCGTAGTCCTATTACACGACCTAGTTTAAACTCGGAGAGCTGTTGATAATGGCTTATTCGTCTTCTTAAATTCTTAATTCAGAATTTAACCTCTAAAAGGATATATATATATGTTTAAAATTAATCTAAGTAAAAATAAATTAAAATGTGTCATAAAAATTTAGAAGAGTCAATTTAATTTTTACTTCCTGAATTATTACTGATATGAAATAAAAATAACATAATTCAATAAAAAATTTGTACGGTATTTTAAACTCATTTCATAAGACGTTAAAGAATCTAAGTTCTTCTCATACGACTTTGTTATATTGTTAAGGCTGTTTAGATAATTCCTGTTTCTACATGACTTTTATTTAATTCGTAGATAATAAAATCTAGAATATCAGATCAGAATATAGAATCTGGATTATAGAATCAACATTAACTCGCGTGTTAGATGTCAAATGTGGTGCATCAATTTAATTTTGTAATTCATTGCTAATTTTGCAGGAAAAAATATTGCTACTTAGAGTAAGACAATGTGTAGTTAGATGTTAGTCCGAAATTAAGGATGACATTAATTGTTACGCTTCTCAGTATTTTTATCTCTTACATTTCATCACTCTATTCGCAGAAATCTCATATGTAAGAAACTAATTATGAAACGAATAAATATTGGCTTCATAGAATAAAAAAGCTTGCATTTAAATCCATAACGTATAACCTAATAAACTTGTGTATATTAGTGAATCACTTTCCAGATCTATATAACTAATGTGAATTGATTATTAGGGAGATCCAAAAGTTTCTTTCTCATCGCGCTATGAATGGCCTTATCTGGCTCTGCTTGTGCAAACATGCAGACTTACCTATTAGCAGTTTATGTCACTTGGTGTAAGGACAATAGGTCTTCAACTGTCGCAAAGCCGGGACTACACCCCAAAAAATTTCAAATCCCACAAAATTTTCTCCATTTGGTGGAATTGGAAAGGCGTAATTTTCTATGAGCTCTTTGTTCAAGGTGAAATAATAAATTCTACGAAATACTGTCAACAACTGGACAATTAAAAGCTACCATAGCAAAAAAAGCGGCCAGAATTAATGAAACGACGAGGCGTTGTTTTACATCATGACAACGCCAGACCACATATTGCATTAGTCGTAAGAGAGAAGCTCTTACAGTTTAATTCGGATGTTTTACCGTATCCTGAATACTCTTCAGATCTCGCTCCATCTGATTATTACATCTTTCTGTCCTTAAAAAATTCTCTTCACGATAAGAGCTTTAAATCCATCAACGGAATAAAAGCGCACTTCGAGGATTATTTCTTGTCCAAAACACAACAATTTTAGAAAGAAGGCATAATGAGGCTTCCTGAGGGATGGAAGAAGGCAATAGAGCAAAAGGGTTTTTATATGACAAAATAAATATATCTTAAACAGTAAATATTGAGTATTCATTTCATATTAGAAATAGGAAATAAACTTTTGGGACACCCTAATATATAAAAACCATACATAATTTCACAGAACATGTTTTCAAACAGCTAAATATTTGCATAAAATATTACCCTTTCAACTAAAAGCATTTCCTTCTTTTTTTGCTTTTCGAATACAAAATAATGCCTTTGGAGTTTCGAAAAATAGCTCTAATTACTGCACGAACAATCTAAACATCTATTTATCATTGTGACAAATGATAATCAATTAGCATGGTGCCTTTAATTGTACTAGCTTATCTCAGAAATAAACCATTTTTAATTTATTTGTATTGAAATACCGATACAATTGAAGCACAAATTTGAAAACTAATTATACATTAATTGCTCTTTAATGAAATTATACGATTTTTAGGTTGACGACATCGAAAAATCAACATTTCTTTCTCTTAATGACGGTTTACTGTAACCATTAAGAAGCAGGCGTTATTCGTAAAGTAATTTTCGCATCGTTTGTTGAATCGGGTTAGCTAGTAATTACAAATTGCTTGTTACCAGAATTTATATAGACGAAAGTTGGTTCCACTAAGAATTTTAATTTGTACATTGCATTAACAATGATTTCTTTAATTATTGAAATTGCTTAATGACTACTGCTTTAGCTTAAAGGCAAACGTTAATTTCAAGTCGTTTTTCTTTTCCCAACAGAAAAGAGAACTAGCAAAGTAGTAAAAATATCAAAAGTTCAAGTCGCTATTTTGCTTGCAGGTTCGCCGTTTGATTCTATGAAATGTTTGTTACAACAAAGCATGTTGTATCATTAAATTAATTGCCTTAACATCCTGAATTGTTTTTGAGAATCCACTTTGCTATTCAAGCTTGTGTGATTCGATGCGCTTTGTTAAAAATTTACTATGTCGTTTCCTGAAGTAAGTACTGTTAATATATTGGTATTTCAACTAGTGGTTGTTACCGCTATAAAAGATGTTGTACAATTAAATAAACTGGCTTGACATCTTGTTCTAATCTACTTAGCTTGTTTGTCTTTGTTTTTAAAAGTATATAAACGCTTTGGTTTGTTTAAAGGTTTGCTGATAAAGGAAGCTGTTAGAAATAGTTAATAAGCGATAGTTATGGCACTGTCTATAAAAGTTATTTTTCAAGGTCTGTTGAGGTTAACATTTTTATGAAAAAATGTTAAAAATAAACATTAATTTTCAGTTTTATAATTTCAAATTGTTTTTTAATAAATTTAATAAAAGCATTTTTTAAATGCAGTTTAGTAGTGCGTAAAAATGCAGAGCCTTATTTTTTTTAACTTCTTAGACCATGTCGTTTGTTTTAATTCAGTTAGATGACCCGTATTTTTGAAAATGAGCTACGGCACTGATTTAACAAAGAATCAATAGAATACTCGAGATTTCATAGATTATAATTCGATACAAAAATGGCAGATAGTTTCAAATTGAGTCTTTTATAAAGTTACAGGCTTAACATTTGATGCATGAACCACACTTGAGTACCGTATTTTAAGGGTTAATTCTTTTCTTATATTTAGTTTAAATTCTTTATTATGATTACAAAATCTTTTGAAATCAATATTTTTCTTATATAAACTACCAAATGACACCATGGTATAGGTTAAATGTCTTATGGTTAGTTGTGGGGTTTTGGCGCAAGAACTTATTCGTATAGATTAAAATTTAACTATATTTATTTGGTTAACTGAAAATTAAGTTCCAATAATTAATAGAATTAGTATTAGGAAAGCAGCCGGGTCAACAATCAAAAGTGAGTGAAAATATCCATTCCAAAATTCCATCTTTATAAGCATGGGACAAGACAAGTTAAATAAAAGCATTTAAAATGGAAATTTAGAATTAAGTTTCTCTGTAGTGAATGCCTTAATAACTATAAGCAACTATAGTATTTCTAAGTTATAACATTTAATGAACCGTACGCAATAACATTTTCTGCTAACAAGAGAATGGGCTATGAGGTAGTTTAGGCAAATTTGAAAGTAACCCAAAAATATAGCGCTGCAAATTTAATTTACTATTGAGCTTGTGACAATTATCCGTCACCGCCAGATCACTAAAATTATTATTTTGATCCTTTTTCCCATTTAGCAAACATAGTTACTCTACATTTTAGTTCACTTTTAAAAGACTTGCCACAAATTTTATCTCAACATTCATTACAAAAAATATTCCAACTCAAAGTGCATTTGTCTTCATTTGCTATTCCACTAAAAGAACCATTTTGTAAAAATATGTCTTTATAGGTGCGTAGGCGTAAATAAAAAGCCTTTGCAGCATAATTAAGAGATTGTAGACAGTTCAAAATTACCTAGTTCTGTTTAAAATTACATCATTAATGAGTCTATTTGCATTTATTATTGCTTATCTTTACCTTTACAATATGAAAAAAGACATCCTTGTAGTAAGTCGCATCAGGCATGAGCAAAATTATAAAATACAGGTAGAAAAATTATAAATTACAGGAAAATGGCTTTAAAATAACTCTTCTTGTCTGGATACATCACTGTCGAAGACTAAAGAACGAAATAAAATACTATGCATACTATGAAAGGCGTTAAAAGAAGAGTTCAAAAAAATTATTAAATGTTGCCAGTGCAATGTTTTGAACACTGAAAATCGGCATATTGGAAATGTTCTACATAAGCCAGGGACCCCAGTGCTGCACAATAAAATGATTTTCTGAAAGTTTTCTACTGCGGATTCTTTGTATTTAAACACGCACTTTCATTTTTTTTAAAAAGAACATTAATGAAATACTGAATAATCCATTTGCTGTGCGTTCATTACAATACTTTCTCATTCCTACAGTTTTTTGTAGATGATTGGTCACTAGAATTCATTTCCTATGTCTTCTACCGTCTGTGTGTGAAATTGGTTTCAGTCTGTTCATTAGAGTTAGGTGCTAATGCCTTCAAACAAGAAAATTTTGCGGCCATCTTTTATTTAATAGAAATTTTTAAAAGGAAGAATGTCTATCTGGATAATTATTAAAAGAAACGTATCCTTACTTGTGTTGCAGGAATTGATACGAATTTTGTCCTTTCGTTGCTCAGCATTTTGCTTAAACTCGAGTTCCATCAACCGATTTTATACTCGTTAACAGGTATAGCTATCTACAAGAGAGAAAAGCTACAAGGATCGAAATTCCAAATTGATGAGAAAGTAGTTTCTAGAATTATATCCTGCATAATCCTTTCATTAACATTTTTTATTCATTTTTCTACGGTTTCTTTAAAGAGGAAGAATGAAATAATTTTTTTTATTACGATCTAGAAGAGGTATATATGCTGAAACATTATCTAAAAAAATGCTTAAAGTGAAGCCGGACTTGAATGAAAAAAGATCTTATATATTCAAGTAATTTTTTTTTTCATAATTTCCAGAAAGAAGTCGCATGAATATGTAGCGAATAGACTTACTCAGAATCCAGAAGGTTGAAAAGGGATCAACTATAAATTTTTTCAGTTGACGAAAACTTTTAAGAATTTCCAACAGGATCTTCAAAGAATAAAATATTTTTTGTGAAATTTGGAAGACGCGGAATCATTTTTTTTTAAAAAAGGGAAATTAAAATCTTTAAAAACTTTTAGAAGGTGAAAGTCTATTGTTCCTGTTTTCATAAAATTATACAAGTTTTTATATTTAAAATCAAAGTTAAGCGGAAAAATAATTAAAAATGTTGCATATTTTTTCATCATGTAATTGCTTAATCTTCCCCATTTATTATTTTAATTGTTAATATTTTATTTCTGATTGTAATATTTCTGATTTTATTTTTTAATCTTTGATACGATTTTTTCAATAATACGATAACATGATATTTTAATATACGATAGTAAATAATTTTGTTAAATACAAACTATATTTGTTTAAAATACAACTACTCCAAGGATTAGAAGCTACGGAAGGTTAATAAAATAACAAATAAAAGATCAAATAGTATTCAAATAGCATGGCAAAAGTATAGTCGGTGATTAAATTAATGGATAAAATTCAATTGAATTTTTTAGAAAAGTAAGAATTGATCGATCGTGTAATGTTTGTCAATCACTTCACGAGATTAACAAAAGTTGTCCGAAAGTGATAAATCTTTGAAGGTTTAAAAATGGATATCCTACTAGAGTGGAAGACAGTTAGGGAGTGGTTACAGTGTGCGCGTAGGAACTTTTTGTCGTAATAGCAAATACTATCGAGTTACTCTAGTCTGCCCAATGAGTATCCTTGTTAAACTACTGTCGCTTCTTACATTTTTTTTTAAGATAGCCCACTTTTCTATCACAGATTTATTTATATATAGCTTGTTTTTGGTTTCGAGATTCCACTGTGTAAAATAAAGTTTGTTCTTGCTATTCTTTAGACGGAATGGATATGCAGTATAAAACAGATGCCAATTTAGCAGTCTTATCTGTCTCCTCATTTCCACTTTCGCCCACATGGCCCGATACACAAAAAAAATAAAATTTTCTGTCATAGGATACCTTTGAGAGATGTTTCATAAATTTTTCTGCTGTGTGCGTCCATTATGACAGGTTTCATTCTACTATGGTCTTCAAAGTCATCGTAGACATGATGAACTTTTAGAGATAGAATTATTGTTGGCAATTATTAAACACTCAAATGATATTTTGTATTCCTTGATTCTACAGCCTTGACCATAATTTTGGTAATTCTGTTAGCTGCATCTCCTAAAAGCAGCTAAGTTCATTTGCTGAAATAGATAACTTGGCGAAAAATGGCTTCCACTCCTCTATCAGCTTGTAAGACAATTAAGGGGAAACAATTGCTTTTATAGAAATCATCTCTGATTTTCAGAAAACATTAGTAACTTAGGAAACCATATAGCCAGATCAATAATATGGAAGGCATTTGTGGGTTTACAGAAGTACATTTTATATGTAATTGAGCAGTGAGTGACAGTTATTAGATATAAACTGTTCACTCAGTCGCTCACGAGAATTTGCACTATTCGAGTCGTTCAAAGCACTATACATGCATTGAAATAATCCATGATCAAAAAGGTATGGAAATGCTGTTCTTCGAGCTGTTGTCTAATGACATCATGAGATGGCAAGTAGGTACAGCAGTCTGTAATGAGTGTTAGAATGTGAATTTGCACTATTTATTGATAAGTATATAAAGATAGAGATCTGTTCAAGTAAAAATTTGATGTCATGATACAGATACAATATTATGCAATTCACCGCCTACATATTTCCAAATACAATTACAACCCCTCAGTCTTACTGGAATGATGATGTTATGAAATATTCCTGAAGATCAAAGCAATGTTAAAGTGTCCCTCTATATCTTAGTTTTTTTTTTAAAGTGGGTTAAAAACTATCTCAAAGCAATTCATTTGCTTTAAAAATATTAATATCTTTCATAATTCTTCCAGCATCACATCCAAAATTAGATATGCATAAATTATATGTTGGAATTTTTATTTATGCTTCTACAGTCAGCTGAATGCAAGATCTCAATTTTAGAGTGGAGCATATAGAGACCTGGAGTTCTTTAAATCTGCCCACACTTGGTGTTTCATGGAAGCCTAAAGAAACAGATGTCGACAAAAGCATCATCCACTTCATCTGATTTCCCCATCCCGTTTTTTTGTCGAAAAGCATTGTGCAGATCCATCCAACTGATAAGTATTCAAAATAGCCCTTGTACACCTTCAGAATGAAAGAGTAAACAAACAAAATGTAACAATTTATGCGCGGTTTGATTTGGTTTTAAGACACAGAAGTCATTTTTGGTTGTTCTGTGGCAAACATGCATGCTTCATGTAGAATTAGTTAGTTAGTTAGTTTGTGATTTTTTGGCGCAAGGGCCATATTTGGCCATGCTGCGCCAATAGTATGGTAAAAGTTACTGGTCTAATGGTATAATGAATTATTTCAGTAAAAATCAAATGCAAATTTTAAAATATGAAGTGTTCACTATAGTAAACAAGGCTAAAAGTGTAAAAAGATTTGCTATTTAAATATAATGATAAAATCCAATTGTTTTCAGAAATGTAAAAATGTTACAATGGGGATTTTCTCCCACTAAGTCACTGATATTCGGACATGATGTATTAAAATAGCGTATTCGTTGATGATTGAAGACAGGGCATTCTGATAGTATGTGAATAACCGTAAAATCGACATGGCACGTTGTACATTTAGGACACCCTTCACCAAACAAAAGGTGTTTGTGTGTGAAACGGGTGTGACCGACGCGCAGTCGGGTTATTTTAATATCATGCTCTCGCACCGGGAGATTCGGCCACAAATTGATAGAAGGATGAATAATCCGTAATTTGTTAGAGACCTGCAAATCCCAAGATTCTTGCCATAATCTGTGGATTAATTTGCCAAGGTGTCTTTTTACGTCTGAGTAGGGAATTGAACATTGTAATGAAATGGTAGCTGTCTTTGCGGCAGCATCGGCTAATTCATTGCCGTAAATATCAACGTGGCTAGGTAGCCAACAAAATAAAATTTCGAGTTCCCTAGCTTGTAGAGTCCACAAGTGAGATAGAATTCTTAAGGCTATGGGGTGTGTTCCATTCAGAGGATGGCTGAGAGCCTCAAGAGAACTCTTACTATCTATATAGATACAGAATTTACGCGCAGGGAGATTAGAGATTTTCTCTACAGCAATCAAAATAGCCATCAGTTCAGCTGTCAAAACAGAGCACAAATTATTCAGTTTATAGCTGAATGTATCTTCTGCAGTGACGACACTACAACCGACATAGTTACTTGTTCTGGACCCATCAGTAAAGATGGGAGTGTAACTGGCATATTCAGTTCGGTGATAATGATAAAGTTGTTGAAAGATAATTGATGCATTCGTAGATTTGTCATATGTGGAAAAAGGATTTAGATATGAAATTTGGGGAACATCCCATGGAGGAACATCAAAATTGGTAGTGTGCTGTATTTCAACGTGTTGCTTCATGTAGAAATGGAACCCGAAAATACTGATTCAAAATAAAATTTATGCCCGAATGTCTCAATTCGATCCATATTCGAGGACAATCTATATTCAAAATTTCTGTACATACAAAGTTAATTTGATGAGGAATTTAATAATCTTGAGGTTCAGATATATTAGAAACTCTGGGAAATTAGATACTATAAGAAAGCCACCTAGATTTTTCTGACGGGTGAATGTTATATTACAAGTAAGTTAGTTATTTGTTTGTTTGTTTGTTTTGTGGTGTTTATTGGCACAAGAACCACTTTTAATTACACTGCGCCGAACAACTGATTACAAGTAGAGAGAATGAGTTTCGGAGAGCATTAGAAACCTAGATATTCCTTTGTTTAGTTTTTTTTTAGTGTAAAACCCATCCTTGGTAAAACGGCATCATGCATATGGATATATGTAAATCCAATAGGAGCAATAGATTAAAAAGTCAACACCAGATGCAAGAACAAGTTAAAATATATTAAGTGAAATATAAATTGGTATAATTGCTCTGAAAATAAGAACATAATCAAAAAAAGAATAAGCTTTGGATCATCTCAAAATAGAACCGATGAAACCTCGAAAAATAATGACTGACAGGATTTTATGGACCATAATGACAGGAATGAAACTATGACTAATTTAATAATAGATATTGCAAAATTTTTAAAAACTGAGGTAGAACTAACATTGTTTTCTGTTTCAGAGTTAACCGTAGATAATGGTTCATAGGTACTATACTTCTGTTTATCGTAAGAAAATATTTGAAAATAAACTGAGTTGAATATTAATGAATTTAGCAATCTTCATTTTCCTTTAGTAAAATTTCCACATTTTACATAAATAATATTCTAATAACGATCGCATTCTACGTCCAAATGAAAAAATATGCGAGGGTTTGCTTGTATAAAACATGCGAAAAAGAAAGTGGAGAATCCTTTAATATATAAGGTGTCGCAGTTGATTTTTATTTTAAAATTATATTTAAAAAAATCTTTGTTATCTTACAAGTGAAGTGCACGAGTTGAGAAATTGAGTTCAAAATGAGATTTAATATAAGCGAAGCATAAATTTAGGGTGTTCATTCATGAAAATATTAAGGAGGAAGATCTAGTCAACTTTGAAAAAATATCTTTCAGACTTACGGTATAGATTATGTAGCAGTAAGTTGTCATCGTCTTTCAACGTCGAACCACCGTGGTCATCAAACTATTCGATTTGTAATCGGGTGATAATGATTCGACCCTGGATACATCTTTTGTTTCCTATTGATTAAAGAATTTTTATTTGAATTAAAACATTTAAAAAGTTTAGTTAATAATTTTTTCTATTTTTATACAAAAATTTTTTATTCTCTTAATACTTGAATTATAATAATTTTTTTCTTAAAATTTATAAATATAACTTTAATGGATAATAGAAATTGAAATTATTTTTAACATCTTAAAATCAGTTTAAAATTTTTGAATTTTATTAGCAATTAGTGACGAATTATTTATTCTAATTAAGAAAATATTTAAGTCGAAAATTAAAACAGCAGTTGATAATGAAACAGAAAATATATATGCAAATTTTTCTGCCTTTAATAATTGAAAATAAATTATAGAAAGCAGGTGTTAAGTTAATCAATGCCAAGACAAATGGTTCAAAATTTTAATGATCGTTCAAATTTTAACGAAGACCAGAAAAGTGGTTTTTTTTAATAAACACAAGCATTTATTTTAACAAATGATTTCAATAATAACACAATGATTTCGAAATTTTCCAACATGGCCATAAATGACAGCTTGCAACGTTCAAGTTATTCCTCCAAAATGCAACACCCATCTTCTTGCTTATACTTATTTGTAATACTTATTTTTATAAACAAATTTAAAAAAATCTTATAAAGCGTGTGCAGAATTCTGCTTATTTAGTCAAACGTGATCGAGAAATAAATTCTCGAGGTGGTTGTCTTAAAATAGAATCAATAGTACACCATCACCAATTTTTAATAAAATGATACGGTGTGCTTGACACTCTGTCGAGCTTACCGTTGAAAGACCAATGTTTTGAATCCAAATGAAGTTTGTTTTCCAAAAGATTTCTTGAAGAAACATTGCTCTTATGATCAGTCATCATTCATCCATTGTGCAAGATGTCAAAACTTATTTTGTTTCCAATATTTTTACGATAATTACCATTTTGGTTCTTGTATTCAATTGAAAATTAATGAATATGAAATAATTTTCTAGAAGTATTGAATGTTTTTTATGTTTATAATTGACTGAAATAGTAATAAATATTAACTATAATTACTAGCATCACAACTTAATAATTATGTTTATAATTAACTTAAATGGTAATGAATATGCCAATGTTTTATGCATGAATTATAATTTAATTTTCAAATAGAAATTTGAATTATAATTTTCAACTTGAAAATTGTGATTCAAAATTCAGTTTCGAATAAAATTGAGTAACATTAATACTAATTGTAAATTTTAAATTTAATTTGGAATATTTTTTTAATTTAAAATCGCATTTACATTTATTATTTTTCTTCGCTGAAAAATTAAATAATAATTAACTAATCTATAAATAGTTTATTTAAATAAATTTGGAAGAAATTTGAGAGAAGTTGCATACCCTGATCTCCGCATATACCTTAGTGACCACGCTGTTTGGAGGCTGAAAAACGGTTACAGTTTGATAGTATATAATCCGTGCCAAAGGATAGACTTCTTTTTTTGGAAATTATTATATTCCTCTTTAATTTTTTCATGAAACAGCATCTTAAGGTATACTATCATCATATCATACCAAACTCAATTTTCCAATCCGTGCCCTCATCTTATAAGCTGCAAGAAGGGTACCTTACTAATTAATTAAGTATAAACTATTAACATAAAATATTCTTAGAACTCCCTATAAAAATCTGAATTCTCAATGAAGGACATGATCTAATATTTGCAATACTGGCTTTAAAGCAGATCCATAAACCATGCAGACATAATCCAATTGTGATAAGCGGTTTCCAAATTTTCAGAAACTATTCAAATTAGGCACCCCAAATTCTATGGAAAAATAAAACCACTTTTACCATCCGAATCAGAGGCGAAAATTAAATCGAAATAGTACATCAAAACGGATAAAAATCATTAGAGCTAGACGACAAGAAACAGTCAAACGAATTTCTTTATAATTTTCTTTAAAAGATTCTAGAAGATATTCGTTGGATTTTAAAATAAGATTTTACACCTGGGCGTTTATCTTGTTTGAGGTTCATTAAATATGCCTACATGGTTGTAATCATAAGCGGAATTTAATTATGGAAGACTTTGACTCGTGATCAGCCTTGCATAATTAATCCCATTTAGGGGGACGAAAAATAATCCTATTTATTGAAAGGAACACTACACAACAGATAACACTGATGGTAAAGCCAGAGGCGTTAACCTGGAAAATCGATCGTGGACCAACGAAATCAAAGAGGCTAAAAATAGCTCTTTAAATAGCCTAGGCGAGTGATAAATTTACGGCGACCTATGTAACATATGGGATGACGCTGTAGAACTGTAAATCTAGGCTCAGTTAAGCTGTCATGATGCAGGACAATGTAATGGATGGCAAAAGCGTCTGCAGCCACAAAATGCAGATTCTCTACTTAAGGGTTGTTACCAGTAGTTAGCTAAATTTCAATACGTAATTGTAGTTTCAGAAATTATGTGGTTTCCTGTAAAATCTGCTTACGAAATAAGTGTTAAATAATGAGAGTCATTTTTAACTCTGATATAATGGCGTGTTATTGGACTGAACTCAAGATATCTATCATAAATCATTGCTTGGAGAGTAACGAAAAATCGACATTCATTCGTTAATGTGTTTCTTTTTAAATTCATCCTAATAGTATTTTAGTTGGGAATGGGAGGGATTAATGAAAAAAATAATTAGATAATGTCAAAAAAAATCATTAAATTTATATGAAGATTTTTATGAAATGAGATTTTTACTTGTGTTTAAAACGAGGAAATATTTTTAAAAACTTAACATTGCTGTAAATTTAACTAAAAATTCGGGAATAAAATACCTTTTTACATTTAAATTTTATTTTTTTATGAATTTATAAAACAAATAGAAAATATTTCTAATAAAATTTGTACTCCATAGCACTCTATCTATTTCAATCCCACTATAAGGAAGCAGGAATTAATTTTCGTATTATGAAATATTTCTTTAATGCATGCGTCGAATCTAGAAAGACTGAATATCGATATCTTACTTTCCCAAATTTCGTAATTTAAACCCGATTTATTAATAGGTAGAAAAAGTTGCATTCATGAGATATGCGCGCACACATATACACGCACACACAGTAAAATATTAAAATAAGATATAAAAACACTTGAGCAAAAAAAAAAAACTACTTTAATTTGAAAGATTGTTCCACAGGGAGGGGAGAGGGGGTAGAACACCTCGTAATTGAGAATGAGAAGCTTTCAGCATGGTGGTTGGTTCTCGCCGTTCCTGTGGGTGCACGAAAAGTTGGGGGTCTAGCTCCTCCCATCGATGACGGGACGTACTTC
Organism: Argiope bruennichi; assembly: GCF_947563725.1. NCBI lineage: Eukaryota > Metazoa > Arthropoda > Arachnida > Araneae > Araneidae > Argiope > Argiope bruennichi. The sequence continues at coordinate 65,488,036 of NC_079162.1, read as the reverse complement.
TTTAGGGAAGGGCTGTACCGTGGCCGGTGACTGCCTTTAGGACTCAACCACAGTTTCCGGCAGTGTTGCTGTTACTGCGGTCCGGTCATTCAAGTTTTTCCGTTTGCCTTCCGGCAAGTCAGAGTAGACAATTTGCGATTAATTTGAGAGGTTGGTGCTATTAAAATCTTAAAAAATAAAAACTACTTTTTTCACCAAACTCTTATATTAACAAAGCTATATTGTCGTCAATGTTCATGGCTGCAAAAGACATTCAAGAGCTAGCTCAATTTTAATATTAAATGAAAGCAGTGGCGTGTAGAGGTTATAAGGCCTACTGAAGCAATCAAATTGTTGCCATGTACTGTATTATTCATACCAACTTTACAAATATCGAATAATAATAAACTATCGGAGAGTAAGCTAACCACAAGAATAAAAAGAAGTGCTATAACGAAATGTTAGGCAGACAGCTAGCTAGTTAGTTTGTGATTTTTTGGCGCAAGGGCCATATTTGGTCATGCTGCGCCAATAGTATGGTAGAAGTTACTTTTCTAATGGTATGGTGAATTATTTCACAGGCAGACAGCTAAGTTACCACTCGATACACAGTAGCTGCTCGTAAATGTGTAATCAGACGTAAAAAGTTTCCCTTCGTAATCTTTCCCTCTCCTCGTAAAAGCGTATGTTCCACGGCTGTTCCAAAAGAAACCAGATTAACCGCTTAACTGTTTTGTCCGATGCCATAAGTGCATCGATTTAACGAATTTTTATAGTTATGAGCGAAAAAATAAACCATTCATGACGATTCTAATTCAATATTAAAAAATTACTTCAAATACATAGATAAGTCAAGTATTCACTGGATTTCCATTTGAATCAAAATAAGAAAATATTCCCAAAATAGAAGGTGTCATCTTATTAGATAGTAAAGAAAATAAAACAAATGAAAAAGTTAACAGTTAATTAAAAAGATTCAATGAGTCTGAATTCAACAAAATCTCTACTGAAGTGACCAAATAAAGCATGAATCACATTTTCATTTTAAAATTTATTTTTCTTTTCATTATACCCTAGATCGACTGGAAAGCTAATAATACTGGGCGCTCCAAATGGTTATGTGATCAGTGTGAGACAGAATACGCAATGAACATGATTTCGAAGAACCAATCGGGAGGTGAGTTGCCGAGAGAAATTACGAATCACCTAACTTTAAACAGCAAGTTTCTTTTTTTTCTTTTTTTTTTAATCTTTCATTTAGGATGGACTGAAAAGGCAAATACTGAAAAACAAAGTGCAGTTGCACTTGAAACCTTTTAGCCATTCATCCATAGTGAAAAAGAAATAGCAATTGAATTTTTGAAAAACTTTCGACAGAAAAGATATTGAAACATATAGGTAGATGGGTTACGCAAAATTAAAAAAAAATCGCTAATTGAGACATTGATTCACATTTTTTGATTGATGCCCTTAAAACGTTGCTATTTTTTCCTTAGCAGAAAGCCTTTCAAAAATTCTATTTTGAAGAAATCTCTCGTTAATCCATTTATTAGCATTTTAAAACGTTTTTCTTCACCGTCACAAATAACCAAGTTTCAACTAGTATCTGTCATCATAGGAAGATAACAGAATTTTTGGAAGTTAAAATCAATGTTGATTTTTTTAATACTATATGTTTATTAGCATAATGAAGCATACAAATATTTCATTATTCATTTAGCAATGAGTTGCTAACATTTTATTTTGAGGAGACTGGTGAATACAACATAATACATGAATATAAAATGATTGAAGTGGCTTTAAAAATATAAAATCTATTACTTGAGATTGTAACAAAGAGTTTTCTATTAATCGATATCGAATCTCAGTCCCGAAGTGCATTTTATTATTTCTCTTCTCTTAAAGCAGTAAATCATTAAGAGTAGTTTTAAAGAGCAATAAATAATGTCTTAATCTTGGCAATCAAGATTTTTAAAAATAAATTGAAGCTTTGTTCATTAACGGAACAAGCGGTTTTGGCATTAAATTTACAACTTGAAGCCTGCAGGGCTTAGTAGAACTGGCGTTCCAGTGAATGATTCTTCAAAAATGGGCAAGTTAATGATGAAAGGAATACGCGATTTCAGCCCCTTTTCATCAATTATGAAACGTTCAAACATTATTCATAATAACAAAACATTTTCTTTGATCAAATATGTTTCCTAATATGTTGTTTGAAAAAAAATTAAAAGGACCTTTATCGAAAAAGATAAATAATTTGTATTACTAGGTGTTGCCAATCTTTTTCGTATTAAAACTTTGAAGATGGTTCAAGGGGGCTGTTATAACATTGTTCCGTTTCTTGTGAAAATAATGAAAGTTCTAGTTAGATGTCACCTTTTATTTTGAACACTTATTATTCCAATACATATAAAAAGAGAATTCCCAATTGAATTCTTATCTTTTAAATCTATTGCAACTTGACACAAGTTTAAATATTAAATGCTACAATTCAATGAAAATTATTGCTTTCCTTGATTCGCACTAATTTATTTGATAGTGAAGATTGTGGCCTGGCTGAAATGACTTTAAGACACAGGTTTGTCTTTTTGTGGTTTATTGGTAACATCCAACAAATTTAGACTAATTACAATTACAATTTAATTAAAACTTCATAGACCAAAGGCACATGATTACGCTATAATATTCAAGAAAATATTACTCCATAGCGTAGCAAGCCTAGAGAGCCGAGCTCACATTCCCCATAGTACAAGTTCACTTCTGCTAGAAAAGAAAATATACTAACATCAACAGTGTGACCACGTGGTATTTACATGATTGACAGCTGGTTCCGCCCAAGAAGACCACGTGGTTAACTGAATTCTTTACATTGAATGCACGAGTCTGACATAACAATTTCAAGAGTCTGACAGCACGAAATATTTTATAAAATTGCTCCAGATATAAGATAAGACACAAAATAGAGTTTTGATAATTTTCTTTCATTTCATTATATAATATTTTGAATTTTATATACCCATGTTTGGAGATCTTTCCTTTCAGGAATTTTGAAAATTCCAGGAAAAAAAATTTCATATCTTATTGATTTTTAAATATACTTCAATGGCCCCTCAAAACACATTAATTACCCAGAAATTAGTTTATTTGAGGATTATTTAATTTTAGAAAGTTTTTAGATGAAGAATGAGAAATAATTTGCCAAATTTCATTAGCCCTTTGCACTCTGGTATAGAGTCCAACTCGCCATTTTAAATGATGCATCTTTTTCTCAATCTTGTTTGTTAATTTTCAATTTTTAAGGACATTTTCAATAACTATATTTTTTAGCTTTGTAAGCATTATATTCTCGCTCTTATGACTTTTCATATTATTACTCTTCTGAGCGCAAAGGTTTAAAAGTTCTCCAATCCTTCTGAATCAACATTCTTACAGGTTTAAGGTAGGTAAGGTTGGTTTGTTGGCAAAATGTCCAATTTAAGACAAGCTGTGCCATTCACAGGTTTTTTAAAAGTTCTATCTACAGATTTAAGAGAGTAAAATAGTCTCTCATGAAATGTCTAATGCTGATATTCAACATATTTTTTATGCACACATTGTAACATGCGAATCAAATTTCATATCAATCAGTCCATTAGCTAAATGTATTTAATAGACTTCTCTCACACTTACCTGTGAGTGAGTTTGTTACAATGGCACAAGGGCCAGACTTAGCCATGCTGCCCCAATTTTATGGTTAAAGTAGCAGGCAGATAGTAGGATTTAAAACGTGAACAGAATCGAAAGTTAAAAAGTGATAATTTTAAAGTAATAAAAAAAGAACAAGGGCAAAATACGAGACATTTAAATAAAATGATAAAAGTTAATTGTTTTAAGAAATGCAAATATGTTCGGACTTTTCCCCCACTAAATTGCAGATGTTTGGAGACGATATATGAAAAAAATGTAACTGATAATGATTAAAATCAAGATATTCAGACAATATAAGGATTACCGTAAAATTAGCATTGCATGTAATGTAACCTTCATCAAGCGACAGATGTTTTGGGGTGAAACAGCACTATCTAGAGAGATGTTGTTAAGAAAAGTTCAGGCCTGTATCATTTTTGGTTGATCAGTGGTGCAAGTTGTGGAATTGAAATTGCTCTTAATGTTTAGAAGTTATGCCAGAACAGGAAAAAATAAAAACACTCGCTTGTTGAGTCTTACTTATTTAGATTTATTGAATGTATATTTATGCTTTTGTATAAGGTTAATTGTAGAAGTTTGATAATATGAATAAGGTGGGAAATAAATTTATTGATAGTGAAATAGTCTAGACTAATCAGACTGAGGAGGGATGGGGGAAAATGTTGTCCATTCAAACTATTACTTAACGATGGATCATGGCAGAACTGAATCTTGTAACAGAGTAAAAAGAGAAGCAACAGTAGTTAAATTTTATACCTCTATATTAGTAAGTTATTATCTTACACTTGCAACTAAGAAGATATGACTAAAAAATAATTGTAATGAATTTCCTTAATTGCAAACTTATTTAAAGTAAAGCATATTTTTTACTATCCCTTAATTTAAATAATATATAAACCACATTTGTTCCTTAACTTATTTTGGTTATTGCTCGAATTTCCGCACTAGATTATGGGATAATGAATATCAAGACTTGCATGAGATGGCTCTTCGTTAAAGCAGACGGGAGGCAATTGTTTCATGATCACAACATAAAATTCAAGGTTATATTTTACAGCACGTACAAACATTTATGCAATAGTAGAGATCAGTTACAAAATAGTCCAATTTCTATCGAACAGATATTTGAATATCTATTATCTTCAGATTGAAAACATTTTTTCAAATATTTTACTGTGTATGAAATTATATATCATCATAATTTTTACAAGTAATGAATGGGTTATATGAAAATGGCATGCGAAAAGCAGAAAAAATGAACTGTGGTATTTTCACCGAGATACATCGTCATGAACTTCTTTAATTGTAACGGTAATCTTGTGACGCTTACTAAAAATGGCAGAGTTTTGTCTCATATCAAGGCAACGCTTGTACATACATCATGAACGGATGCACCGATCAGCAGAAGAACGAAAATTTGCTTCCAGATGATAACTTCAGACCTTGTCCACAATACAGCTTCCTCTCACATCGATTATTTAAGACATGCCCTAACTGCTTCTCTCAAATAAAAAAAAAGATCCTGAAACGATCCACTATATCGCAACTAACTCCAATTGGGCAGAAAGGACACTGTAACATTCACCGTTTCCCAGTACTGATAAGACATTTACAGCCAGCTGTGTCGTCGCTGTTAATGACTAAACTCCTCGAGATAGCCAGAGGGTGGATCGTTTCACCTGGGTGGTCTCGCATCTGTTCATTAGCGACTACAGTGAAAGACCACATGTGGAATTCTTCCAAGAGGTATTGATAGTACCTACAAAGAGAAAGGGGTGTCCAACATCTGGATGCTAGATGTTTCTCTTTGTAAAGGACCTTCCCGCGACCCACTGGCACCGCTGAAAGAGCATATTGCTGAATTCCGATTGGCCGAAAGAGAACTCAAATGACCAATGTAAATTAATAGGCTTAGATTGTCGCCGAAATAAAGTGCGGAGATTTTTTTAAGAGAAAACGAACTGCAGGCGGACTGTTGGACTACGCCCACGAGTTCGGAGTCCGAGAACCAACTGAGTTTCATAAATGCCTTCGACTTTGACTGTTGTGTCTCCTACTACAGGTGTAAATATTCATTTAACCAAGATTAGAACAAGATGTTCTTTGTATATATACGGCTGTAAAATAAAGAATTGTCTGGAAATTCTGCTTCGTTATTCGATCAGTCTAGATCAAGACATTACAACACACTTTCTTCAGCAGCAGTGTAGACTCAGCAATGACATCAATTAAATCTACAAGAATTAGTTCAGTCAACTCAGTATTAAATCATCAATGGAAAACTGCCAAATAAATATTTCACCGCCATTTTTCAGTGAAAAGCTTAATAGGAAACTCCAGCAATACAAGAACTGCAACACAGATCCCACTAATGTCTTAACAAACTCCCCCCCCCCCCAACTGAAACTTCTAAATAACTAAAGACAATTTCAAATCAGTTTCCACAAGAAAAGCAACTAAGATTATTACAATTGAAAATTTTCGCATCAGCACTGAAAACTAGTATTCAATACTTCCAACCGAAACGGTAAATATCTTCAGACAACTGAACCAGAACCCTGAAACAATTGGCCTTGCAATTTGTGGTGCCGCACGGTCGTTGTCTATTTGTATGTTTAACGCAGTTATTAAGCTTGTGGCAACACCACCGTTTTCCATTACAAAAATCTCGCCGAAACATTCTCAAGGCACTCCGCAGCACTAGGCTCCTAGAGCATTCTTGTTTTATTAAGGTGAAATTTTAAGGTTCTTTTGTAATAAACTTGTTGTTGTTAAACTTTTGGCTCTTCATTTAATTTGAACAAGCCTAAACCAATTTACCTTACTTTTCACACCATAATAAATCAAAGCTAATTACAAACTCATTCTACAAGAAATTGCCCGTGGTCACCCCAGTGCAGAAAATAGATACTCGAAAGGCCATAGTCTAATCAGACCCCATACAGAAGAATTCCGGCAAGAAATCACAAAATTCCTATAGGTGAAGAAACAAGATTTCATTCTAAACAAAACACCTGAAGAAATCCCAATTAAAGTAGTGCTTAGAGGTCATTCGATCAATGAAAACATCGAATTTATAAAGACCTAGAAAAAATGTCAACATACAACGTATAAGTTAAATGAATTTTAGATTGAATGCCTTCTTCCCACTATACCTCATAGAAGTAAGAGAAGTTGGAAATTTCAAAAACATGTACAACATCAACCATCTTTGCTTTCTGTCAGTCAGAATAGAAACTTATAGAAATAGAAGAAACAATCTGCTAAAATTCTTCAGGATTCCAACGCTCAGCAAGGAACTGATGTATTAAACACAGTTGTATTAAATGCAACAGGCAACACATTATCAGAGACTGCCCCATCAAAGAAAGGATACCCATCCCAGTTTGTATCAACTGCAATATGTCAAGCCTCTTAGCCTCCTGGAAAAATTGTCTTCCAGGTAGTGTTCCACTGATGCTAGAGTTATGGAAAATGGTTCAACGTAGTTGCGGGACGTTGATTACTAATAGAAAGGATGTATCCCTAAATATTAAAAATATAAAACGACGGATGAGAAAGTTACTAAAACTTTTTTAAGTAGTAATAACACTAATTTATTATGCATATATTCAAAATATAAAATATTTATAGGTTATTGACTGATATTAAAATTGAAGTTGGAAATGTGCACAGAAGGCAAGATTCTGTGGAAAAAATACATCGTTTGTTGCTCTCCATAGTACAGTATAGTATAATAAAAATGTGGATGGAATTGATCTGGCCGATCAAAAGAGAAATTATTTTTTGAAGTCAAGAAATTCTTAAAAATTGTGGTACTCCTTTCTTCTGGACACAGCAGTAAACAAATATATATTTTGTAACTTCTAAAAGATAAGCCAGCTCCGGAAAATATGCAAATATTTTTATGATTTTAAGCTTGAATTAATTTCGAATATACAGGAATCATATTCAAATGAAAAGAGAAATATTTCAAGCCCATCCATCTCACCACATAGTCACTAAAGAAGAAAAATAGTTGGAAGTAAAAGAATTTGTGATACATGCAACAAAAATTGAATTAAAATTCCAACTAACTGGAGAGTGGGAAGAGAGTGCGAGTAATAAAAATTCGTTTTTGTAAAGCTTGCTTTTAAAAAGAAAAAAAATTCTGCTCCTCCACCCTTCTTTCCTAGACCAATGCAAAATTAAAGGAAATATACCTCTTATGGAATTCGCATAAATAATTGTAAAAAAAGGTGATGCATCGATAACGATACCTCTTCGATGATGTGGAATTAGTTTAACATACACTGATTTCGCATTTAATATACCAAAAAATACATGACAAAATCATAAATGCTGAAAAGTGTTTTAATTACTTCTGGGAGATGATATTCTTTGAAAAAGTATACCTAGATACAATACTTTTCAGTGATGCATCGAGTATTTAGTAAGAATTTAAAAAAAAAAAAAAACAGCAGTATTTCAAGATATAAACTCTGCATGGAACAATCAAAATTCATCTGCTCACATACAATGTATTCGAAACGATACTGTATTATCTTCTTAATTGTTAAAAGAATAATACATTGCGATCATATCTAAAAAGCTTATTTTAATATATCCAGCATTCCAATAGAGTTTATATATAAAAGTTCCTCGTTTTCTTTTGAGATTGCTGAAAAATTGTGATATTTTTATTTCTTTGAGCTTTAGCAATAGAAGGAACTTCAATTTATATAGTAATGTAGATATACAATAAAAGTTTAACAAAATACACAATTGGCCACAGTCTGGGATTAATCCTACTGGAAAGATAGAAGCTACTACTCATTGAATAACGAGATTACGTAATTATGAACCATGACCAAATGATGAGAGAGTACTTGAGTTGACACCCATATATCTCGAATTCCAGACAAATATGAGAGTATTTGAGCCATTGTACTTAAAATGTTCCTGTCACCTTATTCAGCTGCATTCGGTTGATTAGAGCTTTGAATTCTCACTCTAGTGGCGGGAAATCTAGCACTATGTCGATTCCCAATTTATAACTCGTAAAATTCTGGTTGCTAAGCCGATACAACTAATTGAACTACCATGATCTATGATTCGGCTAACCGTAAATAAAGTTTTATTTTCTTAGCACAATAATATAAACTAATAAAAATTTAAGAAGTATGAAACCGAAATATATCGTAAAAAAATTAAGAATATTTGTAAGTTAAATTTGCTTCTTCTTCAAACTAATTTCATAAATTGAAATTAATATAATAGTAAATTTTTTCGATTATTTTTCTTAAATTAAAATATAATGAAAAATTTTGAAGTAATCAATGATAACCTACTTTTAGGATAGAAATTTCACGGCTGTTATTAAAACAAAGCAATACAAAATGTCCATTTTCTTTTTTAAAAAAATGCTTACTTAACGCTAACAAATATTAAAATGAAAAGGATCTTCATTAGTAAAATGCTGCTGCTGCTGCACTTTTACCAAGGAAAAGAAAAATTTCTCAAATTTCCATTTTCTGTAAGGAAGCTCATATATATATATATTTTGGGTAATATATATATCTGTAAGGAAGCTCATATATATATATTTTGGGTAATATCAACTAGTATAATTAAATTAATGAATCATAAGCATATGTATATATAAGTTAAAATCTACCATACAAATTCATTGCAAATTTCATTTTTTAACACATGCCGATACTTCGGATGACTTGCTTTTTTTTTAATTCAACCTATGGTGGTGGTCCACTAATTGTTGTAGCTGTTAGATATTCTATTTTCCTGAAAATCATTCTTTTTATTGTTTCCAATTGTTGAGAAGCATTAATAAGTAGTATCTACTGTGGTGGAATGTAGATTATTATGATTCGTGCAGGAAGCAACAAGACTATGTTTTCGGAAACATTTAATAATCACATTCACACTTAACACAAACACAAGACATTCCCGCGCGCAGCTTAACAGATCAAAATATTATCTCATTATCATTACAATCGCAATGCACTGTGGGATGGTCAAATCAGGCATCGCCATCTAGCATCCAAAAGAGGAGATAAGAGTAATGAAATTCCTACATCCTCCCCGTACACCGCCGATGACCTTCTCGGCGAGGTGGTGTGATTTTGGATACTTTTCCCCTTAGATAGAAAAGCCATTTTTTTTTCACGAAATTATTGAGATGAAATACGAAATTAAACAAGGAAACTTGAGTATGAGGGAACAGCTACACACCTTCTCTTTGAACATACAAAAATATCAATAAAGTAGGCAGAACACAAATTATTTAAATCTCCATTATTTTTTAAGAATGCAATAATAACAATAATCGGGTAGGAAATAAATATTTTTTTCCGTTGCTGAAAATATATGTTCAAAACTACTTTATCCATTTATATTTTAGATGCAAGCAACACAGACAGAAATTAAATTCAAATTATTTCAATTGTTAATTTTAACTGCAAGTATATTGTAGCGAAAACTGTTCCTTTCGGCCAAGCACATCGTAGCTCAGTCGGCTCAACCAAGCACCTCATAGCTGAATGGGAGGTTGCGGGTTCGAACACAAGCGAGGCAATTTCAATTTACTTTATGTCAAAGTTATGTTAATTATGCATATTTAAGTTAATTATGCAAATTATGTTATTTATGTAAATTTAAATTCACCATTTTCTGTGAGCCGTCAAAGTCTGGAATGTTCCTTAAATGTATATAAGTAGTTTCTCGATCAGTTAGAATTTGTAATAAAATCTTGAGTGCGTTCATTTCCATTGGCCTTACTACATTCACCTGATCTACGCGACAGTTTGGTGGAGACGCCGGATACGACAACGACAACGGAAGAGTTACGCCAAAGCCGACGTATTCAAGGACTCGATCCTGAATTTGGTTTCCTACTGGATTCGACTAGACAATTAAGGAAAATGGTCGGAGGAGGAAAAGCCGATCAGAAATTTTCAGCTGGGGCCAGTTCTCCGAGTAACATTGCACCAGTTCCAATTTTGACCTACCAGCTCCCCAGAAGCCCTTATATATTCTCTGGAGACAACCAGGAAGATGATAACCCGTGGCTCAAGGATTTTGATAGAATTGCTAACTATAATCGCTGGGATGACCAAATGCCTAGCGAACGTCATCTCTTACTTAGCCGGAACAGTTCGACCATGGTTCGATAACAATAAAGACACTTTCACTGACTCACTTTTTTTCAGAATTCGCTGAAAAGCACATTTTGTGTGCAGCTGATATAAAGCGCCAGGCTAAAAGTTTGCTACTCACCCGCGCGCAGCGAATTAGTAAGTCATCTGAATCTTATATTCAAGATATTCTTTCCCTTTGCCGGAAAGTTAACTCTTCTATGGCTGAAGACGAGAAAGTAGCCCATCTCATGACGGGCATTGCAGAGGACTTGTACCAGATTTTATCGTCTCGGGAATATGAGACTACGTACTTTCTTAAAACGATGCCGCCACATAGAGAGCCTTCGCCGAGGACGCATCGTTCGATCATGATTTCAAAGGCTACCGGAAGTACAGGAGTACACAGAAAATGAAACTGAGCCACCACGTGATATTACATCTGTGATCCAGGAAGAGATTATGGAGGCGCTAGCACCAATTACAGGTGCAAGGATAGGCAAGATAACTCCACGACGTTCGGTTCCAACCAGGCCACAACCAAGGCGTGAAACCACCAACATACCCACTCCTCAACGTAGAACAGACTTATGGTAAACTGATAATAATGTGCCCCTCTGCTATCATTGCGGACACCCAGAACATGTGCTAAGGTACTGCCGGGAGAGACGTCGAATATTTCAAAACGCACGAGCCACTAGAACTATCAACCCTCGACGAGGTATGTATGCTGACTCCTTTGGTAGCTTCGACGATGACTACGCACAGCCTACTTCTTCCAGAATAAGAAGCAGTTCACCTTACCCAGGACGTTCCCTCAACTACCGAGAGTCGCAATTACCAGTACGCCGTTCCAGTCTTTCTCTACCCTGACTCGGTGTGGAAAACTAACTCGGGCGACCTATACAGGAGGCAAGGCTGCAGTGGAAGAAAATCCTCCGACGTACACCACAGGCAAGTTAAAAGAGAACACCTATATCCTCGTAAATGGACAGTGTGTTAAAGCCCTCGTTGATTCTGGTGTCGATTATTCCTTCATATCCGCATATCCGAAGAATTACGCCGACGGTTGAATGCCCCTATGTTTATTAAGAATGGGCCTATACTGAAAACTGCTTGTGGTAAAACTGTAGCCGCCTCTGGACACTGTGTATTAAAAATGGACTTGAACGGGACAGTGAAGCCGTTTGAATTTCTTGCGTTTCCTCAGTGTAGCCATCAAATGATACTTGACTGGGACTTTTTCCGTGGCACCGATGCCGTTATCGATTGTGGAAACCAAGAATTCCAACTTGCCGAAATCCTTCCATACAACTCGGGTTCAAAGGAATCCGATTGCTGTTTGATTGCCGCATCGGATTATTTAATTGAATCTAACTCAACAAGAAAAATATGTGCTTTGAATTCGCAAGTGCAGGAAGCAGATGGAGCTATGATTGTTGGTAGTATAATTATGAGGTAAGAAAAGGAGTTATCTATACCAGCCTCGATTGTCGACATTGAGAATGGCTATTGTAAAGTGTGGAAAACTAACTGTTCCCGACGAACTAAATTGATTCCGAAAAGGATGAATATAGGGTGCTTAATGACAATAGCTATCTGCTCCATGAGTGATAAAGGACAAGAAAGTTCACAGGGACCCAAATCCAGAAAAAGAGTAACACGAGAAAAGTTAAAAGAAATTCTCGATTCTGATCTAACAAATACTGAAAAAGACGAGCTATTGAGTCGAAGAGTTTAGTGACATTTTTGACTTTAAGGGGACATTAAGAAAATCTGGATGCAGTTCCGTGAGACACAAGATCGGTACAGGTGACAACACACCAATCAGGCAAAGACCGTACCGTGTATCAGCCATTGTAAGACACGCGATAGTTGAGGAGGTGCACGAATGCTAAAGGAAGACGTGATGCAGCCGTCAGATAGTCCATGGTCATCTCCAGTCGTCATTGTGAAGAAAAATGGTGAATGGCGATTTTGTGTCGATTATAGAAGATTGAACAAGATAACCAAAAAGGAAGTATATCCATTACCTCGTATCGATGACGCCTTGGACTGTCTAACCGGTGCAAAGATTTTCTCTATGGTGAATCTGAAGTCAGGCTATTGGAAAATAGAGGTTGACGGCAAAGATAGAGAAAAGACAGCCTGCGTGACATCAGATGGTCTTTATGAATTTAAAGTCATGCCATTTGGGCTATGCAACGCCCCTGCTACTTTCGAACGGATGATGGACACACTACTAAGGGGCTTAAAGTGGAATATTTGTCTTTGCTATTTAGACGATATCATCGTGTACGCACCGAATTTCTAAGAACATAAAATACGTTTGAGGAAAGTTCTGAAGTTTATCCAGGGAGTGGTATTGACACTAAATTCGAAGAAATGTTCATTTGGCAAAAATAAGCTAACGATACTGGGACACCTAGTTGATCAAGATGGAATCTATCCCGATCCACAGAAAATAGTAGCCATAGCAAAATTCCCTACCCCAGAAAATATCGCCGATGTTCGAAGTTTTCTGGGACTATGCTCATACTATCGACGATTCATCAAAAATTTCGCTGATATCGCGAAACCCCTGCATGACTTATTGAAGAAAGACGTAAAACTTTCCTGGAATTCGTCACAGAGGGTATCTTTTTCGACACTCAAAAAATTACTGACCGGCGGCTCCGTTCTGGGACATTTTATTCCGGAAACAAGGATGCACTCGGACGCTAGTGGGTATGGAATCGGCGCAGTGCTGATGCAGATCCAGGATGGCACCGAAAGACCCATAGCCTATGCATCTAGGTCCCTAACTGCAGCTGAAAGAAACTATTCTACAACCGAAAAGGAATGCCTTGCCGTGATCTGGGCGATCAGTAAATTCAGGCCGTATCTCTATGGAAAACCTTTCCCAGTAGTTACGGATCACCACTCTTTGTGTTGGTTGGTCAAAGTTAAGGATCCGTCGGGAAGACTGGCTCTGTGAGCTCTCAGGTTACAAGAACGCGACATCAATATTACGTACAGGAGCGGCCGCAAACATTTTGATGCGGATTCTCTGTCAAGTAAGCCCCTCGTTGAACCAACAACTGAGAGCGATGATGAAATCCCCTTTCTTGTAGCTATTGCAGATTACGCAGAAGAGCAACGAAAGTATAAACAATTGAAGTTCATCATAGCAATCCTCATGAGAGGTGAAGCTTACCAAAGTTATCAAATGAGAAGTGGTATACTGTATAAAAGAAACCATGATCCGATGCGACATCAATGGATTTTGGTGGTACCAAAGCATTTTCGTAGCGATGTCCTAAGAAGTCTTCACGATGCTCCTACCGCCAGTCATCTCGGTTTTGCCAAAACGTATGACAGAATAAAAAATACTTTTGGCCAGGGTTATATGGGAGCGTACGTCGATATGCATCACACTGTCGAGAATGCCGAAGACGAAAATCACCACCACAATTTCCACCGGGGAAGCTTCATCCAATAAAACCCCCCGACATACCGTTTGACAAAATTGGAAAAGATCTACTTGGACGCTTTCCAGTTACCCGAAATGGGAATAGGTGGATTATTGTTTGCACGGATTACCTAACCAGATTCACAGTCACAAAGGCAGTAAGTACGAAGCGCTGAGGTCGCTTCGTACTTCGGAAATTGCTAAATTCATAGTTGAAGAAATTGTACTGAAGCACGGAGCTCCCAAGGAAATGATAAGTGATCGAGAACGTACCTTTTTAGCCAACATTGTTAAAGACATCAATCAGTTATGCCAGACGTAGAATCTTCTAACAACCGCCTACCATCCACAGACCAATGGGTTGACAGAAAGATTCAACAGGACATTGGCAGACATGCTATCTATGTACGTAAACGTTGAACAAAGAAATTGAGATACCATTTTACCCTTTGTGATTTTTGCCTACAATTCAGCAAAACAAGACACCACGGGATTTAGTCCATTCTTTCTTGTTCATGGTAGAGAAATCCAGAGGCCTCTTGAAGTAATTTCCCCGTCTAATGCCGAAAATTCCGACGACAGTTATGTGCATCATCTGATTACCAAGGCTGAAGAAACTAGGCAGCTTTCAAAACTCCACATCCGCGACGCACAGATAAGCGCCGATATGATGAGAGACATTGACCTGTCAGCTACAATATCGGGGATTTAGTCTGGGTGTTCACCCCGGTACGAAAGGTGGGATTATCCGAAAAGCTCTTAAGGCACTACTTCGGACCTTATCGAGTAACACGACGACTACCTGACGGGACGTATAAAGTAGAAAGTATGGAACGAAATAGAGGGCGTCGGAGTTCAAAAGACGTCGTCCATGTACTACGATTAAAACCCATCTTGATCCAAGAAAATTTGTTCATGGAGGGATACCTGATATTTCCAAGCGACCTGTTACTAGGAGCAACACCAGATTGCAGTGGGGCGCTACTTCCTTCTAAGGAGGGGGAAATGTAGCGAAAATCGTTCCTTTCGACCAAGCACATCGTAGCTCAGTCGGCTCAACCAAGCACCTCATAGCTGAGTGGGAGGTTACGGGTTCGAACACAAGCAAGGCAAATTGCCCCCCAAAAAATTGATTTTTAATTTCAATTTACTTTATGTCAAAGTTATGTTAATTATGCGTATTTAAGTTAATTATGCAAATCTATGTTATTTATGTAAATTTAAATTCCCCATTTTCTGAGAGACGTCAAAGTCTCGAATGTTCCTTAAATGTATGTAAGTAGTTTCTCGATCAGTTAGAATTTGTAATAAAATCTTGAGTGCGTTCATTTCCATTGGCCTTACTACATTCATCTCGTCTACGCGACAATATATACACACTTAATAAAAAAAAGCAGATATAACAAATAATTGCTATTAAATTTGCGAAGTACTGAAAAAGAATTAGCTTTAAGAATTCTTAACCATAAAAATAACATTCTGAGAATCGGAGATAAAATTGCACATTTTATACGATTAAAAATGGCATATGATGAATCATTACTCTCAAAATAAAATAAATCTAACAGCACAGTTGTTACATAATACCAAAATACCATGCAGCTGCAAAAAAAGAAAACATTCAGTACTTGTTTAGAATAATCGCTTTGGGAGCGACTGAGATTATGAATACTTAATGAGATTTGGCGCGTCGCTCAAGGGCACATAAAATGGTATCAGAAAACGAGAACAGACAATTTCGGTTTCGGTTCGCAAACTTCCGGACCAAGAAATATATCAAGTACGATAAATTAATTCGTGCGTAAATAAAATACAGAAATACAACAACTTGAAAATCGACATATAGAATACCTTAATATTTAAAAGATATTTTCTTACGCACTTTCAATGATTGAGATCAAATAAAACAATACAGATATTTCAATATATAAACTTGCAACAATGGATATGCTATGAAAACATAAGTAACTTAGAAATTATTAAATAGTAAATGGTATAAAACATTCCACAGAAGCCGAAGAATATTGGTGTATTCATTCAATTCTTGTTCCTTCAAAACATGAAGGAATATTGTATTTCAACGAACCAAATGCTGGATGCTGTTGAAGTTTTAAAAAAATGCACAAGTGTTATGACACTTGTCTGGGAACAGGTGCGGACAGGAATGAGAAAAATAAACTTTTCAGTGCTGTAAATTTGAAAAACACACACTTTCTTCACTGGATTGAAATGCAGAATTTTGCTAGAGATACACAAATAATAAATTATACTCGGTACAGGGGTCGACGTCCCGTAAAAGTTAGGATTTAAAACTGAATACTGGAGTATTCCTTGGGATATCAACGATTCAAGGATGGCAGACGCTGATTTATTTTGAGGACTGGATGTCAGTGTGTTGAAATTATACAGGAAATCTTATACATTCATTAGAAAATGCATGATTTGAATTCAAACGCAAACGTGTTAGAACATCTTCAAATTTTATCCATGCAAACGTTATAGCTGCAAGTTTCTGGAAGAAGAACATGAAATTGTGATATGGGGAAGAAGAACGCATATGCAAATTGTTATTAAGATAAAAGACACTGACCCGAGTGTGCAAGTGTAAATCACGGTAGAAACGTAACGAAAGATGTTGCCTTTCATAAATCAAGAAAAGGCTGATATGCACTTCATCTACGGAACTGCAAATGGGAATAGTGCAGAGGCACGACGATTGTACGGAGAAAAGTTTCCCAACAGGCGGTTGCCCAATGATAAAACATTTGTGCGCTTGCACAGACAGTTGTGTAAGACAGGATCCTTTTTTGGTGCACGTTCAAATGCAGGCTGTGCGAAGTCTAACAGAACGGTTGCTGTGGAAGAAAAAATTCTGGATATGGTGGCTGATCATCCAAATACAAGCACGCGAGCAGTGGATAGTCAAATTGAAGTATCACCCTCCACGACATGGCGAGTACTAAAGGATGAAAGTATGCATCCTTTTCATGTCCAACGAGTCCAGAAACTGACTCGAAAGGATTTTTTCGTCGAATGGATTTTGCTCGCTGGTATCTGCAGAAGAACACCCTAAATCCCGATTTTGGTGCAACTGTGCTTTTTACAGATGAATGTACATTTACACGTGAGGGTACATTTAACACCCACAATTCCCACCAATGGGCAGATGTAAATCCACATCCATCTTCTACACATGCATATCAGCGACGATTTTCCATAAAATTTTGGGCAGGAATAATTGGCGACCATCTACTTGAACCTTATCTTCTGTCAGAACGCCTGGATGGGAAAAAAAATATCTTGCCTTTCTACAACAGTTGCTGCCAGAAATGATGACAGATGTTCCCCCTCGTATCCGGCGAGTAATGTGGTTCCAGCAGGATGGAACACCAGCTCATTATGCGCCAGAGGTGCGAAATTATCTAAACGCAACCTTTGTACAAACAGAAGTATATTTTGAAAAACCTAGTTTACTTTTGAATCTGAAATGTATTTCTTCCAGTTAATTGGCTACCATATAAGAGTTTGGAAGAGAGAAAACGAGTGAAATAATCTCGCATGACGAAGTAGGAATTCGATAGTTTAAATTAGAAAAAGACAGGGAGATATTAATCCTTTGCGGTCGTATGTCCACTCGCAGCTACCAAAGCATTTTTACCGTTCCGACCATCGTTTTCGGATAGAAAGGAAAAACTTAATGGCAGATTACATATATTGCGGCATTGCCAAGACGTCAAGAGTAAAAATTGTGTTGTTTGTTCCAACAGAAAAATCAAGGGCCGAAGATGCCAAAAGAATTATTTTTGCGAAACTTGTCATCGAAAACCAGGACTTCACATTGGAGGCCGTTTTGAAATATAATACATGATCGCGAATTATAAACAGTAATTTTTACAATAAAACATTTCATTAAAACATATTACTGTGTTTACAATATCGAAGTTTTCAAAAGAATGAATAGATTGTGTCTTTCCTTCATAATCTTGCATACTATGTATCACTGCTCGCTCAGCGAAAATTTATTCCTTCCAGAACGACACCTACATCCGAATTTAATTCGATCGCAAAGGGTTCAATACTTTGCTCCAAAAAGAACAACACATGGCTCAAATAGGGAGAAGGAACTAGAATGTTTACAGAATGTCTTGAAGAAAATTTGTTTAGAGTATTTCATGCTTGCTTAGCACCATTTAATGAGATTTATTAATACAACCCAACTAAAAGAATGCGTCATTAAATAAGAACTTTATAATGATTAAGCATAGAAAAGGCAACATGAAGAATATGCCTTAAGTTATTGATTCTTCATAGTGAGGATGAATAAACATATTAAAATATTTTATTATTCGGATTCTAATATTTTGTACTATTCGTTTCAGTATCTTGAGACGATTACTTTTCAACGATTCTATTTCATTAAGGGGTGAGACGTAGAAGGATTAAGCTCATTTCTGGAATTCTTCGATTTTGATTTCCGCCCTATTAGATACTTTTTCGTTCAATTTTTTTCACGTTTATGCGAGTATAATGTTGTTTTTGGCCTTATTATTTTATTTTAATTCAGTCCACAAGTAATCCAAGTTTACTTTGGATGGAAATGGAAACATCTCCTCCTCTAAATGGAAACATCTCCTCCTTGCATCTTTCCTCTCACCCTTATTTTGACGAAGTAAACCCATCCCAACACATGCGCAAAAGCGCGAAGGGTTTTAGAATCCGTTGGCAAACAATGTTAGTAATTTATTTCGCATAACAAAGATTTATAATATGCTGTATTTCTTTGAAACCCAACAACTGGTTTTTAGGGTTTTTTAAAAACTATAAACTTTTATTATCCATACATTTTTATCAAATTACAGCAAACGTTTATCAAATTACAATTAAAAATTTAAAAAGAACAATGAAAGAAAACTATAAATCGGGAATATTATCTCGTAATAAAATATTTCTAACAATTATTCAAAATGTAAATTATTTAAAGAATTTTGTGCAACATTTTTGAAATAGAATGTGAGAAATTATACGTGAAGGTCGTCCTTAAAAAGGAAATAATAATTCACCGTTAACAAACGAAAAAAAAGGCTTCATGAATACATCATATTCTTTTCCTATCAAATGGTACAGTCATATGGTACAGAAAAAAAGAAATACCCAATCTTTATTCATCAATTATAAAAAAAAAAGTATCATTTGAAAGGAATTAATGTATTCTTAAAGATTTATAAATTAAAATTTTCATAAGAAACATCTTCATATTTAATAAGGAGCAAACTTCAACATTTCCAATATGAACACTCATTTTTCCCAAATTTCAAGACTACATCAAAAGTTCTTCCCAGAAACAAGATTTCAGTACACTAGGTGTAATCGTTTCGAAATTATGAGCCTACAAAATTTTGACCTTCTAATGTTAAAATAAAATTTTGAACATTTATTTATATGTTAAAAAAAGGGCGTTATTAACCTAAACTCTTCTTGTTATGAAAATACAAGATATTCTACGCATTTTGAACATATAATATTAAGAAAGTAAGTTTTAATATGACAAAAAAAAATGCTGAATTAAAGTTTAAAAAAATTTAATGCCAGCATACTTACGTTCAGGCATAATTAGAAATACAAGATCATTTTAAGGGCGCATGCAAAATTTCAGTTCCTTCCTACGAGTAGTCCGTTACATTAATTTTGCTCCTTTGCCTCTATCATGATACACTTACGGATGCATACACAAGTCCCAAAATGTCGATAGCATTTTATGTGGCATTCAGGTACAGTTGATCACGAATTTCGTGACTCAAATATGATTTGTGATACAAAAATATATTTAAAAAATACCGTCAGTGGCAAAAAATATGAAGTAAAAAAAAGCTTTTCATTGCCGTAGTATTTTATGAATAGACTTTGGTTTTAAGTGTGGAAAAGGGTCTTTGTCCTAATGGCAAAGCTAGAAATTATGGCAAAGTTAGAAAGCTAGTCGGCTCATATAATGTTACTGTTGGTAATCAGTCGTGGGATCATTATGAAAAGTGCCGTAAGGTAGCAGATGAATTCAGATGCCATTGAGCTCACGATATAAGTGTATTTATATAGACGAAAAGACAATGGAAAGAGGTATACGGAGATGGCTATAGATGACCAAACATGCCCTAATATTCTACAAAATATTCATTTTTAAGTTTTCTTTTGAACCTTATTACGTTTTATTCAAGACGAATAAACAAAGTTGTTTCGAAAACCTGTTCTCTGTTATTTCTCCAACAGTTACGAACAGAATACAAGAAATTAATTTTAAAAAATGAGAATTTTATTTTCTAATAAATAATCTGTAGGATTGCAACTATTTAATTTTACAAATATACTGTCCAAATTATTTCTTCTTATAACTAATGCATAGCGAATTCTGTATTTTGTAACAAGACAAAATCCATTTGTGTTTAAATTTATAGACGTTAATGTACTAAATATTTATTATAGAAGTCTCAAAATTTATAAAAATTCAAGATTAAAGATTTATTAAATAACGCATTTATTATTAACACCTCGGATACAAAATGCATTTTAGATTTATTCACTATAGATGCGAAATTGAATTTCTAAAAATATTGATGATTATCGAAGTATAGATTAATATTTTACCGCTATTTTTACTTACCTCTATTTTTGTATGTATGAAATTACGCAGTTTTAGCTTAATATTATAATGAAGGGTAGAAATGGATCAAATAAAGCTTTAAAATAATAAATTTTAGTTCATTTGAATGTCCAAATGAACCAATTTCTTGGAAAATAAAATTTTTCAAGAATTTATCTTTTAATAATCAAAAATAATTTATAAAAATTTACTCAGAATTTCGCACATAATTAGTTATGTTAATGGTCTTCTTAAAGATACGATAATTACAAAAGAAGACAAGAGATTATAAGCGATTTTTTTTATTATAAAAAAGTCGCAGTCATTTTGTATTTGGCATCAATTGTATGAACCATCATGATTTGCCAAATAATTTTATTACAGTGCATTAAAGTGTTATTCTTATATACTTTTAAAAAGAATTTTAAACTTTTAAGAACGAATGCAAAAATTGCATGTAACTCAAAAATTACACATTTTTACACATATTTTGGAAGCTCTGATGTCTAAGTTCCCAGCAAACCATGCTATAAACCTTTTAGTATCCAACATTGGAAAGTATTCGTAGAATTGTTTGCCGGGCTTAAGAGGAATTGAACACAGCGACTGCACAAGTTGACGAGGACGCCTGGACTTGATCCTCTAAATTTAAGCAAAGGGGAAAGAATTTTTCTAATTCTTCATAAAAGAAAATCCCTTGTTAAAGGATATTTTCGTTTTCCTCTAACAAAGGATTCGTTTAACTTCATTCTAACTTCGTTTTCCTCTTTCAGTAAATTGAATTCTTATTCAAAAAATAAAATAATATCAGCATGCAACACAATGAGAAAATTATCATTCAGGCCGTGTAGGGTATTTCATTAAAATTAATGTAAGACAGAGGGTATCAATAATTGATTGGAAAAAAAACACTTTATAAAGATTCTGTAGTTTTGACAAAAAAAATTGAATGTAGAATGAAGTCGATGATTTTTATCATTTTCTGAAATATTTTATGTACTACAGAAAACATTTATTTCTCGAAGAATGAAATGAAATGTTTAACAAAAGTCACGTCTTTCCCAAAAATTTCAGCTCTTTCAATATTTTTCATCGCACGTAACAGAAAACAAAAGAACGCAGAAGAAAAATTGGAAATCATGTTCAAAAAGTAACTTTTTTTTTCCTCTAGAGAAACCAGAAGGAATCCCTTGAAAAAACACTTAAGAAAACGGCCAGGAACTATATTTACTCAGTAAAAAACAATCGCAGTACATACCGAGCACTTTAAAATTCTGGACTTGAAGATTTTATATTTTAAATTATAGTAAGAAATGATTCACTAAATGTATGGTATTTTCAAAATTTAAAATGTTCAGAGATACGCTTCAGTTTCTCAAAAGTAGAAAATGTTATCTAGAAAAGCAATAAAACCAATGAATCTGTATCAAACATCGCATTTTCATGCAGAAATAACACACTGAAGTCCGAATGTTAAAATAAACCTAATTAATAACTCAATAATTAGTGTGAATGAAAATATGTTTTCAACTTGACAGTGACAAAATTTTTCTATATTATATATATATATATATATATATTGCATATGGACCAATTTTCTTGTATATTTAAAATTTTTATCATCTTTATAAACCATGCTATAATCATATGGCTTCTGTTGAAATAGATATGAAAAACTAAATTAATATTACTACTGAATGCAATAAATATTTAAAAATTAAATTTCATCATGGAAGACAATTGTTACTCGAATGTGTTCACAATTTTTATAATAATACTATTAAAATTCTAACTTTTTAAAGAAATCTGGGCAAACAATTTCGGAAATTTATTAAAAAAAATTAAAGTGCCATTCACAATTTTACTTTCGCTTTATTCAACCTTTTATTGTTGTCCAGCTTTTTGTTAATATGTAGAATCAGATTTTAGACAAAGCAACTCCGCTACAAAACATTATAAATTTTCCAAAATAAATGGAATTTCCCAAGTATCTCTGATAAAGGATTAGAGAGCATATTGAAAGAATTTAAAAACTTCTTTAAACATGACAAATAAGAAATAATCGTGCTAATATTTAAATAAACTAAAGAGTATTCGAAATGTTTTGAAAACATTACAAAATTATGTAAAAAATAACCAAAAGCCATGTTGTTTTCTTAATGCCTCGAATTACACAGAGGGTTCCTGACGTTTTGTTTCACAGCATTGTTTATTTTCAGAATCTGACAAAGGATACTGAATATGGACCGATGAGGATTGTACAAGGAGTTTTCATTCAGTAGTCATGTCATCCGATCTTCAAATATAACTCCACATTATACATGAGAAAATCGATAGGAGATTGGTTTAAAGGATTTCTTGTATCAAAATTCAGGATTTAAAGCAGCGCATTTCAGCTGCTGTTTAATTTATAACTCCTCGAATGCTTGGTATGAAATCGAGTATCACTTGTTTGGATTTGAAATTACAGGAGCAAAAGATATCTTTGGTTAAGCTGCATCAAACATATGACGGAAAAACTAGACGTTTCCTTACGTGAAAGATCTTGCCGTCAAAAAATGGAATTGCACTGACAGCAGAAGGCGTAGGGGTACGTAAAATTGGAGAAACACCATGATTCGGCTCTCCGTACCAACCAACAGAAGTTAAGCCCTTGAGGGCACCTATATGTTCAGAGTCACCACAAAAAGCGATGACTACTCTTTACTTCAGGTCCTCCAAAGAATGACTCTTTCGTTTGATCCTTAACAGATCAACTATATGAGTAACTACAAAAGAACCCGAGACAATCGTGCACTACACGTATAAACCAGAGAAGGATTTTGACAACATTACGGCAAAAGGAGCAAAATTGTTTTGAAAATACTATCTAATACTTGATGTATAAGGCAGGCCTAATAGCTCCAGGTGTCCCTCACGAATGCATTTTTCATCATTTGTTAGGAAATAGTGAAATGAGTTGGATATCTGTTCCAATTGCGAAGATGTCCAGAGTTGCCTTCGTGCTATGACGTGTTTTACTGCTTCCATATATATTTTATTGTTTTACTGTAAAGTTGCTGCTCTGTTCTTTTGACAGGTGATGCGTGATTATTTTATTCTAATCGACAGCCGTAAAGGCTGTCAGGGCTCTTGCATATATCGGGTAGATATATGCAAGAGCCCTGAAATCTGAATGCTTTATTAAGATACAACTAGTTTACTTTTGATATTTTAACTTAAAATATTTGGGGTTCGGCATAGGGAGAAATTTTACGGCTGAATTTTTTATTTTGTAAAGCAGCATGTGAATTTGATATGGAAGGATTCAAGACCAAACGAAAGTGTCTGCAAACGTCTTTCACCATGTGTGCTAATGGATTAGAAGTCGGAGAATAAGTTTCAGAATTTTCTGCAAGCAATGGTCCCTGAGTCGAAGGCAGCTATAGTCATCGAGAACTTGCTATTAACAACGACAAATTATCAAAAAGCAGTGGAACTTCTGAAGGAACGTTTCGAACATGAATACCTTTTGGTACAAGTTTACGTTCGAGAATTACTATGTATGGTAACGAATAATGTCACGTCTGAAAGAGCTACAACCAACCTCAAGGCTTTATATGATGAAGTCGTGGGAAAGCTGCAAGCCTTGGAAAGCTTGGTAAGAATTCAACAAAAGTATAGAGATTTTCTGATACCTTTGGTTGAATCTTGTCTTCCCGAAGATGTCCTCATAACTTGAGAAAGAAATCGGGTGAGAGGGGATGACAGTGGCTCACTGGAAAACTTGATCTTCTTGAAGAAAGAAGTTATTGGCAAGGAAATGATCGAGCTGGCTCGAACCGGATTTGGGATTAACCGAGGGGAAAAAAACGAGGTGAACAAGGCTGTGACTCCCTAATTGCCTTCAGCTGCTGCTTTGGCAAATGCAACGAATTCAGGTAGGAGGAATTTTGATTGTCTTTTCTGTGATGAGAAGCATCCCAGCGAGGTCTGTTATATGGCTAGCAAATTGATTTTTGAAGATTTTATCTGGAAAAGAGGCATGTTTTCTTGTTTACGTTTAAGGCACGTGTCCCGAAATTTTAAATTAAAATTTCAGAGATTTGCAGATACTCGAGATACTGGTGTCAAGAAAGCTGCCGATACCTCCATAAATCCTCACTCAGTTTCTTATGTTCCTCAACACCGAGCTGAAATTCCGTGCGTTTCTGATGCTTCTGTGTATCCTTGCTGAGTTTTAGATGTTGCGGTTGGTCTACAACATCCAGCTGATCCTCCTCACGATACTACAGTTACTAAAAGTGGTTGCCTCGTAAATGAACCCCCGAGGGTTTGAGCCTTCCTTCTTTAGCTTAAAAGGTGGGAGGATGTTAGGAAATAGTGAAGTGAAATGAGTTGGATACCTGTTCTAATTGCGAAGCTGTCTAGCATTGCCTTAGTGCAATGACATGTTTTAACGCTTTTATAAATATCTTGTTGTTTTACTATAAAGTTGCTGATCTGTTCTTTTGGAAGGTGTTGCGTGATTCCTTTAATCTAATCGACAGACGTAAAGGTATCTAGCAGATGCAAGAGCCGCTGAAAGCTTTATTTAGATGCAACTAGTTACTTTTGAGATTTTAACTTAAAATCATTTACTCATAATACATTATCAAAATTTGCTTTTGTAAACAAAATTTTATGTAAATTATACAAAAATATAGAATCAATTTAAGTAATTGGTGCCGTTCTAGAGCGTTAATGTAATTTGCATTTTTAATTTTATTTCCAATTTAATTTGGAAACAGTCTTTGGCCATGGGTATGTATTTTGTTTAATACAGTGAATGAAAATATATCGTTTTCTTGTCTTTCCCTTACACAATGGTTTCATTCAATCAACATTTTATAAATATGCTATGTGTGTGATGAAATTTTTGCATTCCATAATTCCCGCTTTCATGTAAATGTAGTGCCACACGGTGATCGTCTATTTTATTGTTTCAACGAATTTGTTAAGCTTGTGGCAACACCAGTTTTTTTCTATTATAAAAGCTCGCACCAACATTTTCAAGGTACTCCACAGCTGCAGGCTCCTGGAGTATTTAAAAAAATATTGATTTTTAAGGTTTTATTTATAAACTTGTTTAAACTTTTCGCTTTTCCTTCAATTGAACACTCTGTAGACACTTTGCTTTAATTTTCACACCATAATGTAACAATGAAGCATTAACATACATAATTGAACATTGTTATATGCATTTTTTCCAGTTACTGTCAATCCTTAGTTTTAAGGAAAAGTAAACTTTTGTACTTCACTCCTAGTGAATATCAGGATTCATGCACCGACGTCAAGATAAGGTATTATTTCGTTTAATTGATATTATTGACAAACCAGTATTTCTTGAGTAATGAACACTCTATTATATATGTTGATCAATATCAGGTTTGATACGCTCCTTTCTGATAGTGGTAATGTAAACGAAACATGATAAATATCAAAACGTTTCCTAATTTGCCTTTAAATATTTATGAGGTGATATCAATTGCCAAAGTATTGAAGTCCCAGTGATTCATTATTTAAATCCATTCCACCAACATTTTGAGAATGGCTATAGAAAATATCTTGCATACATCATACTAAAACGTGTTTAACCCTCTTATCGGCGGCGTTCAGATTGCTATACTTACCAAAAGTGGCAGGTCTGAATAACAGGTTTATTCTTAAAAGTGTCATGACTTTGACAAGGGGATTGCTTTCCCCTTTTGCGGTCTGTTCAGCGCTGCTGGGTCTGAGTCATTAGCAGACCACATGGTGTGAGTGGCAGGTGTTGCTTATCGCGATTTTTAAGAGCATTTTCTTCTAGTGGTTGGGAAGAGAGTGACAATAACAAATTGAAAATGCAGAAAGTGTGATTGTTTTTTTAGAGGTTTTCGATTATTTCATAAAACATACCATAAAATTTGTGTTAGGAATAAATTATAGTTATGTTTAATTTGATAGGCATCTAATTTTTATAAATTGAAAATGTTTGTCTAATATTTTTTTTTATTGTAATATGTTTCAAAATATTTAATCCCCTCTTACTGTGAAATTATTTCTCGAAATTACGTACAAACGATTTAATTCTTGAAAAAAAATTCCTTTCAGCGCATTTCCAATGTATTTTAATATTTTAAAGCATTAATTGCGATAAATAACATCAAATTATAATTTTGCTTCTTCAGTATTTAGAAAATAATTATATAATTATGGAATTTCATACGATATTTCATTTTCCAAGATATCGATTTTTAATGTTTATCTACATGATTAAAATTTTGTAGTTAAATATATTTTACAATAATTCAGTAATGCTGAAATAACTGGATAATGCAGCTGATGCACCTTATGACTGCAACAAATAAAAGTAATTGTCAAAACATTTCTTTGTAATATCCATGATACAAATTTGACTTGGAAAAATGACTTAAATAATAAAAGTTATTTAGACTTATAATTAACCATTTGCAACTGAAATTTTTCGAATGCTTCTAAAGAAAGCTCCCACAGAATATTAAGAATCATTTTAAAATAAATTACAATTTTAAAAAATTCAACTTTAAGTTATTTGGGTTAGAATCAAAGCTCTCACTATTTTGCAAACGGATAACGACATACCGTGGAGTAAACGAACCATTAAAAAAAAAAAATTCTGAATTTAAAAATGCAGTTGCATTGATCTTTTTTTTTTTATTTATTTCTTCCTAGCTGCTTTTGGTGACCAACACATGTGCCGAGGTTGCTGGTCAATATAAAATTTTAAATTAAAGGATTTCTTCAGCAAAACATCTTGGAATTTTAAGTTTTGATAACTCCTACTGTTTCAGACGCCATACACCATTCTATACTACATAATTTTTGAATTTTCTGTCAGCTGCACGACCGTAAATCCTTAATTTAAAACGGGAGTTAATAAACTTCAATTAATGCAAAACTTTTTTTGTTGAAAGCAATTAGGCTTATTAAATTACTAACTTCGGAGAATAGAATCATTCAGTTTTATGTATACTACTGAATATTTCTTTTTAATTTTTGAAACGTTTTAGATGTTCTATCATATATCTTATCCAGTGAAAATTTATCTGATTCAACTACAATTCAGCTTATTAATTTATAATGTAATTTTCAAGTGATAAAAACAATCATATATTGTTATATTTTTTATTATATTACAGGATAGGGCAGATATTTTAAAAATGAATGCAACGTTGAAAAATTTTCTTCACTGCTTAGTTGCAAAATTAAACTTTAGTTCAATTAGGAAAAAAAAGTATTAAAAGCAAGCTTTAACAGAAATTTACTAATTATGGAAATATAATCCATGTCTTCGTAACCTCATCTTGAACAATAGAAAAAAAGTCCATGATCAAATATGTGTTGCAATAATGTAAACGACTTGAATTATTTTATAACAGTGAAATATGCTGCTGTTAAAACGGCTTAATATATGATCTTGAATTTATTACAAATAAATAAAAAAATGAAGTACAAAAGAAATGAATCATTGAAAGAGTAATCTTTTGAATTTTAGGATGATAAAAAAAAACAACCCTTTTTATACTGTAATAATTGTGAAAGTTGTAATAAAAAACTCGTCAAAATCTTATTCAGTTTTTAATTAATGATTTTTAAAAATTTTCAGAACTAAAAAAAAAAATGGATCTAATAGAGAGGAGCTCTAATAGAGTGCCAAAATGCACAAACATTCGTCTCTGTTAATAATAAAGATGGATATGTGTGTGCATCATTATTTGTCTGTTTGTTTTGCTGATATTCAGACCTCACAGTTTGAAATAAAATTACCAAAATCAGCAACTACATACTTTGGACGGTGGAGATCATTTCTTTAAAATTTTAATATACCCTTTCTAAGGGCATGGGAATTGCGCTCATCACCAAATTCATTAATCTTTGAATAAAGTTATGTAAGTTGGCATAAATATGGCCAACAGTTCTAAATCAGCAAAAAAATTACAAGAAGATTTTCAGGCAATTATTGAACCAGTGCGTTTGGAATGCATTTGTACTCTTTAAAAAAATATGGAGATAGAATGGCATCTATATTTTAGATTAAATCTAATACAAAGATTATTTCAAACGTATGGAGAGAAGAAAAATTTGCAACTTCTGATTTCAACTGACCGCCTTATTGGACGCCACTTCCCTCGCATATTGAAGCGACAGGAAAAAAGAAAACCTTGTCAAGAGTGTGCATTGTGTGCAGCAAAAAATTTGATAATAAAGGCCGTCGTTTGCGGAAAGAAACTAGGTTCGAGTGCAAACAATGCAAGTTCGCACTGTGTATAACACTATGCTTTGAAAGATACCATACTGTGATGGATTACTGAGATTTACACTTTTCAGTCTCACAGTATTTTTCAGATTCCCATTGGCAGTTGGGACATAATTTTATTATTTAAATAAGTTGTATGTATACTAGATACCTTTTTCAATAAGATTTCCTGTACATATTTCCATATATATTCTTTGAAAGGCTTTTATTTTCATTATATTACACAATTCCATCTTATGATCCAAAGAGGAAAACAAAACTTTTTGTAAATAAGTTTTTTCGGGACTTATGAAACTTATATCTCTACAATACTTACATTTTTGTTTTAATTCGTCAAGGAAGTTTAAAGAACTAAACAAATATTCATTTTTCATATTAGATTATTACGTTATAAAAATAAGGATTTAATATAATGAATGCTAATCTTTCCGAAAAATAACACTTTAATATATTGGTTCTACATATCTCCCCGTTTTTAAATACACTTATTAATGAAAGCTAAAAAACTACTTCATTAAAAAGTTCAGTTCGTTAAGTAAATTCTGTACAAAAGTTTGGTGTCTTATTTTCAAAAATGAATTGCATAAGCAACACTTAAATGAAAGCACGCTATAAAAGAGAAACTTGTCAAATCTTAATTTTATATATTTTTTAAATTTATTTTTTAGATAAACTATTTTCTATTGCTAGAAAGCATTAAGATCTTACTGATCAAATTATTATTAATAATACGTATATTTATTCATTCCAGGTATATATTTTCATACGTTCAATTTTATTCCCTTTATTTAAAACTCATTTTGGATACGTATTTATTATCGAAATCTCAAAAGTAACGGCTCAGAACGTAAGCGAGATTTTAAAATGCTTAAAAGGACGCAAGCAAGAGGACGTCAATCATATCGTCCACTGATAACGGTTCACTTTTCCTTATCTCACATTCCCTTCTCATTATCTCACAGTTTGAGATCGGGGGAAGAGAAAAACAGCAACCCATAAATATACGGGCAGTGACAGTTTTAAGGGAGTTTTTGTTTCCGTCTTTTGACTGGCCCGCTATTTTGATGGGAGAAAAAATTCCCTATTTTGATGGGTTTGCCACTTGGAGGGTTAAGCCTTGCATTCGAAGACACTTTATTTACAATTAGAAAATATTTAATTTAAAGCAACAAAATCTGAATTTATCAACCATATCCGCAACAACAGTATTTAGAAAAAAAATATTTTTATTTGAAATCGCTAATAGGGTTACTTCTTGCTCGTGCATGAATTTTCGTCTTTCTCCCAAGCTGATGTGTTTTTTATTCTTTAAAATTGGGTGGTATAGTAAATTCTTTTTTATTCTTTAAGACTGGATGGTACACCAAATTCAGTGTAGGTAGGTAGATTGGTTATTGAGTAAAATTTTATGGCACAAGAGCCAATGTTGGCCAAGCTGCGCTGCACATGTCCTAGAAAATAAAACTATGTTCATTTTGTATAATATACCATACATACAACTTTATAAAAATATACTACCACTATAAAATAATTTTTAACTTAGTTTTATTAAACCCATGACATTTCTAGACGTTTATTTATACTTCAAAAATAAAAATAGTTTATCTGTCATAATTTTAAATCAGTTGTGAAAAATAACCGTCAAGATGCTCCGCTCAGGTTTATCTAAGGTAAGTTTTATTTTATTTTTATGTTTGTACCCCTAAATATGCATGTTTATTATAACATACACATGCCTAAATGTTTGTTCTCACACATTTTTATATATATTCTGTTGTCGCTATGAGAATTAGCATGTTTTTGTCGTGTTTTTTACTAACGTATATTATACTATACAATGCCGCAGTTGCAGT
This sequence comes from Argiope bruennichi, assembly GCF_947563725.1. Taxonomy (NCBI): domain Eukaryota; kingdom Metazoa; phylum Arthropoda; class Arachnida; order Araneae; family Araneidae; genus Argiope; species Argiope bruennichi. The sequence goes on along the minus strand of NC_079162.1, from coordinate 65,457,006 downwards.
AATTTACCTTTCGTTGGTGGTGTATAGAATAATATACATTGCTAAATTCACGGGATCAATATTTTTTTGGACTTTACTATAAAATTTAAATTGCAAGTATGTCTGTCTTATATACTAAAACCAATTTTATTACAATTTAAAAGACAGTTGTACTGATGTTTGACTACCTCGTTGATATAGTGGTTGTAGAAAGCGACACACAAAGTTGTGGGTTCGATTACCACAAAAATACTACTATTATTACTGCATGACTACCTACCTATATAAAGGGACAAATAACATTACATATATTATTTACCTATCTAATACAATATGGTTTGGCTTTACTATGGTGATGGCTTTTTAGCATGTTTCTTTTGCTTTGGTTTTAGACTGCTATGAGTGAAAGAGCTAGGTGCCTGAAAAAAATGCATACTCTGACACAAGTGACGGAGCTAGTAGCGGTGATGAAGCTGGAATGATTGGATCAGCAGAAAGTTCTCCAGCGCCATCGATAAATTCCAGTCTCGAAAGGTTAAACCTCCTACAAATTTCTGATGATGAGATAGGAACGCATGCAGATGGTATTTATGCCGATACAACCGAAGTGCCTCTTACACCTATTCTTACTCAGGTATTTCCTAATCCATCAGAAAGTAATTATGACGCTCTACCCTCAATTTCATCTTTGCCTTCAAATCAACCACCTGCATCCACGCCTGTCGGCACACCTTTGACGCGCGCTCAAAAAATGAAACGCAAAGCTCCTGCCATCGTTGCACGAAAAATAAAAAGATAGTGTAGCAGAAGAATTAATTTATCTTTTCGTAGGTAAAAAGCAAAATTTCAACACAAGGTTGAAATAGCAGGGCCTACATTTTTGGAAAATGTACCATCTGATTTGCCACCTTTAGATTATTTTTATAGATTTTTTTACTGAAGACTTAGTAGATATTATTACCACTCCCACAAATTTATATAGCGTACAAAGAACAGGAAGATCCATAACAGCTTCAAGGAAAGAAATACTAGACTTTTTGGCAATAAATGTCATCATGGGTATTGTAATTTTGCCATCATACAAAGATTACTGGAAAATGCCCTTTCGTTATGCAAAGGTAGCAGATGTAATGCCCCTAAAAAGATTTGAACAAATTAGGCAATTTTTACATTTTACCAATAATTCTGAAGCCGATGCATCAGGTAGATATTATAAACTACGTCCTGTAATTGAGCGCATTCGAACACAGTGTTTATCCGTAGAAGAGAATGCTCTTAGTATCGATGAAATGGTTATACCGTACAAAGGGAAGAAAGCAGGAAGTCGTCGTCAATATAACCCAAATAAGCCTTGTAAATGGGGTTTCAAGAACTTAGACAGGGCCGGTGTATCTGGCATCATTTATGACTTCTTGCTCTACGCGGGAGATTACATTTAATGAAGAGGAAGAGACTATGGGTGTTGGAAGTAAAATAGTTTTAGCTTTATCTAAGACTATTAAAAATAAAGCAAGTGTGATATATTTTGACAATTATTTTACTTCCTTGGAGCTGGTACATATGTTGAGGCAAAATTATAGTATATTTAGTTTAGGAACAATCAGACAAAATAGACTCAAAGATGCTGCTACTAAACTGCTAACTGAAAAGGCTTTTAAAAAGAAAGGAAGAGGTGCCTTCTGTTAGGTTGTTTGCAATAAAAATAAACTTATTATTGTCAAGTGGTTTGATAATAAACAGGTCACATTGGTGAGTTCTTATGATGATGCATACCCTGTCGAAAATATAAAACGATTCAGCAAAGAAGCAAAATCTCGTGTTGATGTAAAATGTCCTAAAATTGTTGAAGACTATAATCGTCACATGGGAGGTGTCGATTTGGCAGACATGCTGATTGCATTATATCGCAGTGGAATAAGATCGCACTGGTGGTATATGTATATTTTCTCGCAGCGTGTGGATATATGCAACAACGCTTTGGATATATCAATAACGCTTGGCTTTTACGTCGAAGACATAACAAAATGATCAACACCACTAGAAAGCAGGATCGCTTAAAATATTTTAGGAATGAAATCTACAGTGGCGTATTGAAACGAGGTCGAAACGTTTCAGTGAAAAATTTAGACGCAATTCCCGACAAAGCAAAAATAAAAAAACTGGTATCTGAACGACCATGCAATGATGTCCGGTATGACAAATATGACCATTGGCCGCAAATAACCGGATATCAGAGGTGCAAGTACTGCAAAGCTGGCCAGGCAAGTACGATGTGCACTAAATGTAAGGTTCAACTTTGTTATGTGAAGAATCGAAACTGTTTTTTGGAGTACCACCGCAAACAATAGGGACTCTGAATTATTATATTACGATCATTTTGTAAAAAAAAAATGTTCAAGAAAGATTTATTTTATTAAACATTTTTACTTCCACCAAGACAGTTTTTATTTAAAATCATGTTATTTACAATAATCTTTTGGTATATGTTAAAAACTACCAGTAACATTCCAACTCCCTAAACATAGCAATGTATAGCATAATATACATTCCTAAAAATGCGCTAATCACTGTACGTGTAGCAATGTATAGAATAGTATACATCTTGTTTCTCCAAAATTTTCATATTACGATTTTAATTTATTTTTTGATGTTTTTTATAGTGTAAAGAAACTACCTATATACATTTTTTTTTTTTGCTTTTCTTCAAAAAAGCAATTTTGCCACGATAAGGGTTAAATTGAAAATAGTGCGAAATTTTAAAGTTCCATATTCAATGTTATTTTTGCAGTATAAATCAACATTTTGAATGCTAAGAAATCTTTCCTAGTATATACACTACTGATTGCAATACTCGTATCGGTGCTTTTTAATTTGAAACTGTTTATTATGCATTTTATACCACAAAAAGATATATTAAGGGCAAATTCCGCAACTTTTAATGAAATCTATATGTTCCTACACATATAAAACTTGAATGACTTGAAGCTGACGGGACCATAGCAATAATCATATTTGCGAAAATAATCTAATTAAGAAGCGTCTAAAACTGAGAACCGAGAGAAAAATTTTCAAGCTAAAAATTGTCGAAGCAATCCTGCCATTTGTGTACTGTCTCGCGTTTCTTTACAAAATAAATACTTGTCCTCGGTGTTCTAACGAAACCCCTGTGCACTAATACTTTGCCAGTGTATGGCTTGTAAAGCAATTGTAATTTATATACTATACCTTGTTTAGCAATTTATATACTATACCTTGTTTAGCAATTGTAATTTATATACTATACCTTGTTTAGCAATTGTAATTTATATACTATATATTAGCCTACAAGAAATTTATATTTTGGGATGTTTTTAAAAAGTATGAACTTCATCTGCCATTGTTTGCTTACGAAAATTTTTTTTTACCCTGTCTTGAGAAGTATCTTGATTACAAGATCTTAAGTCTGGTTTCCTTTTTAAACGATATTATTGTTTTCATGAATTGAAGTACATTAATAGTACCTAAGATTTATATAAAAGTTTTAAGAGATGTATAATTAACAAATAACTAGTAAATAATGTTAATTATGATAGATAATAAATATAAATGAAATATCGATATTTCCAATCAATAATATTCACCACTTCCAATATAGCAACTGGACATTGAAACTTCAAAATAAAAAGCCATCCAAATAACACCGTTTAAAACAAAAAGACCCTGTGGATAAAGGAAACACATACTTTGATACTAAAAACAATTAAAATTTGTAAGAATTTTTCTCCCAAATCTAATTTTGGACATTGAATTAAAAAAAAAATCAGTACAAATATTTTACGTTACTTAAAAATTTCAAGGACCTAATAAAAAAAAAATTATTTACGAATCTGAAGTAAAAGCCAGCATCAAAGGAATATCATTTAACCCCAGAAAAATCTCATATTGAGACAGATTCCAATGCTTTTCAGCATTATGGATATGCATTATGGGATAATACACTCATGTCCATAAATTCAGGAAAATTCAGTGTCACGCGGAAATCGAACTCTAAAATACATATATCACCCTTCAAATGAGTACAAACACCTTCAAAAATCATATGCAAATTGCAGGAAGCCACCAGATGACACAGAGTACGTCACAATAACGAGAGTGTAAGAGAGTGATGTATAAGGAGTACAGGTAAAGAAGTAAAATTGTTCGCAAGCGCTTTATAAGCTTTCCAATGCAATAACCACATAGATATGACACAAAGAACGCATTTGGATGATTTTTTTACGTTCAGAATTATCGGTCGTCTGGAATGTGGGCGTACCCAGCTGGAAGTATCCGAGGAACTTGGAATAGCCTAGAGTCTCATCTCCAGGCTTTGGCAACGATTCCAAGGTGATGGTAACGTGAGTAGACGTTACATCACAGGTCGCCCCCGAGTTACAACTCCGAATGAGGACCGGTATTTGGCAGTTACTGCCAAAAGAAACGGAGCACAGCATCAGACCTGTCTCGTCAGCTCTCTGGTACTGCCTTGAAACTGGTACGACAGTTTCAAGGCAGACCGTGTACAGACGCTTAGAGCAGATTGGTCTATATGCTTGAAGTTTGATATGCGATTTCAAAGCATGTGATAGTTTGAAGAATTATTTTCTCATTTGCATGCCAGATGATTATTGTACAAGAAAGCATATCAGATGGCAATAAAAACAGGAGCGAAAGAATTGAATATCGATATAGGGACTCTATATAAGTAAAGACCAGAAATGGGTTGTCTTTACTTATTCTGCAGATAGTTGAGATAGTGAAGCTACAAACTTATTCCTATATTTAGATTTATTTTTTCCTTTCAAATCCTATCGAGCAACCTGTGTGGAGTACCTAGTCAGCTAGGTAGGAAACTAGGTAGATAGTGTAGGTTAGAAAAGTTACTTTTTAGTTTACATTATATTAAATGACAAATTTTAAAAGAGTTCCTAATTGATTTAATTTGTCGTTACTTGGCAAATTTCAGTATTTTAAAAATATTTTATCGCTTTTGTTTTATCTACTAATTTATAAATGGATTCTGAAGAATACTCTGATTCTGATTCATCGTATTCAGATTTTTCTTCTGAAAGTGATGAGGATGCATCATTAGATGATGCAAGAGACTGGTGTCGTCTGGATGAAGACAACCTTGGACCTTCTCCCCCAAGATTTCCATTTACTGCGAATCCCGGAGTAAAAGTTGAGATCCACAGTTCTTCACCTTTGGAATTCTTCGGAATTTTTTTTTTTGATGATGATATCGTTAGCTTTATTGCGAGTGAAACAAACCGTTTTGCCGAGGATTTTATTGAAAATAATGAATTAACACCCAGTTCAAGGTCGCACAATTGGAAAGACATGGATTCCAGCGAAATACGAGTATTTCTGGCTCTACTGATACTCCAAGGAATCCTTCAAAAGCCAATTCAAAAGTTGTATTGGTCCCAAATTCCATACTTTTATACTCCGTTTTTCGGTCAGATAATGTCCGAAAGAAGGTTTGCTTTGTTAATGAAGTTCTTGCAATTCACTAATAATGCAACAATAGATACAAGCAATCATCCTCAACCTGGACTGCGAAAAATATATGAAGTATATGAAGCCTTAAACAGGAAATTTAAATCTTCATATATTCCTGAATGTGAAGTGACTGTGGATGAATCGTTGCTCTTATATAAGGGCCGGTTGGTCTTTAAGCAATACCTACCAAAAAAAAAGTCGAAATTTGGAGTAAAATTTTACCAATTATGTGAATCAAGCACCGGATATATTTGGAATAGCTTAGTATACACTGGAAGAGACATGCCTTTATGGCAAAACGCGAATAAATATTCTTCAACCACTAATATAGTTATGACGTTGATGGAAAATCTTCTGGGTAAAGGATATTGCGTAACTTTGGATAATTTTTATACTTCACCAGAACTGGCAGAGATTTTGATAACTAATAAAACAGATGTTTATGGAACTCTACGATCATATAGACGTGGTATTCCACAAGACATAAAGGACAGAAATATTAAAAAGGGAGAGATAATTGGATTCCAGAAAGGTAAAATGTGTATTTTAAAGTATATGGATAAGAAGCCAATCCATATGCTTAGCACAATACACACAATTGATTTTGTTGAGAAGTGCAAAAGGAAGAAAAGTAATGGCGATATTGAAGAAATTAAAACTAAAAAGCCTAAGGCTGTTTTAGACTATAATCGAACAATGGGAGGTGTGGATATGGCTGATCAATGCTTATCATATTACCCAACAGTTCGAAATCAGCAAAAAAAAAAAAGTATTACAAGAAGATTTTCAGGCAATTATTGAACCAGAGCGTGTGGAATGCATTTGTACTCTTCAAAATATGTGGAGGTAGAATGACACATTTAGATTTTAGATGGAAAGTTTATTTCAAACGTATGGAGAGAAGAAAAATGTGCAACTTCTGACTTCAACCGACCGCCTTATTGGACGCCACTTTCCCGCACATATTGAAGCGACAGGAAAAAAGAAAACCTTATCAAGAGTGTGTATTGTGTGCAGCAAAAAATTTGACAATAAAGGCCGTCGTTTGCGGAAAGAAACTAGGTTCGAGTGCAAACAATGCAAGGTCGCACTGTGCATAATACCATGCTTTGAAAGATACCATACTGTGATGAATTACCGAGACTTACATTCTCAGTCTCACAAATCAGATTCCCATTAGCAGTTGGGACTTAATTTTATTATTTAAATAAGCTGTATGTATTAAGATATCTTTTGAAACAAGCATTTTCTATACACGTTTCCACATATATTCTCTGATATGCTTTTATTTTCATTATACTACACAATTCCCTCTTATGATCCTAAGAGGAAAACTAAATTTTTGTAAATAAGTTTTTCTGGACTTGTGTATTAATTTATTTCTATGAAATTCTGAATATTTGCTTTAAGGTTGTATAATTTTAATAATTTTTGTCTGACATTTTGTAATTAAAATATTTGTGTTTGTTCTTTTCCTAATTCCAAGAATAAATAAGACGGGTTTGATTTTACAATTACATCCCCTATAACAAAAATCTAATAGAATCTTTTATAATCATTAATTGCATTAATATTTTTATTTATATATTCTACTTTTTGCATTAAGTTTTATTTAATTATTTTGTTATATTGCTATATTTCTGGTAATCTCCGAGAAAACATTTATTGCATTTCAAACTTTCAATATTTCGTATAAATCATTTTCCTTTACAATATAATTTCTTCCGAAAAACCCAGAGGCCATAGAGGTTCATAGGTTGAGCAATTTCTCGTAATTTTTCTATGGAGTAAATTTACTTGCTGTTTTGTCATCAAATTAAATGTGTATTCTCTTGTACGTTTTCAAAAAAGTAAGGGAAAGATTAATTTTATTGCACAATTCTAAAAATAACACCCATATAAGTATCTTATATAAAATTCAACTATATTAGAAATCACAATAATTATACATGGATTCGCCTGCATTTATCTGCTACATATGCTACTAAAAAAATACAGAACATATTTAATTGCAAAAGTTTTCTCTTTAAATCCTTAAAAAGTTTTAAGATCATCTATTTTAATTAATAATCTAAAGAATTTGGCAGAACAACATTTTTAGTCTTAAATTTGGTGCAAATGTATGCAGATTGCTTGAACCATAATTGAACGTTGGTAAAACATTGCGTTTCTAGGTGCATGCTGAATTTTTGAAGGGATTAATTTCTTATTTAAGGAATTAATGTCAAGCGGAATCAAAAATCTTTTGGTTTCAGGTAACAATCCCTTCATTAAATACCTGATGTAATAGCACAAATAGAAGTTTTACTATAAACTACTAATAAAAGTAGCATATCAATGAAGATGTGTATATAAGTAAACATATATTTTGAAAATGTTTTTGATTGTGTTTGTAAAAATAGTTTTAGCTTGTAATAGGTTTTTAAATACGTGTTCGTATTCGTTCTGTTTTAAGAACATTATTGTTCACATTTCCTACAGTATTTAAATAAATTTTCAAAACTCAATACTTAGATTTTCAATAACGCAACAAAAAAATGCCTGAAGTCTATATTTATGACGTATAAAAGAAGGCCAAAAATCTGTAGTGAGGCAAGTTATCAGATTTGTCAATCGGTACATATTAAAAGTATGGTTTTAAATCTAGTGTGATAAAATGTATAATGTTGTCAAACTTACGAAGTGAAATGCAATTGTATTCTTCAACAAACTAAAAATGATATATATTAGGTACATTAAAAATTTAAAGGTGTTAAAAATATGCGAAAAAAAAATTAAGCCAAAATGTCAGAAAAAGATACATCAATTTTACATATACAAACTAGTATATATAAAATACCTCGGCTGCGATTATTGTTTGTGAAAAAGAAAGAAAATAAACAGATTTTTTATTTAAATTTTTGTATTTTTATATTTAATTTCTTTAGAATATTTATAAAACTTAGCCCTAATTAACAATAATTAATTACCTCTTTAAAGCTTTGGGAAACTAAACGAGCATTTTAGTTTCTTCATTTGGCATATTAGGACATAAAAACTAGCAAATTTGATAAATTAAAATCACATCCAGGGAACTCAAACTGGGCAAACAGGAGAAGAAGATAGTCTAAATGTCAGCTGTAGGCATTAAAAATTTTTTAAATGCTAAGATAAGAGATAAAATTAGATCAAGGATGTAAAAAAATAGCAACATTTCAAAAAAAAAAAAACAGTGTAATTATTTCACTTTAATAAAATTAACAAAAAATTCTCACTATTAGATCACTTATTCATTTCACGCGGATTAAATTACTCAACATTAAACGTATAAGTAAAAATGTCAGAAGAAACCAATTTAGCATTAACAAAACCGCTCGATGTATATGGGATTCAGCAGTGAAATAAGATTAATATTTCGATAAAAAAAAATAGAACCTTTAAAAACTGCGCTTATATTAACTTTGAAATATTAAAAACCAGAGAAAAATATAAAAACAATGAAACTTATATATCTACAATGCTTACATTTTTGTTCCAATTCGTCAAGGAGTGTGAAATTCTATAAGGCTTAAAGAATTAAACGAATATTCAATTTTCATATATAGATTATTACATTATAAAAATAAGGATTTAATGTAACGAATGCTAATATTTCCGGAAAATCTCACTTTAATATATTGGTTCTATATATCTCCCCGTTTTTAAATACACATATTAATGAAAACTAAAAAAAATATTTCATTAAAAATTAAAAAGTTTCGTTCGTTAAGTAAATTCTGTACATAAGTTTAGTGTCTTATTTTGAAAAATAAATTGCAAAAGCAATCCTTAAATAAAAGCACGCTATAAAAGAGAAACTTGTCAAATTTTAATTATATATTTTTTAGATAAACTATTTTCTTATGCTAGAAAGCTTTAAGATCTTATCGATCAAATTATTATTAATAATACGTATATTTATTCATTCCAGGTATATATTTTCATACGTTCAATTTTATTCCCTTTATTTAAAACTAATTTTGGCTTCTTATTTAATATCTCAAAATCTTAAAAGTAACGGCTCAGAACTTAAGCGATCTTTTAAAATCCATAAATGGACGCGAGCAGGAAAACGTCAATCATATCTTCCACTGATAACGATTCACTTTTCCTTATCTCACATTCCCTTCTTATTATCGCACAGCTTGAGATTGAGGGAAGGGAAAAACCGCAACCCGTAAAAGTACGGGCAGCGACAGTTTTAAGGGGTTTTTTGTTTCCGTCTATAGACGGGTCCGCCGTTTTGAAGGGGGAAAAGATTCCGTCTTAAGACGGGTTGGTTGGTTGGTTAGATGATTTTACTGGCGCAAGAGCCATGTTTGGCTATGCTGCGCCAAACATATGTTAGATCAACAGGATCAAGGTATAAAATATATAAAATTTTAAAAATATTAAAATAAATTTTCCTTAAGTACATAAATAGAAATGTCTAAAATCATTGAGAACAAGTACTATACATATGAAATACTTGAATAAATTTATGGCAAAGATTAAAAGGAATTAATTGAGTACATAACGTCATACAATAAATGTAAATTTTAAAACCGACAGATAACTACGAAATCGATAATTTTAAAAAACTAAGGTTGAAAAGATGATATATATTTATTTATATTTTGTTGGAATAATAATATGGGAGTATCTTTTCTCCCGTTTGCGTGTAGTAGTTGGTAGAGGCGGAGTTGGAGGACTAGTGTCTTCAGATGTATCCTCTAAGTTTTCTGACATATTATATTCCAGTGTATCACCTTCCGATGCACTAGAACACATTTCTGCGTCAGTATCCGATTCCTGACGTAATGGATCACTGGAGTTTCCCGAAGGAAGGTCAGCTAAAATTCGAGTCTCAGTATCAGCTGAATAAACAAGGGCTGGAGAGTTTGTAATCAAAGCAGCACTTGTTACATCATTCGTTCCAGAATTGCCCTCTACGGAAGCGGAAAGGGGAGGCTTTCTAGGTGAAGTTTTATGGAACTTTGCACTCTCTTTTTTATCCAAGTTCATCTTGTGAGATTCTGAAAGATGCGAGGTTTTATAATGTTTCGGTGCGTTATTAATATTTAGTTTTTGATTATCTTTATTAATCCTATAATCTTTTTTGAACTTTTTCCTGTTATTAACTTTTTTAAAACCAGAGCAATCAGATGAACTTATATTAGATTCTGGGACAGTGGATTTACGCATTTCTTCGGTTTTCTCTCCACATGTACTGGGATTGAATGCTGCTATAAAAGATTCGTCATATCTAGGGCAGGTCTCCGAAGGTATGTACGATATTTTAAATCGAGCAGAACTGCAGATAAGATCTGAGTGCTTGTGGTTCCGAATGTTTTATTCACCACAGATGCATAGCTGACTCCTGGAGGTGGAGTGCGAGACTTCACAATCTGTCTGGCTTCGATATAAGAAATATCTTTTTTTACCTTCTCAGCAATCATTTCTTCAAATTTCCAAGCAGAACAGGAACGGGAAAAGGAAGTATGAGAATCTTTGCAATTTACGCATTTCTCTGGTTTAGTACATGCAGAACTGTCATGAACAGCTTCCGCACAGCGGGCACAAATAAGAGTTCCACGGCAGGAAGCTTGTGAATGCCCAAAACGCTGGCATTTAAAACACCGCAAGGGGTTTGGAAAATATGGTCTAACTGCCAATTTCATGTACCCCGCTTTAACTGACTCGGGTATTTTAGGAGAGTGAAAAGTGAGAATTAAATGCTTAGTATCAACTAGTTCACCATTTTTTCTGATTTTGATCCGACGCACATGTGTAACGCCAATTGCCTTGAAATCTTTACAAATTTGCTCTACCGGAACATTAAAAAGTTCTCCACAAGAAATCACACCCTTTGAGGAGTTAAGAGATGCATGCGGAGTAACAGAAACAGGGATAGTGCTTAGAGAATTCAATTTAAGAATTTGTTCTGCTTGCTTACGAGTTGCTACCTCAATAAGCAGATCTCCTGAGCGTAGTTTCCGAATAGACTTAGTGTTACCAAGATTAGAGGATATCGCCTTCTCAACCAAGAACGGAGAAACAGTATGAAAAGTCTCATTTGTAGTAGAAATACGTTTCAAAATAAAAAATGTATCAAAAGATTTGTTAGATTCGACTTGATTATTGAGGTGTCCACTGAAGTTAGAAAAGTTTTTGCGGCCCATATGATATTTATAGAGGTTCAGGCCCAGCGGCATCGCCCACCACGGAGCCCTACTAGGGATGGCAGTAACTGGCTCTAGATGTTCCTAGCCTCAGCACTTACCATAATGCTAACTGGTACCTATACGCTGGGAGTTACCCCCGGGGACAGTGACCACCCTTAACGCCAAGCCCAAGGAGTAACCCCTTCGCTTGATCCCTAGCAGACTAACCACTTAGGTGGTTAGCGACAAGCCGATTGATACACTGGGGACCACAGTGCACCGCCCGTCTAATGGGTCGCCACGCACGGCAAACACGTGGGGGTATTAGCTGTCCATGAGAAGCAGGAAGCAAACAGAGCGGCGACAGCTTCTCATGGAAAGCTCCCTCGCGTACCCTCGAGGGAAAGAAAAAAAGGAGACAGCAGAAGGCGTAGTGGAGAGTAAATCATAAAGGGAGTAAAGATCCCTGGGTACCTCGGGATTGGGACACCCGTACTCACCTATAGTAGGTGAGCCCCTGAGGGGCGTCTTAAGACGGATTTGCCCCTTGGAGGGTTCAAATAACGATGTCAAATGCAGTACAAGAGCATAGTGTGCGCACATCTGACTCAGGAAATAGAGTTTTGGAACGCTTTGCCGATACCCCATCGTCAAGTACACAATCAATTGCAGCTGAACTGAGTATTCAGCACGTAACGGTGTGGAAGGTTATGCGAGTTGAAAACATGCACTCCTTTCCACTTGCAGAAAGTCTAACTCCTATGCGGTGATGATTATCCACTTCGGGTGGAGTGCCCACTCTGGATGCTTGTTGCTCCATAGGAAGTTGCACACTTTCCTCCCAGAATTTTATTCTCAGATGGTCTGCTTTACAAGAAAAGCGTCTTCAATACGCAAAATAAGAATACTTGATCGTACGAAAATTCCCATTTCACTATCTCGTCGAATGTATAACACAAGTTTAATATTAACTTCAAGGCAGGAATTCTCGGAGATTATCTGTTGGAACCTTATTTTTTTACCCGAACCCCTCAGCAGCGTAAAGTTTTGTTTTTTGCAGCATGTCATTCCGTATTCACTGCAGGAATGATTTATGAAATTCGTTCTCATTGATAAGATTTTCATAAGATTCAATTTTTTTGGAGCTCGAGAGCTTATATATTTGTATGGAAATTTTTCTTTAATACATGCTGTGAAATATTATGCAAAAAGAAACGATATTGAATTACTATATTTTCCATAAAAGATTTGCTTCCATAAAATGCAGATTTGTTACATATTCAAATCAAGCAGAGGTCGATCCCAGACAAATAACATTAGTTGTTAGAACATTTTGTAAGCGGAAGTACGTTGTATTTCCGGATAAATTGTGCTTTTAAATAAAAAGAACGGGCACCGACTTGGTGCGGGCTGTAACTCAATACTCTGCAAGAAGCAGACTTCTTTTTTGTTCATTAAAGAATTTGTTTGTAATATTATGCCGGTTTTTATACTCTTTTGTTGTTGTGACCAATTCCAACAAGATTAAACAACTGCTAAGGCTTGTGGATGTTGTCTATAATATTTAATTCAATGACGGCGTAAAAAAATAGCATATTAATTTTAACGGAAACATTAAGAAGAAAAAAAGATTCAGGTGCAGTATAATAATATCTCGTACACGTATAATAAATCCGCGTTCAGGATCACGCAACTTAAACTGTGACGTCATTTTGATGAAAGCAGGTCCACCACAGGCTTTTTATTCCCTGTGCAACAAACATCGATCAGATTTTGACAACAACGTTTCTCAAATTGGATCACACCTTTATTAAATAGTTAATACTCCAAACCCTAGGAATCCAGAAGTCCTTTGAAGAATTCCTCTGTTTAGCAATTTTTTTTAATTATTTGAAGAAGTGACAAGAAGTTATTCCTGATATATCATCTATTTACCAATGCTTTTAGTATTAAGTAACCTCATTACTTACCCTTGCCACACTAGTGTTGATATCTTTGGTGGTGTATAAGGATATCCGTTCACCATATACAGTCTAAAAACGCCAAATTAATATCTCAATTCCCAATACCCAGGGTATTAATTCTATTTGTTGAAATTGCATCTTAAAAAAATAGTTTATCAGCCATATGATAATGTTTTCACATTCTCATGTAAACTATTGATTATCACATCTGAAAAAATAGCAATTTCGTGTGATAGATAAACACCCAAGTGCCCTGCATTTGAAATAAGATTGAGGCCTTCCCAAGGTATGATCTGAACGCCTCTACCACCTGTACGAGGAATAATCCCCGAGTCTAATGGGTTGCCACGTACGGCAAACATGACATGTAATGTCATTTTGAATGGTGTGCATATTGAGACCAATGACATGCTGTAATGCCTTCGACATGTCTGCAGTACGAGCTATAGTCTTTGATTTCTACTAGTAATATGAAGTCTGTTCGCTGGATTAGATCATATCGCTGACTTTAAGAGCTCCAACCATTTTTAGAATTGAAGGCTATAAAAGACAAAAGATCAACATTATAGAGATCACTTCCGGTAGTGAAATGTAATAAAAGTAATATCGTAGGAAATTGGTAGTTATATGGCGCAAAAGTCAGATATGTCAACTGTATTTCTGGCACAATATCCCTTAAAATTCTTTAAAATCTAAATTTTTAAGATACATTCATGGTGATAAATTATGATTAAAATTGAAATAAAATTTTTGTCGCATAGTTATACAGCATATCAAACAGAAAAGATAAAAAAAAATAATATGAAGGAATTTAAAAGCACACACACACACACACACAAATCAAAATACAAAAACGCGTACTTAAACAAAATTTGTACCATTCTTGCATCATTTGACAGTGAAATTAAAATCATTGAAGACTTTCAAAAGTATGTCATTTAACGAATTTATCATGAACAGAACTGCTGCATGTACTTGTGTAAAATATTTTAAGTCGATCCATAAAATAGGGCCTCTGATTCAGTCTTTGTTTCAGGTTTACCCTGCCCAGATGGGTATAGATAGTAGAGAGTTTCGATTGCTGTTCAGCAACAGGCGTTTCTTCGAAACGAGCATAAAGTAGGAGAAACCGGGACGATAGAACTGAGAAATAAATGAAGGGAGAAAGACGTTTGCTTCTTCTAGAATTAAGATTGTTTTTGTTTTATCACCTTCTTTGTTTTATCATTTTCAACACCAGAAATCCTACAGAAAACTCGAGATTTGTAAATCATTGTCAGGAATCAATATATTTCTTGAAGATGTTGATACTTATTTAAAATGAGAATATATAATATAATGAGAATTCTGATAGTTCTAACAAAAAAATTTGCGAAATTCAATTCTATATAAAATTTGGTGCATTATTTAGGATGCATATTTTAGGATGTTCACCCAGTAAGACATGAAAGGCAAGCAAAAAACTGCAACCTAAATAATGCAAAACTTGATCAACCAGGACCAAGAGAAATTCTTTTGAAGTCTCTATTATGATACATGTATTTCAACGATTATCATAGAAGGCCTGGTGGTAAGGTCCGTGACCTCCGAGAGACAAGGCCTGCTGGCTCTACGACTCGCTCCTTCATGAGTCATCACTGCTAGGCGATCGAGAAGCCGGTTAACAATCGTCACTCTGCAGGTTTTCTGCGCGAAGTGAAAGGCGGCTGGCGTTTGTAAGCCTTCATTTTTTTTTCTATTTTTCTATTTATTTCTTGATACAAGATGGTGTTATATTGAAATGAATGAGATACAAAAGCAAGTTTAGGATATAACTTATTTAAGGTAAGTATTTCTTTTATAATCCTCAATATAAGCTTAAAGTCTTATTTAATCTGTTACTGTTAAGCCTATTTGTTCATTACATTCTGTTTTAACAACAAATTATAATTACGATTTAGTTTTTCAATATGTTCTCTCAATCATGTAGCATTGATTACAGAACTAGTAGCTTTCGATCAGGATTCTCGGCTAGATTGACTTTTGAATCTAAGTCCCGAGGACAACTGTCTACGAAGCAAACTGGAAGTTCACAAAAAAGTTTATTTAAATACCACCTATTCTAGACACTGATGGTTTAATGTACACTCCTTTGGGTAAAGCCAATGCTTTTAAACACTCTTTAGAAAATTCTTTTCAAAAAATCCAGAACCTTATGAAAATAAAAAAAATTGCTAAAGTCAATTTTACAGTTGAAAAATACCTAAGCAGCCCTCATCAATCCAGAGAAAAATCCCCAAAACGCTACAGGTCCGGATGGCAATCCGAACAAAGCTCTGAAATCCCTTCCACCCAACGTAGTCATTCTTATTACCAAAATAATTAACAGATTCCTGCTATATCGATATTTTCTACCTGCATGGAAAATCGCACATGTGCTAAAGTTTCCAAAACCAGCAAATAAATAAATAAAATCAAAAAAATCAAAAACTTTCTGGAAATTACAGACAAATAAGCCTATTGAGCAACCTGGGAAAATTTATGAGAATATTATTCTTATCAGAGTGAAAGAGTAAGGTAACTTGCTATCATTCCTGATGAGCAATATGGCTTTAGGCCCACTCATGGATGTATTCATCAACTTCTGAGGGTCACAAATATCATCACGCATGGTTTCAATAACAAATTATACACCGGTGGTATTTTCCTTGACGTAAGAAAGGCATTTGATAGAATGCGGCATAACGGTCTTATTTACAAGCCCATAGATTTCAAAATACCCTCCTACATCATAGAAATAACCAATTTCCTCAACAAAAGATCATTTCAAATTAAAATAAAAATCTAGTTGAAAAGTTTTGCCATCTAATGTGATCTGATTTGCAGAGTTTGAAAAAATATTTTCGTTTATTTAGAAACTATTTAGAGATAATTTACTAGTTGTCCTAGAACGTATAAAGATCTTTTACTCCTGAATTGGCTGGCTAAAGGACTTTCATATATTAACCCCTTTGCTCTCGAAAGATGACTCTCACTCATCACATGATTTAATGCCGCAACTTGAAAGGTGATTTTCGCTCACCACTTTGTTTTGAGAGAAAATTCGACGAGCGGTGATAACTATAGTTTCTTTAAAAAAAACTCAGCATACATTTGAAATATCGCGTGTAAGTTTCAAGGATTAATAAAGCGTGTAAATGTAAATGTTTTATACGCTAAATTGTGTGTGTAATCATTTTAAGTTAGAGGTAAGAAATTCAAAGCTCTACAAAACGTTTCGAGTTGCTGATTCGTCCGCGAGAAAGCGGTCTCAAGGGTAAAGGGTTAATGAGTGAACAACCTAGATTTGGTCAGCCGCTGACGTATTGGAGACTCTAGCTCATCTTAGTCTCATGTTATCGTTACTAATTATTGGAACCTATAGCGCAGAAAGAGCAGACTATAATTCATTTGATTTATCATACACTTGCAGATCCGACACAAATATATATCGCACTCGTTCGGGTTATTAATTTCCAACATTATTTTTAATGAAATGAAAGAAGCTGAATTGGTGAGTATTTATGCACTGCTTTGCTACTATCAATTTCGTATCAAGTAAGAATAAAAGGAAAATTTGGATAAAATTAATGCTTGGTTGGGGTTTCTAGATCCCAAAAGCCAGATTTGACCATACTGTACTAAATACACGGAGGATATGTTGCAATTTTATTAATTAAAATGTCTTAAGCCGTTTTAATACAGCTAGATAAAAGATAAAAGCCGCCAAAAGTAAAACAACCTTATGATTGAGTAAAATGTGAAGGCAAATTTTCAAAGGCAATTATTTTAAAGTAAGAAGAGATACATTATTTGATGCTACTCAAGTATTTTAAGTGAAAAAAACATTACAATACTAGAGGCCGAAACGTTAACAAAGGAAGTCAAATTAGCATAATCTTTAAACAAGGTATTTTTTTATGGACAATATTATGCGATATATTGCGAAGAAGTTTTAAACTAACCAATTTAAAAGGGTAGTTTTTCAGTCTTTCTCAATGTCGTTTTCTCAGAAGAGATAATGATGCTCTGAAAATAAGATTAAAGCTCGATGTTTTAAAACAGAAGTCTTTTCAATTGTCCATTGGTATGGATTCAGTGTTTAAGTGTACAATACTGGATTCGATAATATCAATAGTTATTACAACATTTGTTCCTTTTATTGATACTAGATTATTATCGACCTGCACTGGAGCTGAATTCGATATTTGAAGAGGTAAAGTTGTCCAAGATTTAGAATTTTTCTATATTGTTTTTCTTTGCTGCTCTTTATTGAAGATCGATTTTTTGGGATTTCTTTTATTTACCGTAATAAAATCCCCAATATCTGAGTTAATGGTATTGCTGAAGCCGTTTCATCGATAAAAATGTAATGAAACATTTCGATTTGATTAGATGGAGGTCGCTAAAGAGACTGATGAGATTTAGTAGGTTTTTTAAATGTTGATTGATGGCATATTTTTAGGTTGAGAAGAAGTTTTAGCAATAGAAACATAACTAATTCCATCAATCCATATTAAATTTTTAACTTTACACTTTGCTTCAGATATTTGTTCTTTAAGGATTTCTTTTTCAAGTTGCTAGCATGAACTTACGTATTCGTAAGTAGGCAGTATGATCATAGATGCAGCTCACGCATTTTTCTGGAGAAGTGCACTGCTTGCTATTGTGGCTTCTCAATAGAATGGTCATAAGTTATTTTGCGCCAGTTACTTCGTGAGTGGCCAAAACTGTGATACTGAAAGCATCTTAACGGGTTAAGTAAAAAAGGTCGAGCAGATAATTTAAATATCATAAATAAAATCTTTTATTTTTGGAGAATGTAATCATTAGCGCTCATATTAAATGCAATAGCAATTATGGTCTCCATTTTGTATTAGCAGGCTTCTTGCCGAGAAATCAGCTTTCTCAGCAAGTCCCCAAATGTAAGATTTATTGTAATTTATGATATTATTTGGACTAGAAAAGGTGAGAGTAATAAGGCATTCATTATTTGAGAATCCCCTATTCATAATGAAATATGTCTCAAAAAGATTTTCAGGTATAATGTTGCTCGTTAAAGACATCCTCTTTGGCACGCCCCAAGGGAAGGAAACGTTAAACTTGTACCTCTACGACACGACCACTACAACTGAGTCCAAATAGAGAAGGCAGTTACAGGCTCACTCTGGTCAATTCTAGCTCCAGAATTTACCATAGTGTTATCCAAATTCTATACGCAAAACCATAACCATTTCACTTGATCCCAGAGTAAATTAGCCACTTGAATGATTAAGTTACCAGCCGTATTGATACATTAGAGACCAACAGTGTACCGCCTATCTAAGGAATCTCTATGCACGACCAACATACACGATTTTTGACCATTCATAAGAAGCAAAAAAGCAAATAGAGTAGCCATAGCTTCTTAAGGAGAGCTCTGTCGCTTTCAATTTAGGGCGGAAAGAAGAGTTTGAGGGTAGTGTAAACTTGAGAACAGTCATTACTAGGGTATCTCGGGGTCATAAAGCCAGCCACACAGGAAGCCGATATAAATGATAGGCATCATTATTATCTGAGGTTAACATCCAGTTGTTCATTGCCTTTTTGTATTAAGCTTTTAATTTACAGAACAGAACGCCGTCTCAAACCCTCATATCCGTGACCATTCTGGCCACTGAACGGTTTGGTGGGCATGTTACGGGAATTTTATTTAAGTAACAAAATATTTACAGTAGAAAAACGAAAAAAAAAAAAACTATTTACAGAATTTGCAAGCATATAAGAAATTATAAACTGAAACCGTTTACAAAATTTTTCAACTTAGAAATATAATTTGTAATAATAAACTTAGAAATGTAATGCTGAGAGATAAAATGCGTGAAAATATACATATATTCTGTGTTCACTTATTTTTATCATATAGTATATCATGATTCAATTAAAAAAATCAGATGGAACATAATTTGAGAGATGGGAATGAAGATAATCTGTTTGATTGAAATGTATGACAGGAGACTACGGTACTTGCTTTTTCCCTTAGTATATATTTTTTTGGTATGAGACTTGATGTTGAGAGCTGTGGAGGCAAGAATAGGTCTATTTTTACTTATAAATTTGATTATACTGTGGATTTTTTTGCCTGGAAAGGAAGTTGCGTGCGACTCTTTTCAGCGATTCCTGTTCATGGTTTGGTGATGGTTTTTTCATATGCCAAGAGATTGTAAGGATGCATTCTGTAGCATAATGAAGTGCGGTACCAATCCCACCACAACTGCACTGGTCACTCTCAGACAGACTGAACCTTTTGAGGTAGGCAGGAAAAGGGCCGTGTTCTGAGAAGAAAATTATATCCTCTCTGATCCAGATAGTGGGATTAAGGTTGACTGAAGGCAGGATATTAAAAATTTTCTGCCTGTGACACCATTGCTCCAATATCCTTGCCATACTTCAAGCATGTCTTTCCGGAGGAGGGCTTTTATATGTGGTTTAGGAAGCTTTGTTTGCATATAAAATTGCCCATTTCGAGTTGCGTCCTTTGCCAGTTGGTCTGCTTTTTCATTGCCTATATTGCTCGCATGTGCTTTAACCCATGAAACTTTTACTGTTGGTTTTGAAAGCAGGACACCAAACATTTCTCTTGCCGTTTGGTTTGTGCTCTTTGGATTTGAAGATGCCATGATACTAGGTCTTTGTCGACATGTATTTTAAAAGTATTGTTGTTTGAAAACTGAGATGTATATTTTACTGCTTCATGAAGTGAGGATTTTTTAATTTACAACATACATTCCTGTAAAGCGGCTGATTCGACAATTACTGCAAGAATTGAAAATCATTATGATCACATCACTCTTTTGATGAATTTCGTGGATTAGTGCAGGATTTCGGAACGTGATCGGTTATGATCGATAAAGTGCTTAAAAAAAACTGAAACTAATCTCATAAAATAATCTGAAAATTGGCAAGACTAAATTGAATGAAATTGTTTGATGAATACTTTTCGACTTTTAGTAATCAATTCAAAGATTAAAACGCCTAGAATTAAGATGTTGCACAATGCCATAATGTCAAATAACCCAAATATTTTAATTAGTCTTTGTGTCAAAAATAAACTAATTCTCCGATAGAAGAAAACGAGAAAATTTGTGTATGACACCCACAATATTATTATCAACCCATCCTTACAAGGAATTTTAAGCTTGGAATAGAAATTACTTGCAATAGAGAATATAACCAAGGGTCAAATAGAATTGGGAAACGCGAATTACCATCTTTATGCATTAATTTCCTCTTAATAAGAGCAAAAGATCTTGGATCAAGTATCCATACATTCTTCTAATGAAATATTACATCTCTGACCTGGTCAAAAGAACAACAGATAGTGGTAGATGGAGCATGGTGAAATATATGATACAGTTTCACACTTAATCCTTTATATATATTTTTTTATTTCTAACCAAAAAGGATAAGATTTTGTACAAAATGAGACTATTAGTCTCTTTGATACGTATACGTTAATATAATTTCTAAAATTAAAAAAAGTGTTCCGAGGTAAAAGTTTGTAATACTTACATTTAGCAATGAAATTTGATAAAAGTTTTCATTCGGAAATTATGCATCTCTTTGAAATAGCAACACGTTAATTTTGTACTTGGTGGATAATCCTTGTATTAAATATAAAATTCAAACTTTATCACAACTTGCGGACACAAAAATGGTTAAAAGTACAATCGGTCAGTGGGAACAATTTTTATATGAACGAAAGCAGGTTTATTTTTGTTTTGGTAAAATAGAATAATAGAAGTTGAATATATTTGAAAAAATAATTTTTTGTTGATACAGCATTTCAGCAATTGAATGGAAAAAATATTTTCGATATCTTTATTTGTTTGCTCAGTTTAATGTATTTTTTTCTTATTCTGTAGAGTACTATATTAATGTTTAATGTCGATTTTTATAGTTGTCTGGAAACGGAATTTTATAACGTTATCCTCGTTTTAAAATACTTCATATTTTTAGCTGCAATTCGGAAATATCTATGGTGTATAAGATATGCTTGGCGCAGCCTAGCCAAAATTGACTCTTGCGCCAAAAAATCCAACCCACCAACCTATGGTGTATAAGTATATAAATGATACAATATTTTAAACATACCTCATGAATGAGTTTTTGTCTGAAGGAATTTTGCAAATGTTTTAAAAGATAAATCTAAAAATTCTTGTTATAAAGCAAAAATTGCAGTTTCTTAAGAATACAAAATATTTTATAGAATAATATCAAAAGAAGTTGAGAAAATAATATGCATCTTAATGTTCGTGTAACAGTTAAATTTAGCTTGCGTTTCATTTTTAACGAAATAAACACAAAATTATCAAGGAATTTACGAAGATATGCTTCATAATATAAGGATTAAAAATTCAAATGAAAATATTTTTGGAACAAGAGTGCAGAAATTGAGAATGACTTGCCTTCAACGCAATTATAATACATTAGTCTTCTTTACGGTTTAAGAGTGATGCAAGACTGCTGCTGAGATTAAAAGTTTTATTTGATCACTCATTACTTTCCGATATTGCACTTAAATTCATCTGTCTGGCACAAAATGGAAATTGATTTCGAGAATTTTGTTTCATTTGGAAACATACGAAACTTATTCGCTCTGCTTTAGAAACGAAAGCTGTTGAAATTTTTTAAAAACTTTTTTAGCACGAGAAGACTTCTTCCTAACAGATCATGCACATTATTGAAATCCGTCGATAAAAATCCATCGATTTCCGTTATTGAAATCCGTCGATATCAATAACAATAGTTAACTGGAGTGGAAGCTAATAAAAATGCAAATTCCTTGACATAATTGTTTGATAAAAATCAAAAAGAAGGAAATTGAAAAACTGAGAAATAAAAGTATTTCATAAGAGCGAATATCTTAAGAAATGAATTACATTTCAGTGCGTTCTTACCCACCTTACAAGGATTTTCAAGATGGATGAAAGTAATCATGACGAGATGAAGAACATCAAAGCCTCAGAAGTAAAATCAGTACTTGGGAACATGATCCAAAGACAAGGTGCTTGTTAGGAAACGTTTATGTCCTTTATCCGAGATAAATCAATTTAACATACAACATGCACTTCAGAAAAAAAGACCAAAAACTTAAGAAACGTTCAACGGAATGCAATTTATTGGGAATTTACAATTTTTTTTTCTTCTGTTAAGTAGAAAGCGGCAAACTGCTAGTGAGTTAGGACTTTCTAAAGTGTGTAAAGTAAACATATGCTTAGTGAGGCCAATTTTCTCCCTAAAAATACCTTTCTGTTTTAAGTTTTTTATTATTATTACTATTATTATTAGAAACTTGTTCCCTTGAAAAAAGTGGCATTGCATTTTAAGGTATCCGCCTACGTTGAAAACACTGGTTTTCGACCACATTGGCGAATTTTTTTTATTATTATTTCTTGTAATTCAAACTTTCCTCTTTCTAAATCAGTTTATCTTTTGTTCCTAAGTGAATTAGAAAAAAAGTTATAGCGATTATAAAATACCTTACCGAAACAAAACAAGACCGGAAGTGGCATTCCGAAACCGGAAGGAGAATTCTGAAACCAAAACTATCCTTTAGTTTGCCAAATTTTGATATTTTCCTTTGATTTTTACTTTATAAAATAGTTTTATTTTAGGTTGCTAGCGACATAGCCACATGTTTTTAATACATACTTTCCTTATTTCTTTGTGAACAATTGGCAACATCTCTTTTTACTTGTTGTGTTTACGATCTCGTGCTTGCTTTTCTCATTTTATTTTGATTGTTTTAAAAAGGCAAAAATTTGAATTTTCTTGAAATTTTTTGCATTTTTCAACGTAAAGTTTTATTTATAATGGGTCATAAAACAAATTATGGCTCAAAGAAGCGAAAAATTTCCGGAAATCAGCATAATTCTGGATCTTCTCAAAAAGATACTGAAAGTGAAATTCCAGCTACTTCTACTGAGGTTACTACTGCAAGTTCTTCAAAACTCAGTGGTAAAAACTACTTGCAACTGAAAGAGTCTTCACATCCTAATGAATTATGTGGAAATCGAATAATGGACATTGAGATTCTAGTGTCAGTTAACAATATTATGTTGTCCCATGTGTTTAAAAAACAAACTCTGCTTAGAAGAAGATTCTCGTTTTGGTTTGTGCTCAAATTTTTTGTTAAAATGCCAGAATTGCACATTTGCTAAAGGATTTTCTTCGAAAAAGACAAACAATGCTAATGAAGTGAATACTTTATTTGTATATGGTTTAAGGCTTATAGGAAAAGGATATACAGCAGGTAAGAAACTGATATCCATGTTAGATATGCCTTTTCTTTCTAAAGCAACTTTCAGAAGGCAAGAGCTGACAATTCTGAAAGCTGCATCTATAGCTGCTCAAAAAAGTATGGAAAATGCAGCTGAACAAATAAAAATTTCAAAATGTTCAAAGCGTAACATTGTAGATTGCGGAGTGTCTGTAGATGGCACTTGGCAGAAGAGGGGTTTTTCCTCATTGAATGGCCTTGTAAGTTGCATATCAATTGACACCGGCAAAGTATTGGATATTGAAGCTTTTTCTCAGTTCTGCAGATTTTGCAAAACTTTCTCAGGAAAGCAAAAAACTGTAAATAATCCACATGTGTGTAAAAACCACAATGGTTCAGCTGCACGTATGGAGACGGTTGGAGCCTACCGTATTTTTGAGCGTTCAATAAATAACCGGAAATTAATTTATACTGATTACTATGGAGATGGAGATTCAAAGGCCTATGATGCTGTAAAGGACATTTATGGTAAGGACTCTGTAAAGAAATTGGAATGTATTGGCCACATTCAAAAAAGAGTTGGAACACGCCTTCGAAAACTGAAAAAATGTACAAAAGGAATAGGTGGAAAAGGAAAACTCACTGATCGCTTTATCGATAAGTTGCAAAATTACTACGGAATTGCAATTCGTAGTAATAAAGGCAATTTAAAATCTATGCAAAGCGCTGTTATCGCAGCATTTTATCATTGTTGCTCGAGCAAGAAGTACCCAATGCATGGTCAATGTCCTAAAGGTGTCGACAGTTGGTGCAAGTATCAACGAGAAAGATCTAATAACAAAACATTCCACGATAAATCAGCAGGGCTTCCACAACAAATAATAAACAAAGTGAAACCTGTTTATATGAAACTATGTGAACAGGAATTACTACGTAAGTGTTTACATGGAAAAACACAAAATGCAAACGAAAGTTTTAACGGCATGTTATGGAATTTTGTTCCGAAAGAGCATTTTGTCGAATTACAAACATTACAGCTATGTTCCTTTATAACTGTGCTTCAGTTTAATGATGGTATGAAAGGATTACTTGAAATTTTAAACAATTTAAAATTGAGTGCAGGACATTATATGCTAAGTGGAATGTCTTTAGTTGAAAAACAGCGAATTAATGATTCTAAAAGACATTCATTAACAAAAGCAAAAACTCAAAGAAAAATACTTTCTGCCCTCCGAAAGAAAAAATGCCTACGTATTGAGGAAAAGGAAGGCCTGACCTATCATCCAGGTGAATTTTAAGCAATTTTAATTACAGGAACCATATTTTTCAACTAAAATTTGACTTTAACTTCAATTTTCTCAAAACTTTAATTTTCATAAAAATCCTCCACCGTTAACATGATATCTCAAAAACTAATAAAGATATTTACATAAAAATTTCAACATATGTTTTAAATAATATGAGCAATGAAATGAACCAAAAGTTTTATTGTTGGTGAAATACTTTTTCATTTATAGGGGTTTTTAGAAAAATTTAGTTATAAATTTATGGAAAAAATGCATATGTAAGTATATTTATACCCATAACTTTTTTGCATCTCAATTTTTCTTAGATTGAGGTTCATTTCATTCACCATTATATTCTATAACTTGTGTACAAAGAAAAATAGGATTGGTGCAGTACAATTTTGTGTAGAGTGTTAACCGTTTTGGTTAAATCTCATTAAAATTTACCACAAATTTTCCTATTTTTCAAAATATATTTTCAAATAATTTTTTTTGTATATATAGTGTTTCTAATTGACAATACATCTGAAAACCATAAATAGATTTTAAAAAATCCAATTTTTCAAAAATTTTCCTTCGAACGTAGGCGGTTACCTTAAGATCTTGTATCTAACTATAAACATGAGAACAGGGCTATTGTTTTCAAATTCTAGAACGCATGTCATAATACCAGTATTCAAAAATCGCTTTCGTTCCCATGAACTGTATGCTCGCTGAGATGTCATATATTGGCAACGTTTTTTTAATTATCTGTTCTACATTGAATAATGATTGAGGCAAAGAATAATTACCAAAATAATTCAAGTGTCAATGAACATATGTTCATAAGATTCGTAATACGTATGAATCCGTAGATGATTGGATGTTGTTAATTCTGTGTTTTACCCAATGACAGATTTTGAAAATACGAGTTCACAGGAGCTGAAAAATTTTATTACTCCTCCATTGAGGCAAGAAAGTAACATTAACTAAATTTATTTTAGTTTTTATCTTCATGCTTATTTTTTAATACAATTTATATAAACTGAAGACAATTTCTATGTTATTTAATGAATATATATCTTTTATTTTTCCGTATTTGTACAGAGAACATACTTTTTATCGACACAATTTATATCATTTTTTATGACTCTACAGTAATGAATTCTTATTTCATTATGTAATAGGATTTTAAGCAACAGCCTTGGAGCTCTTTAGAGATTTTAATTCTTCCTAATTTCTATGAAGTAGTCCAGTTATATATATATATGTATGAAGAGTTTTAATTAGTGGTCATTACCATTCCACTGTTATACTGAACGCATCCAATTCAATTTAGTTTTATTATATTGTAATAGATGGCGCCATGGGTTATACTAATCGAAAGTGCTAAGTCACGGGACCGTAAATTTTATATAAAGCCAGCTGTTGGCATTCGCTCGAGAGCAGAGAAGCGTTACATAGTTTAGGTGTAACGCCATCTAAACTTTGTGCCATCTAAATATTTTACTTCTGACTTTAATGTAAATGATCTTTCCCGTCCTAATTGTTAATGTCCTTTTAATCGTGTTTACTGTAAATAAATTTTTTTTTTTTTTAAAGTTTCTTAATCAGTACCCTAGACACTGATCCAAATAAGATTGAATGGGTATTTTGTCCCACCCAGTCCTACAAACTTGGGGGCATGGCCACGGGATTTTGAATTATCGTTAAAGAAAACTCCAGCATCCAGTCTCCTCTTCAAATAAGCATACAACGGAAGAGTTCCTACCTGTGCAACGGAAGAATGTGTGTTCCTGCATGTCAAATGTCAAAAGCGTCATCAGTGAAAAAAATGTATCTCAAAAGCATCATCAGTCAAAAATCTTGAAAGCATCATCAACGAAAAAAAATTATCGAAAATCGAAAATAAGTGTGCACCGCCGAGTAAGGTATAAAACGTTGTGTCGTCGCATACAACTACTGAGCAAGATTCGCCACCGGCTCTCTTTTTCTCTCAAAATGGCTTTCTTACTAAAAGGCAAGAAAGAAGATGTAATTGCTCTCGCGAAACAATTCGGCGTATCTGTTGAAACCGACTTGACGAAACCCAAAATTAAAGATCTGATTTTGAAAAGCGAAGATTATGATGAGGAAGATGCCAAAGTGATGTTAAATAGTATCATTGAGGACAGACTTCTAGCAGAAGTAGGAAAACAGAACGAAAGAGAAGAGCGATTGCGGAAGGAGGAACGTGAGCACGAACTTGAGAAGTTGAGAATCCAAGCTCAAAGAAATGTTGGTCATGAAAACTCGGCAGATATTTCAACAAAAAATAAGGCTTCGCAAGAGATGTTCCACCGATTCAACATGAAAGATGACATAAGTTTAAATTTAACGCTATTTGAGCACCATGCCAATTTAACGTTATTGCCAAAAGCGCAATGGGTCCAGAAGCTACTAGGATTAATTCCTCTGGAAGTTGCTCATTTAAGTGCTCGAGAACCTGAGGAAAATCGAACGATTACGAACATGTGAAGAATTTGTTGTTACAGAGATTCAAATTGTCACCGGAGAAACTTCGACAGTTGTTTGTTTCACATGAAAAAGCTCCTGGGAAAACATGGCAAGATTTCTATCATGAATTGTAGACTTACTTTGATGGATGGTTAAGAGGGCTGAAAATAGACACCTACGGAAGGTTACGTGAATTTATTATCACGGACCAGATGAAAAAGCGGAAAGCACCACCAGAGTTTCAGAATCACTTTCTTCATGAGTGGTCATCCATGAATTCACCTGCTGATATGGAGAGAAAATTCGAGCAATATGACGATGTCAGGAGGACATTGAAACCAAAAGCATCAGATCCATTCTTCAGAAGGAAAGATGAAGTTCAAGGAGCAAATAAATTTCAGAATTACCCACGAAGACCAGAGAATTTCAGGGAATTTAATAACAAGTTCAAGAAGAGACCTTTGCAGCTAAATAGAAACTCATACGTCGAGAAGAATAAACCATGGAGACCTGTGAATTGTTGTTACTGCCAGACACTAGGATATTTGGGCGTATATTGTCCACGACGACTCAAAAATACGAAAAGTAATAAGCTTTTGGCGCCTATTGAACAAGTTTGCTCGGAACTTTCGGGAGAGAAAAATAGAACAAGAAAAGTAGCTTTAAGAAGCAAAACTTTCTATGCATTAATCGACACTGGTAGTTCAGTCACACTCCTCCGAGACAAATCATCAAACCTTCAGAACTCGCAAGAGAAACGATTATATTATCTGGTTTAGGAAAATAACAAGTCAAAACAAAAGGGTCATTTCGGCAAGATATCGAATTAGATGGACAAAAATATTCTCTGACATGGCATGTGGTGACTACGTCATATTTAGATTTTCAGGCAATTATTGGGTCAGACATTTTAGAACAAGCCTCACTTGACTTCACCAAAGAAGGTGTTAAATTTCGAAGAAGAGAAGACGTAGAAATATTTTCCATGCATGCACAGCTATATGAGGCAAGACCAAAAGATGAAATCGAAATAGAGCACATTTCTAGTCCAAAAGTAAGAAAAGAATCATCGGAGCTAATTTCCAGTTACAAACCAGAAAAAACTGAAAGTACGGATGTATCCATGAGAATTATTTTAAAGGACGACATTCCAGTTTACCAACCTGCAAGAAGACTCATTTTCAGAGAATCAAGCAGGGAATAAAGAAATCGACGAATGGTTAGAATAAGGGATAATCGGAACCAGCTCATCTGAGTACGCGAGTCCAATCGTATTAGTAAAGAAAAAGATGGTACTACTAGGTTATGCATCGATTATAGAAAATTAAACAAAAAGCTCATCAAAGACCGTTTTCCATTGCCGTTAATAGAAGACGTTTTGAATAAACTCCAAGAAGCTAAAGTATACACTACCCTTGATTTAAGAAACGGATTTTTTCATGTCGACGTAAACGAAAACTGTAAACACTTCACATCTTTTGTAGTTCCTGATGGACAATTCGAATTCAACAAGGTACCTTTTGGTCTGAGTACCAGTCCTAGCGTGTTCCAGATGTATGTGTACAGTATTTTCCGAGAACTTATGCGTAAAGGCATTGTGATAATTTACATGGACGACTTAATAATTCCAACTAAAGACGAAATTGAGGGGTTCGAAAAGTTAAAGAAAGTGTTTGAAGTAGCTTCCAAATTTGGCTTAGAAATAAAATTTCCAAAATGTCAATTTCTGCAGAAGAGAGTTTTTAGGTCACATCGTCGAAAACGGGACAATCTGTCTATCAACAGCAAAAACGTTAGCAGTAAAAGAATTTCCAGTACCGACAACGGTCAAACAAGTTCAAAGTTTCCCAGGCCTAACCGGCTATTTTCGCAAGTTCGTTCCTCAGTATTCAAAGATAGCAAAACCACTGAGTGACCTGACTAGAAAGGATACTCCATTTTTGTTTAATCAGCCACAATTTGAAGCATTCGAAAGGCTCAAAAAAATATTAACAGGAGGTCCAGTGTTAAATATATTTCGACAAGGAAGAAAAACAGTACATACGGACGCAAGTCAACATGGGTATGGAGCCATTTTACTGCAAGAAGGCGAAGATAGAAAACTGCATCCGATCCAATACATGTCTCATAAAACCTCTCCAGCGGAAGAAAAGTATAGTAGCTACGAATTAGAAGTCCTCGCCATTGTCACCGCACTTAAGAAATTTCGCACCTACCTTTTAGGTAATCACTTCAAGATTCTTACAGAGTGCTCCGCTTTCCAAAAGACTATGGATAAAAAGGACTTAGTCACTCGAATAGCCAGATGAGCACTTCTTTTAGAAGAATTTGACTACGAAATTATTCATCGACCAGGTAAAAGAATGCAACAGGTAGATGCTCTAAGCAGAAATCCGGTAGCGGTAATATCAAACGAAACTATTACAGCAAGATTGAAAAGAGCCCAGCAAGAGGATGAAAATGTCCAAAATTTCAGATCGGCCATCAGCGGCAGTGTTGATCAAGAAAATTTTTTCGAAAGAAACGAAAATTTATATAAATATGAAAATGGTCGGGAATTAATAGTTGTTCCAAGAGACATGCAAACCGAATTAATCAAATTAGCTCATGGAAAGGGACACTTTTCAACAACTAAGACCGAAGAAATCATCAAGCAAGAATTCTTTATTCCAAACCTAACCAAACGAGTACAAAATGTAATCTTGAACTGTGTATCATGTATACTAGCAAATAAGAAAAGTGGGAAGAAAGAAGGATTTTTGAACGCTATTCCTAAAGAAGATATACCACTAAGTACCTATCATGTCGATTTTATAGGTCCTATGCCATCCACGAACAAGAAATATCAACAATTATGTAAACTGTGTTTTCCTTTAAATTGTGCATTTATATTTTAGACATTTTTTTTTCCAGTTATGTATTTAGCAAATTATTACTACTAGTGTAACGTTCCTCTCTATTAAGAATCAACGTATTTAAAGTGAATTTCTGAATTTGTTTCCTTTAATAACAGTTTGGTCGAGTCGAATTTAATGTCAATTTTGAGTGCCAGTATGTAAACAACGATGAGGTCATCGTTCTATCAGGATTGGCCGAGTTGTAGAGATTTAATTAGTGGCCATTACCATTCCACTGTTATACTGAACGCATCCAATTCAATTTAGTTTTATTATATTGTAATAGATGGCACCATGGGTTCTAATCAAAAGTGCTAAGTCACGTGACCATAAATTTTATACAAAGTGAGCTGTTGGCATTCGCTCGAGAGCAGAAAAGCAGAGGGGCGTTACATAGTTTAGCTATGAGCAGACATCTTGTTAGGCTTCGCCCTTTGTGCCATCTAAATATTTTACTTCTGACTTTAATGTAAATAATCTTTCCCGTCCTAATTGTTAATGTCCTTTTAAATCGTGTTTACTGTAAATAAATTGTTTCTTTTTAAAAGTTTCTTAATCAGTACCCTAGACACTGATCCAAATGGGATTGAATGGGGATTTTGTCCCACCCAGTTTTACATATATAACCAAAATTTTTTGTCCAATCCCTGGTGAACATATTGTATTTTGCAAATAGGAAGATCGAAAGTAAGAAAGAGACTGGGAGAAAGTATTCTGAGCTTATATAGTTTTAGAAAAGAAGTTTCCGACTTAGGAGTTTGGTTCCTTGGGAAAAACAACAACCCGCGGAAGATAAAGGAGAGCATTGACAATTAGGAAATTTATTCTGTGTAGAGAACAGATTAATTATACTGAGACTAAATTGAAACTTTCGTTTCATTTTATCGGCAACATCTACAGGATGCAAATTTTGATCCTCATTAGCTCTTGTGAGGCAGCACCGCAGTTGGCAACTATTCTGACTAATTAGCTTATGATTGAAGGTGTAGTCATTTCCTATATCGCCACATACAGTCACTAAAAAAAAGTATCGGCACACTCGGAATGAATAACTACAAAGCCATTTATAAAACTATTTATCACACTAAAACAATAACTGGATGAATCAAGAAATATTTTAACATTTGGTATACAGTTTGTAAGGAAAATTTTATCGATATTTTAAAATTATAATTTGATCTACAGCTTTTCAGATATAATTCAAAGGAAAAGGGTGTCATAAAATTGCTTGGACACATTTGAAATGAGAAATTCAACAAACATATAGCACATCAATAGAAATGAATTTATTACCGCTTAGGTAAGATTACTTATAGAAAAAACGATGAGAAATGAAGATATATAGGTTGATCTGCGAAAACTTGTAATAAGTCATTGGAAAAATGGAAAATGAGTTCACTGTATAGGTAATATTTTGAAACTGAGCAAGTCCACTGTTTTTAACATTATTTACAGGTTCAAGAAAAGGGTACAGGTAATTTACAGGTTGAAAACAAGAAAAGATCAGAGCGTACAAGGACATTTCATGAATGTGAAGAGGTGGATTGTGAAACAAGTTTACTTTATCCGAAAACTAGTGCAATAAAATTGACTCTGCAATGTAAAATTAAGTTCGGAAAATCTGTAAATCTTGAAACTGTTAAAAATGTTTTAAGAAAATATAGATATCATGGTAGAGTACTTCAAAGAAAGCCCTACATCAGCAAAGCAAATCGACAAGCTAGGCTGGTAAAAAGTGTGTAAAGCAGCCGAAAGAATTTTTGAAAAATGCAATTTTTATTGATGGAAGCAAATATAATATTTTCGGATCGGATGACAAGTAAAACGTTTGGCGGAAACCAAATAAAGCAATGCATATCAAAAATTTAAGGCTTATTGTTAAATATGGAGATGGCAATCAAATAGTGTGGGGTAGTATGGCAAGTACTTGTATCTGGAACTTACATTTTATTGGCTGTACAATGAATAAACATGTCTATCTTTATACTGCCAAGCGAAACTTAAGCAAAGTGCGAGCAAGCTGGGAATCTCACGACATTTTAAATTGTACCAAAATAATGACCCAAATCATAGAGCACCCATCACTGATATTTGCAAGTAATGGGTTCTCTACCACTGTCCTAGTGTTATTAAGACTCCCGCACAAAGTTCAGACATTAATCCCATTGAGCATGTGTGGGATTATTTGCAGCAAAAACTATATGAACATCAAATTTCCAACAAGCGGAATTTAAGAAAACATTTTGTCGAAGAAAGAGACAAAATCGATGCAAAAAATGATATTTTTGCAAAATATTGGTCCGATACATGCCAAATAAAATATGACAGGTCAAGGAAAGCAAGTGTGGCCCAACAAAATATTAACTTAAGTTTTCATCGTTTTTCTTAATTTATTGGGAATTGTCCGAATAAGTTTTTGAGCACGTTTTCTTATTTTATTTCTTTGACTTTTAATTATAACCATAATTGCGTTAATATGAGAGTTTTGTTTCAATTATGATTTTTATATATCAAAATAATATTCTTTATTTTGGTTTCATTTGTATATTTAAGTGAAATGTCATGCTAAAATCTGTGAACTTGTAGCGTGTCCCAATAATTTTTTGACAGACTGCATTTAAGATGGTTAGTGATCTGTTAACATGTTGGCATCTGTTAACTTATTGGAATTGAAGAATCCAAGAGAGTAGCAAGCTGATACGCATTTTTGTGAATCTATAAGCATTTTTACCTTTTCTTATGTCAATCACATAATAAAAATTCAAGTTTTTTTTAATCGTCATTGTGTGGATATCTTTCTTGCTTGATAAAATTAAGCAAAATTGATAAATTTAATATATCTCAAGAAAAGACTATGAATTAGACTCCCACAATGACAATCGGATTTTAAACTTGATTGTGGAAACCCACCCTTATAATTTTCTTCTTAAAATTCAATTTCCATTTAATTTCTGAAGAACTGCTAAGTCTGGTAGGGTGACACTATGAATAATGAACATGTAGCTCCGTTGACTTCCGTTAATTATCCAATCTGAAATAGGATATGATAGCTATCTTGCTAGATTACAATGTGCATAACATAGCTTTAAGAAAGGAAATTCCTCCTGGTGAAGATGCAACATAAAAGGAGAAATCGCGTTATGTATATTATATATAAACGCTGTAACAAAGCTTTCTCAACTATCTAAAAGTGATAAAGATTGTAGGAGAAAGAAAGGTTAACCCAAAATCTTATAGTTGAAACTTTTATACCTGAAAGATCGGATCTAAACGCATAGATAGTGCAGCATAGACACATTTCTGTTCAGATTAAAAATATTTCACTAAGTCTGTCAGCCTGAACACTATCTAATCTAATCTAATCTAATCTAATCAGCCTGAACACATCTATTTAGCAAATAGATGTGTCAGGCTACATGTCCAATCAAAGGCAAAGGAGCTGTAAAACTGTCTTTTCCAAATGACCAAAGTTGTTTCTTGAATAATGTTATTTTATCTTCCCAAATAAGGCATAACCTGATATCCGCTCCCAAGCTGGATCAAGGAGGGGCGATGTTCATCGGACAGGAATGACGAACATGAATTCTTTTCACATCATAGAAAACAAAAATTGACTCTAAAACATTCTGAAATAAGGCGACAAATGAACATAAATATGAAAAAGAATATATTTTCAAGATAAAAGTTCAAAAGATTAACTCTATTAAAAGAACTTTTAAAAATTAAACATCACTAAAAACCTTCGTTTAAAAGCATCCACCCGTTTTCCCATTTACTAAGACTGATAATACAAAAATATATAAAAAAAATATATGAATGTTAGGAAATAAAATTTTTATGATTAAACATGAGGAAGAAAATGGAAAAGGAATATGAGCTCGGAGATATGAAGAGATAGACAACCAAATATAGTTATTAATTTAACGGCAGATGGTCCTAATTGTGTGATTAAAATGTCTCACCTTTTGAACTAAAATTTTCCTTACTTATTAAAATTCTCATGTATAAAAATCAATTATAAATGAAAAATGATGAATTAAGCTGGAATAAAATCCTTACTGGCTACTAGAACCCCTACTATCAAAGCGTGCGACCACGTCACATCCAAATAAAAAAGTCAGTATCACCAGCTAAAAGAATATAAAATTTTAAAAGCACAAAGATGAAACAAATGCGCTTTGACCAGTAAGCAAAATAAAGTCAAATAAACAACAACTTAACCTTCAAAACTTTTGTTTTAAAATAAGAAATAAAACACCATCACAAATTTAATTCTCATACTATTGCTCTCGCATATCCTTACAAAATATCCTCGCATATCTTATTTTTACAGACATTCCTTCTTATTTTGTAAATTTTTAAACCAAATGAGTGATAATTTTTGGGTTCTTTTAGGTAAAATGTTTGGTAAATGATACATCTAAAAACAGACTAATCTACACTTACCCATCGGAGCAATTACGGTAATTTAATTTTTTTGAATTAATTGAGATCATACAAAAATAATAAGTGTCCAAATAAAATTAAATCCGTATTACATATTAAAAATCTACCCACATAGGGAACGAAAATCCCTGCTCTGTTAACAGATTCCAAATTGTATTTACCCCAATCTTCTTACCAATCCCGCAATATTTTGCCACTTTTCTGTAGGAGTATGGAACTGTGTTTGCCATTTCTCCCTTCTGTTATTGCTAACTTGACATATTGAACGCGAATTCGTTGTATGATTGTTTATAAGAGTTTTGACCCAAACGAGCCCACCAATCGACAAATAATTCCAAACCCTCGTATCCATTAAAATAATGAAAGTTAAATTTGTTTTATAAAAATTTGAAATTTCATAGAAATCTGATGTTTTAATAAAAAGAATCGATCAATATGCTGCCAAAATCTGATTTAATACCTTAGGAGACCGATGCACTATTGTTTGGTCTCGTAACTTTATTGCCTTTTTCCAGCTTTTTCTTCTCTGATATCAGAGTGATTAAAATATATTTTATAAATTCTAGCAGAAAGAATGTTTCTAAAATCTTAGTAATTGTAGGAAGGAGACATATCCATCACTTGGGTTGCATTTTTTTCTCCGAGATATGAAAAAGATCTCGAAGGGATAGTGTTTGTGATCCTTAATGGTTTGGAATTAAATAATTGAAAACATACATAAAAAATAAAAGTTAAAAATTGTTAAGATTATGTATATGTGCTCTGTAATCTACTTGATAAAGACCGGAAGCTTTTGTTTTTAAGTTTGTCGATTTTCATGCTGATTGACATGTAGTTCAAATCTATGCATGAGGACGATTTGGGCAAGTCACCAATATATTTTAATAAATTTAGGTGTAAATTGAAGTCTAGAAAAAAGATTTCTGTTGTTCAGTGCTAAATCAAATGTTTATTATACAAAATTCTTAGCCATCATAAGCAGTGAGTTAATGAAGTCATACATTAAATCGGAAGGCTCCAGGATTTTGCGAGAGGTCAATATTTTCAAGATTAATTTCTACATAGTTTTGAAAAGATCAACAAATTTCTTGTTAAAGCAATTATTAACTAGATTTTGAGTATTTATGTGAAAATCAAAATGTAGAGGTAATGATAAAACCGATTACTCTGAGAAAGCAAAGGAAAGATGGTTTGGTTTGGTTTGGTTTCTTTTGAGTTTTATGAAATTAAAGCCAATTTTTACTACTATTCCCGAGAGGTAAATACAATAGAATTAAAAAGAAAAGAATTAAAATATACCCAGGAACGAACAAGCGCGAGTTAATGATATACTCAAATCCGAAAATCCTAATAAAGGCGTTTAGAATTATGATTCTAATTCCAACAACTAAATAATCAGTGAAATCAGAGTGGTCAAATTGCTAACAAAAGCAATGAAAGAGTGCCGAAGTAATTGGGACAGTGTAAAATTGGACTAGTGTCAGATAAGAAAGAATGGTGACGTCTTTCCTTATCCACTATGCAGTCTACTAGTCTAATTTCGTCGTTCTTTGGAAGAAAAAAAGTCATCCTAACCCATTTGTTCCGATTCCCGACATAAAAGACGACATTCTAGTCAAACGCAGCGTTCTCCTCTGTTCTCATACACTTGTGCTCTATCAGCACGCTGATAGTTACAGCATGACTTCAGCTGGTGGAATTAGCCCTTTCCCGGCAAATGACCTTACTCGTTCGTTTCAGTTTTCTCGGAGTTTTAAGCCATTTGTTGTTTAATGTTGTTCACAAAAATCAATTTAGCCAAATTTAGGATAAAATCTTAAATTAATCCAAATTTAATTTAAGATTTTTCCTTTTGTTCGCAGAAAAAGAGCAGCGAAATGTAAATAGTGATGTCATCGAGCAAGATACAAGACCTGTATCTTTGTGTATGAAAATTGTATTCATTCTAGAATTGAATTCATAGTTTGGTTATGCGCAATGGACCCTAAAAGTGTTCGCATACTTTTAAAATGGAAAGAAAATCGCTGTAGTCTGTAATTGAATTCAAATATGAAGTCCAGCAATTTTTTTTATATCACTTCCATGGGATTTTTTTCATATATTTAGGAAAAGAAACGATTTTATTTTATTTTTAACATGAAAATGTAAGAAAACAGAAATAAAGCGCGTCAAAAGAGTTCGTATATTGAAGATTTTTGGAATAAATTCATAAATAAAATTATCGTTTTTGTCATCTAACTGTCAACTTTTTTTTGTATTTTGATGAGATTTTGAAAATCGTTTGACTAATATTTAGATGCTTAATTTTCAGTGCTCTGTTGCATTAAAATGTCTCAGTCGAAAGAAAAATAGAATTCGAAAGGTAATTATTTTTTGCATCATAGGTAAGATAAACCATTTGGTAAATTGGTAAATGTACCCTATTCTACAGTGTTGTACGTACTATAGCGCTATAAAGAAGATCAAATAGAAAAAATTTAAAAGTCCCCAGCTAAGTCAATATAAGAGATTTGTGATTTCAAAAATATGAGAAATCGATATTTTAGTGGTTTAGAAATTTCAGCTGAGTTTATCAAAATGTTTTCTATTTCAAATTGCGCAGGTAACCATTCGACGTGTGCTCAAACCAGCTGGATTAAATGGACTGTCAAACCCGATAAAATTTGTTAATGCAAAAAAATATAAAACTTAAGCTTTCTTTCCTGACATAAATGATAATCCCAACCGTATAATAGTCATTTCTTATTTGCAGATAAACATTTCGGCTTCTATTGGGT
This sequence comes from Argiope bruennichi, assembly GCF_947563725.1. Taxonomy (NCBI): domain Eukaryota; kingdom Metazoa; phylum Arthropoda; class Arachnida; order Araneae; family Araneidae; genus Argiope; species Argiope bruennichi. The sequence goes on along the minus strand of NC_079162.1, from coordinate 65,419,222 downwards.
GCATAATTGTATGGAGAAGACCAAACAAAAAACCAGGTTTAAAGAACTTTGTTGGAACAGTAAAGCTTATTCTGGTATGGGAGTATACGTTAGCATCAGGACTAGGTAATTTGATATTTATTGATGAAATAATATATTGGAATAAAGCGATTGAACTATTTTTATCTCGTAAGAATATTTGTGTGATTATGCTTCTGGCTTCGTTCCGGCCCATTCCTCCCGTGAACTGCCTAACATGATGCTGTGTGCGTAACCGACAATATCTGTGTTCTTTCTGTGTTTAATAAATGCTGCTGTCTTCAAGAACCATGAAGATATTTATTGAAAAGTAACAACAATTTGGTAGGGTGTAGTTCTGGTTCGTTAAAATTCTAAGTGAATTGTGTGGACTAAAACGAAATTGTCAGCGTGGACAAATTAATTATCCCTGAGCTTAATGGAATTACTTTATTTAGGTATTGAAAATACAGGTAGCGCTGAGTTTGAAAAGATTGGACTCGGTGATATCTGAGATGAAACCAGACAATCTAAATGAAAAAGATGCGGCAGAATGGAATCAGAAAAATTCTGACACCATTGCTTATATCAAGCTATTATCAGACTAACAGACCCTACAGTTCGCAGCCGAGGAAAATGAAAAAAATTCTTTGGGATAAAATAAAGACAACATTCACAGGTCAAGCAGAGGACCGTAAAATAGATTCCGGCAATGAAATGAAAAATCTTCAAAAGAAAAGTAACGAATTGGCAAACGATTATGTTGCCAGAGCAAGAGAAAGTGAGCCTATGAAGTGTCATTTTTTAGGACTGGATATCGCATTTAGGGAACTCATTTATTATACAGTGCGCAGTCTGAAAGGAAAATTCTTTAAAGTATTCAATATTTCTTATTTCGGTTCTGTTTTTATGTTAGACATTTAAAAAAAACCCATGCGAAAGTTTTTTTCGGATCCGAATTTTAAGGTCCTTGTGTTGTTTTTCCAATCCCGTTCCATGATCTCAATGAAAGTAAACAAACCGATGATTCGAAACCGACCTTTTTGCGAGTTTTGTGGTTGGCAGCAATCGCAATGCAAATCGAGGGACTATTTTAATTTCAGCTCGTGTCGTAGTTTTTAGAGGAGAAGGATATGGAATATTTGAAATGTGTTTTAGCACTAAGACAGAGAGCGTCGACTCTTTGGCTATGCAACTGTATGTTGCTTCAACATTTTAACTATGCCGATTAGTTATTTTAGACGATTCGAATCTGAGGTCTGGTAATGCTGATTTAAGTTTTTATTATTCAACTTATTATTTTGATTGCTTCAGTTACGAGCAAATTGACTTTATTCTTGATTTTTAATAAAAGTCATTTTTTAAGAAACTGCTTTCATCTTTATGCCTTCTTGACACAAAAATTTCTCTGCTTGCTTTACTAAAGTTTGGGTTAGTTTACCCTAAAGTACAAGAAAGTTGATTATGAGCCTAGAAGGATAACAATTGGTTATAGGCCCAGAAGTTTAACATTTCAGCTGTACAATAAATTCACTGTTAAAAAAACCTTTTAGCGTTTTTCTAATTCATTCTAATTAAAATATTTTGGCAGAACAAGATTTTTTCCTATGGTGTCCGAGTTTAGCTTGTAGCGACTGTATATACCCTAATGAATGATATGACAACACATTTGAAACTTCACAAATCATAGGCAATGATTAACATGAATAAATAATTTATGAAGCAACTATTTATTATCTTTCGAGGTCTTAATTAAAATAATGCAAATCTAAATGCAAAAATAGTCAGCGTCACCACTGGTATCATATAAATACAATGCATTAATTATGCGTATGAGCTATAAATGGATCATATTCTATAGCAACATATCTAAGAACAAAAGTTTAAGACCAGGAGTTAGAATAAAATATTTTGTCCTTTTAATTAAGAAAATCCGCCAAGAAAAAACCCGGTTATTTAATAGATCGTTTGTTATTTTTTCTCAACAAATAGTATGAATCCCAAAATGTTTGGAAAAAACTTATTCTGCAACATCGAACAGTTTTTTTTTCTCCCGAAACGATATATTTTTGGCTCCAGTAGGTCAGCATCGTGATCGACGCTGACTAACTAAAGGGATCTGCTGGTTCGAGTCACCGAACCAATTTGCAGATTATTGAAGATCAAATGTTCGATCACCGTACTTATATAAAGAATGCATTTAGTGCTTATTTTTAAAGTACAATGAGCGAAAGTGACCTCCTGATATGTGTGTGTTAAATAAAGTATGTTTTTTATAGTTACGAGAAGTTACATTATGTTAAAATCAACTCCCAAGTATTATTTTAAAGCTTTACGATCACTGTGTGGTTCTTAAAAAAATATCATTTAAAGCTAATTTTTCCGCAAGAAAAAATTATGCCACTTCCAGTATCATTTTGAATAGTAAATCATCAAAAATAAATCGAGAACCACTGACTGAAGTTTAATTTCAAAAGTGCAATTGGGTTCAGATTTCGAAATTTTTAAGGCGTGTTTTGACGAAAGACAAGTATTAATCCTGGAATAATTTTCCTATGGCCAGCTAAACCACAAAATGTATTGCAGAAAATTCAAATAGAGAAACTGTAATAAAATAGTTCAGTTTCAAACAATGAAACTATTACAACATATTTAAAAACAGACACGGCGAACCACATATTGTCTCAGCATTTCATCCATTACAAATAGACACAATCTAACTTGCTTTTCCTTAATACTAACTTTAAAATTTGAGGGGAAAGTTCAAATGTTTGGAATCAAAACCAGAAAGAAAAATTAAGACTTCTAGAATGTTTTATCCATATTGAATTTTTATGCGCTTTCACTGCTATTGAATGTAATATGGCGAGGATTCACCTTAATACATTCTCCGATAGCCAGATGTATAATAAACTTCTGGCAATTTTACTAGATCTATTTTTTTTAGACATTACATCCTATTTGTCCTTAAAAAGAATTTTTTTGAACCGAGGTAGAAATGTTTCAAAGAACTTTTTTTATTTCATACCATGATTTTGAAATAACCGATTCGAACCCGATCAATGTAAAAGTTGAGGTTGGCAGCAGTTAAAATGCATTCAAGTATATTGAAAGCGTTTAAATTCTACGGGATTCCCTATTCAAAAAAAAATCAAAATTCAAATATCATTAAAAAAAACCTTTGAAAATTTTAACCTCTTTCTATCTTTGCCTCTAAATAGCAAGAACCCAGATTTAAGGTCAAACAGATTCTGTCACAGACGTCAAAGTATGCAATACTATTCAAACCATTGTTCTGTGGATTGCTTTAAGCATCCCTATCAAGCCTCCAAATAGTTCTTAAAATTGTATTACTAGAAATCCTCTCAAAAAATATATATTTAGCATGCCAATTTTCATGAAGCAAACATCCACTATATCAAATGGGTACCCACAGGAGCAGGAAAGTTATGCAATAAAGTTTGGTTTATATTAACGTCCCGTTTTAAAGCAACACTAGGGCTATTTTGGGACGGACCTCGTAACTTTTAACCTCGGTCATATGACGAGAAAAACACCTGAACTGGCACCACTTCTCCAAACTTCCGCACCACATCAGCAGGAGGACGTTTGGCCCAGACGGATTTAGCATGCACCAGACCCGCTTATAGAACAGTTCTTCCATGGAAGCGGGCCTCGAACTTGAAACCCTCCAGTTCCACAGTCAAGATCTTACCATCTGGCCACCGCGACTCCAGGTTATTGCTAAGGCTATAGATGCCTGTCATTCTTAGGAAAGATATTCTCTGACAATTTCTTGGCTGTGTAGTCCTTGGATAATTTTTGGAGAGTGGATTGATATTTTTCAACAGATTGCATCTAAAATATATTCGTTGGCATGACTAAATCGAATTTCATTCATGGGCCACGCAGCTGTCTTTTAGAACGAAGTATTGGATAGAATGGAAAAGAAAAATACAGAAAACTTTCAATCTATTGATGGATCTCTTCATACTGTATGATTTCTAAGCTTAAAAATAACTCACAGCAGACAGCTTTAAATAACATCCAAAATAGTAAATACTTCAAATTCCGAAGGGACGTCCTAAATATAAATACTATTATTGTCTAGACAAGAAATTGAGGAGATGCAATTTTTGTTAAACTCATCTCCAAAATAATAACGCCAAGACTCTGAAAGGCGTCAGCTTATGTAATCACCCCCTACATGCCATGAATGCAACAACTTCAACGATATTTATCATATCTTAAAGTTCCGCAAAACGTTTCTGTAGTTATAAAGCTCTTTGATTGAAACTTAACATACAAGATAGCATCTCATTTAGAGTGCTGTCAGGTTCACAGTGCTCACATGTGAATTTTAGTGTTTTCATGTATGGACTGACTGCTATGGAAAATTGGGGATAACGGTTTTCGTTGCCTTTTTTTCATGTACTCATAGATACAAAAAGAATTGAAAGCCGACTAACATAACAGATTACACTAGATCGGAATATAAAATCGGATGTTACACTAATTGCCATATATGTTTGTTTCATAAGCTTTTAACAATGTACAGTTTCGTTCTTATAATTGAGTATAGTTATCAACAATAACCATTTATTAAAACTAAGAACTGGATCACTTATTCATGTCCCTAATTGACTTCGAAAGTTAGACCCACCCGAATTTTATCAGATAAACTCAGTAATCTTGAACCCGGTCTGTACTTTAAAAATAAAAAAATTATCGATTCACTTTGGATTTATGAAAATCAAAAAGACTGACCCGTTCTTCAAGATTAATCCTTCTGTAAAAATGCCACAATTTCGCCTAGAAAACTGAGTTAACTTAAAACAAATTGACTTGTGGACATCTTTATTAATGATGTAAGTACACAACCGAACGTTTTCACAAACTCTGTATCCATCAGTGTTTTTCATAAAAATTTGATAGTTCGTAATTTTAGGCCTAATATCAATAGTTTAATTATGCTGGATTTATCAAAAATTTCAGAGTTTTGAAAATTCATAGATCTAGATTAATATTTCAGGTTTAAATATTCAAAAGTTAAAATCTAGAAATTATTTACACGGAAGTATTATCGCTCATAAAAGTTGAGTTCGGGGCAACTAGCAATCAGATTTCGGAAATTCTGAAAAGAAAAATTGTACCGAGTGCAATTTGTTAATTTCCATTTTTATCAAGGCTCCCAAGGCTTAAATATTTTCAGAGTTGGACTTAGACAATCATTGAAAAATATCTTAAGAATAGGGAAAATTCCTTCGTAAAACAGACAATTTTACAAAATCTGATTCATACTTTTATAGAAGCTAAAAATATAGAATACCAAGTTAAATCATCTAAAGTTAACAAATGTTTTCTGACATCATTTTATGTGGTTATTAGTAAAAGAAAACGTGTCTCCCCCCAAAAAAAAACGAATACTACTTTGAAATTGAATGAGATGAAACTGATCGAAAAACTAATGCGTAGCTGATATCTAGGATTGGTTTGAATTTCAAATAATTTATTAGATAACGTTCAGTACTTTTTTAATATTTTCTTTCTAAATATCCCTAGTACTACCCAATGTGAAAAATTGCCAAATCATTGGCAAAAGCCTGAAGAAAGATTAAAACCTTTTTCAGAATTGTGTCGAGAAAAAATTTTAAAAGACCAAAGTCGATCCGTTTGGACAACACTTAAACTACTTCTAATACAAATATCAATTTCGGTATCAATATTGCAGGGCTTGAAATAAAATTTGTAAGTTAATTTGAAGCTCCAAGTTAATCAAAATATTGCAACGAAGCTAGCCACATGTCTCCGTGGCTCGTTGATATGCCATGGGACTGCGGGCAAAGAGATTGCTGGTTCAATCCTCACCAAATAAATTTGTTATTTATTTCTTTTCCTTTCAGCTCTTCCAGAAGTTTCTGGAATATTCCATTATTATAATTTCCTCAGAATCTTTGTACGTCATTTCCTCTTCAGTTAGTTCTAGAAGATTCTATATCTGTATATAAGAGTTTGCTTTATAGTAACCGAGGTCTTTGGTTTACTTTGAATAAACTAATATTGTTCTACGGGTGTTCTCTTCCTTAAGCCTATAAACGTGACAATATTCACAGAGAACAGATTAATTAAAATTAATCACGAGTAAATTAATATCGAATTGCACCAGTAGATGAAAATCTAAGCGATTGGCGCAATGATTGCTAACTGTCAATTTATAACTTTGAATTTTTACAGAAGCTGAATTAGAGGGAATGAAAAATTTTCTAATCAGATTTAAATATATAGTTTTTGTAGTCGCCGAAATTTTCTTCAAACAAGCCACTGATAAGCAATTTGATATGAATTAAGTCAAGGTGAATTTCGCAACTTCTGCAGGGAGAGAATCATTGCATTCTTTTAAACGGATGTCTAAGACCATTTGATACAGATTAAACTGATTCCAAAATTCCTTGTCTATTTTAAGCAATAACAGCACTTTGTAGAGTTAAAACGATCGAGACCAATCCAGAGGCGCTTCTGTTCTTTTTCAGGGTTTCAAAAACAGTCTTGAACTTAAACTTAACATAGTTATAACTGAATAAAGTTTAAAAACTCAATTTAAATTTTATTCAGTTTATAAATAATATGATTAATAGTTGGAAATAAATAATTTGACTCCAAACAAACTTGCGATGTTATCAACTTTCACTCATTGTACTAATTTTTTTACATCTATTAAAACCAATTTAAATAATGTGCGAGAAGTTTAGTGGTAGCTAGTCAAAAATGTTTCAAACAAGAAGTCTGTAAAAATAAATTTCTCAAAAACGAATAATTTAATTCTAGTGGCTTAGTTTACCACTTCTGTTGCTCCAATATTTTTTAATATGTACATTTTCTAATGATTAGTGACTATTTGAAAACCTTTCAATATCTGGTTTGAAAAAAATTTCCCTAAGCGATCGTTGGATTTTATAGGAAATAAAAGATCATTATCTAGATCTTTTTAACAAAGAATACAACGAAAAGTGATCATAAAAACTAAGTTTGAATAAAAAAATAAAGTTTAAAAGTCAAATCTAATCGGATTCTTAAAAATGAAAGAGCCTCTTAGGGAATATTTTGAACGAGAAGTTACTACTTGAGCACCAGGACAAAGGGCACATTTTTTAAAATCAATACACAAGTTCTAATCTGCAATTAAACCAAAGAAATCGTAGATATACATAATACACTAAAATATGTAAATTTTATTAGACTAGACAATTAAGCTTTAAATAAATGAACCATGATGGAACTGTGTGCAGTTATGCCTATTTGGTAGCTGCGAAGAAGTTTTAATGCTTGTAAGCACCTTGATTCTAAAAGGATGCAATTAAGTTGCAATAACCATGGTTATACTTAACCCTTAGCACTCTGATGACTCCTATCAGGCATCATTAAAGACAGTGCATAATTTTGAAGCTTTATTTTTCAATTTTGATTGTTAAATATACATATAGAATGGTAAAAAGACGTAAATTAATTTTTCGGGGAAATTCAACTTATAACAATTGTATGTTAATTTATTTTTTGGAACAATAAACAAGTTCGTGTATTAAGTGCATAGTTATGCATCTAACTACTTTTCAGAGTGCAAAAGGTTAAGTCTATCTAAAAAGACTAGTTTAATTCATTTGATTTCGTCGATCTAGAACTTGTCAACGAGTTCCAGAAGCAGTGAGCTCCCTACGAGTTCGATCATCGCTAAAACATTCGTAAACACATTTTAAAACATTTCAATGTTTGTAATATTAACATTCTTCACCTCTAAATTCTGAGAAACTACCGATTAGTATGAAGTATTTAAGCACATATTAATTAGATAATGAGTAAACACTGCAGTTTATAGAAATTTCAACTCTACTCACGTGTATTACTTTCATGTAGAATTCACACCTTATAAAAACTTTTTGTAGTTGCAACATTGAATTGCTGAAGTGGTTTGCTCCACGACAATTGGCTACGAGTTTCGCATTTTCGAGTAGGTTGTTTTCCTTTTCAGATAGCAAACACTTCAGGCAAAATCTGTGTCCAAAATTTACAACAGGAAATGCAGGAGCTCTAATAACTGTTAAAAATTGAAGTTCGAATTAGCGACGAGAAACACCTAAAAATAGAAAAATATTCCAGTCAAGTCATTGCTAATATTCACCGATTATGAGAATCTTAATTTAAGTGCTGACAGGCGAGTTTATATTAATAGATAAGCAATAATTAAAGCTGAATCTTCCCTAAAATTCCACCATGTATGTAGTTCTCGTGCATGTTAAAATCTAACACCATGGTTAAAATATTTTGCTTTTCTGGTGCAGCAATTTGGAGCAGTATACTATCTCATGTATCATCCTATTCATCTGATTATAATCAAACTTTATAAAGATTCGACCCTAAATAGTCCACACATTACTTCAAAACGAGACACTAATTTGAACCGGTAAAAGTGAATTTTAGTGTGCCCCTTGCTATGCCAAGGATGCCAAGTCGCCAATAAAGATGGCGGACAAAGTAAACAATCACTGTTGCGGAACAGTTGTTACCACTTCCCGGCTATATAATTATGATTTTTTACTGATAAGTATTTTTTTTTCAGACTGTCCGGTGCCTTCTACAGATGCCTTCAATTTTTTAACTTAAAAAAACATCCTACGGTTTCGTTAGCAGCGGGAACCTAGTAGCTTCGCTAGCACATTGAACACAAGGATTGTGTGGATAACAGAAACAGTACATAATCAAAAGAAAAGAAAGAATGAAGGAATATAGTGCGGGATTGAATCCTTTCTTTCTGCAACACCAGATCTTTTCATCGCTTCTGTCATCCAAAGCAATCAATTTTATATTCTCACCACGCACCGGACATACATTTTGAAGCAATCAAAGCATTCTCCATACAAAATTTCAAGCAAGCATCCTTTCCTAATTTCATCAACTCGTAAAAAATATATATATTCCACTCACCCTTCATCCATTCTGCAGATTCGAAATAGTCTTCCATCCCATTTACCCGACATCCATTCTTGCACAATTGCCGACATAACAAATTATCAAGGGAACAACCGTTAGTGCACCAATAAAATTACGAGAACTGCGAAGAATTCCATTGTAGCTGACTTTTAAAGTGAGAATGCAGACGATTTCGTAAAGTAAGAATTCAGGCGATTTTTTAAAGCGCATACTGACAGTTAAAAAATGCAAGGGAATAAATATTTTCTGTTCGTATTTACATTAAAAATAAAATTGCAGTGTCTTAGTAGTTGTAAAAAACTTTTAGTTATAATAACAAAATTAACATCTTTATATTTTTTTTATTATTTTTAATTTAACATTTTTGATAAAATAGTTGTAGTTCATGCACAACTCAACCATTGTATAAAGTAGTAAACAAAACAGCAATAGGGTTGCTAGAAGAGTGTTCCGTTGGGTTGCCATATTGGCGATAAACTGGGGGGGGCGCACCTAATCTTCACTTTAACTTTTGAACCATAGCAAGAACTGGGAAGGTATTGAAACTTCGAAGCGTGCTCCTCAATTGTTCTTGTTTTTTACAATTACCTAGCTTATGTCTTAAAAATAGTTTCAAATTAGGAAAATAGCGGAAATATCTCCAAGAAACATCTATAGGTATACCAATTTAAGGTATTCGGCTAGAAGGATTCGTAAATATTGTTGCATCTTTTAAGAGTCTTATACTGTATTTTATTTGCATTTCTTTTAATTTATTTACAATATTCAAATACTACTGCCACGAATAATGAATATCTCAAATGGTATTTAATATATAGTAAGCTGCATGTCAATTTTACAAAGCATTACTAAACCTCCGTAAACTGTTCACTAATCACTTTTCACACGAGGAACAAATGATAGAAAATGACAGCAGTAAGATTTGTGGGGAAAAACTAGTTTCAAATTCGTTTAATTGTCAACTGATACTAGTCAAGTTTCTATTTGGCAGTAAACCAAATAGAAATAAAAGGGAAATAACCGTCAGTATTACAGAAAGACGTCTATACGAATACATATATTAAAGCACTCATTTGCAAAATCAATTTAATACGGATAATTAGAAACATCCGAGACGAACTTGGAAATATTTACAGTTACACTCCAAATACTGTTATACAAACTGACACGTCCCAGCTTACGAGCCGAAATTCGAAATATCAACATTTGACAAAGTTTAACCTAACAGCTATGCAGTTGATACAGTCCCTAGAAATCGAATTTGATTCCCTGGAAATTCCCGAAATCCGTGGAAGACCTTTATCCAGACTAATATCTTTTCATCTTGTAATTAATCAAAACTTTGTGAGTATTTATAAGCCTATATATATTCGCCTTTTAAAAGTATTCATAGATACAGTATAAACACTATTTATATCTACTTAATCATAAACTTATCTAAAAAATACTATGGGAATGAATTGAAATCATTATTGCCGTACAAAATATTCTGAAAAAATTGAATATTGCATATCATGTCATATTTATAGAAATACTTCTTATTTACATCCATTGTTTCAAAACGTAAAAGTTATCAACTAATTTTTATCACGAAAACCACTAGAAAGTATTTATCTTTTGAATGATTTTAATAATAAACAATCTGACAAACAACAGTAACTAGAAATTGAAACAGCAATACTTACGAAATCTGAAAGCCAACGTTATGTTACAGAAGCTCCTTATCGTCGCAGAATTTATAAACTTTCCTTCATATGCATGTGGAGAGCAAGCAAAGTTGCAGTTAAATTTTACTGCCTTTTGCTGCTTAGAAACAACAGCTTCTGCCAGTTATTTTTTAAAATTGGGAAACTGAAAGTTCAAAGAAAGAGTTGAAAACTTTGGTAGAATAAAAATCTATAGAACAGTCAAACTGGTTTTTCGCTGCAATAGAATAGTGTCTTCTTGTGTACAGCTGACCACTCCGCCACCACTGAACGAAGCAGCATCGATAGGATTTTAGACCCAGTTGTAATATTGGGCACCAGTACCGAAAGAATAATGAAGGTCATTTCTTTGACTATCAATAAGATGCATGATAAACGAAGGCGATCGTTTGAATCAATTACATCACATTTGGGGTAGACATGAGATGATTCGAGTCCAATCTTAAACAAGAGCAAGAGGTGGGCTAAGGAACGACTTCAAAACGAGAAAGAAAAGTTTCGTTTTCTAGGGATAATGATACTTGACTATTAAGCAGAGTTCACACGACGCCAACTATTCCGCGCAATGGAATTCCACGTCTACCTCAGGAAAATCATGTGACTCCAATGAGCCAATGACAAATAGTTGTTTCATCGGCAGAATTGTTTACCATTGTCCCATTGCGGTCACAGGATCTTCCTGAAGTAGCCGTGACCTTCTACTGCTTGTAATAGTTGGCCTCCTGTTTTAGTTTTGAGTAAAAGGAGAAATCGAATTTCAAATTCCGAATACACATTCGATTATTACTTAGGTTATGATCGGTAAAAAAAAAAAAAAAATACAATAGCTCAGAAGTAAAGAAATGATTTACCTGCCAAATTTTTCTAGCAAATGAGTGAATACAACGGCTATTCTTATTTTTCTCTCAAACATCTTTAAAAACAGCATGTTTATATAACCATGAACCTCAGGCTAACATGACATTGCTGTCATATTAATTTGTGTTAAACATTCTAATTATGGACGACAAAAAAGAAAATAGTTGGACAATAAGTTGGACAAAGCAATAAATAAGGATTTTTAATCTCGGATCCAGTTTTTCCTTCTTTTTACATTCAAATTTCGCCATCCAATCATTTTGTGAATGAGGTGCAAATAAGAAAGAAACGCAGAACTTTTGGGGTTATAAAATATTGTTGGAGTCTCAGCCGCCACATTGTCAAAGGTGATAATCTAGTGTTTCAACTTAAAGGTGCAATGTGGATCAAATCTCGTTCTCATGAGTGCTTGTGGGAGAAATCTTGTGTTGGTTGAGGGCTACTCTTAATTGAGGCAAACTACATAAATTTATTTATGGTGGCTGAAAGTAGGCAAAAAAAGCTAGTGATATGTTCATGCAAGCATGACAAATAAAAGCCTCTTTATTAGTTCGTAAAAAACATTGAATGCTGATTTTCTGCTTGACAAATCAACGATTTTTATCACGTACTACCTTTCAGCGTTTTTAACTTTCAGCCACCACATGATTTAAATATGGAACGATTGATATAAACCAAAATATTGAATTCAAAGAAATAGTGAGTTACTTATTTTTATACTCACTCATAGCAATAATATCTTTGCTGTGAATGAATTTCTTATTTTCGTTAAAAAAATAATTGCCTGAAAAAGCTATAAAACTTTTGCGACATGAAAAAAAGGCACAAATTAATATTTATGGACATAGGAGGCACCATAAGTTCCTTAAAATATAAAAAAATCATTAAAAAGGAAAAGTGGTCTAAAAAACTGCAGTTTATAGAAACAGGTTGAGGGAGTGATCGATTTTTTTATTTCATAGCATAACAATTTCTGTTCCAAAAGTCGCCAAAAGAAGGCACTACTGACAATAACATTAAGACTTTGAATTACCTAGATTCCTTTAAGCAATAAATGGAGTTCAATATGTCTTCAGTTATATAATATAGCTTATATAAGGCGAGTCTAAATACTTTTTTCCAAACACAGCTGGTTTGGATGGAATAACATGCAGAATGTCATCTTTGAGTACTATTAATGTGTTAATGGAGAACAGACATGCAAAGAACTTAAAAAAAACAACAACTCCGCAGCTAAAAGTCTAACGGCTCTAAGTGTGTTGATATTGGAGGCCGTTACCTTACATCATTTACTTACCCCCCCCCCCCATCTTTCATAAAAAGGATAAAAAAGAATGTCTTCAATGAACTTGATGTAGGGCAGAAAACATGCTGCATGAAAGTTACTGCAGAGCAACACATTTTTTTCTGTATATCTGGCAGGGGTATGTTCAGATAATAAATAGAGACAAATTCGTTGCTCAAGTTTTCCAGCCATATAGGGAACAACATCATTCCACTGAACAAAAGAAATGCATGAATAGTAATGAAATATGCAACGGAACCACAAAAATAATCAAGCCAAGTAAATCCTGCAGGTTGTTTCTGCACTCAAGGAGAATGGTTATCAATCATATACTAGAATTCGGAATGCTTGTATCTTCATGTAATGAAAAGTGGGCTTTATCATCGTAGTTCTCATTCAATTTTCGACAGAAACCACATTACAAATGATTGTCCTGTGGCAATATATGCCGATAATAACTAGTACACTGACTGTGAAAATCATGATCACGTGATCGTTTATATCCTATAAACGAATAATGTTACTGGTTGAGATCACACAGTTGTCATATCTTCTATAAAGGCTCGTATATATTTGCGAGCCATGCGTTGAAATTATTTTCACAACGAACGAATTGCGAACTTTAGAAAGGGGCCACAATTGATTGAGAATCATCAATTATCACTTGTTAGTCGTTGGTGAATGTACTCACAATTATATCATCGAACGACGAATGATATATTCCGAAAAAATTATAACACAAATTTTTTTAACATAATTTTAAAAATAAAAAAAATGATATTCTCAGGGATACCAATTTCGTAGTTATATTTTTTTTTCGTTATTTAAAAGAATGTTTTAAAGTATACTTGCTATCTTACAGAGCTTTAATAACTATTTTCATTGTTGTAATGAAAATCAAGCTTATTTAATTGTTTAATGGAAACATTTAATCGCGTTATTTTTCTATGGTCAAAGCTGAAGTATATAAAGTTTACATGCGGATGGAGATTTGTTGGTCTACCATTTTTTTTATTTTCTATATATCACCGCCTTACAGTACGATTCTTCTTTTTTTAAGAAAATTTTCTAAATATATCAATACATTGCTCCTAAAGAACAGGATTTAATGAAATGCAGATTCGCCTATTGTCAAAAAATGTATTCTTTGAATAAACAAATATTTTTTTCTATCAATAAGCCGTTGTTTCTGTTATCGAGAAACGACACATTTTTTCAGTGCTTCAATAGAAATACTGCATAAGCTACATTCGGAATGTTAAACAAAAACTGCTTTGTAAATGAATGTATATTAAATATTAAATGTTTCATCCAGTTTGAAATCTTCTTTAAATCAGTGTTTTCAATGTTTCTCCTCATAAGGAAGTATCATCCTTTTTAGATTATTTATTTTTTTCTCTTGACTCAGCTTCAATGCAATCTCTAGACCTTTGAAAGTAAAGAAAAATATCTTCGCCTTGGTGATTTTAAAGGATAGCGTGTCTGTTTTGTGGGATTTAGCATTGTCATTTTATGAGTTGTTTTCAATCAGGCTTTTAATTTTACAATCATCTAGAATTTATCTCTTATTGTTTTTTAGTTACAGGAATAAAACACTTTTCTACAAGAAATTGTTTTTGTTTTGTTTTATTGATAAAACATCTGTGTTTGTTATCTCTATTTGAAAAATGCCGAATTCTCAAGAGGCATCTAACATTTTGTTTACACATAAATTTTTAGAAAAAAAAAATATTGATTATCCCGATATCGGATGCAACGATATATGTAACGATTGTAAATGATTGCCAAACAATTTAATTGAAATTAAATTGCTTACGTAATTTCTTGGGGAGCTATTTATTAAAATAATTCTTCATGGAACCATGTATAAACTCATTTAAAATAAGGGATAGATTAAAGCATTTGAGGTACAAAATAAAAATATTAAATTAAGTATTATATGTGGTAATAATAACGGGCTGCGATGCTCTAATTTTAGACTCTCCACTATGGGATTGAAAGTTCTTACTGGTGGATAAATCTGAGTCAAATATTCTCCCACTTTTGTGTCATGGTTGTCTGGAGATGGGATGAACTCTGCCATCCTCCTTAACTTATGATGCTGGATTATAATTAGAAGATGCATCTCAAAATACGCATTATATAGCTTCAATACAGGTTACTAATTCATCTAAATGAAATTTGGAACTACAATTTTAAGTCAGCTGGAGTGGTCAACCAAACACTTTTTCGAATACTTTCAAATAAAGACCCAAATGAAATTGTAAACTTTGAGTAAAGCCGCGAACGCCTTGCATGGCATTGGCGAACAATAATTACAAAACATGAATCTTTGGTGTGAATATAGTATTTTTAATAAGTCGATGGCAAGAATGTGCATTTTGTGGATGTTCTCGCCGGCAGACGGAAACCAAAATTTGGCACAAAACTATAGTTGCTGCCGCAAGATAATGTAACAAATTTAATGAATTTCAGTCATTCCGTTTAGGAATTATTGTGTTTACATGCATGCAAAAGTACAGATCGACTGACAGCCAACCATTTGACATATTAGGTTCAAAATTTGGCACGAATCTATATTTTAGAGGCTGTACCTGTTGTATTAAATTTTATCTACCTAGCTTTTTGCATTTTGTAGCTATCGAATTCACTCGTATATGAGCAGCCCGACAGATAGATTTCATTTGTATGGATTTCGTGCAAAATTTATAGGAATCTAAAAATTTAGCCATAATTCTATGTATTAAATTTTAGCTATCTAACTCAAAGCGTTTTTCAGTTATTGTGTTTCCAGACATACATCATGTGAGAATGTGTTTTTCGAACCCAAGGATGTTTGATACGTGGAGATTCTTTAAAGTCTTGAGTTTTTGGCGATTACAATACTTCATCTGTACACCGTTTATGAGAAAGAAACAAACTCCAAAAATATTGTATCAAAAGCATTTTGCCTCCAAAATTACAAAGTTTAAAAATATCATTTTTTTTTTTTTGCAGATTTAATTTCTTTCATGCATATAAATGTGGAATATTGTACTGTAATCGATTTGGACTTCCTTTTTCATGGGTTAGGGTTTTCAAATGTTGTTTTTATCAATTAACCGATTAATTTAATTAATTTTTGACTTCAAAAAAGGATCATTAATTAGTACTGAATCAGAAAAAAATACAATAAGACTCCTTAGTAATCATAATAAGGCATAATAAATTAAATACTAAAAGTCGGAAATAATTAAAGTTTCTACTTTATAGTATACTAATAAAAATGTGTTTTTATCTCTCTTATTTATATATTTGTAAAGTTTAATTAAGATCTTAAAGAACTTAATGAAAAATTAAATTAATGTATATGTAAATAGGCGCTACGCAAAGAAATAAATTTTCATTTTCCTCAGATATTCAAAAGTAATCTTTTGAATCCAGCAAAGTAATCTAGTTTTCTTTTATTCAATTATTATTCTCCGTTACATCACTATTCATTATTATTTACTCATCGGCAAGTGAAACTTGGGCGATGAAAACTAACCGTTTGTATGCAATGAAAGAAATTCTACAAGAGGGATAAAATTGTTCATAAAACCTGAAGTGATACACTTGAAAATCGATCGAGGAGAAATGAAATCAAATAGTCTAAAAATAGCTACCCAAATAGCAGAGGTAAGTGATAAATTTATGATGATTCATGTAAATAGTTGCGAACATCCCTTGTAGTTGCAGATTTATGTCATGACGCAGGATAATTTCATGATTGTTTAAAGTGCCTGTGCCCACAAGATGCTAATGCTCCATTTAATGATTATTAACAGTTGTTGGTTAAATTTGAATATGAAATTTTATTACCATATCAAATGAAGTTTACACAAGTTAGTTCTTATGTTGTAAGCATTTATTAACGGAAACCATTTTTATCTCTAAAAAAAATGCAGTTTATATTGCATTTAAATTTTTTAAAAATTTAAATTTTAAATGTCAGTCTTGGTCATCTTTTTTTTTTTTCCTTAATTTAATGTCAACTAAAATGCAATTCATATTTTTTTTTCTGTAAGAACGTTCTAAGAAATAGCAAAATTAAAAATGTTCTGTTAGTAAATGATAAAAACATCATAAATGACTTAACCTGGCTTTCATGTAACCAGTTATTCTTTTAAGAATTAAATAAAACCGTACTCAATTCAATCGTTATAATATATTGCTCTAAAATTAAACGATTATTCTGTCTTCTGAAATTTATTCTCATCAAATGTGTAAAACATAGTTAAATTCATTCTTTAAAACATTGCATAAAAGAATCATTGGCGTTAAGATAGTAATAATAATAGTAATATTTAGATGTAAGGGGGAAAAAAACATGTGGGTAGATTGGGAAGACTAGATTACGCTGTTTCCTTTGCGCAACATTAGGTTTGTCGGAATTACAGAACGATTTTAGCAATGCATCGATACAATTATTTCCCACAATCAGTTGCTGAAAGAATAGGTAATAAGCTGGAAAGGAGTGCACTAAAATCACTAGTGGATATTTCTTTAGTTTTACTTAAACGGTATAGTGTCGTCTTTAAAAGCGATTCCTAACTACTGGAAAAAATTTAAGGGGTTTAAGTCATATTTGTGCAAGCGCAAAAACATAAGTTCAAGATCGATTCTGTGCCCATAGCAGCCAATCGAAACAAGATTTGAAGAACCATTTACCTGCAACCGGATTATTGCCGGACTACAGAGCGAAAAGTATTGTCAGAAACTGCATGAAATCACCTTCCTCACTGTGGTTTGTAGACTTCTCAGAGAACGGTGGAACACAGAGCATTGCAACTGAGTTAGCACAAATCAGCTTGAAATTCTTTTTTCCTATATGGCCAAATTCAAGATTCTGCTTAATACCAATTAACTGTCATATCGCTATAAAATGTTAGTTCGGTTATATTAACGTTCAATTTTAAAACAACATTAGGACCACTTTGGGACTGACTTCGTAACTTTGAACCACCATCATATGACAAGGACGTCACTTGCGCTGGTAATCCCCTTTTTCAAATTTCCGCACCAAGCCAGCTGAAGGACATTTGGATCGATGGATTTTGCGTGCAGCAGACCCACATACACTGCAGTTCTTGGGAGGAACCGGGCCTCGAACCTGAAACGTTCTATTTCCGAAGCCCAGACTTTACCACTAGGTCAGCGCGCAGCCTTTTCTCCGTAAGAAAATGTAGTATGAGAAATAATCAGAATTTTGAGGGTGGAAAGTCACCGAGACTATGGGTTGATGGTTTAAGAAGGTATACGTGAAGACTTGGATGATTCTCAGAATGTCAATTTATAGGGTTGATAATCACGGAAGAGAATTTTTAGTCTTGTGATTTATTATATTCTATGGCATTCGTTTCAATACTTGGCAATACTACAAATTTCAGATATTATCTTGTTGGAGATAAGTGTTTGGAGTAGGATATCGAACGAATAAAGGCGCTAGTATTTTCATTCTTTTGGAATCGAATATGGAATTTATGAGATTTTTTGTGAAGATCTGTTGCTTCTCCACTAAGAAGTTTTCTTATAATTCTAGAGCTACTGATTGCTTTTTTAGAAAAAAAAAATGTGAAATAATATCTTGAAATTTACAAGGCCATTTTGAAAATTCCAAACTCAGCAGAGGGTTTTAGCTTAAATTTTTAGTTATAAAAAAAAAGGAAATAAAAAATTAAATCTTCGAAGATGCTTGAATTTGTTATTTATGAATTAAACTCTCCAAAATAAGTTTTAAACCACTCATTAACTATTCCTTGTTCATAATTATGTAAAATAATAATAAAACATTCATTCAAATTTTTTACCACAAAAATTACTTGAAATACTATTATTTCAAAAATGAATGATTCTTAAACATTTTCAATCGGTTTTCAAATGCTCAGTAAATGCTACCATCCGAATACAGTGCTGGAAAACAACTTCTTAATTCTTAATTCTGCCATACTTATCAATGGTTTCAAAACAACTGCATGCACCTTTTAAGGCATCGTAAGGAATTCTAACAATGAATAAGGTATATATATATATATATATATATATATATATATAGCACACATTATGAGAAAATAGCTGCGTCATCTGGCTGAAATACAAAATTAGAAGGCTATTCCATAAATAACTCCTGAGTTACTTCCGAACGGCCCTTTGATGTAACTAAACTGAACTAAGAAAATAATTGTCCACACAATGTTCTTTAGAGAATGCAAATTATGTCGACAGTTTAAAATGCCAGTTAAAAATATCATTTCTATCATATTTCATTGTTCAATATCCATGGAATACGAAATCTGTATTGTCCTACGAATTCATTTTTCCAATTAGCATTTCCAAAATTGTTTGATATGATGATGGGTAGTATCTCTGTTAATATAATGAAGATTAAGTGAAAAGATTTTTATCTATGGATTTCAAAATGTCTGTAATTTATCCGCTAACAATGAACAAATTCTGGAAAATGGAGGATAACGAATACGAGATTTTATCAGTAGAAACTTATATGATATTTTTTTGAGATAACCATCTTCTTAGTTTCTAAAAATCCACGTGCGTTTCGAAGCTTTGGAAAAATCAATTAATCAGTCGTGCAATTTCTAGCAGGAGGTAGGATGATTGATGCAGGCTTCACTTTCAGTTTCATCAATCCTGTCTCCAAGAATTGTCCTTCGTACGCTGATCGATTGCTTTTGTAATCATTTGAGTAGCGACGACATCTAACGATTTCTCGCTACACGAGATACAGAAATTGAGATATGATTTTTTTCGAACTACGGAAGCATTTATGAAGTGTAATCCAATTTCATGGGTTTTGAGATGGTTCAAGGCTTTTTTCTTTAAATCTTCAGAGCAAATTATTTCAGATAGAAACTTTTGGTTCTTAGATTTTCCCGTAAAATGCTTTACAAACAATCATTTTCAAAATATTTTTTAAGAAGGGATCAGAACTCGCCATATGTAGACTAAACGGCATTTTAGTAGTATATTTTTCAGAGTTGTTTTTAAAAGGAGGAATAAACATAATAATACAGTATGCACCAAAATATACAGTACTGAAACTCGCGCATCTCGAACACATGGTTGCGTTGGTCGACGAGGCATAGTTCCAGCTACACGTGTTCGCAATAGTGAAAAGGAAGTTGTGTTCTATAGTTGTTGTTGGAAATGGGCCTCTGGACGGAGAAAATAGTATTTATAGTTAAGCATGATTTACGCTCATACGGAAGCGGTCGTGAAAGTGGAACGCGTTTGAAAAAGGTGGCAGAACATTTCAAGAGAAGTTTAATAAGACTGCTCCAAGTAACACATTTATGCTGTCTATTGTTAAGAAATTTCGCCATTATGGTAGCGTACTGTGTCAAAGGAAAGGGAGTGTTAAAGGAGAGTGTGTTCAATTGCGAAGATACACCAAAAACTGAACCTGCATTACGTGCGAAAATCATTTCTTTTTGCAGGAGTCTGTTTGGGGATATGTTTGAGAATATGCTTGAACGATATGTATACTGTCTACAGCGAGGCGGTGCACACTTTGAACACTTACATAACGTATACTGTGGTAACTCAGCATGCTAATTGTGTGTATGTGGTATGTAAATTTCTTTTGAGGAAAAATAAACTCACAGATGATAATAATGTAATTTTGTTCATCATTTTATTTCAGTACTATATATTTTGGCGCATACTGTACTTTTTACGTTGTTTACGTACGCATACGTACTTTCGGTTTCTTAGCCACCCTATGCCCCGCTTGTCAACATACCACGGCGGGAATGATCAATTTTTTACTTCCACCTATGCGAAATATATAAAAAGAGAGTTTTGTAATCGTCCAAAAATTCGAACTCGAAGAGTTGACTTATCTCAACGTTTCAGACATCTCGGAGTTGAACAATTTTTTTTTTTGAATTTATGCCTTTACGTCTGTGAACACAATAACTCAAAAACACTTTGAGATAGACTGATGAAATTTGGCATATGATCTCCACTCTAAATTTATAAATTTCTATCAAATTTTGAACGAAATCCATTCAGATAAATCTGTCCGTCCGGCTGTACAGATGTAAGTTAACACGATAACTACAAAATGGTGCACATATGACTACAAATCGGTACAAAATTTGCTGCACAGATTTAAGACCAGAAATGTAGATATGTGTCCTATTTGGAGGGAAACCCGTCATAGGGTGGACATTTTGTCGATCCGTACTTTTACAGGTATGTAAACGCGGTAACACAATAACCCAATGATTTAAATATATCAAATTTGGTACTTAGTTTTGGGTTTAAAATTGCAGTTCTATGTCAAATTTTTATTTAAGTTTGTCGAATAAAAGGCGTCTATAATACACACTGGGTTTTCTGGTACTTTCGCAATAAATGGACTCCAGCTATTATTCAAAAAATATCACCACAGGTCACACTATAATTGGCACTTTCATAACTATTATTCGCCAATGGCATCGAGTTATTAATAACGTATACATTTATTAGAGAGTATGAAAGGATATTTCAGAGAGACCACTCCCACTGATTACTTTCTAGTATGCAAAGTAATGTAAAGAACTGTACATAGGTAAAGTATTGATGTTCGATCTAGAAATTTTCGGGGGACTTCATGTCCGAACTCTATGAGTCCAAATGCATATTTTCAGAATTATGTCTATCAATCTGTGAAAATGATAACCCAATAATGTATTAAGCTAGACTGATGAGATTTGGCAGTAGTCTTTTCACTATATTTTTTAGATTTCTCTCAAATTCTGTATGAAATCCATCCACAGGAAGATCGTATATCTATCCTGAAAGATTTAGATAAAAAAAAAATGTCATACAGTTTTGGCATCTAATGTGTAACTCCGTATCAAATTTTGAAACAAATCCTCCAGCAAGCAAATGGTCTATCGGTATATACATTCGCATATATGTCTAAAAAAACTCAGGGACATAGATAAATGTCATTTGATATTTTATGTTGTTAGTAAAGTGGTAGTTTTGTGGCAAATTTTGTTTCAATCGTTATAAAAAGCGTCTCCAAAGTATATTTGGTATTTTTAACTGTACTACGAAGCACAAAACTGTCATTTGAGGAACTCTCTAAATAAAAGTCTGAGCATTCGTAATGTTTATTATCTTGCCAAAAGTCCTCAAGTTTTATGCTTAGAGAAGGGAGAGGGGTAACATCTTTATAAGAGAATATTGGAGAAGACTTCAGGGAAACCAATCCCATTGTATATAATTATTCCTTGGCCAGTCACACAGATGTAGTAATGTTTCTTGGGCTGTTATTTCTTGGTCTCCTAGCAATAGTTGGTCCAAAAAAAGTGAAATAAACTTACTAATATTTTTTTTTTACTTTGTGGCAAATTCTTTTTTCAAGATTACCTCCCCTTCCATATAAACACCATTTATCCCTCTCTTCACAATGCTACAGAAGTAATATGAAAGTCAACGGCGAACTGTTCATGCAAATGTCGTTTTATTGTACTGTGAATTCGGTATTTAAAAAAAAACAATTTGATACGGGAAGAATAAAATTAAGTATTCACTGACAATTACTCTCTGAGCGAAAATCGTGATGGAAACTCTTATCTTTTATTATTTTACTAGAAGATGTGATCATTTACATAGGCTATTATCCTGCTAACTATATCTTGGATATGATTGTCATAGAATAATTAATGAAAGCTGCAAATTGGTTAAGTGCTGAAGTTATAAATGAAAAAATATTATTATTTATAGCATCTTCAAATGTAAATATACAGTAGCATTTAAAATTTTATTTCTTTGCCATGGGATCTTTTCTATCCATAAATGTTCACGAATACGCAAATCAAAACTGATCCTTAAAAGCGATTTAAAACAAAGATCCACTAACAGAGAAAAATGCAGTTTCTTATAAAAAAATTTTAAAAAATAATAATGAAAGAAAATTTTAATAAAAACCTCCAACCGAAATGAAAATATTACAGATTTGCAGACCTCATTTCATTCACTTTTGCTACAATCCAACATAAAAAATTAGACTAATATGTAAAGTTTACTGTCCCATTTTATTTGCTTGGTTTTGCCTCGCTCTCCATCTAGAAGTTCTCTCTCTCTCTTTAACATTTCTTTCCTTGCAGTGGGATGTTCTCTATACATAATGCCCACAAACACTCAAATTAAAACTAATCATTAAAATGTGATTGAAAGAAATAGTGGTTTCCTAACAGAAAAAAATAAATGCTATCCAAATACAAAACTTAAGAAATTGCTCCAATTGTTTCATTAAGTGAGAATAGAGTGATAGTAATATAAAACAAAACAAAACAAAAAAATGCAGACCTCAGCCCATTAATCTTTACTACAATCTAGTGTAAAAAATTGTTAATAAAACTTCAAGTTTACGATCCCATAACTAATTTTTAGTCATGCTTAGCTTTATTCGCATTCCTAAAAATAAAACTGCCTGAGTTGCTAGATGACGAAACAATAGTTGGGATTTCTCATTGAGAAGGATATTTTTAAACGTAGCCTGGATTTAGAGAACGGCGCTGAGCAATTATTTGTACTTATAGGAAAAATGTTCTTAATGAAACTGAAAATTAAATTATAACCGTTCCGTTTCTCTCACCTTGGCATATCTATATATTAAAGAAATTTCTTTTTTCCATATTTAAAAATGAATGCAATGAGATGAATAGTGAGATTATTTTATTTACTTTTAATAACATTTTTAATGTTAGTTTTTAGAAAAAATTTGGAAAATAAATATGAGTATTTAATTGTTTTCAAAAGAGAGCGATTTGTGATGGTAATTTAATAAATATATTTATTTATACATATTTGTTTTTCTGCTAAAATATCTCTGTGACAGCGATTTTTTGATTTTTCGTTTTTATTATACGAGAATAATTTTTTTTCGTTATTTTCATTATTAAAATGTGGTAAATGAGTCCAACTGATTCAGTAAAAATCGATAGTTAATGCTTTTCTGTCCTGTTTTATCAAGCCTAAAAAGTACCTATGTAGCATCATTCTAATTCTTAAATATTTATCGATTACAGTCAAGGAAATAATTTCTATATACCGCATTTTAAAACTTTGTAATTCAAAGCGGCAACATAATTGATGTTAAATGAATTTCAGTACACCGAAAACTATTTATTTAGCAAATTTTAAATCCTACATATATTTTCTTAGAATACACTTTATAATCCTAAATTTTTAAGACTTTTTTTAGTTCAGGATGATAAGACAGAGAACCCCTTTTCTTAATGGGGATATTAATGGGTGGATGTGCTCCTAATTGGGCGGTTATTATTATAGATTTCAATTAAAAACTAGGGTCATTCTGCTCGCAGCAATATAAAAGAAATGATTTTCGATTTCCAGGAAATTCATATGAGTTCTGAATTCTATAATCTTAAGAATGTGCATTTAATTAATTCGAAAAGACGACCCAGATTAAAAGGAATGGATCAAATATTGAATGGTTTGATCAAAATGAAAAAGGCCCCATGTTTGCCTCGAATTTCAGTTAATAACGTAGAAGCCCCAAAATATGCTTATAATGAGTTAATTGATTGCAAAAACTTGATTATATTTTAGTAAATTGATTTTAGCGAATAATTTAAATAAATTCTTATGAATAATTTTAATAAGTTAATTTTAATAAATAAAGTAAAAGGGAATTCTACTTCCCATTTTTTGTATACGTAAAAGGTAACTAGTGTCCCCGATTAGCTAGAAAGGAATCAAATTTAAAATATTTGACTGAAAAAACATACTGGGATTTTCTGGAATTTGAATAAAATATGATATTTTTATACATTTGATTCAGAATGAATTTACATTAAAAATTAAAGTAAGATTAATTGGATTTTATTTTTACATTTAATATCTGACGAATTCCGTTTCCCAATTCTTATTTACATCGAATGCACCCATCTTGCTTTAGCATATTTATTTTCCCCGAGCTGTGTATTTCCTTTGAATGTTGCTAAATTCTGAATATGGACTTCTTATGCAATTAATTTCGATTTGACTCTTTCCTCAATACCTTGAATGTTCTGCATTTAAGTTCACAAAATCTAGTGGCTTAAACTAAGTTTAACGGATGTAAACTGAAAACTATAGATATCCACAGGATGTAAATAAAATGTGAGCACTTGTCCTTTATAATGCATCCAGACCGCTACAAAATCCTTCGATATTCCAAAAAACAAGCAATACCAGACATATTAAATTTCGTAGCAATGCTTTTACGGACTCAGAAGAAAGAATGTTCGTCTGGTGACCTTGATAAACTCTATTTATAGAATGTTAAGTTCACTATTTATTAACATTCGAAGCTTAATATACCGGTTTCTTCTGAATAATTTTTAAATTATATTTAAAGTTAAAACATAATAGAAGTAAGAGAGTGAAATCAGTTGCATGAAGTTAAACACGGTATATTTACCATTAGAATAAATATTTTTCTATATAGAGCTGAACAGGATCTCCAGACATTAAATACTCATCGACATCTTTTTGTTATACCTCAAATCATGTACTACACGTCGAGAGGCAGCGAGCATACAAGATACAAACTTTCACTTAGTAAACAAGGAATATTTTCTACTGAGAGTACGATGTCTGCCAAAAGTTTACAGACTTGCATATTCGGCCTTGAACCAACATATCGATGATTGGGTCTCAAAATGTTGTTTTTATTTTCATCAGAGAGCAGACTGGCTTGCAAAAATTATTTTTGAGTGCATTCTCAAAGTGATTGTTATATTTTCTAATAGCATTTTTCTCTCCTGAAATATCAAACGATTTATTGATTTATTTATTCGATAGGCATTCAATTATGAAAGTATTTTTGAATTTTTGCAATGTTTTAATAATGTTACAAGTCATATCTTTCGAATTGGAAATATAGCGGAAAATAAGCTATTTATTTAAAAATGTTTTCAGCATAAATTAATTTGAAAATAATATTAAGTTACTAAAATTTCAAAAGAAATGTCTAAGTAGCAGGGTGCGTCTCGTTTGCATGTAATTATTTAGTTGACATGACGCAAAAAAATCGAACGTTTACAAATTAACATGTTATGTTTAGAAACAATCCTTTGGAGAATGTTGCGAATTTTAACAGTAACGTTTTTCCAAACTTTGAGCTAAGATTAATTTTTTTTAAGTTTGTAAAAATGAAATATTTCAATAGGTTTTTCGTTCTTTAATAATAAAGTAAGTTTCTTTCTCTAAGTTAAAGTAATATAGTTTTGAAATTTAGTACGTTCGTGTGTTCTCGATAACAATGCATTATTTTTTACTCGATTGTCAGGTAATCAAAATTCTACTTAAAATTTGATTCCATAATAAAACAGATCATTTGTTACGAATTTGAGAAAAAGTGAAAAGTGAATTCGAAAAAGTGATTACAAAATATCATTATATTCATAATAATAAATTCTGAAATATATTAAAAACAAAACAAGAAGATAAATATAATAAAATCTCAAAAACCCATTTTTATTAACATACTACAATGCAAATAAATAAATAAAAATATCGAAAACCTGGTAGATAAAACCAAAATAAAGTCATAGGATTTGAAAACAATACTATCAAGAGATTAATACACTGTGAATATTATAACAGAGAAAGTTTATAATTTTCATTAAATAATAAGAATAAATTATAAATCTGATTTTTTAAACACTAGATGTTAAATAGTAGTATAAACCTGATTAAAAAAATATTCATTAAACATTAAAAATATATTAGAAATTTGTTTCAAATAACATTTTTCTCAGAATATGCCAATCAACGAACACAACTGTTAGTAATAATGGTATTCAAACTATATATTAGGTAGACATTTTCTGTACATGCTAAATATACTGCCCAAATTTAATTTTGGATTCCAATGCGTAGTTTGCAAAGAAAAAAATGTTACTTGAATAAACTCTATTCTGCTCTACATCTCTTTTAATTGACTCTTTTATAGAATGGTAAGAATCTTCTTTCGGTTTGAATGAATTAAGCTGAATTTTGTTTTTGCACTCTTTTATTTAATTTTTCTTGTCTCATGCTTGTAGATGTGTTGATTTTTGTAACGATTTTCCGTTCATTCACTGATGTGCTAGACTTTCGAACTTATGTGTTGTTTTGGGCTGTAGATAACAATGCACTTTATCAATATTTTCAAATCTTAACTGTTTGTAATCAATTAATTCAATTAAATTTTGCGACTATATTGTGGTGCCACCTATAGACGCGTATATACGGTGGTGAAAAAAATGTTTTCAAGGTTCCACTGTATTCACAATATTGAATAATAAATTCAAAACTAAAAACAGAAAATAATATTTAAAATAAAAAATATATATTAATTACAATAAAATACAATGTTTCAAAAAAGATGCGTTTTAAAAGCTATTTTTATTTAGATTATTTTAAGTAAGATATATAAAACAGGAAAGCGATAATTAAATATTAGACATGACGGTCGTTCGCAGAGTAAGACCATGTTTAATTATATTAATTTACATTAGACTCTAACATTACGTAAATTGATTCTAAAGGTTTTTTAAGTTAATTTAATTTGATACAACTTTGAGTTTAAAAAAAATTAATATGCATTATTTTTAATACATATTAATTATTAAGATTTTGTTTCTTGAAAGATTTTCACTTTACAAATTTTTTTTAAATATATATCAGTATAATCTTTGCTATGTATATTAATACTTTTAATTTATAATTTTTTTTTCCTTAATTTTATAAACTCTATTCGTTGTAAGTTTTATAAATGCACTAAATAAAGTTTTTTACTGAAAACATCCTCTGTTTTTCACACCATAACCGTATTTCAATGTTGAATGAAGGGCATATGAAGCATGATTTATTTATTCATTTAAGAATAAACTGTGAAACATTTTAACTTCTGCTTTAAGACTTTCTAAAGAGAAATGTATTAATTAAACTAAAATATGGATATTTTTTTTTATTTCAAAACATTCCATGGGACTTCATTTTTAATTTGTCTATTATATTTTCTATTATCCTTCTATTATTTTCGCAATTCCTTCTATTATTTTATCTTTTTCCATTTTAACATTTAAACACTGAATCACGCATAATTCCTGTTAAAATTTGATTTTTTAGAAGCATTTGGATGCTAATGTAAAGAATTTTTTACTACCTTTCTGAACTAAAATTAACTACCTAAAAAAACTTACAACATAACTTCCATCCTCAGTTTTTTTTAATGATTAATCATACCTCTTTTTTTATGCTTTACCAATTTAGTGCAATTTCCTCAAAAATTAAGAAACCTGGAGCATTTCAAATATATTTAAATCCGATATTAGAAAAAGCTATTAAAAGCATATATATTCCCTTATGCCCTTCAAATATTCATTTTATTGAATAATAAATTTTATAACGCTAATGCAGACCAATATAAGGGTAAATTTTTGTGATGAAATAATTAAAAGCAATTTCACAATTTTACTTATTTCAAATTCCACGTCCTCTTAAGCAAAACTTTAAATATTACACAACTCTTCCCAAAATCAACGGTGAAAGTACCGAAACATTGCGTAGTTAGAAATTACAGTTGTAGCTCATAAAGTCTGTGTGACGCATGTTCTCATCCATTACTTCTACTTAAATTTTTGCTGCTTAGTTGCGAATTCTTACGTCCCTTTGCCAGCTTCTTAATATGAACGCAAGATTTCGGAGCGAAAAGTTGAAGCTTAAAATGTCACAAGCACTTGCAATATAATATTTCTCAGACGTATCGCTTCCTACAAGTCCTTTTGTATTTCCATGACAAAAGAACTCAAAATCCCTTTACACGCTGTAAAGAGTTTTAAGCTTTCGAAGTCAGCTGCTCCTTGTGCATTGTAAAGTAGGAAAGAAGTTTCAAAGATTATTGATGGAATGCCAGCAGAACTGATAGCGTTAGAATAAAAAGAATTGTCGATGGTTTTCTTAAAAATTATTTGATATTAATTACCTACGCGACTATATTGTGTTTTGACTGTTAATTTATTAAAGAATCTTGGTCGATAAATCTTAAATTCAATTCAATTTCTCTTTAAGTCAATTTGAATACTTTTAAATTACAAAATCTTTATAAATCTTCAAACAATCAAATTTTAATAGAAGGCAGATTGTTTGAAGATAAATCTTCTTTGTCCTTTTCTTCCATATAAAATTTTTAATATTTAAAAGAATTATTATGCTAATTTTACAACTTAAAATACTCATCTTAATACTAAAGCCTATACATCTTTCAATAGGCCTTTGTATGTATATAATATAAATGACTGAAATGCTATAAAGCCATGTCTAATCATGTTGTGTCAACGTCAATATCGTTCAATAGTGCTTTTATAGAAGTTTGTGTACAATTATGTTGACTATAGCTTTTTGAGAGCATTAATTATATTGCAAGTTAATTATATTGTAAGTTCTATACTACAAGGACTGCATAGTTTTAAATACAAAAGTATCACTATGCAGCCGGCGTATGGTAATTATTTATGCATAATACATTATTCAGAAATGGTTACTGCAAACTAAGTATATATATTATATAGATGACTATAGTAACTACTACCCTTTAAGATACAGACATTAAATTTAAATGAACATTACAGCATTTTATTCTGAAAATAATTAGCTATAATTATATTCTATAATTTTTATAATGGACATGTTATTATTAAAAATGGTCCAACAGACAGATCCAAAGCAATTAAGTTTTTAAAAGAGTTTAGAAGAATTAGCATATGGACAAGAAAAATACTTGATAGGATTAATACTGCAAGGACAGGATTAATATTTGCAATAAAAGGAGCATATTTGAATTCATATGTTAATCATTATTTTTATTTCTGTTGTAAAAATGAATTTTGCTATTTTTTACAAAGAAATACTGGCACGAATCTAAATTGCCACTTATTTCAATATGTAGAATTAAACTAGTATTATTATTGCAAATAAGTTAAAAAATATAATATAAATAAACTGGTAAATAAAAAGAAATTTTTAGAGATTCTGAATTATTTTAAGCTCAAGAATATAAATATTTAGATCGCTCGTTTATTTCTCTTATTTCATCTACATCAAATAGGAAAGTCTACCTTTCAATTGCGTCATATTTCAGTATATCATTAAAATTAAGACTGAATTGGTGAATTTATTGACAGGCCTCCATCGCCTCTGCGGTGTGACCAAGATAAAGAAAGTCTTCGACGTGTTAAATCGTAAAAAATAATAAAAATTTCGTCTGGTAGAAATAAGATAAACTTATAGAAAGTTTCATAGAAACATTAAATTAGATTGCTCCAAGAAATTAATATACAATACAGTTAATTATGGAATTTATGATTATACCAACATGGCATATACGTTAAAATAATTTTTGAATCTATGCGCTATCTTATGGGTACACGAAAAGGTGGAGGTCTGGCTCCTCCTATCGATGACGGGAAGTTCTTCCTTAGGGAAGAGTTGTACCGTGGCCGGTGATGAACTTTAGGACTCAACCACTGTCCCCGCTAGCGTTGCTGTTGCGGCGGTCCAGCCATTCAAGTTTTTAATTGTGCCTTGCGGAGGGTCGGAGTAGTCAGTTTGTGATATACCCCGCCTTATAAGGGAAAAAAAGGAACAAAACGTGATGACAGATGGTTGAGGTGTAGTAACAAAGTCTGAACAGGGAGCAATTAATGATAATATTTTTAAGTAGGTGTCTACCTTAAAAAGTCGATTGTTTCGAGAGTATGAATTTCTTTTTATTTAAAATTATTCATGATTGAGCAGTTTTCTTTATAAAACAGTTTTAATTTTGTTTCCTAGTCCATTTTTTGGGAAATTACAATGCATTTTATGTTTGCATTTATATACGTTTTATTGCTATTTTACATCTTTAAAAGCTATTTTTTCAGATTCTTATCTTTGGTGATAAATTAAAATCTAATGTATATTTTTTGTTCAAATTCGGTATAAGAATTTCCCAAATTGCACTGAAGTTCCTGAACAAGCGAAAGAAAAAATAATCTAATTATTTAAATATATTCTATATTTGCTTCAATGCTCCACAATGCAAAAAAATTGAAAATTTCAAGTTATTTATCATTTCAAATCTAATATTTAAAGACTCGATAGAAATAAAACTAAACTAAACTAAAAGATTTTTGATTTATTCCTCTTTTCAGCCAAAACAGGCCTTTTCAACAATTGTTTAAACACTTTTGTTATCTAACTGCTATACATTGGTTTCATACATATTTTACCAATCTTTTTTAAGCAAAAATTCAAAAACATATCTATTTAAGAGCGTTTTTAAAAATATTCACCCCGAATGTAGTCACATACCTAAAGATGAAATTCTGAAGGCATCCGCTATACCCAAGCTATTATTCCTTCTGATTTTAAAGTTGTTATTTGTCCTCCTCCAACTTTAATCCTTCACAGAATCATGTTAAAATTCCCTCGCTACAACCAAGCTTTCCTATTGATCTTGTGCCCTCCAGTTGTGCTGTAGTGAATTTCAATGCTTTGCTTACTGAATTCACACAACCAGTTCTAGCCATTTGGTGAACTCACTTAAAAGAATAAAATAATTCATTAAAATATTAAAATAATTACTAATTAATAAATTAAGAATAAAATAATTAAACAAATTAATTGTTAATTATTCATCAATTCCTATTCTCTTTTCATTAACTTGTTTTATTCATTAAATATTTTTATTCATTTAATTTTAAAAAAATGAAAGTTATAATAATACTGTAATGAGAAATGAAAACGTATTTGACAGCATTGTATATCTTAATAAGTATATCTGGAAATAATCAGATAAATGCGTTATTAATAAAGTTGGTCTGGTTTATATGTGACATGATATCTCATCGTGCTTGCCCACCTTTATAATGCTTAAAAATATTACATTAATAAATGTACAATGTGATAAAGAAATATTTAAAACGGCATGTCAAAAAATATGTTTTAACAATATAGTTCAAATTACGAAAAAAGATGAAAATACTATAAGATAAATGAAAAAAGATCAATTTAAAATTTTCTAAATCAGTGGCTATTAATAAAAGAATTAAACTTACAATCATACTGATTAACTATACAAATATATTATATCAAAATGTGGTGCTTAAATATGATATTTGAGGATAATTTTGGTGAAAGAACAATACATGTGAAAGCAAATAAGATTCTTAAAATGTTTAAAAGGAAATAAATCAAAAATATTGAAAACGTTCCATATTTTCTTCACAAAAGGCAATTTGCTTGTATAATTGCAAGATACATTTGTAAAATCAAAATACATTGAAAAGTTTCCAAATGAGTACATTCTAAATAGGACTGAATGAAAACATGTCACATATTGAAAAAAAGAAAACGCTCCTTCTTGATTTTAGAAGGGACAGTCTTCTTATTAGACAAGTGAAAGAATGAAACTGAAATATAATAAATCACTCTCAAAGCATCATTGAGGTCTGGAATGTTACAAGTTATACCATTGAGATATTGTCTGTATCATGCAGTTCGGGACAACAAAAACATGATTTTAGAAGAATAGCGTTTGAAAATCTGGCTTGTATCATCTTTCCACTTTAGAATAAACTTTGCATATCTATTGTGATTGCCAGAATATATATGAACAGAAATAATAAGAAGAAAATCAAAAATTGGAATTTCTCCAAGAGAAACTCATTTTCTGATTCCAGTTAGCTCAAGTTCATGAAATATGATCGATTTCCTTAACTTTTTAATAAGTTTGAATTGTTTTCTAAGTTTCTACAGTAAGATTATTCAATGTAAAGGAAAGCAGAGGATTTCAGTAAAATTGGGCTTATTTTTCCATCTCATATTACCAAATAGAATTCTTAACTTTTTCAGAATTTTAACAAGAAAGGAGACTATTGTGTTACACAGATTTCTCACAAAATAAACTCATGCTTCAAAGGAGAGCACTATATGAACAATTACATAACAAGAAGGTGTCTTATATTCAGGATTAGAAATTAATTTCGTACGATTTGTGGGTATGAAAGTGAGTATATTATTATAATAATTCTACTAGCTTGTGCAATAGACAATTTATGTTTGATTATTTTTAATTTTTACACTGTCAAAGTTTATTGATATTATCATTCTTCTCCTGAATTAATCTATATGAGCAATATACTTAGTAGGCATTTAAAATATCCTGCATAAAGAAAACTATTTTAAAAAATAATCCTTAAATCTATTTTTTTTTCATCCTGAAAGAGCAAAAATCTTAAGATAGTAAAAAAAAAAAAAAAAAAAGGAAATGTGAAACATTCATTAAGATTGTAGTTTATTCACTGATGATGAAAAATTGTAGATCGAGTTTAGTTATATTAACATCTCACTTTAAAGCAACACTAGGGTTATTTTGAGACGACCTCGTAATTTTGAACCGCGGTCAGATGACGAGGACGACACCTCAGCTGGCATTCACCTCTCCAAACCACCACACTAGTGGAAGAACGTTTGGCCCCGACGGATTCAGCTTGCACCAGACGCGCTTACACGACGATTCTTCAGTGGAATCGGTCTTGAACCTGAAACCTCCCGGCTCCGAAGCCAAAACCTTACCACCAGGCCACCGCGGCTCCGAGACCGCGGTCTCTTAAAAATTGTAGGATATATGTTTTTGATATGGAAGTCAAAAATAGCTAATATATTTCAACACGGATTTTTCATCCTGTATTCAATGATTGCTGAACGATTAAAAATCTTCTCGGACCATTTTATGTATTTTTTGCTCTTACGAAGAAAATAATACTGCATAAATTGTAAATTACTTTAAGAATACGTTTTTAGGCAGATTTATGTGATCGAAATCCTTATTTCTGCGTTCATTTCAAATAAAAGTGTGGTACCGACGTGTTTCTAGAATTATGCTCCAAGCTAAAAAATTTGATTTAACTAATAATTAATAAATATGGTGATATTAATTTCTCTTGTAAAAAGATATTTTGACTTATGTTTTCCGTACAGGTATGCTGCTTCTACCAAAATGAATTTTCCCGACATTGCTGATTGATTTAACTACTGCAATCTCTGTGGTCTTATATCCCTATATAAATAATTACACTAACCTATCGCACTTTATCATATTCTATATAATATATAGATTTGTTTCTATTACAGAAAGAGAAGAGCAAGAGCAGGTCCCAATGGGTAGATAAAAAAATGGCAAACTTTACTTTTCGAGTACTTAAAATGGTTGGTAAATATTTTGCGATTTCATTTTAAAAATTCTTTGCTTAAAAGGATATATATTATTTCTATCTATAATTTAAAAGCTAATATGTGAATACTAAACCAAGCTTTATAGATATATCTAAGATTTGCATTACATTTTAATAAACCAATAAATATATATAATAACATAAATTAATAACTGACATTTTAATAATATAAATTATTTAGAGTTTCATTTTATCTTAATTCATTAAGATTAACATCACATCGATAGGTTATCTAATAGAATTTGAATGTGTAGCGAAATTTTAACTTCTAATTATCTATAAACTTGGGAAAATATTTTCAATTTCTTTTTCAGAATTCTCTTCTAAATGAAAATTTAAAACCTTGTCTACTGGTAATTTAAAACGCTAATATTTAAAACTGGAAAACTGTTTATTGTTATTGGAACATTAATAAATAAAACTGTCATTTTATTTAATATATAAATTATTTAGAATCAATTACGATTACCTTGATTTTTGGGAAATCTTCTGAGAAAATGTTTCGAATTTTATTTTGAATTTCGTGTCGAATTTTTATTTTCAGTGAAATATCCGCATACGATTTCGGTTCAAAGAAGCGATTCCATTATTTTATCAATAGAAAACCCCTAACGTGATCCTCAAATTGATTTCCCAAAGCCAGAAAAGTGACAACATGCGGAGAATCCGCCTCAAGAAAAACGCTCCGAAGAGTTTGATGTCATGTCCAAAAATATTTCTTGTTCGCTTGTGTGATGCCAAAAAAAAAAAAAAAAAATGTTGTTTAGAATCAACAATGTCAGAAAGCTTAAACAAACTGTTTTGTATCTTTTCTCCCCTAGCTGTTTTTCACTTCAAAGTTTTGGCATTAAACTTGGCAGGGCTATCAAAAAATAAAAAGAAAATGTTTTGTTTTTGTATAGGATTTTTAAAAATTATTTTGGTTTCCAGAAGGAAAGGAAAGACAAATGTAAGTTGTGAGAATTTTTAATTTCTGTAATTTCCATGGTTTTATAAATTTATACATTAAGAGTTAATTAATTGTTAATTTTTTAATAAAATTTTATTATAGATCCTTTTTACTGTCGTCGTTTTCAGTTTATCAGAAAAAAATGTTGCTACAAATTTATATACTCGTTTTTTGCTTGTAAAAACCTGCAAGTAATATAGTGAAGAATTCCATATTTCCTATTAAGCAATTCTTCAAGTAATTTTTTTTTGGTTGCGAGGCGAAAGAACATTCGCAGAAAGGGGTATAACCTATGAATATAAGACAATTTTAATATTTTTTAATATTTCTAAATAATAAGTTCATGAGATATAAATATCTACACAGAAATGCATTTATACTATGTCACTTTTAATTTTTGTTATGCCTCGGATGTAAAATACTTTAGAACAAGTACGACTCGCTTAACCCCTCCACCGCCATTCGCTTACTGGGCATTATGATAAAGAAATTCATCGGTGATTTTATTTGTCATCTAATGGACAGGTACTTTTTTTTATTATCGGATATAAGAAAAATGCTGCGGTAAAATAATTTGCAAAGAAAAGTTCTTGACATTTTTGTTTCTCTGCATTAACAACAACATAAATTATACATTTAATTTATTTTAAAAGAAGCTTCTTAAATGATGAAATACAATCAACATTTAAAATTTAAAAAATCACAGATAACAATTTTTGACAGTAAATTGTTGAAATAGTGAAATATTTTGAAAAAGAAAGTATATTTGCTGAAACATTTAGTTTCAGTTTCAAGTATCAATTGAAACTAAATAAAGCAAAAACTGATTCACAAAATAAATAAAAAGAAATAATTATTTAATTTTAAAATAATAATTAATTTAATAAATTAAATATTTAAATAATGATAGTTTCAAAATCATGTTTTTATTAGTGTACTAAAAAGAAGAAAATATTTTTGTAGAAATATGAAAATCGTAAATGTGTGAAATGCTGATGAACATGCATTAAGGTGACTGCCTACTTTCGAGACCATTTTTTGAAACAAAGCTGTTTTTTCAGTTTTATTTTATGCTTCTTAATTAAATAGCACATAAAAATATTAAATTTCTGTACAAAGCTGTTTTTTCAGTTTCATTTGGTGTTTTTTAATTAAATAGTACATAAAATATTAAATTTCTGTTAATGCCTATTTTTTAATTCACTGATTTCAAGTAACTTTGACAAAATTTAATCAAAACGGCTAATTCTCTAAACAAAATTCAAATGGGATAATCATGATATCCTTTACAAACTAGGTATTAAACATATTCTTCAAAATGAATGGAAATCTAAGAAATTGATTAAAATGCAAAAATGTTATGAAGGTTTACATGTTACAATATAGACCTCTTCCCAAATTTTCCAATTATTTTCTAATAAAAAAGCTATAAATAAAAAGTATTTAATGTATATAATAACTTACAGTTCAATTCATTTGCAAGAGTACACAAAACATTCTTTGGAAATTTCATTAAAAAAAATTAAATAGTACAGGGTGTTTATTTAGTCCCGGACCCATTTTGATGTTTAATAACTCATAAAATAATAAAGATAGATTAAAACTAATAACATAAATGGTTCAATAGACTCAAAAAGTTTCATGACCCTTGTCAATGAACTTCCACGTGTGCCCCCTTCGTCGCACGGAGAATATCAAGTCGATAGTCAATTTCACACCAGGTAGCGGCAAGCATGTCGGCATCCACAGAGCCTATTGCGGTTGTAATTCTGGGTTTTAGTCATCAATGTTCAACACTCTCCTCCTGAAAACGATGTCTTTTACAAATCCCCAAAGGAAAAAGTCCAGCGGCGTTATGTCAGGTGATCTGGGTGGCCAAGGAGTTGGACCTCCTAGCCCGATCCATCTTCCTGGAAAATGGTCATTCAAAGAAGTACGAACGATGGTACCCCAATGAGGTGGCGTACCATCTTGTTGCAAAAAGACATGTGGCTGAAGCTCTTCTAATTGTGGAAATACGAAGTTTTCCAACATGTCTAAGTATACGACTGATGAGACCGTCTTTTCTGTAAAAAAGAAAGGCCCAATGACTCGGTCGTGCATTAGTCCGCACCACACCTTAACCTTTGGGGAATCACTTTGTGCCTCACGGTATTCATGGGGGTTTTCAGATTCCCATATGCGCACATTATGGTGATTAACAATGCCAGAAACGTGAAAGGATGCGTCATCAGAGAACATTGTGCGCTTCAGAAAATCAGCATCATCTTCTATCCTCCTTAGCATATCTGTTGCAAAGGCCATCCTCCTAGGCCTATCGTTCGGTTCCAAAACTTGAACAATTTGAACTTTGTATGCATGCAGTCTTAATTTTTTCTTAATAACCTTGTGCACCGTCGAAATTGGCGTATCCAATTCTGTTGCCGCTGATCTCACATATATTCTAGGATTGTGTAAAAATGTCTCTCTGACAAGCTCAACATCAAAATCACTTGTGCAAGGACGTCCGGAACGTTTCTTATCTGCGATACTTCCAATTTCTAGAAAATTCTTTTTCCACCACAAGATGCTGTTTTTGGATGGAGGATCTTTTTGATAAATTCTTCTGAAATTTCTCTGTGCTTGCACTATCGATTTCGTTTCTATGAACCACCATAAAATCTATGCTTTCTCTTGTGGTGTATGCATTCTCCTTAATATCCGCTCGAATAAAACATCACATACAAAAGTACTACATAGAACAAACACATCAAATGTAAACATAACATTGCAATAGTTGCCAAAAACAAAAGAGAGAAAAATGCAATTAATAAGCAGACGATATTTAGAAAAGTACAGATATTTAGACTGGAAAATGAAATTATCTGAAATTAACCACACGCGCAGACGATATTTACAAAAGTAAAAATATTCAAACCTGAAAAGGAAAATATATGAGTTATTCCATCACTAAATGCCATAAGTTTGTTTATATCTTCATTATTTTATGAGTTATTAAACATTAAAATGGGTCCGGGACTTTATAAACACCCTGTATTTGAGATACGTTAATGGTGGATAACTTACTTTGAAAAAGTAATTTTGAGAAAAATACTTTTAATGTTTGTGATTATTGTAAAAATGTAATTCCTCCTTAGAAAATATTTAAAATTCTACCCATTTATCCACGAAATCAGAAGCGACTATGAAGTCTATGTTCCTTAAAAATTGTAGGTTGTTTGGTAAATAATAATAATAATAATGAATGAAAATAAAAATAGATAAATAATAGATCTGCATGTGGATCGTTACCAGGATAGTTATTTATTCTTGTTGAAGTTGTTACGGAAGTGTATAAGATTATAGCAGGTCCAGTGTATTCTGTAAGAAGTGTTGCTCGAAAATTGGATATACTAAAACCAATAGTCCTCAATCTTCTGAGTTTTCTTCTATAGATGTTTCCTTATTGATTCCAGAGCGTACAGATGGGACATTCTGGAATGGAATAACAGCTTGTCGATTGCGATTTTTCCTCATCGGATATAATGAAAACAGTAGAAGGCCCTCTGCTGACGTTATCGACAGGTTTTTCTTAACTGGGAAAATAAGGTTTTCATTAAAAATCTCTTAACAATGTGGAGCCCGCGTTTTTACAACATGCTAAAATGACTCTGTGGTGTAGGCATCGCAATAACATCCGTTCGCTGTCCATATTTCTTCGAAAGGGTCACTTTCACAGGTATGAACCATACTCCATTACAAGTATTCGGTATACAACAGTATTGCAGATTTATATAATTCCAGAATATCCAAAAGCACTTTGGTCATAAAGTGATCTCCTGTAATCTCGCACTTTTACGCCCACCGTGATCTCCCGACTTTATTCCGATTGATTTCTGGCTCTGAAATTATCTGAAATCTACAGTATACACATGAAATCAAAGAGATTTGTCAAAATTGAAGAAAGCCATAAGGCGCAAAGCTGTACAGATTCCTCTTACGATGTTGCGTTCTTCATTATTGTCAACACTCGCCCGTGTGCAATGCGTTACCATCTGCATTTTGAGCTCGCTGAAAATTTCCAAAAAAAACTTTTTCATCCCTTGTATATTGCTTTTGAAAAGGCATGATTATAAAAAAAAAATAGAAATATCTAGCTTATCATTAATTGAATGAAAATCTGATTACAATAAGGAATATTTACAAATAATGCATATTTTAACATAGAAGAATAATCTACTTTAATCATAGCAATACAAGTAACTTTCATAAAGTAAATCAACTTAAATAAAAGAGGGTAAAAGCAAACACATTGATGCTTTCAGTTGATTTTAAGTAGTTGATACAAAAACTATTTAAAATCAACTGAGCCAAAAATTAAGAGGATAAAGAAAAGGATATAAAAACCAGAAAAATACAAAATTTAAGAACAATTTTTTAAAAATTCAGTAAATAAAAAAAGAAGATTACAGTGTAATAATGGCAACAAAAATTGCAAATACGACGTTTCAGCCATTTTCTAGTATTATAAATTCAATATCTTAAATTATTAATAAAATTACAATAGAAATATTATGCAAACAATTAAATTTATCATAAGTTCTAAAATATTATCAATTAGCAAAAAAAAAAAAAAAAAATCTAATGAAATCGATTTTGTCTCCTTGATTAAAGTCTCTTAAAAATTATAGCGGATGGATTAAAATGTCACTCAAATAATGCTGAGATAGTTTATTTGAATTTAAAAGGACTCTTATGAGTTAAACAAATATACAACAGGGCATATTTTCTAGTTTAGATTAAAACTAGTACAAATAAATTTTGGCGATATTCCAAAACTAAAATGAAAAAAATGAACCATTACGCCAAAAGGCTAAATCATGGTACGACTTTTATTCATTTTAGTGTCATTCTGCTTAAATTTTGTCAAGATCTATTTTCTTCTTGATATATCTAAGAAATTATCTAGCTTGCTTACATACCTGGACAAAAAATGGGTGAGAGATAGTGACACGTATACTCTAGCCATAGAATCTTCCTCTCTCCTTCTAAGTTCGTCTCCAGTTAGTGACTTCGGCAATTCTCATAGCTATTCTGTATTAGCTAACATTGGATAATCTCAACCACCGTCTCGGAGCCGCGGTGGCCTGGTGGTAAGGTCTCGGCTTCGGAACCGGAGAGTTTCATGTTCGAGACCCGATTCTACCGAAGAACCGTCGTGTAAGAGGGTCTGTTGCACGTTAAATCCGTCTAGACCAAACGTCCTCCCGCTGGTGTGGTGTGGAGAGGGGGTGCCGGCTCAGGTGTCGTCCTCGTCATCTGAGCGCGGTTCAAAATTACGAGGTCCGTCCCAAAATAGCCCTAGTGTTGCTTCAAACGGGACGTTAATATAACTAAACTAAACAACCATCGTCTCCGATCCATGTGTCATTGTCAATATACAAGCGATAAAACCAGAACTAAATTTGTACCGGAATGTTATTTTTGATATTAATATAAATGGATTATTTTTATACAGTTGTCTTTATTTTAAGACTTTTATAAACCAAGAATAATGTTGAATTCATTAAAATAAATACACATTGAAGTGATAAGCGAAAATTAGAGATCTTGAAATAATTATAGGAAGAATTTGTTTTGAATAAATCAGAAAAGATTTATTCACCAAAAAGCTGAGTTTAATGAGTAAATTTCATTTAACACCCATTTAAATGAAGATTGGTGTAAACAAATCTATTAAATTAATGCATAATTCTTTTTATTTAAAGACGTATCTTTTTCTTAAAAAAGCGATAATATTAACGCTAATAATATGCAGAAATTTATAAACATCAAAGAATTAATAAACACAGTTTCTACCAGATAACTTTAAGATGCGACAGTTTACAATTAGTTGCTAATGTTTGACAGCTATCGAAAGAAAACGAGACCATTTGTTTCTCTTTTATCTTATGGGAATTGATGCTTATCACAGAAAATGGATTGTTATTGTCATATAATGATAGCTTCGTAATGATCGAGGAAAAAGAGGGTGCAAATGATTGAATCGATTTATTTATCATCCGATATATATATATATATATATATATAAGGGATAGATCTTTCTTTCATTTAATGCTATTATGCTGGGAAAGATAATTTTTTTCGATAATGATTAAAAAGATGTTGTAATTAGGACAGAATTTCTAATCAGTATAATTGACTTTTTTTTTTTTCCAAAAATCTTTTATGGAACTTGTGACATGCTTCAAGTCCCTATTAGAAAGTGAATGTTGAACTGTTTGACAGTTTTTGTTCACTTGTTCGTCATCATCTCATTCTATTAAAAATTGAATTAGATGAATCCCACATATGTATAACAAAACATTTAAAACTAGTTTATGCTATTATCTCTAAGCCCAGGATAGATAAGTTGCTGCTGTGAAATTTCAATTGCGGAAAGTTTCAAATTGAAACTTGGCCTATCAATTGTCTTTTTAGAAAATATTGATGTATTTTATATTCATAGAAATTGAGCATTTTTCTTTAATAAAATAATATTTTTTATTTTAATATATTTAGTTTGAATACTTTTTATTATGTTTATGCTATTTATTAATTTTTTAAATACATGTACAGATGGTCAATCTTTTACAAGCTTCAAAAAGAGGTGAATACTCGTAAATGTGAAATTTCTGCTTTATTATTTTAGCCAGTTTATTTTCATAAAACTTTTTCAGTTTTTTCGGGTGGTTAACTTTTTTTGTGATTCAGTTTTACACAAATGTCGAATTTATTTCGAAATACAGAGTTTGAAAAACTCTTGATTAAACTTGAACTGACGGCTCTACATGAACGATAGCGCTTTTTCAGCTCAACTTAAAACCATAAGTAGCTTATGCGGGAAGAAGGAGCTTCGCAATCGCAGGGTGTTGTTCAGAATGGGGATTAGAGTCTTCTTGACTCTAGGTTTTCATTCTAGGGTTTTAAACCGACAATGAAAAATACTTTACTTTAAACTTCTTCTCCCTGTTAACTTCAGTTCAATGGATGTTTTAAAAATAACTAAAAATGTCATGTCCATTTAAAATATTACATTACATATTTATCAAATTATAGACTTATTCTTCTCATATTCTTATAATTAACATAAAGTGATGTTATTTTTTCTGATTTTCTATTGAAAAGTGATTGACAATTTTTAGCTAAAATTGGGTACATTGATTTTTTTTCTTTCTAACGCCTCTACAGAGGAAAAAAATTAGTAAGTCTTAACAATAACATAAAATAACAGAAAATATATTAGTTAAACCGAAACAAATTCTTTTCCTGTAAATTTATTAAATTTCATTAGAAATAAAAAAAAGGCTATACTTTTTAGCCCTACTTATTAGTGATTTAATTGTTTTTTTCATATTGGACTTATTTACCAAAGTTTTATTAATACCGTAAAAGGAGATGAATATGTGCTATCTGAACATGCCAGACATGGTGCACTGGATAAGAGTAATAATCAACAATCCATGAGAATAATTCTGATAAATAATTACTCAAGAAAGAGTTGACTATCATTGCTCTCCAGTTGAGCCCACTGACACTTAAAAAAAATCCCATTAGTACGTCTCACTCCACATAGCATACTTCACTTAATTCAATTAAAATTAGGATAAATAATATTTACATAATTCATTAATTTTTGCATTAGAGATATTTATCCATTGCACTATTATAGAGATGACGATTTTATGCTTTAACATACATTCTTTCAGTAATATTTGCCGTTTTTTTTTTTTTTCCTCGAAATAAAACTTTTTTTCGAATCAAAATTTTTATTCCTAGTATACGAAAAGTGTGCTAATAGTCAAACATTTTAGTGTTTTCAAGGTTTTTGGTGAATATTCATATTTCAGATCATCCAAATTTCTATAATCACATTTTTGGAACTATATCTGTCTGTCCATATGCAAGCCTGTATGTGAATATAATAATTGAAAAACGTATAAAGCAAGATATATGGAATTTGGTATGTGGTCCTAACAGCAAATTTGTAGATTTTTCTCAAATTTTGGACAAAATACATATAAGAAAATCTGTTTTTCTAGGTGCGTGTAAGTACAATAACTAAAAAAAACTGAAGTCTAATTAAATGAAACATTGCGTCCCGAATTTTATCATCAAAAATGTACATGCGATCTAAATTTTAAACAAAATTCGTCAAGGCGATGACCTTCTATCTACCTGCTTTATTCTTATTTATGTGAACATGATAGCTCAGAAATTCAACGACATAGATAAATGAAAATTGAAATGCCATTTTGTGATCTAAACGGAAGACCTGTATTAAATTTGGGTCTAACTGGGCAAAAGAAAGATTTTTAAAATTCATTTTCAATATCCTCAAATGTGATTCGAAACACAAAACGCTCTTCAATACTTCTTGTCACTGTACCAGAATCTGAATGGGGAAAAGATTAGATCTTGCAGACTTACAATGATCTTGGGGGGTCTGTTACCTCTCCACATTCAGAAATGACGATATGAAAAAAAAAAAAACGAAAGGAAGGTATTTTATTGTCTAAATATACGGGTAATTGCTTTCCCTGGTTCTATTCTGATACATTTTGTGAAATTTTCAATTTCACTGGTTTTTAATTATTGGCAGGCATTTTGCAACATATACAAGAGTAAAAATAAGTTTTCACTCTCTCCACCCTCTTTCTTTCTTTTTTTTTTATTTTTTCTTTTATTTATGCAATTAATTTCCTCTAAAATATTTTACAAAATTGCGTATTAGAATATTTTAGTTAAATATTAAAAAATAAAATATATATATAATATTTGGAAGAAGAAAACGAATGTATAGGGATAAGGAAAAGAAATATGCTAATGGAAAATAAAAATTAGAGTATACATTACTAAAAAAAATTAAGAGATATTATGATTTTTGATAAAAATATTTTCTCATCCGTAGTTTAAGACTGGATGTATAGGTGTAAGAAATGAGAAAAGAAGGAATGAACTTCGTATAATTAAATTTTATTGACGATATTTGCCGGTGAACAAAAAAAAAAATGCAGAATTCATGCATATTATACAAATAAAAAAAAAGAAATTTCTTACATAAAAATGAGTTCTAATAAAGGCTATACTTTCCCCTGACCGAAAACAATGTCGCACATCTTCGAGACATGGA
Organism: Argiope bruennichi; assembly: GCF_947563725.1. Classification (NCBI taxonomy): domain Eukaryota; kingdom Metazoa; phylum Arthropoda; class Arachnida; order Araneae; family Araneidae; genus Argiope; species Argiope bruennichi. The sequence continues at coordinate 65,374,992 of NC_079162.1, read as the reverse complement.
ATCAATGAAATTATTAATGATGAATGGGATCTCTACTGCAGTAGAAGTGAGTTTTCCAACTGCTGAATGTCTTCTGGGAGTGGTAATCGACTCGAAATACTTATCCTTAGAATTTCCAAAAAATATTCTATGTGATTTCTATCGAAGGAGTATGTCCCAATCCATTCAAAATATCCATTCGTAGAAATTGTGTTCTAGCTGATCACGATGTGGCCTGGTCCTATCATCCATGAGAAATAATTTATCCCCGATTGCTGAATGACGGACCATAATTGGTCTAATAATTTCATCCCTATATCGCTGAGACGCTCCAAATAGGATACAGGCGATAATTGGTCTAATAATTTCATCCCTATATCGCTGAGCCGTTCCAAATAGGATACAGGTGGATGCTGCCATTGATAAAGGAATATTAGCTCATATCATCATTCCGCCTCCACAAAATAGAACACTCATGCACAAATGTAGGATTATTTTGAGTACCAGGCTATCCCCATATGAGAATCCGCATATTGTCAGACTGCACACTGAAGCAGGCCTTCCATGAAGAACACGCTGCTCCACTCATCGCGTTCCCATCTGAAATGCTCTTATACACCCCCCCCCCACTCTGCAGTCAGCACGGTGGTCTCCTATGAACGAAATGCCTACCATAGATCTGTGAGCTTATAGATCCCTACAGTAGAATCGGTTTCGAACAGTACGATTTGAAATTCTGGAACTAATAGTCCTCTGAAGGTGCTGTTTGAATAAAGTGACGTTCATAGTGCGATTTCTTCTGGAAGTTAGAGTTAAATAAATCTACTATTTTTGTGTTCTTACAGGCGTACAGCCTTGTCCCGATCGTCGACAAACATTTTCACTTAACTAAAATCATAGTCTGGAAATGACACTTCGAGAAACTCCTAACGCTTCTGATATAACGAATTGCGATTGACTCTCCTGGCAACGGATTCAGCTAAGTCATATTGCTGAGACATCATATTAGCTGTTACAAAGTATTCAACACCCGTCAATTATTTTTTATCTACTTATACAGAAAGAATCCTTCAGGTCGCTTTTCATTCCTCATTTTATACCCACAGTTTTCTGTATTAGTAAAAATTTGCTTATTCTAACTTTGTAAACACCATAATTTACCTCTTCTATTTTAAATTTAAAAAAATGTTGATCAGAATATTGTTTCATTCCGAATTAACAATATCGCCTAATAATTTTAAGCCATGCATAACTGAAGAAAAATAAAATATGTACATGAAGGTGAAAAGTATTGCTTTTGCAATGCGATTTTCAATTACCGTGGCGTTAGTTTGAAAGCGTCATCTATCGATGGTCAAATGACGATATATACATGTTATAGGAATAATCGCTAATAGATGAGGCCATTTGTATGACAGATGGTATTGGATATTTAATATCGGCTTCTATATATTAGAGGACATCCATTATTCAGAGTGTGCTTTCCCATATATCAGTTAAGGATTGTGAACAGGATATTTAAACTTCGGATCACGTTATGCAAATGGTTACTTAGTGATCAAGGCATTTCTCAGTCCAAAATTCATCGTTATCTTGATATGTAAGTAGGAAACTTCTTTAACTTATTTAAATAATAAATTCAATGAAGTTTCATCAAAACTTAGTTCCAATCTTTTACTTTTTACAGAAATTTTTTAAACGATTGCAATTAAATGCTAATTGATAATCGGAAGAGAAAAGGTGGCTTATATGTAGTTATGTTGTTTTAATTAAATATTAAATAGTTGATTATATAAATATTTTGATCTTAGCTTTTTAATGAAGATGATGTTTGTGCAAGGTTTGTTAAATGCTTACAAACAACATCTAAAATCCAAATTTTGCCTTAATTATTTTATTTTAGTTTTAAAATTAGACTAGTAGGTTCACGAAAGGCATATTTCCAAATATATTTTATATTTCTAAATACACGAAAGGCATATTATGCTTTGTGTTTTCTTATAGTGAAAAATCTTCCGAAAATAGGTTATTAAAATTAAAAAACAGCAATTTAAAATTGTAAAAAAATTATCAGTTAATTTATTAATTTAATTTCTTATTCCATAAACGTAGATGCACTTTCCAGTGAATTTGAAAAAATTTTTTTAAAGATTCCATAATATTTATAAAGATGCATTATGAATTGAATATTAGGAAAAAAATGAAATAAAAATGCCGCATAGGAATTGTACTTTTTTTTCTATAATTGACAAATAACCAACGATTGCATTTTTATTTTAATTATAGATATCCTATTTTATGTAAAATTTAAAATGTCTAATTATGTCTCGAAATTTGGATTATAATTGCATGCAAAGTGATCCATTTTACAGAGCAGTCTTTTTTTACCTTGGATCATACTGTTATCTGTTCTGAAGTTAGTATAGATAACAGTCCCTGTCGATACTGCTACGTTCAGTGGTGGCGGGGTGGTCGGCTGTACGCAAGAAGAAGCAAGAAGTATAGATAACAGTGCCGTTTCTTCCTGATTCCTGGTGGGGAGGAAAAGGACTCCATTTCAACAGTGCGTTTTTGAGTTTAGTCCACGATTTCAACATGGAAGAATTGAAAGTTACTGAATTTGATCATTTTTTTTTTCTGGATTTCTATTAATTAATTTTGAAGCTACTTTTCACAAATAGTCTCAGCTATTCTTCTCTAGCCTTTCTTTGCTTTACTGGATAGACTGAATTGTATTTTTGTCGTTAAAGGCGAATTAACACTATAAATTTAACGTTCAACTTTTTTTCACGACTCTCTAATAGAAATTTTATTCTCACCTTCACCATACAGTTATTTATTTTATTATTCCAATATCAATAATTTCATATTTTGCCCAGTCATAATCCTTGACGTGGTATTATAACAAGAAAAAGACTACTCTAATTCATTTCATTTATCTAGAGTTAGTGATCCGTGGTGCAAAATGTGTACGTGCTACAAGATACAAAAGGTGAATATTTACAATTTTAACATATGGTAATCTTTGCAGATCATGTTTGAAATTGCAAACATTGTGAAAGCTTATTTACCAAATTAAAGTACACTCTCGAGTATCCGGCCTAATGCGGCGGAAAGGCAGGCCAGATAACAAAAAATCATGATAGTCCGGATTAATCCTTTCTTTCACCATTACTAAAAAACAAAGTATATATCAGCATGGTTTTTCTTACTTTTATTCCACTTCCACTAGTTTGCAACATACAAATTTTCAATTTTTGCTTGATTGTTTTCCAGTCTCCCACTGTATTTGTCCCAACTCCTAAGTCAGAAGCTATATTTTTTGCTGTTACATCAGAGTCTAATTGTTGTATAGCACGTAATTTCTTCTCGATATCGTTTATCACCCATTTTAAAACCATCACTTTGATACACATAAAAAAAACATTAGCATACCCCCAATAACAATTCACGAATGCAAACAGAGACTCTCTTCATTCCCATTTATAAAATTATTTTCCATCTGATTTTCTTTAACTGCATCCTGATCTACTATATCATAAAAATAAGTGAACACAGAATATATGTATATTTTCACACATTTTATCTCTCAGCATTATAATTTGTAAAAATAAACTTAGAAATATATTTCTAAGTTGAAACATTTTATAAACGGTTTCACCTTAATATAATTTCTTATGTAATTGTAAATTCTGTAAATAACTATTTTTGTTTCGTTTTTCTATTGTAAATATTTTATTAATTAAATAAAATTCCCCGTAACATGCCCGCCAAACCGTTCAGTGACCAGAATGGCCACGGATACGGGGTTATGAGACGGCGTTCTGTTCTGTACGTACTGTGCAATTATAACTTGGTACAGCGACAGCAAATGAAGTCCGCTACACATTGACGAAGCAATGAACAACGAGCAGAACGCTACTCTTTTCCAGTAATTACTTGTATTTTGCACACGATACGTAAGAGGATCATATTAGAGGATGCAGAAGATCGTCTATTGATCTCGTAATTTATTGATAACGGATCGTCTATTGATCGGAAATCTATTGATAACATCTATCTATAAATAATCCTGAACTAATGAAATCTATTGATAACATATATAATTTTTCAAAATTTATGCTTTATGTGTAGTAAAAACAATTTCACAGGGATTCTCACAAACAAAACTTTAAACACCTAAGGATTTCTGCTAGGATTAATGAATATTGCTTGATATAATTAATATATTTGCTGCAATACAACAGCTCGTACTGAAATAAGGTTAATGATAGATTCAACAGATAAGATAGAGTCAACAATAAAAAAAAATGGGTCAGCTTTAAATTACGTTTAATAATAGCATCTTCATAAAACTGATGCTGATGGAAAAGGCTTAAAGGGAAGGATTTGTTTAGATAGAGAAGTTAATTAACCGAGTTAATTGACATAATTAAATAGTATCTCGATATTTTTTCAATAAGCGTACAAGTTTTCTTTGCTCAATTGCTTATTAGACATGAAATGAGTTTTCAAGAATTTTTCGTAAACTTTCGAAGAAGATCTCGAGAGCTATGAAATTTTGAAAAAGTGCTGCAGTGAATATTAAATGAATCATTAAGACATTTGATGATATCTCGAAAACTGTAATGCATTTCTCAAATATATTTGGCTTATTTAAAGAATATAATTTTCATACACAAATGGGTAAACTTAATTCATAAATAAAAAAAATTACACTTTTTATAAACTTTTCTTAAATTGTAATAAAAGAAAATTTTTACATGACAGAAAGCTGAGATACTACAAAATCGAAATCCTAAGACTTAAGTACATATTTACATTTGCTTTTGAAAGAAGAATTTCTTATCAAAAAGAATAATTATGTTGCTGAATTATGATATCTAGCAATTCATTAATACTTATCTTAATTAATGAATTTTTAAATAGAATTTATACATCGATTCTAACTCTGAAAAATCTTAGTTTTTATTTGAAGTATGAATTTCAAATAAGGTCGATAATAAAGGCTTTATTTATAAATGGCGGTTAAAGATAAAAATTTCTGTTTTTCATATTGAAAAGCATTTTTGTTGAGGAATTAAAAATAATGCTGTTTCATATTTTAGATGTTTTTTTACTTGGGATTTCTGCCCTGTCTCTTCTTTAAATATAATTTATATTTTTCATGAAATATGTAACTCAAAGAAATTTAATAATTAAATCCAAGTTGGATAATGGTCAACAATTTGCTACAAAGATTGAAGTAAATAAAACTCGCCTTCGGTTTTTCACTGAACCACATTTGCCGATAGCTTTATTTTATAAATTTGAAACACAAATACCAGAAGTAATATTCATCAAAGTCGATAACGAATAACCAGTTTTATGATAATTTTACTCTCTTGTGACTCGAATGTGGAATTCATTTCCTTCAGATGTATTCTCTTTTAGATCCCTTCGGAGAATAATTCAAGCATCTATTCTAATTGAATCTCTTGTTTTATATTACTAAAAATATTGAAATTTATTCTATCATCTTAATTTGTTTATGTGTGATAAACAATAAGAACACCAATGTCATTCTCATTCAAATTAGTCAAAAAATCATTTGTTTTCGTCACATTACCTTATTGCATGAATATAATTGAAATAAAATTAAAAAGTGTCAAAAGTTATAGTTTTAATGCAAAAATATATTTTAAAAAATCCGATGATATATTCGTAGTTTATGTGTGATATAAACTTGCTAATTGCATTTTCTCTTTTTTTTGTGGTTTTTGTGTTTGTAATAGGCTTGGAATGGAAAGCTGCATTACCGCAACGTTCATATGTAAATTAATAGTCACTATCTTTTTTATTGCAATTTTACTGTGATTTCCCTGTATTATTTTGTATAATATTGTGTCTGTATTGAAGATGAATACTGCGACTGAAAATATTCAAAAAGTCAATTGATATTTTAATTACTTTATAGCAATAAAAATACGTCTTTTGGACAATAACTGAGTGATTCAAAAATTTGACACATTACTTCAATCTTAATATCTGAAGAACATACCACATTTCATATGTCTAGAATGTTGCATGTCTGAGCAATCTCATTTCAGACTAACAGGCAATCACCCTGTCTGACCGAGCTGACTCAAAATTTGAAACAGATCTTTAAATTTTATGATAAAATATTACACTAAATTTTATCTATCTAGACTTTCATGTTTGCAAACATGTAGACAGATAGACATAATAACTTACTTTATTCAGGTTTAGTGAAAATTCGATACAGTAGTACATTTTTGGTCAAAAGACCATATACAAAATCCTATCGCTCCAACTTTATTTTTTCCATTTTCATAGGGAGGCAAGCGTAAATCAAATAAATCCTTAATTTTTATTTCAAACCAACCAAACACATAAATTTCAGTAAATTCATAGGGTCAAATTATTCAATGACTTCAATGCTCTGTCTTGTATGCTTCGTATTTGAGAAAATAAAAAAAAAATCTAGTGAAATAAAGTGTTAATTCCGGTGAATAATAGTTTCTTCAATCAGGTGACATCATTTGAATTTTCTTCCAAAATTAATTTTTATTTATGTGATTTAAAAATCTAAATTTATTATATTGGTCTGATGAAAATATTGTTGAAGTCTATTTAAAAAAAAACGTGTAATATCTTAATTATAAATCAAAAGTATTTCACAGCTTAATGAATTTCTTATCTCATTAAAAATCGCTTCAACTATAAAGTGAAATTTCCCCTAAAAATCAAGGCTGATAAATCCATTGTTTTAAAATGTCATTATGCGAAATAGTACCACTAAAGTAAAATTTCAGTTAAAACATTGAAACATTGGATTTTTCATTCCCAATAAAATATTCTGCGCATTATTGAAATTTTCTGTTAAGATCAATCATAGAGGTGGATTCGAAACTATTTTGAAAATTACTGAAATGCTTTAATTTCCAATAAAAAACTCATACATTATTTGGAATTTGAAAATGAATGTTCATGGTAAAGATCAATCTGATTCAAGTTAATTAATTATTTTAAGACTCTGAAATAAAAAAAAAATAAAAAAAAGAAGGTTTCTTATTTTTTGTTTTCAGCTAATCCGAGATTTACTTATTATAAGAACCTTAGCTAAGTTTTAAGCAAACGAAATTAATTACATATCAAGTACTACAGCGAATTTTTGAACGAAATTCCATCACAGATATATAAGAGCATACTGTATTGCAATATTAAAAAAAGCAGCTTCTATAACGAGAAAATTCCAAGATATTAATTAATTATGTTAATTAAAATAGCTAATTAGTTAACTATGCTGATTAAAGTTAATCGATTTTTCGATCTAAAAGAATCTGTTCCTTTGAGCAATTTTCATCGATATCAGTTTTGAGAAAATGCGACAATAAATGTTCCAGTTATAACAAAAAGATAAAAGGGACTCCTAAATCATATTTTTTTGTGAGTGACTGTACACTATGGCAAAGATACAATTGCTTCCACTATTTCTTATTACTGTAATAAAATTGTTGTTTATTTGACTTTCATATTCGGAAAATGACTTAGAAACTTTTTTATGCAGCAAAGAAAAATATCTTAGTATGTATTTTATTACTTCATTTGTTTCTTTAGATATAATTTATTTTTCTTGAACAACAAAAAAATAAAAAAAAAACCAGTTAATATGTTTTTTTGTACATTTAATTACTATTTATTTTTTTACAGTGAAGAGATTAGTTATTAAATAAAATCAAATTTTAATACAATATGCCTGATTGATTTCATTCTTTTTCAATACCTACTATTACTTCACACTTTCCCTATAAATATTTATATATCTTGTCCAAATTTTCAATCGTTAATAAAATACTTTTTATTCATCCACTCAAGTTCAAGTACATTTTTTTAAAGCTTGTAGTGGATAACACTTGATGTTAATACAGTTTTTTTAAATATTAATTCATTTATTATTAAATTTAATTAATTTTGAATACTTTAAATGCATTTTTAGCAGTTTGTAATGAAAATTGAAATCAACAGGCAGAAGCTCAGTCGGTAAAATGCAAGGATTTCAGTATTTTTCAAGTGAAGATGAAGAATGCGAGTTCAATTCTTGCGAAAGTAGGAACTGACTTTTTTTTTTTTTTTTTTTTTTTTTTTTAATATTATTGGTAGAAATCGTACAACATAAGCATGTACTGGTTCTTAGATGATTGTTTTGAGCATTATGGCTAAATCTAGTTTTTATATAATAAAATACCAAGGGAAAAGCTTACAGATTATAATATTATATTTCCGTTTTCAGAACTTGCGACCTCGGAAGGATTATGTTTTCCGGAAGCTTAAAGGAAATTTCGCATCAAAAGCTTTTCGAAATTCGCTGTACGCCTGACGCAGCTGAAAAAGATAGACACGAGCTTACACAAACAATAAAATACCAATTTTGGTTTCCTGGGAAATTCGTCTTAACACTTCAACAGCTTCAAAAGACGAGTGTCTGTTTTTGAGAAAGAAAGCCAGTTAATATAAAAAGTTCGAAATGAACAGCTTGTAAAATTGGAAAATTCTGAGAACTGATAAAAACAAAAAGGCAAAATTGTCGAAGAATTTAGCCAAAACACAATGCACTTCACAACCTTATAGAACCGACAGTGACGTTTTATTGGGTACTATTTTTTCATTAATAATAGAAATTTTAAGAAAAAAGTACGAATAAATTATGTTACTCTATACATCCATATAATAAAATGAATATTAGGGAAATATCAACTAAAAGAATTGGAAATAAAAGAGATGTGTTTTCAATAAGACTCAACTTAAAAGAACGACAATTATGTAGGTATTTACTTAAATCATGGCGCAGTAGCTAATTTCTAATCTATTAGGAAAATGAGTATACTTCCAAATGGAAAATTGTTTTAAAAGACAAATAAATATTTTTTTATGTTGTTTGAATCAATAAATTCACACAAAATATTTTGTTGTCTAAATTTTTATACACTCACAAGGTACTATTAGTCATGTTTAGTAAATTACTGTTAATATTCTAACACTTTAAACAAAAGAAAAAATCCATTCTTTTGCGACTAAGCCAACGGTTAAGTAACTTTGAATATTCCTGTTTTACGTAGGTGATCTAAGATTATTTCTGTGGCCACCTAGAGTATAAAACATCAATCAACCAGCGGTGCTGATTGATGCTGTCATCGATTGCCTTCATAATGAAATTCAAATTTTCATAATCCTATCCATTTCCGTCGGAGAGGAGTGAAATAGGTTTCACTTAAAATTTTAAAATATCATGAATATTTTAATAAGCATGACTGAAAAAAAGGGCAGCTGCCGAAAAATTCAGATTTCATGATTTTTTCAGATTTTTATTTATTTAATCAAACAGCATAAAATACAATTAAGTCTATTTCATCGTTTTTACTTCTTATTTACTAAGTATGCAGAGTATTGAAAAATAAAATATTGCAACCGTCAGAAAATTTGAGATTTTGACGAAACTCCACGCTTCATACCACCCCACCACCATCACCTCCAAAACATCTTGGAAATTATGTATGTTTGTGTGTGAAAACGAAAAAAAAACAACACTTGTACTAGATGGATGAAATTTAGCAATTCGATTTATCCCAAATTTTGTACATTTGTCAAATTTTGAAAGAAATACATTCGAAGGAAGTATGTATATCCAGCTGTCCTAGTACGAGTTAACACTATAAATTCAAAACATCAAGAGCTTGATAATTAAAATTTGGTACGGGTTTAACATATAATATATTGATTTATCTCAAATTTAGAACCTAATCCGTCAAGAGGTTGATCGTCTGTCGGTCAGTATTTTCGCATGCATGTAAACACAATACTTCCAAAACTTAGCAAATAAGGTAAATGAAATTTGGTTCACAGTTTTAGAACCTAAAGGGTAAATATTTATCAAATTTCAAATTAAATCTGTCGAAGGTTTGATCGTTTGTCGGTCTGTATTTTCGCACGTAAACAGTATAACTCAAAAACTCAATGTCATAAATTAAAAAAAAAATGTTTTTGCGATACAGTTGTATTTCTATGTCAAATTTTCGTTTCAATCGGTAGAAAAAAAACTTTTCAAATGTCACGTTCGATTTTATAAGACTCGTATTAATCTCATGCCGCGATAAATCACTAAAGATCGCGTACTAGGTCAAGTAAAAATTCTTGTTTCACTTTAAAGTTCAATTTTTTGGACAATGACATGTAATTAATACTCAATCACATACTTATTATAGTACGAAGCACACAACTCTCATGCGTGGAAATAAAAATCTGAATCGGATTTTTTCCAAGGTCTACAATTACAGGCTATAGGAAGAATGAATAACATATCTATTAGACAGTATACTGTTAAGTTTCAAGGTTATTAAGAGGTTAAATTTTGGTGATTTAGGCACTTCGATCTGGAACTGTATGCCTATCTTTAACAGTTTAGAAGTTAGCTTCTGAACCATGATTAGAATGAGCACCCTGTTTAAGACTGAATTTAGTGTGGAATGAGTTAGTTGTGTAATAACATTGTGTTGTATCACGTCATTTTATCTGTGTTATTGCTCATTGGAAAATGCTTATGGTTTGAAAATTGAGCTGCTATCTTTCTTTCAGATCGAGTGTAAAATAAAAACATCTGATGGGTACGGTCAAGATTAAACAAATGTTCATTGCAGTTACTCTTTTTCCGACTTTTTTAATCAACGATAAATAAATTATTGTACAAGAGAACGTTAAATAAAAAATACAGAAAATCTAAAGTAAATGAACGTATCCTAAAGAAATCCTATAACCATAGCAATAACATAATGTCTAATAATAGCTCTTGTCAGTAAACAATATAATAAAAACATAAAAATGTAGACAAGGCTGAAAAAATATATGTTGCAAGAAACAATCAGCAAATGAAATTAAACAATCATGTAATCATGATAAAATTAAGCTACTTTTTCTAGATAATGAGAAAGAATTAAAAAAACGTGAAGTGTCCTTGCACTCAGTTTTTTATTAACGCTAAGAGCTGTTCTCCAGTTACTAATTATAATGTTATTTCTTCATTAATCGTGTATTAATTATGATAGCAGGACATTGATGAAACATATATGATGAATTAAAAATTCTTTTTAGAAAATTTCAGATGCTTGGTGAAAAAAAATGATTTCAAATACCTCTAGATAAGAGATGCATTCAAACAGCAAAAGCAAAAGTAGGAAAACTTTAGAATAAATAATATTTTGGTAACAGCCATAGGACTTGTGATAACTAGTGAACAGAGCATCGATTCTATGATTTTCAATCTTTCTTATATGAAAGACATTCATCTATCTGGGGATAGTGCATCTTTAATCTATTTTTTAGAAGATATCTTTATATTCGTTTAAAATGGAACTTAACAGAAAAGACTGTCAACTGAATGACGCCAACCGGTCATATGGTGTTACTATAAAATTACTAATATTGTCGGATTTATCTATGGTTAAGCCCGAAATAACATCATGCAATGGCTTTGACCTAAGTCTTCAAATATTTCTAATTATGTTACAATATTGACCAACGTAAGCACAATATTTCAATTTTTTATAAGTGAAGCTTTAAGAATTTGGTTCTGTTTACATACCATTTTGAAGAAGCAGACTTAATACGACTTATATTGACCTCATATCTAAATTTCCTCCTAAGCCAGTTAGTGGAAGAGGGCTTCTATCCTCTAAGGTTCAGCGCATACAAGGCTCTCTTTCAAGCCGGTTGTTCAGGGGATTCGGATCTGTTGAGCTTGGAAGCTTTTGAAAGTGAAGCTGACATATTAGCACCAGACCACTGAGCAAATAAAATTACAAATATAATGTTGATAAATAATTATTCTGAAAAAAAGACGATAGATTTGCATTAGGTATTTATGATTCGATTGCAGTTGATGTTCTTGCTTCATCCTTTAAGTGATTGTGATATTGATGTGTATAAAATATAGCAAAATTTAGTATAATGAGTTTTCATTAGCCATTATTGTATATCTTTTTATATCTCAAATAATTTTTAAAAATATTTTTAAATTATTTTTTTAAATATTATTATGTTTAGTAAAATACTCAACAGAAGGAAGTATAATATATGACTGATTCCTTATAAATTTAACTTTTCATTCTAAATTTATATAAGCCAGATTTTATTTCAATAACCATATTTTATTTTTTATTCACATTTTTTCATATACTAAATCTAATCTTTTCACTTCCAAATTGCACTGCAAACCTACCCTCTTGAAAATACTGATGCACTTCCCACCATTTCATATTCCAAATAAATTTTTACAATATATTGTGGTTGTGAAAGATACCATTTTAGCATTATTTTGACTGCAAAATAGATGCTGTTATGTAAGAAGAGACCGATACTGAAACATTTTAAAATACAGCATTTTTCCTTGAATTACGTAGAAAAAATTCGGATAGATACTACATATCTTCCAATATAAATTATTGTATTAGTCTTCTGTGTGGTGAATTTACCGTTGATTTAATTTTGAATGGCGAATTAGAAGCAGTTCAGTTAAGTATTCGATGATGCATTAGAAATACATGAAATAATGGATGAGTATAACTAGCATATTTAAGTCTAATTTTTCAATAACATGCTTCATTTCTAGAGAGGGTTTTCTCGTTATCGTTCCTTTACAGAAATATTTTTTCCGATGAATTTAGAATCACTGAATATCATAAATAGAATATAACTCACATGAAATGTATGAATAAGGAATGTAGCACTGCATCTAATAATAATAATATATCCAACATTTTGTGAGAATGAGATTGTAATCGCAATCATGAAAATGAGTTTGAAAGACCAGTTGTGGCCTAGAAGGTTAGAGCATGCCATGACTAAGGAACATGAATCAGAGGAAGAAATTTATGAGTTCTGTCATATGGCTGTCCTCGTAATCAGCATCATCCTAAAATTGATTCACCCACATCGCTTAGGCAAAGAATTTCTCATCGCTGTCGACCGGTGTGATGGGGGGGTTTCTAAGTTTGCCTCCAATCGAAGCATAAAAAGAGAACCAACTTCCTCTGAAATTCACCGAGACACTCATTATTCCCACATATTTTGGAATTAAATCAGACTTCCATCCCACATACTATCAAGTTTCTGCAAGTTCTATTAGACCAAATAAAAGATCACATTTTCTTTTCATAATGAACTTTTGACTCATTAATATGACTAGGTATGCTAGACAAAGTGGAATTAGAATGGTCGTAAATTTTGAAAGTGAAAATTTCAAATATAAAATGTATTGTAGGTGAGTGTATTAACAGGTTTTTTCAAAAATGCGAGAATTGATCCCGCTTACTAAGTATTAAAATATCTGATAGCTTAGTAGGAGGAGATGTGTGCAAACTTCTTCACATACTAAAACAGACTAATAAATTTTCATAGCGAAAAAAACTTTATGATTAACCTAAACGAAAACTTTATTACTCAACTCGTATATTAGACTCTCTGAAGGCAACCATGTAGTGCTAATTTATTACATAGTATCCTAAAGGTTTGCTTAGGTATATCACTTTTGGAAGAAGAATATATAATATTTGAACCCTAGTTCTATAAATAAATGAAGTAGCGTGCATCGGCGTTTCAATATCGCTGAAACTAAGTAAATATTGCAGAATATTTCCTTCAGTAAAGCCTGAAAAAAGTGTTCGAAAATTATGATGCTCAGATGGAAATATCTTGTTTATACAGAAACATATACGTGGAGTATCTAAGTATAAAAACAAAATATATATCGGTTTCCCATATTTTATATTTCCTATATATGAGTTCTCTATATGTTTTTGTTTAGTTATTGAATAGTAAACATAAAAAAATATAGAAACAAACTTCACTAGTCTTCGGGGATTTAAATTAAATTTTTCATTTTTGATCCAGAACAACTGTCACAGAAATTCTAAAAATGAATTGTCATTTTTTGGTTGCAAAATAAATATTGTTATAAATTATTATAAAGTTTTGCATAACATCACAATTCTTAAAGATGGATTCAAGTAGGATGTAATACACACTGCTTAAGGGATTTTACAGCAATAATTAAAAATAAAAAAAATATTAAAACTTACTTTTTCTAAATTCATAAAATGAATGCTGTTCTATTGTGTTATAAATACCATCCAGCATTTTCTTGTGGTTTTATAAAAATTCTTTCTCAATAACTTCAGAAGGAAATACTGAATAAAGATATAGTAATATTATAAGTTCTTGAGAAACATAATTGCACGTTATCTAATTGTACTTTATCTTGTTCTATATTGAGCCGTGATTTTTTTTTCTTTCTTTTTTCAAGATGAGTTATGAAGTCAAAATTAACTAGGTTCTTAGAATTTCAAGTATTTCTCTTGAGTAAAAGATAGGTTCATTATGAATAAGGCATTTTAGGTGGGAAATCAATATTTCTTTTAATTTTTCTACTTTTTTATTTCTAAAATTTTAATTATTCCATTTTTTTTATTTGTAGATCGATTCATAAACATTCACCACATTGTTTAATAAACATTCATATAATTTAAAACTTGTTTTCCGAGATAATTCCAATTTTTAAAAAAAAATTCTATTGATGTTTAAATGGCCATAATTATTTATCCTATAGTATTTACAGTTTCTTCAAAAATTTTAGGACCATACAATATACAACCAATACATTTTTTTTATCTATCATCAAATACGTTTGAATGAAAATAAACCAGGTAAACTGGTGATTATAAATTATTTAAAAAATCAGTTCTGAATTCGACGATCCATGTTAAAATATCTTGTTAGAGCAACTATTCGCTGTCACTTGGTTTGGCTTAGATTAATGAGATTAACTTGCAGCTTTGAAGCTAACCCGAGAGCCATTTTGGGGCAGAACTTGTAATTTTAATCTCCGAGCAGTTGACGAGGGCTACCCTTCAGATGACACTTCTCCAAACACGCATGCTTGAGTCATAGATAAAAAATTTAAATTGGTTATATCTGACTAATCGTATTGGCACTCTTCAGTAAGGATAAAAATATAAAATTATTGTTTAGGTTACAATTACATTTGGAAGTAATAAAATGATTTACATTATCACTAATAAATTACCACTATCACTAAAGTATGAAACCATTTATGGATGTGTCTTATACAGGCTATCCTAAAAGGTTTTTTAGAAACTTTAAGCATAATTTAAGCATACAAAGAGATTATTTTTACAATAAAAGTACAAGTCCGAGAACGCAAATGAAAACCACTACAAAGGGGTTGGATTTTGTTAATGAATTATGTCAATGAAAATGATACACCGGGATAAACATACAATACATATTTAATAGAATATAATTTCATAATAGCATAACAGCACAATTGCATGAATAAGTAGTCGCATGCAATTTAGCAGATGCAATAGCTATTAGGACATAGTACTGATAACAAAACTTTAGCAGAACTTAAACTTTTAAATGGCTTGTTGTCCGAAGGTATATAGCTCTGACTTCCTTATCTTTGAAAAACATAAAAACATACACAGGTTACATTATAATAAATTTCTACGCCTTTTCGATTTGCTTGCTGCAACTTCAGATGTTTGGATTTATTAAGATGAAATGTTTCTCGTTATTACGCATTAAAAATGCATTACCTTTCTGAAGATTTTATTAGTTATTTGTTAAGTTTTAAGTTATATTAATATTTTATTTCAAACTGTCAAAAAAAAAAAAAAAAACTGTTTGGGAACCAACCGCGTAAATTCGAACCTTAATCGGATAACTATGACGATGTATGAATTCTCATCTAATTCTCCAAATTTCTACGTCACATCAATGTAAAAAAATTCAAAACCCAATAACAGATTTAAAGTGCAGCAATTATACTTAAATGGAGGATTACCAGAAGAATCAGGTCTCGGACCCATGATCCTCCGATCCCGAAATCGGGCCTGAATGATTAGTTCAAATTCTCATTGTGGGCCAAGAATCACCTAAAATAAGTAATAACAAGCGTTTTACTTACCTGACAGACAATCTTGATAATCTCAAAGAATTTTCAAAACACATTTAAAGTGAAAGTGACTCATATTTATGTAAAAACAAAATGGAAGTAAACTTTAAAAATCCAATATCACACTCATCTTCTACAGACTTTTGGCTCGTCAGGATGACAATTCATTCTTTCAACTTTTAACACGTTCATTGCCATGGCTTATACTTGTGATTCAGATCATGCATCTAATTAAGTGACTCCTCCTTTGCTATCTCTTAATTGTAGATGAGAATGAGGCATCTAATTAGATGGTGTGAATCATAGTCGACTCACATTCAGCATGTTAATGCCCTTACCTGTTACAAGCAAATTTAATATTGATCGGACAAACAAAATTTCAGTTTTGAAACATTATAATTTTTGTATTCTGTACATATTAAAGTATTTAAATAAAATACTTTCAACTTTAACTTTTTCTTTCAAATTTCAATTTTTCTTAACTTTACGATTTTTTTATAAGCTTATGAGGTTTGGAGCAATATCTAGAAAGTTTTGAAGGTTAGTATTCCTATTGAAACAAAAAAAAAAAAAAAATCAGAGGAACGTACTTTTTTCTCTACTACTTTCCTGCTAAATCTTTCAACTTGTCAGCAAAGGCAACATGCCTTGAATTTTAAACGAAATTCTTGTTGTATTTTCTCAAGAAGTTCACATATATTTCCATTAAATAAATTGAAATACCATATCCTTTCTTCACTTACTTTGAAGTTTCTAACTCGTTTTTTTTTCTTTTCTTTTTTTTTTTTTTTTCTGAAAGAAAAAATATTTTTCAGATTTCAAAGTGATTATTTGAATTGATTTCAGATTCTCTCTTGCTACAAAGATAAGCAAGTTAATATCTAAAACAAATAAAACCTTTAAATAAGATTTAACCCAAAACAGTCAATAATATGGAAAAAATCTGAACTTCTGGTAAAAATAAGTTTTTTAGCTCATTAAAACTGGAGTTATTGATCATATTTTCACTAGCGCTTTCAAAAGATTTGCACGATATGCAAGAACGGAAAATAAGACTATTTAGTGTCTTTCAACAAAGATAAGCAAGTTAATATAAAAAATATAATAGCCTTTGTTGTGTAATTGTAATAAATTATACTTTTATGCCAAACAACAGAATAAATCAATTATAGAGTATTACAGCACGGATTCTATAATCCTCAAATCAATAGATGACAGTATATAGGAATTCGATAAATTAACTACAAAAATAACACTCTTAAATAAAAAATATCAAAGGCTGGACTGGGAAAGAAAAATGAACAGTTTTATTTACTCATTTTTATACCAAATTGTAGACACTTTTTGTAAACAGATATATATGGAAAATTGATTTTTTCCAGAATTTTTAATAAATTTAGTCCAAAAGGATCAGGAATTCCTATGTATTTGGAGAAAACAGATGTCAATAGTTAAAATTAATGTAGTTGCGTCTCCAAATTCTTAATTATTCTAATTTTATTCGTTTTCATGTAATACTCTAATCATTCTAATACAAGGATTAAGTAAACTGATACTTTATATCAAAATTTAACTAAAAGTAGTTTTTAAACACTTAAGTGTATTCGATGTGTATACATGTCACTCCAAATAATCATTTTAAAGCGGTCGATGTGTAATTTTTTTATATAATAAATGAGCTGATATCTGCTTTATTAGGATTTTTTGTAAACTTTACTATGGAACTATTTTTATTACAGTTGACATGTATATGCGTCATCGCTTGACTTTAAGACGGGGGACTTCAAGGACTTTAAAAACTAAATTTCGCAGTTAACTGGTTAAAGACACATACTTACTGTGTACCAATTTTTTATTTTTTTTTTTATTTTGGTTACTTTCTAATCTGGAGATAAACTATTTCTCTAACTCTCAATAAGACGGTGTGGCAGGTAAAGAAAAATTTTATTAATGGTTTACTGATAATTACTTTCTAAAAATTTTAGAAAAGTGCATTGTCATCGAGAGCAAGTAGATATGCAAATTTGAAATCTCTATCACATCTGGGATGAAAAAAAATATAGATTACCAATTACAAAATCATTCTTACATATTCTTAAATATTTAGTAAAGACATTTAGGAAGGACAACTTCGTATACTAAAATGACTAACTGATGTATTGGCTATTTGGCCATCGATCAACAAAGGAAGCCCAAAAGAAAATGACTCGATCATCATTTTTTAAATCATTCTCTCCATATGCAGGTTTTTCTCTCCATATTTAGTAATTCACACTTATAAAAAAGAAATTTTTCTTTTACTTTTAAAAAATAAGCTCTTATCAGTACATTGAAATATAATATTTTAATAAAAATTAGTAGGCCGAAACAAAAATCTTAAAAACATAAGGGTAAAATAAATACCCTAGATAAATTAGAATCTCAATCATGTTCATAATAAATTAAATCTTTAATGAACTTACGGGAATTTTCTTTCTTACGATAATCGTTGGAACTTAATTTCTTTCTTAAACAAAAATATTCTACATTTTTTATAAAAAATATTTTTTTTTAAATTTATATATATAATTATATTTTAAATTCTTCTGTAAAATTGGCCATCTTTCCATTATTAGCATATTGACTTACTTCTCTTTTATTACACTAATAATAACGTATTTCTTTTGAAGATTATTTTTTCTATTTTTTAGTTTTTAATGAAACATTCTTAAATCATTATCGGTATTATTGAATCGTGTAAACAAATTTTCTTAAATTCTATTCCAGTTTGCGTCCCTTATAAGACATCAAATTTTAATCAAAATCAAGCAAGAAGTAACCTTTTTCAGAAAAAAAAAATGAAAATAATGCATAGTCACCTAGAATAGACATTGCGGAAAATTTGAAAACTCTAACGCATCAGAAAATGAATGAGAAAAATCAATTTAAAAATTCTATCTTTTTAAATATAAAACAAGTAAAAAAAACATTCTATAAAAATGAAAGTGACTTGAAATGATTGGATGCTTTTAAAAGGCTTACTAAAAATGTTGAAATAGTTAAGAAAACATTTTGGACTTAAATTGTTTCAATTTGTGAAATGATTACTTTTGCCTAGTTATTGTTAAGGAATGTTTTTATTTCCTGGCTGGCGATAAGATTTTTTTTCTTACTTGAGTGGGGAATTTTCCAACAGAGAAAATGTTAAGGGTTGAAAAGTTCAAAAAATTCTTCAGTAACAACTCCCCGTCCCCCCAAAAAACCCGTCCGATTCAATTTTTTTTTTGTAAATAACCATTGCTTTGTTTCAGATGATTTTTGGTTTTATCTGTCTGTTTTGTTTATTAATAACGATATTTTATTAAAGAACCGTGAAACGTCTTGAGTAAAGTCATATCACTGACTCTCCGACCCGCCCGAAGGCACACGGATAAAGAAAACTAAATGACCGGACCGCCGCAACAGCAACACTGGAGGGAACTGCGGTTGAGTCCACCGGCCACGGTACAACCCTTCCCGAAGGAAGTAACTATGTCCCGTCATCGATGGGAGGAGGCAGATCCCCCACCTTTGTGCGTACCCTCCAAGGTGGCAAGATCCAACCACTATACCGGAAGCATCTCATCCTCTTTTTCAGGCCCCCCGGGGGTCAGGGTCTTGAGTGAAGGCATTGATTATTCATAGTTTTGAATTATACTTCATTATACCTTAGAAGTAAGAAATGTTTAAGACTATAAACAAAAATTTCTACAATTTTTTTCTGGTATTTTTTCCAGAGTATGGTCTCCATCATCAATTTTCAGAGACTGAAGTTCAGAAAAATTTATTACCTTTTTCAGATATAAAGGGCATAATTATTTTTAAACTTCGCAACAACAATGAATCTTTGATATTCACAATAAAATGTTTTAATTCTTTCATTAACTTGGCTTAATGCATTCACTAATATAGTTTATTGCATTCAGTAATATGGTTTAACTCATCCATTAATATTATTTAATAGATTCATCAAAAAAATTTTATGAACAAAAAAAGCACAGAATTTTTTGTAGAGTAATATATCTAGTGGTTACTAATACTTCAGAAATTTGCATTAATTAGTATTGTTTTGAATTAGTCTAACACAATATTTTATAACTTAAATGTAACAAATCATGTCAGAAAGATTGCTAATTGAATTTTTTTGAGCAAAGAAGTAAAATATTTTGGTTAAGTTTTAATCTATTTGGATGCATATTGGAAATCATTTGAAAACCCAGGGACAGTTACTTGACCGAAATCCATATAGCTGAGAATAGGCGAGAGGGTTATTCCCTATATGAATTTCAAAGTTTATCTCAGAATAATTTGTTTAAAATACTTTTATAAATGATACATTTGGCTTCAAAGGGCCCCCTCATATGGTATTTCATATGCATTACCGAAGCAGCAATTTCATAGTATACATGGGATCGAAATTTTCATTCTCAAGTTTTTATTTATGAAATCATTACAGCAACTTGATGTCTACGTTTCACTAATTTTAAGAACACAAATGCTTTCGGTCATCAATAATTTATCTAAGCGAATATTTGATTAGATGAACCGAATACCACTTATGTAAATAATATAATCGTACATTTTAAGCATAAATTTGAAATATAATGCCGAAAAATTCTGAAAAAAAAAACCCTTACTTGTGGGAGTTTATCATAGTGAAAGCGAATAAAAATGAAAACTGGCAATAAGTTAGAGACTTTATTGAAGCATAAAACCTATTATTTGACTTATTAAAAGATTTTTTTGAAATAAATAAAATTATGGAAGAATCTCAAGCATCTAAACGAGTCTAGTTTTAAAATATGAAGTATATTTTCCAAATTCTATCATCTAAAATTTCAAATCATTGAAAACTTCTAATTTTTTCATTTGCCTTCAATCATAAATTAGTTGAAACCAGCTTTAAATTTTGGTCTATCAGTTTTACAATTTCTACCAAATATAACGTATTATTTCTAATGGGGTTGTTCTAGCAGTATAACAAAGACTAAGATGAGAACACATTTTCTTAATTCGTACATTTTCCATCGGTCAAATATACCAATAGTTCAAATTATTACGCCATCTTTTGAAAATGTAGTTTCATTTTTGAAAAAATCCCAAGTTCTAAAATAAGATAGTACTACACTATTCAACAGCTTCAACTAGCAGTCATGCGTTGCTTTTTCAACTAATTTTTCATGTTTAAGAATTATTTTTGTGTATGTTTTATCAACCTATAAAATGTGTATTAAACATTATGACTAACTTATATAACTTCCTTAAAAATAATCCAATACTTTATTGAAAAAATATTGAATATTACCTGGGATAAGACACTCTCAATATTAGTTGTGCTCTTTATAAGTAGATTTTTTTTAAATTTTTTGAATAACAATGCCATTTTTATTTTAAACTGGAAGTATTTAGAACAGTTTGCTAAAAAATTACATGGTGTCCCATTTAATGCAATATGAAACTTAAGAGCATTTCTCATTACTTTAATCTTTAGACGCTCTAAATAACATCAGAATGAAAAGAGGCTGATAAATTATTCACTACTGAATCACTTCTGGAAAATTTGTTTTGATCAGATTGGAATTAATTCCGAATAATTAATTTAGTTACATTTCCACGAAACTGCTGACATTTCAAAATAATCATTTTGCCTCATGTTATAGTTAATGAAAAGGTCTTGATCCTAACTGAAGTACTTCATTTGTGATATTTTAAGATAATTAAATTTCAGAAGAAACTAATTTCCCTTGTTATCCTCTGGAAATAATTATTAAATTTCTTAGTTTTTTTATGTAAATTAATATCAAACTATTTTATTTATCTTAATACAAGCAGAAAAAATTTTCATGCTGGTTAAATATCTTGATATTTCTGAAATGTATTTCTTAATTTCTTTCAAAACCCTCATCAATTTAGAAATCCTTAAACATCACATTTTTGTCTTGTGAAAGATATTTCAAAACATAAAATATATACATTTGCAGTTAATTTTTTCAATACCAAAAGAGTTCGTGATGAGAGAAAGAAAGGTTTTTAGTTTAATTAGATTAAAGTCCCGTGTTAAAGCAACATTTCGACTATTTGGGGATGGAACTCGTAATTTTGAACCGCGGTCAGATGACGAGGAAGACATCTGAGCTACCATGACCCTCTCCAAACTTCCACACCACACCAGCTGGAGGACGTTTGTACCCGAAGGATTTAACAAGCACCAGACCCGCTTATAAGACGGTTTTGAGGTGGAGGTGGTTCTCGAACCTGAAATCCCTCCAGTTCGGAAATCGATACCTTATCACCAGGGCATCATAGCCGTGAGAAAGACAGGGGGAGTTCTTTAGAATTGGAGAATCCCGGATGCAAAACCAAATTCTAACGCTTATTAACCGCGCATACAGTCTCGTTAAATTTGTTTCCGCTAATTAACCGTTCAAACGTTGGAGTGGCAAGAAAATCTAAAGAGTAAGCTGCTAGCTTTGGTAGTATTTCTGCCATTTGACAACGCCAGAATATATTTAAACGCTTTAAAGCCCATGAGGTTAATTGGGACTTGAAACGGAGAATATTTTTCGAAAAAATATCGCGTTAGTTATTGTTATTCCTCAAAACTCTTAAATAATTTCTGACAAATCCAATATAAATGGTTTGTTCAGATAGAATGTGGGAAGGGCATCAATACGACTCGAAGTACTAAAGTTAAGATTTTGAGTCAATACTTTAGATATTGGCGATGAATGCCAAATGCAAATCAAACTGAAATAAGTACTGGGAGTCATATCTCTATTCTATCTAGCCATGTTTTTTATGGCTCATCTGTTACTGACCTAGCTTTCTACCAAAGAGATAAATGTATTGCGTATCGTGTTTCAGGATCTAATTTACTATAATTCATATACCTTAAAGCCTCCGAAAAAAATTGGGATACATTTGAAGTTTGGTATTAACAGGAGTGTTGCATATCCACTAGCATTTGCAAAATGGATCCCAGATTGGTGGACTAGCAGAAAAAAACCACAGCAATTACCGGAAGATCCGAAAAGCTATCATAATGCATACCAATACAGAGCAATTTCATAATTTTTTAATTTGTCCTCTACTTTTATGTGCGGTGTTTTCAGAGGAACCAAAAAATTTCAGAGTTAGTGGATTCCGACAAACGTGGTCCAACTTCAAAGTCTATGTCATAAGGTCTTTCTAAAATAATCTTCGTGCGAATTCAAAACAGAATTTCTGTCGAACAGATCAAATGAATCGACATTAAAATTTTAAGGAAATTTTCAGCTCTTACTTGTTATTAGGTTTACTATTAGATTATGAGAAAGCTGAATTTTGGCACAGATTTTCCAATTTAAATCAGGGATTTGCCAATAAAACAAGGAAACTGTTTCCACTATCATAAGTCCCTCGAATAAAAAACCTGGAATTCATAGCATGCATCCTAACATTATTTTACCTCATATTGTATAGATCTTTATATCATATAAGTAGAAATACAAATATTCACAGAAACGAGCCGATCCACAAGGCAATTACATATCCCACAGATTAGCTACACGAGAAAGTGAAACTCTAAAGAGTCACTTTTCCGATAATAGTACCAATCTACGCCCAGAGAACAGAAAATCTGATCTAACAACCAAATTCTCATGAAGAATACGTTAATTCCCTAAGTAATGTCAGTTTGTAAATGATCTTTTACTTAAAAATAATACCTTAAGAGAGACTCATCTTTGCTCAAAGTCAATTCAACTCAATGCACAAGATGTTTTTTTTTTAATTCACATTCTGCAATAAATTTTATATGTTGCCAGCTGAAAGACATTAGAAAACATTAGATTAGATTGAAACATTAGGCTTTTGGGTTAAGCATTTTGATCTGAAATGCGTTTTATGTAGATGATTTACTAGTTATTTAGTAAGTGAAATAATTCGCATTTAATCATTACATTGATTGAAATTTCATTATTTATGTATCTGGAAATCGAGGAAATATTAAATAACGCGTGCTTATTGATTAAATGTTCACGCCTGCTTTCTTTTTAAATATTTTTCATATACATAAATGCTCTGATTGTAGCATAATGCATGACAGTATCATTTTAAAGATTATTACGATTTCAAATTTCACATTGACATAATGGGGACAAGAAAATGTACAAAATACGTAATTAGAGTCTTTGGATATTAAAAGTAGCACACATATTTATCTAATTTATATAATACAGATAAATTCTCATTTCTTTTTGTCACTCAATCTGAATTCAAGAGTAATTTTAAGTAACGTAAAGAAATTAAATTCTTTAGATTCATGAGGTAATCAGTTTATGAATTTCATAATGCATTATTCCAGGTTCATTTTGACCCAATGAGCTTTTGCTCAAATTATGAGAGAAATGCATTATACTTAAAGGAGTTTGGTTGGCATATTGATAATATCTATTTAAACAATGGATAATTTTCTAGCATATTAAAATCGATAAATATTAAATTCTTCAGTCTTTTGAAACTTGCTGTTGACTGTTGGAATAAAAAAACAATGGATGAATATATATTTATATATCTTATATAAATTTTGTTTAGATGTTTCCTCGTTTTAGAATTATTAAAAAAATATTTTTTAATAATTGAAAAAATATTTTTCAATTATAAAAACGTTTTTACACATGCACTGCTTTTGATTCGTAAGCTTTCAAAAAAAAGTTTTTAGGACAAAAACGAGCTCTACTAGATAATTCTTGAATAAGGGTTTTGCAGTATACGAATAACTTTTAGAACTTTTAGTCTGATCTTTAATTGCAGTAATGAAGTACTGAGGTTTAACAACAGAATTTCTAAAACAAATGCAAAACTGAGAATCTGAATGCAATTATGCATGGAATATGACAATCCGTCTATCAAATACACACACACACACGTGACCATTTCTTCTGAAAAATGTAACCAAAAACAGATTCTATGTCTAGCTATATTAAAATTCCACTTTGCGTGAGGGTCTAATTATGACTATTTTAGAGCTTAACTGAATTTTGATTCCATCCAGAATGGAATGATTTCTAATAAAATGTGGAAATTTTATCAGCATTTTATTTATGGGTACTAATTAACACAAAAATAATGAGATATAAAAACTATTAATTATTAAATTAGCTTTCTACTTCAAAAAATAGTGATAAAATATTTTTATTCAATGTTTTCTCCAAATTAAGAGCAGAAACTTCCCTTCCTAGATGAATTCTTCATTTTTAAACATATATTTCTCTTTGATAAAATACTTTTTATTCTGACATACTGCAGCATTTGTTAATTGCTTAAATACATAAAAAGAAACATAATGATGATACTCCTATAATCGGATTTTGCCATTAAAATCTCCAACTCCATACGACATAATTAAGGAAAACATCTATTACCAGAAAATGTTACAGGCTTCTGATGCTTCTTAAGAGTTGGGAATGTTTCCTTTTAACAAAGACAGAATTAAATTTCTTCTTTTCATAAGAATGTATATTATATAATATCAGACTAATAGCATTGAATTTCCATTCTATCTATAATTTAAAAATAATTTACAATAATATATTTTAATAAACATATAATTGTCTAGTAAATGGAAATATCTCGCAAGATATTCGGAGATACAAAATTTGAGCCATTCCTGAATCTATTTTATCTGAGAGAAACCCACTTTTTTTCTGAAAAAACAAACAAAGTATACATAACTGATTTTACAAAATTTTAATGGGACTTTCAATTAAAATTGCTTTGTTTCTGAAAAAAATTGAAGAAAAATTCTTCTATTCATTTTGGTAAACTTACACAGGGTAATTTCGACATAATCATTTGATTTTGAGCTAATATAACTAAAACTTTCTCATAAGCATAATAAGAATCATATTGATTTTCATTTCTATTTGTTCTCTCTTTCAGCAGTCTGAATGCAAGTACTTTGAACTTTGTAAATACTTTTTAAGTTAATAGTTGATTATATTTTGTATTGGTGCTAACAATTAGTCCTAAATCTATAAATGAAAAGCTTAAGCACCGTTGTCAATGAAAAAATGAGAATCTTTGTTTCAACTTTTGAGCAGAGCAGAAATAGTAATATAAATAACTTGCAATATATATCAACCACATGTTATTGGCTGACTTCAGGCTAAAATGCATGACATTGGGGAATATAGTCAAAATTTAGCTATGATGAAAATGACATGGGGCTAATACACAAGTACCGTAATATATATATATATATATATATATATATATATATATATATATATATATATATATATATATATATATATTATATATATATAAACAGAATTATGAAAATTTTGGAATCTGAAAAACAATTTTTTATCTTATTCACAACGAGATGGCTATAAGTATATTAAATCAAATTTAATTTTAATTAATTTAATTATAATTAAGTTCGAAAGATATTGAAATGCTCTACTGTCATCGGAAATATCAGATGGACATCAAAAATCGGTCGCATTATTCCGTCTCAACAAACATCAATGAAAATCAAACATTTTTAAACAAATTAAATTAAAAGGAATTTTACTTTGATTAGTATAGTAAGGAACTTAATTCCTTTTTTTTTATTTTAAACTTTTTAATATTGACAATTTTTATTTCTCAAACTCTCCATCAATTGGTAAAAATCAAATTAAATTAATGATTAGCTGATAATTATGCTATGAAAATATTAAATAGAGTATTGTCATTGAAAATACAGATGTGGAAATTCCAATGTTAAAATTCCATATTTTTAGAATTGAAAGAAGTCAGATAAAATATTTAAAAATGAATGACTATGAGAATTATCATCTTTTGTAATCATATTTCTTGTTAATAGAGCAAAAAAATTAATTTGTTTTGATAGTACAACGATATTATCAGCGGAACCAGAACGGCAACAAATAAGTAAATATTGATGTTACAAAAAGGATAATGACCATGATAAATGTGTAATAAACAGTCGCATAATTTGATTTTACTGGATCTCTTAATAGTGTCGCTAGACAATGCCATGAGAAACAGCATGTATCACAGCTTTTACAACTTTAGAAAAGTGGGAAAAATGAGATGAATTTTTTTTTTGTAACAAACAATAAAGTTTGTAAAGAATTGTCAGAAACGTTTATATTTTTTTTATCTTTTATCTGGAACCTGGATGCTATTTTTGGTTACAATTTTTAAAGATATCGAAAATTGATGTTTTTTTTTAAATCAATTTTTGTTATATTTGACCAAGAGATGATCCATATGAAGAGTTTAGAACATTTCTCGTTCTTTTATGGTCATCATGATCATTTTCTAAATACCTTTGCTATTTCTATTAACCGTAGAAGTGTCCTCATTGCAGGAAATTATTTTATGCAATATTATCTTCCATCAGCACTATCTTGATGCTTTAAAATAAGCAAATCTGCAATTATAGAATATTTGAAAAGTGAAACTAAACAGCTGATCAGTTAACGAAATCTACAATTATGGAATTTTTGGAAAAGTAAACAACAGATAAACAGTTGATCAATTAACTCTCGATTAAATAGCCAATTGTTCCAAATTTTTAGCAATATTAGATTTCAGAAGTTTCTAAAAGTCACACTCTTTCACTAAACTATTTCGTTTCAGGGAAATGTATTACTCTCATAGTATGTTTGGAATTCTTTATACGAAATAATTAGTTTCGTAATTACTTAGAAATCTAAAACAAGTAATCTTATTTTTATTGAAATAGTTTTAGCTCTACCCTAAATGCTCTGCGTGAAATACTAATGATCACCATTTCATGTAATCTACATTTTCTCCTTAATGCTACATTCAACGTAGCTATGGAAACACTATCTTTCACTACGTCCTTTGCATAAAACCTATGCTTATAGAGAATGCTTTGGAATGCGATACTTTTAGTTAATTTCATATATGAAATAGCAGATTCTAATCTTAAAAGCTTATAGATCTTTCACATAAACAGTTTATTTATCTATACTGTTATCAAGAATACATATGCTTTTAATTATATATTATAGAATTAAAAGAGAATTAAGTTGGTTTAATCTGTTATACCATGTTTTCTTTAGTTAGAATCTTATATATACTAATAGAGTTTAATATATATTAGAAAAGTCTACTTGCAGAATAAAACACAGTTGTTCATTAAATTTTATCATATTTAAACTTAATACTTAAACCATGTTGCTATAATTAAATCTGTAAATATGTTCGCTATTTGAACTAATTAAAATATAAGATGTTAATCTTTAGATACTAATTTAAAAATGACTAATGAAAAAATGAATTTTGATTATTAAAAGTTCGGCACACTAGAAATTTATCAGCTGATTTGATTTAAAATGAGTGCATTTCACAGTTTGGATTTATGTAAGTAATCTAATTTGCAAATCATTTTTTTTTAAATTTTAACAACAGGGCTGGATTAAAATAAGTGGGAAAATAAAACCCAATCAAGTCATTTCAATATGCAAGTAATTATATAGAGTTTCAATGAAAAATCACTAATAATCATGAAAGAGTCATGTGAAATAAAAGATTATGTAACATGTTCTGGATAAAGACATCCAAAATAAGGTTTTGCACAGAAAAAAAGCATATTTGCTATGAAAATGCTGCTCCGACGGTGAGATTTTCGAGTTCTTGATTTTAGTTTTCTGCCAAGGCTTTGCACTTGAAGTCAATAACTCCCCGCCCCCAAAGGAATCATGTTGACTAGGTGTTAGCCAGTGGAACCCGTGGTCTCGTCTTATAGATCTCTGGACATAAAATCATATATCTTATTTTTCACTCAGGCAGATTAAAGTGATCATACCCTAGCAAAATATTCGGAGTCTGGATGATTCAAAAATGCATATCTCTGCAGACGATTACATACCAGATATGCTACGAGCATATAATTATTTACCAATTGCATATCTGCTGTCAAAACTGTCACAATTTCAATTTTTTTTGTTTGAAAAGAGACTTGAGGATTACCCTCCCTCCTTTTGTATCAACTGAAAATTATAAATATTAATAATTTATACTTTTATTATTAGCCTTTAGTCGAAAAATTACCTTTAATCGAAAGGTTTTAGCACTTCATCTGCTCAATATATTGCTTTTATTGAAAAAAAAAACAGCTTTCTAAATTCCGTTCAATAAATGCCTTTAAAAATGATGATGTGTTGCTAATTGAAATGTTAAAAATTGATCGAACAATAATCAATTGAGTGTGTT
Organism: Argiope bruennichi; assembly: GCF_947563725.1. Classification (NCBI taxonomy): domain Eukaryota; kingdom Metazoa; phylum Arthropoda; class Arachnida; order Araneae; family Araneidae; genus Argiope; species Argiope bruennichi. The sequence goes on along the minus strand of NC_079162.1, from coordinate 65,345,732 downwards.
TTACCAACTCGCTGAATGTTATTCAGAATAATGATTTTCGGGTTTTTACTTTTTATAATCTACCAGCGTTTAACTACGTCTCACCTCGTTCTTTTTTATTTAAAGTTCAGAATGAATGTAACGAAGAAAAAATGAAAACTTTTGCTAGTAACAGAAATAATATCTATCTTTGGAATAGAAAAGACTACCAGACGCTCTTCTCGTTAATATAAGTAGTTGGTAATAATTTCAGTTTTAACAGAGTACTTTCAGAATTTTTCTGAAACTAAAATTTCTTGCCACTCAGTAATTTTTAAATTAGAAGGAACATTTTATGACAAATATCTAGATTTTTTTTTTTAGTGAATCTATAAAAAAATTTTATCAACTAATTGAAAAAATTATTTGTCATTAAATACAATTCATATTGAATTATATTTGAATTGACCTTACTGCAGTTAGGAAGGACATTTGTTCGGATGGCATAGTGTGGTATACTTACGCAGTTGTCATGAATTCTAAATACTATCTGATGGAAGAAGCATCTTATCAGTGAGCATACTGAATGTTAAGCGTAAAGCAGACTAAAATCCATTGTTACTTTTAGGTCGAGTGAATGTTTCCTTATTAGCAGAAGTTATTGTTCTGCTACCTTCCTGAAAGCCATTCGATACCGTGGAACATCGAAACAATATTGATGCACAAATAGGATGAATGCGAGGTACTGCTTAAGGTGTCCTTCTTATCGCGGTTTCTAATCTTTAGCTTGGTCCTAGTACAAAATTACAAGATTTATATAAAAAAAAACTATCAAACAAAAATTAAAGCAATTTTTATGAAACTAACTTAAAAGTAAATACATCCCGAGTCAAAACTATTAATAGAAAGATATAATGTATTTAGAACGCACCAATGCTGCTACATCCAAAGCACAAATGAAATTAACCAAATTAGAAATAAATATTTAGTTTAAAAGTAAAAATTAATTAAAAAGAAAGAAAGGAAGAATCGGACTGAAGACTTAATCTAAGATCACCTTCAGGCAGGGATTCGAACCAAAATTTTTTTTTTTCTTTTGAGCGGTCTGATTTTTGTCCAAATATTAGTCTCTCCCGACACGAAAATCCCAAAAAATTGAGGTTTTTGAAGATAAGAATTAATATTAATAAAGCAATGACAATAAAGTACACAAAAATAATAGGCAAAATGTTATTTTAAAATTCAAATCTAGGGAAGATCATATCAAAATTGAATCAAACCACTACAAGACCTTTATCAAATTATAAAAGCAAAAAACATACCAGTTGAATGTAAAAATATTCCAGAAGATTTTATGAAGAAAATTAACTTCGTCACTGCAGACAATTATAATAAACTAAATTCAACTTTCCCGCGCTTAAAGCTGGATCCGCCTACAACACTTGGTGAAGCTGTGTCTTCACCAAATGAAATAAATTGCACGATCTCAGCGCCATCTTTGAGTCGAAAAAAAAAAGAAACTAGAAAGCATATCTTTAGTTGTGGAAATATCAGAATATAGGTTAGAAAATAAATAAATCTTTTCTTATTAAAATTTCTATATTATAATAGTTTTGGAGGTAATCCTTAAAAGTTTTTTTTTCCCTCTCTGTTAAAGATTTATATAAAGGCACTTTCTTGTAACATCAAATATAGAAGTTATTCTAGTAAATAAGTCTGTCTAACAGTGAATCGGAATTGTTATTCAAAATAAAAGTGAGGTATAAAGTTTTTCACACATTACTTTGTTACAAATAAATAATCTCCGCTCAATTTTTCTTATTTATATCTAACTATAGTGCAACAATTATTTTTTCTTTCTTTCGTAAACCTAAAATTTAACTAAAATATTATAAAAAGTATAAATAAGCTAATAATGTTTAAATAATGATTGAAAATAACGTCCGTAAACTTTAAGTTTCTAAATTGATTCGAAATCAGTAATTAAATTATTTTTGTACGAAAAACAAACATAATCCCCGTTTGAAAGTTAACAGTACTAAAATCATTTAACTTCATTGAAAGAAACTTATATAATTACTGACTCAACATTCAATTTTTTTTAATTATTAAAACACGTAGTGCAGTTAATATTATGGTTTTGATAGGATTCTGAATATATCATAATCACAAATGGAATTTCTTATATTGATTTCTGAAAAAATTTCTTCATAAAAATTCATATTATATTTTTCAACCAATATTTTCTCTATTTCTTACTTTGAGGACGTTGTATGATTTCTTTATTTCTATGATGTTCTGATATGATGTTCAAACTCTTTTAATGTCATACTTCATTGAGTGTGCGATATTTCAGATTTTTGCTTTATAATAATAAAGTATATTTACTAATGGATTTTAAGTTTAAAACTCTCTTACTTATTTATAATGAAACTTGAAATAACTTCGAGGCTGTAGAAAGTAATATTTTCTGAGGTCAAAAACAAATTTGCATTTGAAACAAACAAAAGTAGGTTTTATTATTTGGAAATGTCTGGATTATTAATTTTAGAAAAAATTGCATTATCTGCTTATAATTTATAAGATTGATATACTGATAATTTAGGACAATAAAACTATTTTTTAAAATGTTTAAATACAGATTATTTATATTATTTAACTGATTTTTTTCTTATAAAATACAAATTTTTGTCTTTAAATATTCAATATTTTAGCTCAGATATTTGACTGAAATATCATATAATAAATATTTATGAACTGAACATATTTATTAGTTGACTATTTTACATAAAGTAACATTCATATATCTTATCTGCTTCTAGGATTATGTTACACGGCTTTTTAATTTTACATATTTTTTATTGCTCTTTATTCCAAAAACATTAAACCGTTTTACATAAGGAAACTGAAATATTTATACATTTTTTTATAAAATATCACAACAATTAAGTATAGAAAGTTCGAGTTTGCATTGTTCACCATTCAAAATTTTATAAGAATTATTCTATTTATTAGTTAAAATAGTTTAAATGGATTGGAAATAAGAGAGGTTGTATCTATCATCATAAAATCATGATGCATTTTATTAAATGACAAAAGAATTATTTAGTGATGGAAATGCAACACTAAAGAAAATTTAAATATTAAAGTCAAGAATTAGGTGTCACTTAACAGTTTATTGTTGTTTTTTTTAATCAAAATCTTTAACATTTTTAAATTTTAGATAAATAAAAAGTAATGAAATCTACTTTTAATAACTTTCATCTAGATAGTCGTTGACAGACGCAAACATTTGTATACTAAATATGGTAAGGTTATCTTTTTCATACAATGTTCCTGAATCTAAAATCTGCAAATGAATATACATAATTACAAATCTTCGTTTATATATTATGCTTCTCAATTTTCAGAAAATTATAGGTTAGAATTCTTTTGTTCTGATTAGAATTCGAAACAACACCTTATGTTTATTTCACGTATTAAGAGCATTTTCAGCATTTTTTTTATCAAAGCATATTTGGAGGCACAAACCTTCACCTACTTGCAGGTTGGATGGTTTTGTTTATTTTCAATAAAAGAAATTTTTAAACTTGCGAGGCAAACGATAACAGCAGAATATATTTTTTCTGTTATTTCTTAGTTCTGATTGGAAGGAAATGTTCCAAAATTGCTTCTTATAGTACTTGAGTAATAGAATTAGTTTATGAGATGTTTAGACTGAAAATTGACTTCCGTAAAAATATCGGAAGAAATCTGATAATGTGCATTGAAGATCTATGTCTCATAAATACATAATTTATTGTTGATGCGGCAATTTTTATTAAATTGAAACAAATGATTTCAAGAAATATTATTAGATAACATTTTTGTATGATATTCTTTTAGGTCAATTCCCTTTGTGAAATGATTCTCATGATATGTCATGTTAACTTGCGAGAAAAATAACTCAGATGGCTTTCATAGGCTGAGAAGAACGACAATTACATTATAGGGCGAGTTAAATTATCAAATAATTAAATCATACAACTCAATGCAGGAGGAAATAATGAATATTGAAATTTTCATTTCTATGCAACTTCTTAACTGTGGAAGGTTGAAAGATTGTTCAAGTGAGGTGAATAATTGCCTCCTCTTAGTGAACATCTTTGCATAAGAAGCATTTAAATAACTGCAGTCCTTTAAAAGTGCAGATAATTTACTCTTAGATGTACTTAGGAAAAGACTCGAAAATAAATAATAATACACACTTAATTCTTGAGATTTTTAAATCGCCAGTCTAGAGGCGATGGTGACGTCATACCAGAGTTACGGGTTCGAGATTTTGACACTCGAATCCATAGAAGATCTATTATATGTATGAACCTGGATATTTTCAAATGTCCTCTCGAGGATGTATTAAGAAAGTAAGGAGATGCGATTGGTAGTTCAGGCATCACCCTTGTCATCTGACCACGTTTTTAAATTACAAGGTCCGCCTCTGGCTAGTCCTTGGGTTACTTTAAAAGTTGGACATTAATCTAATTAATCTGAATCAACCTTTTGAAGATACTGCAATGCTTAATTGCTTTTTTATAACGATAGTTCACAACTTACTATACTTAAACAATATAAAAAAGGAATCTAACTTTGACTTGCCAGAATGAAAGTAAAAGCTCTTATGAAACTCTTATGAAAGTAAAAGCTTATAAGATGTTAATACGGCAGCCTGTTTGTGTTTGATGTAATTATGACTGATAAAGAAAAATTCGTTTAAGATGTCCCCCCCCCCCTTCTCCTGAAAAAAAGCTTAGAACTGATTATAGTATTTGTTATTTTTGTATAAAATGAATGAATACTAATGATTTGAATAAGAATTTCGAAAAAATATTAATTTTTGCGATTTTTATATGAAATATTTGAAGAGATATGTCATTGTTATGTAAATTGACGTAAATGAGGCAATCACACGTGATGACACCAAGAGATTTTATTTCCATTTTGAATCCAATTACAAGACATAAAAGAAAAACCATAAAATTAGTGGACGTTAAATTTTGCTCCTTGATGAAATCTTAAACATCAATACATTTATCACAATATGAAGCACACGATTCAATTATATATACATACCCTGATTATATGAATGATATATATATATTACACAGAGGTATGGCACCATATGATTCCCAAATGACGCATGAGAAAACATTTTTTCTGCGAAACTTATAGAGAAATCTTTGATTAACTAAATTTTACTTATTTATAGTTTTACAAGCTTAATGCTCTTAGATTTTAATAAAAATGCATTTTCATGCTTAAGATATGTAATATGACAAAAGTATTTACTACAATGCTACAAATTAGAAATTTGGTCGCAGTAGATGATAGCACCATTTGGGAAGCAACTGGCTACGATAAAACGACACTCACACATATATATATATAATGTGTCTTCAAATTAAAAAAATATTCTTATACCGAAAATTAATAGATATTCGCTTACTTCACAAATTATGAGACTAAACTAAACGACTTAAATTAACTAAACGACTTAAATTATCAAATACATATACATTTGAGTATTAAGTAATACATATTACAATATAAAATATTTAAAGAATACATTATCTTTGATCTGATTTTGTATTTGAATTGGAGATATCCATAATTTAAAAAAAAAAATCAACTATAAAGACACACATATATATATATAGCTACATCTATGGTTGAAACATTTCATAAATATAAACAAGAGACTCAAAATATTTTACATCACAATTTCTCCAAAATTGCACATGCTTGTAGTTTAAAAAAATACTCAGCGAGCAGCCATAAAAAAATAAGGAAATCATATATGAGATGTTATCTGAACTCGAACATTTTGCCAATTCATCAGATAAGATGCTCTCACTCATCATTTATACTCATACTCATACATATTCACTCATCATTTTGGATGTCAACCTTTTCTCTTTAAGCCATTATGGCACGGAATATTTCCTCACGGCATCATAGCATTTGGCATCGTCCGGTAACATTATAAACCAGTCTGTTTCTGCAGGGAAACTATTAATACATGATCAAGAAGGAAGATTCACGTCATATGTAACCTACTTCAAAATCTGTCTTTTTCTTCTCGACTCCATTTAATTCTACTTAATTTTTTTACCTTTTTTGTTTCATTTTCTAGCCCAGAGGAGGGCAGTGCTTGCCTACCAGTCATTGGGATTTCTTACTTACAGCCTTTTAAGATGATCTCTCATTTTCAGCATTCTTCTCGTTTTGCTATTCAAGAAATTGAAATCAATATCAACAAGGGCTTCCCTTGTATCTATTTGTATTCCTTCATCAATCCATTAGTTTTCGTAATTTAAAGAAACACCAGTTCACTTACAGGATTATATTTTAAGATGAACTGTAATTCACATTTTTCTAATCACATCTTTATCAACCACAAAGCTTTGCTCCAAAACTGGTTTTTAAACTCTCTGCAGACTATGTCTTTCTCACGTGAGTTTGAACTCTAGAATTAGTCTCGTTTTACATGTTCACTCTTCTCACTCACGGGTTTTTCTCTCATTTTTTTGCTACTAAGTTTTAAAGTTTATATTATGCACACTATAATTAATATCTGTTTTTAATTATGGTGTTCGAATTTAAATGCTTTCATCCTTTTCGAATCACTTATTTCTTTAATTAATAACATTTTTTACATTAAATTTTTTTTTATTTCTTTTAACCCTTTCCAGGGCCGTGGGAAGTATGCTTCCCACCAAATTTATCAATTTTTGTATGAATTTATGTAGGTTGGCATAAGTTTTCACAAATTTTTTTAGAAATACAGAAACTTACATGCTTTAGTTCTTTATTTCACACAAAATGGTGTGTCTTGATTTGTTATTTAATTATTAATTAACCAAATTAATTAATTAATCAAATTAAATTTATCTAATAAGCTAAATGAATTCCTTTTCTTATTCTAATTTCAAGCCTAAAAATATTTTAACATAATATGACTAGAAAAAAATGGCCCTTTAAAGGGTAAATTGCTTTTTCCTTTGCCTTCTATATTATTTTAGATTTTTTAAAATATTATCTTCTGATTTAAAAAAACATTTTTCTTTGTGTTATAAAACTTTTCTAATAAATTCTTCAGCGTTTCTTTTTCTTTTTACCTAATAGAAAATTAATATCTAAACAGAAAAGTTAAATTCTGATTTAAATGCGTACTTTTGTAAATATTTTTATTCCTTTTTTTCCCTCATTCTTTCCTCTACTTCTTTTTATCACTTTTCATATTATTTCACTTTGTAAATATAATTTATCCTAATCTTACAGTTTGTCATTTTGCTTTTTTTATTTTGTGATTGTTTTTGTCACCTGCATTTGTATAATTTTTTGTCCTCAGAAATTTTACTACTAATATACTTTTATAAATATAATAAATACTTTATATACCTTTATATTAAAAGTATATAATAGTATACTTTTCTATTATACTTAATTCTGTCATTCACAAGAGCATATTTTAACATTTTGTGATATCTGAGATGCTATTCCGCAATTCCTTAATCTTCCTTCAGGAACAAGAAAAGAATCATGTTGAATTTTTAATAAAATAAAAAGCTGTGTTTATTTAATGAATTAAAAAAAATTGCGGCAGTAGGCGGCAGAACTAAGTGGGAAGCAACTCGCTGAGAGAAAACAACACAGATTTACCTAGTGTGTCTTCATATGAGCAAATAATATTTTACATTGAAAATTAATATACTTTTTTTCATTCATTATGAAGGAGAAATAGAAACACTTATAAATATTAAGTACACACACATATGAATATTGAATAATATATTATCTCCTTTCTTATTCAGAACTTATATTGAAATATCCATCATTTTAAATAGAACAATAATGCACACATATATTATTATAAGACAAATAGATATATTATTATATGATTAATATAATGACACAACTACACAACTATATCTACTGTGTCAATCCTACACTAATAATTAATAAACAGATAATTACCAAATTGTTAGAAGAAGAGAAATTACTTAAAATTATTAAGAATTAACACATTTTTATAATAAAAAATGCAATATTGCACATTTTTAGTACATTATCTTCAGTGTTGAGATGTATTAATATTTATAACATCCATTTTTTTAAAGCAAAAAAAAAAAAAAAATCAACCATGAAGACACGAATATAGCAACATATTTGTTTGCATCGCTTTGCAAATTAAAAACAAGATTCTGCCTTTTTTCACCTGGCAATTTCTTCAAAATTTCGCATTTATATTTAATAAATGCTTCTTCAGCATGTGGTTATCAAGGTGGTTATCAGTGGTTCAGAGAACAAGGAAATTAAACATACATGCAAAAATGAAATTTTATTTTAGCTCAAAAATTTTGCAGTAAATAAGATGTCGACTATACTCATTCATTATTTTGGTGTAAGCTTTTTCATAGCAAAATAGCTGCAATAACTACAAATCATTCTGTTCTAGAACTTAAAGTGTCGTTTTATTAGAAAGAACTTATCAATCAAAAGGCTTAGATTGCATATGATTTAAGAAGAAACTGACTCTTTTCTTTAATTATTTTAACGCACTGTGAAATCTTATAACTCATTTTGGTATTCAAACCATCTTTTAAGAATTAGAAAAAAAACAATCTTGAATTCTATTGTAAAAAAGATTATTTTTGCGTATTGAGATTAAAGAGTTTTTCTCAAAAAGTTACAGAACCAAATGGGAAGCAACTCGCCCAAAGCAAAAGAAACAAATACGCCTATTGTGTCTTCAATGGAATAAACAAGATTCTTACATTTAAAATTAATAAATATTCCTCTTATTTCACAAAATATGAAGAAGAAACTGAAAGTTTTCCAAATATCAAGGACACACACATTTTAACGTTAAAGAATACATTATCATTGTTATGTTAACCACATTTATATTTGTAATATCCATTATCTTTAAAAGGAAAATTCAAACATACAGACACGTATTATTATATGTAATGTATTTTAACGAAAGGCTTACACATATCAAGAACAAACATATACAAATATTGAAATTGACTTTTTTTAGAAATAAAAAGCAAGAATTTAAATTAGAAAAATAAACCTTACATTGTATTTTTTTTTTGTGTATTGAAATTAAAGAGTTTCTCGAAGAAGATTAGAGAATAAATTGGTAAGCAATTCAACTAAAGCAAAAGAAACAAATATGCCTATTGTGTCTTCAATGAAATAAAAAAAGATTTTTACGTTTACAGTTAATAAATATTCCTCTTATTTAACAAAATATGAAAAAGAAATGGAAAGATTTTCAAATATCAAGTACACACACATTTTAACGTTAAAGAGTACATTATTACATACATTCTGTACATTTTCATTGTTATGTTGCCATATTTCTATTTGAAATATCCATTATATTTATAAGGAAAATTCAAACACACAGACACGACAGATACGTATTATTATACATGACGTACTTTAACTAAAGACTTACACATACCAAGAACACACATATACGAATATTGAAATTGACTTTTTTGAGAAATATAAAGCAAGAATTTAAAATAGAAAAAAAACAAATCTTCATTGTATATTTTTATGCGTATTGTGATTAAATGCGTATTCTCGTAGGAGATTACAGAATCAAATTGTAAGCAACTTACCCAAAGTAAAAAGAAACAAATATGCCAATTGTGTCTCCAATGGAATAAACAAGATTCTTACATTGACAATAAATATTCCTCTTATTTCACAAAATATGAAAAAGAAATGGAAAGATTTTCAAATATCAAGTACACACACATTTTAACGTTAAAGGGTACATTATTACATACATTCTGTACATTTTCATTGTTATGTTGCCATATTTCTATTTGAAATATCCATTATCCTTATAAGGAAAATTCAAACACACAGACACGACAGATACGTATTATTATACATGACGTATTTTAACTAAAGACTTACACATACCAAGAACACACATATACGAATATTGAAATTGACTTTTTTGAGAAATATAAAGCAAGAAATTAAAATAGAAAAAAAAACAAATCTTCATTGTATTTTTTATGCGTATTAAGATTAAATGCGTATTCTCGTAGGAGATTACAGAATCAAATTGTAAGCAACTTACCCAAAGCAAAAGAAACAAATATGCCTATTGTGTCTCCAATGGAATAAACAAGATTCTTACATTTAAAATTAATAAATATTCTTCTTATTTCACAAAATGTAAAGTAGAAACTGAAAGATTTCCAAATATTAAGTGCATACACATTTTAACGTTAAAGAATGCGTTATTACATACATTCTGTACATTTTCATTGTTATGTTACCGTATTTATATTTGAAATATCCATTATCTTTAAAAGGAAAATTCAAACTCACATACACATATTATTATAAACAACGTATTCCAGTGAAAGACTTTCACATATCAAGAACACATATATACGAATATGGAATATTATATTATAACATATTCGCAGTACTCAGTTTCTCTTCATTAATCATAGTTGAAATATCCATAATTTCAAAATTAAATTCAAACATGCACACACATATTAGTATAACGTAATTATAACTTATTGACAAAACCCTTTGGGATGCAACTATCTAAGAGTAAACAACACAAATATATTTATTGTGTCTTCCAGTGAATAATATTCTTACACTGATAATTAATAAACAGACAATTACCAAAGGTGAACAAGGAGATAAATAACTTACAACTATTAAGTACAAGCACATTCTAATAATAAGCAATACAATATTTCATATTCACAATACATTAGCCTTAATCGGAGGCTGGTTAATATTTGTTATGTTTATTCTTTTAAAGAGCAAATTAAATTCAACTATGAAGACACATATATAGAAAAATTTGTGTTTCAATTTTTTCACAAAATTCATAAATTAAAAATACTAAAAGAATTATCCTAAATTAATCACAATTCTCTTAATATAGATCATAAAAATGTTTAAAATGTTCTGAAATGGGAAAATAAACTGTCTAGTTTATTGTCCATAAGCACCATGTATGGCTTCTAAATAACAAAATCTCCTATTAAGTACCGTCTTTTAGAAAAATGCTTAATAATATTTTCCTACAAATGAATTCTTGAATAGTTAAAAAGTTACATTAATTTCATCTTCCCAAATATTATATGGAGCATGCAAATTACAACTTAATCTTTCAGATACTGTTCAGTACAAAGATTAAAATCATTCTATTTTACAAATCTTTCTTTGACATCCAAAGATATTTTGATGCGAAGACTTCGTTTCAAGTCTTGCACGTTTCAATTAGTCTCCTAAATATTCCACAGTTTTCGTTTATTCTTCTTCATCAAACATTTTTTCTTTCTTAATCATTTAAATGTATTATTCACGATATCCATGCAGTACTATTCACGATATCCAGGAATTTACATTTTTTACATAAGAATTTCTTCAGAATTGTGCATGTATGTTTAATAAATGCTTCTTCAGCAATTGGTTATAGAAGGAACGGAGAAACTAAGCATACACATTGAAAATGTGATGCTATCTTGACTCAAAAAATTTGCAAGTGCAGCAAATAGGATATCGATTAAACTAAATAATCATTTTGGTATAAATCGTTTCATCGTGAAATAGCTGCAATAACAACAATTAATTCAGTTCTTGTACTCAATGGACAGTTTTATTAGAACAAACGTAACAGTCAAAGGCCTTAGATTACAGACTATTTAAGAAGAGATGGAATTCTTGTTTTAGTCATTTTAGCACAATGTGGAATCTTATACCTCATTTTGCTATGCAGTAACTATCCTTTCAGAATAAAAAAAAAATCCTTATTGCTAACCAAATGGGAAGCAACTCGTCCACAGCAAATAAATGAAACAAATATTCCTAATGTGTCTTCAATGGAATAAATAATATTCTTACATTGACAATCAATAAATATTCCTCTTATTTCACAAAGTGTGAACAAGAAACTGAAAGTATTCTAAATATCTAATACACATACATTTTAACGTTAAAGAATGTATTATTACATTCTTTCTATACATTATCATTGTTATGTTATCTTATATATATTTGAAATATCCATTATCATTAATTAAAAGGAAAATTCAAACACATGGACACGTATTAATATAAGAAACGTATTTCAACGAAAGACTTACATATATCAAGAACACACATATACGAATATTCAATAGTATATTATAATACATTCACAGAACTTAGTCTCTTTTCAGTATTTATAGCTGAAATATCCATTATTTTAAAAGGAAAAATTCAATCATGCATACACATATTTATAAAAGTAACTTAATTCAAGAATATTGACAAATCAATTAGGACAACATTGTCCGATCCGATAGCAAACACCACAATTATATTTAAGTTGTCCTCCGTTGAATAAATAATATTATTACACTTATAATTAACAAACATTTCACAAAGTGTGCATAAGTAGTTGAATAACTTGCAAATATTAAGTACATGTATATTTTAATATCTATCAATACAGTACAGCACAGTTTCAATAAGAAAATTCAATCATGCACACACATATTAATTAATAGAAGTAAGGTAATTGAGCCATATCGGCCAATTAATTAGTGTGCATCTGGCTGAGAGTAAACGGCATAAATATATATAAAGTGTCTTCCAATAAATAATATTCTTATAATGACATTTAATAAACACCTTATTTTAGTGCTGAAATTGTGCACAATTAGATGAATCTCTTGCAAATATTAATCACATTTTAGAATGAAACAATACAATATTACTCATCTTTAGTACATTACATTCAAGCTGTGCTGAATTATACTTGAAACCTTCCTTATTTTAAAAAGAAAATTGAATAACATTATGAAGACACGTATATAGCAATATCTGTGTCTGAATCGCTTCGCAATTCGAAAAAAGGTCTCCAAATGTTTTAAATGATAATTTCTTCAAAATTGCATATGCTTGTCCTTTAAATGTACTTTCTCATCAAGTACTTTTCAAAAGAATGTAGAGAATATTCATATAAATGAAAGCAAAATGTTATTTAAAGTCAAAAGTTTTGAATCTGATCAGATTTCGCCTGAATTCGGTCACCGTTTTGGTTTTAAATCAATTCAGAATAAAGTAGCTGCGATAGCTACTGTCCATTCTACTCCTAAATTAAACTGATACTTTCTTAATGTAAATTTGCCAGTCAAAGTGTTTCTGTTACAGGCGACCTCAAAAGAAACAAATCTCCAATTTTAATCGTTTAAACTCTTTTTTAGATGTTTGATTTTACTCCACTAATCAATAATCTTTCTTTAATAACTAAAAGATTCAGACTTGTATTTTAATTAAAAAAAGACTGTATTTATTTAATGAATTGAAATATTTTGCTGCAGGAGCAAAAAGGACCATTTGGCTCTGCGTAAACTACACAAATACATCTAATATGTCTTCTAATTAACAAATAATATTCTTATACTTATATTCAATAAACACTTCACAAATTATGTACAAGTACCTGTATCATCTGGAAATATTAAGTACATACATATACGAATATCGAACAATATATTATTATACATTTTCAATACATTATCTTCGATCAGATTTTATAATTATATTTGAAAAATCAATTATTTTATGAAGCAAAATTCAACCATACAGATACATATTAACATACATAATATAATTCACCGTTACTGACAGAAACATCTGGGAAGGAACTAGCCTAAAGAAAAGACTCGCATTTTTTTAATGTATCTTGCAAGAAATAAATAACACTGACAGTTAATAAACTCGTCGCTTACTTCCCAAATTGTGCACAAGTAGTTGAATCATTTGCAAGTAAAGTACAAATACATTTCAATATTGAACAATACTATATTATATATTTTAAATACATTATCTTCATTGCGGTGTTGTATTTGTAATATCCATTATTTAAACAGCAAATTAAATTCAATCATCTAGACACATATATAGCAACATCAATATTTGAACGGTTTCACAAATACAAAACGAAGTTTCACTTTTTTTACATGACAATATAATTATGCATGCTTGTTTATAAAGTGCTTCTACAACAAATAGCTATCTAAAGAACGAGGAGACTATGCATGCATATGAAAATGAGATGTTACGTTGGCTCAAAAAGAATGCCAGTGTATCAGATCAGATGTCGTCTGAACTCAATCATCATTTTGGTATAAACCGTTTCACACGGAACCAGCTGCAATAAATCAAGTATTATTCATTTCTATTCCTCAAGCATTGTCCATTATGCTTTGAACAGTTACTATTCTTCTTAAACTGAACATAGCAATGAAGATGTTTTGCTTACAGATGATCTAAGAGACTTATTTCTTGTTTTACATATTTTGACACTTCGTAAGATCTTAGATCTTATTCCAGTATTCAACCATCATCCTTTAAGAGCTGAAAAAGTCATATTAGTCTTTTATGAAAAAAGACTGTATTTATTTAATAGAATTGCAGCAGCAGACAAAAACATTCGGCTGAGAATAAACTACATAAATATATCTACTGTGCCAACGAATGAATTAATAATATTCTTACACAGAGAGTTAATAAATATCTCACAAATTGCGCACAAGTACCGTTATCATTTGCAAATATCAAATACACAAATATATGAATATCAAACAATACATCATTACACATTTTCAGTACCTTATCTTCCATCAGGTTCTGTATTCATGTTTGAAATATTCATTATTTTGTGAAGCAAAATTCAATCTTACAGACACGTGTTAACATACATAATGTATTTAACAATACTGACAGGAACATTTGGGAAGTAGTTGGCTTAAATTAAACAACTCACATATTTTTTAATGCGTCTTGAAATGAATAAATAATATTTTTACATTGACAATAAATAAATTTATCGCTTACTTCCCAAATTGTGCACAAAAAGCTGAATCACAAATATCAAGTACAAATACATTTTAATATTAAATAACACAATGTTACACATTTTCAGTACATTATCTTTAATGTTGTGCTGTGTTAATATTTATAACATCCATATTTTAAAAAGCAAATTAAATTCAACCATGAACACACGTATATAGCAACATCAATGTTAGAATTGTTTCACAAACACAAAGAAAGATTACGTATTTTTTACATGACAATTTCTTTAAAATTGTACATGTTTGTTTAAAAAACGCCTCTTCAGCAAGTGGTTATCTAAATAACAGGGGGACTATGCATGCATGAAATCTAGATGTTATCTTTGCTCAAAAATATGGCCAGGGGATGAGATCGAATGTCTACTGGACTCGATCATCATTTTTGAATAAACCGCTTCATAATGAAGCAGCTGCATTAAATTCTGTCTATTCTGTGCCTGCTTTGAACAGAATTATTTCACAATTTATTCATTTAAGCCATTGTTTGTCTTAAATAGAACTTGACAATAAAAGTGTTTCGATTTTTGATAATATAAGAAGAGACACAGCTCTTGCTTTATTCATTTTAACACTTTGTGAGACCTTAGATCGCATCCCACTATTTAATAGCCATATTTTAAATATTAAAAAATTCATACTGGAATTTCTATAAGAAATTATTTATTTCATGAATACTGATCAGAATCACAATCAAAACAACTCTCATGAATTAAGATATTTTAATAATTTTGAATTAAAATTTTATCTCCTTATTATAGATAAAATTCAGATTAACTTTTTTAAAACTCCCAACAGGTAAAAGCATTTACCTGAAGAAAATCTTTAAAATGTATTTTAAATTTGAGTAATATTTTTTAAAGTGTTAGTTTTCAAATTTAGTCCAAAATCTCTTTATCGATTCAAAAAATCATAGGCGACTAATAAACCGATTTAAAATTCAAAATGGACTTCAAGCCATTGAACCTTAACCTTCCAGTATGAATTTACTTCCTACTTAACGAAAAAGAAAAAAGAAAAACAGATACTACAAAGGGATTTTCTACTCTACAATACATATATACTACTGCTAAGATATTTACATTAAACATTCAGTTAAGTAGCTGAAAAGAAGTACGTTTTTCCAGCCAATACATATAACAATTACACTCGAAACATGCAAGAAATTATTAGTTTTACAATCTCGACAGAAATAAGCAGGGTGATTTTAAAAGGATGTCTCAATATGAAAGGCTCTATCTCAGCAATCAGCAACCATACGTTATTTAACTGCATTTTACAAACCATTTTCAAGCAGAATGGACTGAAATTTTATTTACTATATCTTTCAAAAATTTCTAGGTCCATACTTTTTATCAAGAACTTGCTACTAATACAATAATCTTATGCCAGCATGCCAATAATTTGGCTGCTTCTGTTGGAAGGAGGCAACAGCAGATCTCTATCAGGCTCTTCAACAGTCACTCTGAAAAATCTTGATGTTGTTTTCTTATCAATGCAGATAAAAAAAAAAGTCCTATCATCTTTATAACCTACATACACAATATTATCATTGACAATCCCGAAACGAGAGTAAAGGCAATCATCCAAACTGTAACCCTTGTAAATACTGCAAACAATGTGGGAAAAGTTTGGTGACCGAATCCATATCATGAAGTTTTCTCATGAGATCCAAACATTTACAAATTGATGGTATTAATATCTTAACAGTGTTATTTACTGAAGTAACTTCTCAATCGGGATTTGAATATTTTTCCTTTTTTTAAATCAAGCCTTTCGAAGTTGAGGTATTCTTTTACAATCACGTTGCATTTTGTAATGAAAACAGAAACATCTTTCTTCAGAAAGAAGTTAACAGCAATGCATGTGTATGCATTAGTGCTGATTTATCCATATAAAAACTAAATGAAATAAAAATTGTGTTATTAACGGCATGCCAATTTAATGGCACGACAATCAGAAGATTGTCCCATTATGAACTCATGGGACAATCCCTTATCCAGAGCAAGGCCTGCCATTGGCAATGGGCCTAGAGAGCAACACTATCATCACTGTACCCACCAGGGAGGCGAAAACTAACCGTTATACCGGAAAGTCATCCTATTTGTATCCATGAAGCCGTCCCGGTGAGATTGTAAGATCAATTAGTCGATCTTGTAACCTTTTTTGTCATATTCCGGGAGTATACAACATTGAGCCACAACGTTTTTCCGCATACATAGTTGATAGAACCCAATGCAAAGTAAAAAGAACACTTCGATATTATTCAAAACATATATTACTCCTAGCATGTCCTATTCACGATCATAAAGATATGATCTATTTTAAAGCCTTTCAAGTTTCGACATGAAATTTGACAATTTTAATTTTACATATTTATAAACAGTTAAACAATCTGCAATAGGTCTGGAAAGAATATAAACTCCTGAATTTCATTATTTTGTTTTAAGTGTATTTATATTTCATTGATTGGATAAAAAGTTGACCGTTAAGATTTTTTTTTTTCATTCACCTCTCATATCTGAGAATCAAACTAATTGTCTTTAAATTCATCTGCTTATGATACATCTTTTTTATTCTTAAAACAACTTTGTGATTGTATTTTCAAGTTAAACACTGGTGTCTTGAAAATACAATCTTACATTTCATACGCACAAATACAAATTTTCTATAATATAAAACTTAAATCATGTGACGTAGCTCCACTAATCATCAGATTCAGTAACAATTGATAGAATTTAGTTCTTTCTCTATATCTGCAGACTTCTAAACCACAATGTCAAGAGCCTTTCCTCTGCGAACAGAAACACCAATTTTACGAAATATCAAATTAAGTCTAAAATTAAATGAAAAAGTGGAAAAAGAGTAGACTCAAATGAAAAAAAAAAAAAAAAAAAAAGAACGAAAAAGATTCGATTATGTCCAAGAAAGCATAGAATAACCATCGTATTGGGAAAAGAAATCAAACAAGAAACGTTTTTTTTAATGCTTTCTTCAACAATTATTGAGAGATTATATAAGAATAACAATAAAACGTTAAATTCATCAACCAAAATTGCTTCTTGACGTCCGATACACCGATCATCCGACTTCAAATAACTCATTTTATATTGGGTCTAATGTAGAGGCGACAGCATTGGATTTCCATTGATTTGTTTCAAATACACTTAATAGTATTTGAAGTAAATTTCCGTTTGATTCCTTAATGATAGGGTATTAAATCATATAGATTGATATGTTCAGTTGTAATAATTTTTGGGGAAAATTTAGAGTAATCATATTATATTATTCTATTTCTGCAAAAATATTAAGAAGGAGATTTTTTTCTTCTAAATACCGTATGATTGGAGAAACGTATCTGTAGATTTTATTATCTTTTTAGCTCCAAAATTCGTACATAATCATTATTACGGACATTATTCTTTAAACTCTTACTCATTTTCCTCATTGAATATTTTTGATTTTAAATTTTAATACTAAACTTTTTCTTCCTCAATGACATTGCCCTTTTTGTTGCAAATGCAGACATGAAATTTTGACATAGCTTAATAATTTCAAGGCAGATTTTGTTTAGTTTCCAGTCAATAATTTACTAAGTTTTGCGAATGGTTCAGTATAAACATTGTTTCAAGACTGAATAATTTTAGGCAAGTATATGAGATTCATAGGATAAAAATAGAGTATAATATGCTATTTTACTGTCTTCTTGTATTTTATGTTCATTATATGTAATTATCATTTCATTAAAACAGAAGTAAAATCTTACAGGTATTTCGCCTAGATAAATTTATTATAATAATGTGGTAATGATACCTCTTCAGCTGTGTGTGTATTTAAGATATCCGACTAGGTTGTAAAGAAGCGTTCTCCAGAAAAATTTGAATTAATTTTTTTATGATTGGAAAATAAAGTCAAAATTTCGAAGATTCTACAACATACTTTGTTTGTAATATACTTTAATACAGAACTATAGATACAGTAATTTCACTAATACACTACAAATAAAAATAAAATCGAAAACTGCGGTAATTTTAAACAAAAATGGGCGATTTATTTTATTTTTACCGTAAAATTCTCCAAAATAATATTTGATATGTTTATATTAATTCTCTACCTCTCAGTTGTAGTTTGTTCATTTTTGGCATCTCTGTAATAAAAACTTGAAAATTATATTTGTTTCCAGTGAATTTGGGTGAATTAATTTATAAGGATAATATCTAAACGCATTTTCTGAAGAATGAATATTTCACTGTGATTGATTCACAAAAGAAATGGCATCTCAAAATCAATAAGATTTCATGAAATTTGGTATGCATGTATCCTAAACCTTCGAACGTATGAAAGACAGCAGATTTTAATATAGCTTCATTCAGACATGTTTTATAGACATGAATACAGATCGTGAATAGTACTGCATGGATATCGTGAATAGTACTGCATGGATATCGTGAATAATACATTTAAAAATACACAAATTTTGACAAAAAATCATTAAAGACTACTCCAAATGCTTAAAAAGTTTTTATTTATTAAAATAATTTTTATCTTGTGGTTTGTTACATTTTATGCAGTTTGAGCTATATATAAAAGAAATGAAAATTAAATATTTAAATTATTTTTTAAATTTATATTAAAAAATTTTTTTAAATTTATCCTAACATTGAATTTTTTTAAAAATTTTCATTGAATAAGCAGTTTTTCTTAAACTAATGGCAATGAGTGTATTTTTTTTCTTCTATATTTAAGTTTGTTTTAGTTTTTTCGTACAATAAAAAAAAAGGTTTATATATCATTTTTTTAAATATCCGTCTCTGAACCTAGTCAGATACCTTAAAGCAGATAAAGACATTAAAGAAACTGTTTAAGGTATGTGCAAAATTTCATATTACATTTCAAGAACTTTCTTTGATTTTTACTTTTTTCAATAAAATTATTTTAAAATACATGCTTTGAATTTTTTTAAAGATCTAAAATTCATTATTCGATATTTTTTTTCATTTTAAATGCAAGTTATACCTACAAGACCCAGTTGATATAAAGTAAATGATTACGAATGTATCTAGATTTGGACATTTTATACACATCTGATCATATATTGGTTATAGCTAAAAATTCTTTTTATAATTCGGTGGGTGGAAAACTTTCAGTTCTATTCTGTAACAATTGGAGTTTTAGTCACATCCTTTAAGCTTTATGTATTAATTGGCTTCTTTAAAGGACAAGCCAGAAAGCGCTCCTCTCAAAACTCATGGCTCAAGAAAAACATTATTGTGCATTAACTCATTATTGTAATGCTTAATTTGATCGTAACAGAGCATTCTGTGCTCTGTTACGATCAAATTTTAAATAAAATGACAAGCACTAAAAAAAAAAAGAAACCAACAAAAATAAGTAAAGCTGTAATGTTTAATCTTAATATTCTAATTATATCGCAAAAAATATGCCGATCGATATAATTTTTGAAGTTTAATGTCAGCCGAGAATGCAAAAAGTGAATTAATTGAATGATTTTAGCTGTTTTCGAATGATATTTTAAAAGAATGATATAGTGTTTGCACCTGCTGTGATAAAGATTTCATAAAATTTTAAAAATCTGTGCGTTATTCTCTATAGTTGATGATTTTAAAACATTATGGTAGAATGTTCAATATCGACAGAAATAAAAAAAAAGTTTTTTTTTTTAATGAGAAGTTATTTTTATAACAAAAAATAATTATAATAAAAAATTAAGCAGAAAAACCACAATTAGAAATGAAAAGAAAATAGTCTGAAAAACATTAAGGGGACAGTGGACTTTAGAAATGAGCAAAAATGGACAAAAACATGAAATTTTATTTTTATCATTTCATCAGCAAAATATATATTTATATTTCCACAAAATAATGTTATAAAATGCATTTCTCAGTAAAATAAATATTTGAAGGGCTGGGAGGAAAAAACAGTACATCTTAATGACTTTTCTCAAGATGATATTGTAATTAGGTTTAAATATCTTTGAAACGTTCCAAGTGTCTTAATTTTTAAAGAAATGAAATAGAATTGATAATGAAGATTTCGGTTAAACATTAAAAGAAAATAGGGTATGCATTTTATATTTCGAGTCTTTTTAGATAGTTAAAGTCAATTTTAATTCAGAAAAACATAAAAATCCTAGAAAAATTCAATAAACGTTTGTTTAAAAATATTTCTTAAAAAATTAGCTTTTGATTGAAATTATAAAATCCTACACAGTTTTGTTCCAAGTAAATTAATATTGGATAAAAATGAAAAAATGATATAAAATATTAAAAATTAAGTTGCTTGGAATCTTTTAAAATTTAAAAAAATTGTATATTCTTTATTTTTTTTTTAAAAAATAATATATTTCGTTTTAAAATTTTTAAAAGAAATTTGGCTTATTTATATTTTAACATATAGGCATAAAAAATTTCATAATCCTAAATGAAAAATTAGTAAAAATGTCTAACCGAGTCCACCGTCCCATTAAGAAAACATTAAAACAGAAAGACCAATATACACATTTTAAAGTAATAACTGTTAAACAGTTTTTTTTTTCCTTTATACAATTATATATTCATCATCGAAGATTCTAAAAAAATTGAAAAATAAATATTTTTAGTCAAAGGCCTCGTCATTGGCTTGAATTGAAAAATACAGCATTTAGTACGTTATAGGTGCTCCTAATATTTTTTTACATCAAAGAAAATGAGATTTATGACTTTTGAATTACATTTTTACATAGCTATTATTATTTTGTAAAACGAAATTTTTGAAAATTAAATTCGAATTATGGAATTTAAAAAAATAATAATGCTAAAAAATGAAATTATATTATAAACCTTAAAAAAAGATAATGCAAAAAAATGAAATTATTAAATAAATTAATGGTTTTGAAAATGTAGTTTTGTGTAGTAGTGTCGGGAATTTTAAGCCAACTCGTGACCTGGGTTTCTATCATTATCATCTTGGGAAATGCTGATGCTACGTACAGTAAGCGAATTCCCATCATTTCGGATCATTGAGCGGGTAGCTGCCCGATTTCTGCGCATTCGATTCATGTTGCACATGATAATATCCAACATCGAGGCGCGGAAATTCTCCGACAAAATAGCATACAGGAGAGGATTGATGCCAGAATTCATGTACAGAATCAAAGTGGTCACAATAGTGAAGATCGAAGAATTGGCACTGGTGCCATCATAATCAGGTGACCAATTCTGCCACAACTTTCTGGCATGAAAGGGCAAATTGCAGAAAGCAAAGGTCAAGACAACAGATACGAGCAAACGAATGACTTTTCGGCGAGACTGGAGAACATGATTTTTAGTGCCACTGCGACAGGTTGAAGTCGGATGTAATTCGGTGCTCGGGCATCTTGGTCTTTTAAGGGTCATGGTGTACTGCCCATCATGTACTATAATATCTGAAGCTCGGAAGTTCCGACCATTCAGAGTGCGCGATTGTCCGAGATCCTGCATTTCATAAGAATTCCTTGAAGACATACTGTGCAAATTATCTGGGTGGCTAGAGGAACGGGCCCTTGACCTTGAAGCAAGAGTAGCACGAGCAGTGAAGGTAGTGTTACCATAATGCTTAGAAACCTGATTACTTCGCCATAAACGGAGACAGATAATAGAATACAAAACAGAAATGATAATGAGAGGGATCACAAAACATACAATGAAGTTGACAAGATCGTATGTCTTAGAATCATAGAAGGAGCGCTTCAAAATGCAGATGGTTTCCATGTTTCCATTAATCGAAGGTACCTCAGCAGTGCCGTACATGATCAGTCGAGGACTACAGTAAGCGGCACTCACCAGCCAAACTGTTACGCTCACAATTCGCAGACGACGACTTGTCATCACCTGAAGAGAAAAAAAAAATTGAAATGATTAGAGGCAAGAAATATCGCCCCATGCACAGATGAACGAAATTTAGAAATGACACTAAAGACGGCATTTTGAATTTATTTTTAAATTATAACACGTATAAAATAACCCTGGACTAAAAAGAAACTACATTGGTAGAAAAAACTGATAGGCCCTGCTATAATTTACCAATATTTACTAACTTTTATAATATTATATATTAAACCTTTTAGGAAGTTAAATATCTAGCAGAAAAAAGATTTTTTTTAGTAAAAGTTTAGTGATTTGTTTATATTTTAATCATTTTTGAAAATATTTGTACAAAGTTGGAAACAAAAATAAAGCAACACAGTTTCTTACATTATTTTGTCTTTATTTTTAATCTTAATCAGTTAGATGGTACAAACAACTTTTCCAAACGATTTTAGTTTATTAGAATGTGTCATAAACCAAACGATTTTAGTAAAAATTTTTTAACTGTGCATGTTAATTTTACTATCGCAAAAGATGCTGTTTATTTTCAGCATATAATTTGATTGAAAAATTTGCATTATTCTTTTGATAAACATTTTCTTTGTTCTTCGTTATTATATTGTGTTATTTTATTTCTCTTATTCATACAAAAATTATTTATTTATTAACGTTATTTCTGTTATTACTTATTAACGTTACTTATTTATTAACATTTTCGGCTAAAAGAATTTTTGACGAAATCATAATATTTTCTGAGTTACGGAAAGAGGAAAAAGTTGTGTTCTTAGATTCTTAGTTTCAAAGAATTGCAATACGATTAAGACGCTCAAAAAGTATTGTGAATAACTTCTTAAAACCTCCTAACCACTACGTTAAACACAAACGATCAGAAAATCATCTTCATCTAATTATTAGAAAGAGCTAAAATTAATTCTCAACACCAATCTTCTCAAATTAAAAAAAGGAATTGCAGTTGGCTTGTTCAAGTAGAATTGTGCGTAATGTACTTTTAAAATCTTCACATGTAAAATATGTCAAAATGAGAACAAAAAATCTCCTGTTAACAAAACTATAAATGATTAATCGTGTAGAATGGGAAAAACAAAATATTATTTTTGGAAATAAATGGATTGACGTTATTTTTTCAGATGAAAAGAAATTTAATTTGGACGGACCTGACGGCTTCCGATATTATTAACATGATTCAGCCATGAATGAACAATGTTTTCAAAACGCCAATTCAGAAAGTAGTGTTATGGTTTGGAGAAGATTTGCCCGTAATGGAACAACTACGATAGCCTTTGTGAAAATAAAAACTACAGACAGGCTTGCTGAAAATGTATTACCAGAAGCTCCTCTCATCACAAGTGGGCAAGATAATGCCTCTATCCATGTGTCATAATCTACAAAAACGTGGCCTCGAGCAAATGAAGTAGAATTATTCGACTGGCCATCAAAAAGCTCCGATTTGAACCATACGAAAAATTTGTAAGGCGTGGTGACTCGTGATATTTATGCAGGTGGGCATTGCTACGCCAATAAATATGAGTTAAAGTATGCGATCGAATATTCGTTTAACCCGCGAAGACGCGCGCTTCTGTTGTGACTCGAAGACGAGCATCGGGCTTCGCAGGCCCGGAAACGTTTTTCGTGAGAAAAACGCAAATAAAATTACATTTACATTACCGAATATCTAATTTTCACAAAAGCATACTACTGAAAATATAAAATAATGTTTTTCAGATAAATGCCACTTTCAAATTACACAATTACAACTAGTTTAAGTACAAAATATTTAAAATAGTTTAAAGGTTCTTTAAAACTGAAAATTACAAAACATACATGAGACATAAATTATTGCTAGTATTTATTAATAAAAATTATTTCTACATTAGTAAATTAAAATAAAACTTACATTTTAGAGACATTTGCAGCAAACAACGCTGCTATGTTCCCTGCATACATTTTTTTTACACGCGGAACGACACATTTGGGATTTTCTGTCCTTTGTACTGGGACATACATGGCATCTTTTTCTAGAAATTTTTTGCTTTTTTTGTGGGGGAGTATCACAATTTTCACTGCGGTTACAATTCAATTGGTCACGCAATTGACAGGGAAGAGTAGTCTGCATACTTCTTTCTTGAAGGTGGTCCTTCTATAATTCTAAAGAAAGATCTTTTATGAATAAACTTCTTTTCTTATACTGAACGGGTGGCGTATTTGATGACAGTAATATGATACGAGAATTTACAGTAGCAATATTCAGCATACTGAAAAATATGACCATAGGCCATCTTTTACTTATCCTGGCAGTAGAATATGTAGCTGATATTTCACATCCACTACATCAACTGCGCCCTTTGTAAGGCTATAAAATGTTATAATCTCTGGTTTCTTTGCTTCTCCTGTAGAAGCGTCAATTGCACCACCATTATGCATTGAGGATAAAAGAACAACACATTTGTTTTTTTTCGGTACGTAAGAAACCAGTGTCAAATGTTTTTGGAATCCAAATAATGTTGAATATTGTTCTCGTTTTTTTCCAGAAATGAATTCCTTTGGAAGCTCTCTTTTATTTTTTCGGACTGTTCCCACAAGTGTAATTTTTTTCTTCAAGAGGTCTTTTGCTAAATCATAACTTGTGTACCAATTGTCAACAGTTAGGTTGCGTCCTGAATTGAAAATAGATTCTAGTAATCTCTTTACAATTTTGTCTGGGCCATTTTCAACGTTATATGGTCCTGCTGGTTGAGTTCCTGCATAAATCTCTAGGTTCCATGTATAAAATGTTCTGGCATCTACCAAGGCAAAAATTTTTATTCCATACTTGGCTGGTTTATTTGGCATGTACTGTCGAAATGAACATCTTCCTCTGAACGGTTCTAATTTTTCGTCGATTGTCACATATTCTCCAAGAGTTTGAACTTTTTGACAATTTGCGACGAACATTTCAAAAATATTTCTGATGGGAGCAAGTTTATCCACTTCTCTTCTAGAAGAACGATCTCTTATATCATCAAATCTGACACACCTCATCAGAAATAAAAAACGTTTATAGGACATAGTACGGTGGGATATGTCAATTCCTGTTCCATCAGTAGCCCAGAGGTCCTTTACATTTACATGGGAAGATATGTGCAGTCCACCAAAATAGAGAAGTCCTATAAATGCCTTTATTTCAGAAAGTTTTGTAGGATGAGCGTCTCTTTCTCTTCCAAATTTACATGCAATTGATCGAATATAAATATTCGTGCACTCGACTATAATTGATATCATACTTTCATCAATCAGAAATGTCCAAGAATTTATTGGCGAGGATACATTTTTTTGCTTCGCCAATATTTCCAGGCAGTTTTGAAATGATATTGTGAGCAGGAGTTCTCACATTTTTCCTTGGCTCCTTTTTATGCCATATCGTTTTACCGTCTTTCCCAACGTAATCATCGGTGGATTCACAAACGTACACTTCACTGTCTGAATCTAGCTCCTCTTCTGAATTCGATTGATGATCACTAATTAATTCTTCGTCAACAATTTCTTCATCTTCCTCATTAAGAGATTCTTCATCTGTTGAAACTTCCGCTAAGAATTTTTGCAATCTTTCTCATTCCTCTTTATAACTCAAGTATCGAGACATTATTGCGACCGTCTCCACTGCTTACAAAAATAGCTATGCGAACGCGCGCATCGGGCTTTCGAGGCCCGCGCTGCTGTTTCTGACAGCAGGTGTTCCATTTTCCAAGAAACGAGAGGGGTTAAATTCCTAGAATGACTGGGGTCAGGTGGCAAATGACCTTGGACGCAGCTACTGGGGAACTTGAGTTTCTACGCTGAAAAACCGATTTTCTGCAGAATTTTTTTCAAGCGCTCGGGCCTCTGAGGCCCGACGCGCGCGCTCGCGGGTTAAAAAGTATCCAATCGACTTTTAGAAAAACTTGTGGACTGTATGGCATCTCGATTGGTAGATATCAGACGAAATAGGACACATTTCTGAATAATTAACTGTTTTCTGAGCCAATTTTGTAACTGGCCGTATTTTATTTTCTAATTTTCCTTCTGTTTAAAAGATAAACACGAGTAAAACTTTAATAAATTAAAATGAATTATTATTCAAAATAACTTCAAATATTATATTTATTTTTGAGCTTATTTTTAAAAAAAATTAAAATACACAACAATAAATAATTAGATTCACTATGAAATGTAGAAGATGAGTGATATTATAACAGCCAAGCCAAAGGGAACTTGGAGCAGTGAAAAGCCTCAAAGCCTAAATCCTTTAACAAAAGATTAATCTTTTAAAAAAGAATGTATTTTGAGAGTTATTAAGAGTTACATTCATGATTTTGTCTTTTTAAAACACTTTCTAAGTCATTAGAGTTAAAATGATTTTTAAAAAGTTATAACTCCAGAAAGGAATCATTGGAAAGTATATGTAATTAGTAGTATCTAAGCCGAGAGGAAGTTTTCCTCTCAAAATCATTCGTGCTTTACAAAAGTATTGCGAGTTGATGAAGATATAGTACAACATTGCACTATTTGTTAGTTAGAGGATTAGATCTGTTTAAATGTTCTTTTTTCTTTCACATTAATTTATTTTTATTGTGTAATCAGTGAAATTTAAATATTTAGACGTACCTTCGATGCAGTTTCAATCCAACCTGTAAATTTTAGTGATGAAGGAAAAAAGCAATAACAATGTGTTCAAATTTGTCGCCATCATAAGAAATTAAGCCATGATTGAATTCTGTTAGTCGCGCCTTATCTGACGGATGTACGAATACTTCTTTTTTCAATAACTAGATAATACTATTTCTGAGAGAAACTTCTTAGTTGTCTTCTTAGATCGTTTTTGGGAAAATTGTGTTGTGTTTTTGTTTGAGTTTACTTTAAATTGCTTTATATATCTATATTATTCGATTACTACGCTATATTATTTACTAATGCTAACAATATATACTGGTACAACTGATGGATGCAGCTTAACCAGATCTGTTTGAAAATAAATCACGCGACTAACGTGTTAAAAAATTCGTTAATAAATTCATAACTCATGTTCCGATTCATCCACTTGATCTTTTACATTGGAATTATTTAATACTTTACAAATTCTTCATAAATCTTCATTTAGTTTGCAATAATTGACTAAGTTTCATCTGTAACGATTTTCGTAGTAAGACATATCGTTAAGTACATATATTTTGAAGTGTTTTGAAACATGTTTTCTTATGGACAAAACTATTAAAAAAATGTATTTAACGCTAAAGAGAGGAATTTAAAAGAATAGTTTAAAAACCAAATTTTAGCAGATTTTTTTATTGAATTTTGGTAAGAAAGATCTTAAACTTCAATAAGATGATTTCTTAAAGATTTAACTAACCCTGACAATTGACGATTTTATCTAGCTGTATCAGTTGTTAACGCCTCTTTTCATTCATTATGATATAATTAAATGAGAAAATATACTTTCTATCAACAGGATTGGATTATTTTCTAAAAATATGATATGAATTTCTTTCTGACGAGAAGTAGAGCACGATTCTGTAAAATAGAGATAACGATGCATAGCATTTCGGCTTGTACAAACAGGAGATAACAAAACAGCTGCTAGTTTCCAAGGAATTCCTGGTTCCTTAGATCGTTATCGAACTCACAGAATAAAAGAAGGAATTATGGTCCTCGTTCTTTTGTTACCATTTGTTTATCGGATTGGGCATCTAAGTTGATTACTCTAAATAATCTAGATACAGCTTTCAAGTGGATTTCAAACACTGAGTATTATTATTTGGAAATCTACCATTAAATTAAGTGCTTCGAAACATTATTGAGAGAATAGTGGATACAGTATTTTTTCGTTACGGCTGATGCTTTTGGAAATGGTCTTTCATGATGTGTAATTTCTATATTTCAGTTTCTTTGCGGAAATTGAGTATTATTTTTCATCGAAAGCATTTAACGTGAGTTAATAAGTATATATAGAAAGAAAGGAAGCCTTATAATACGAGTTAATAAAAAAATTGGAAGTAGGAAAAATTTTGAGAGAAAGTTTTCTTATTTCCATTCTGAAAGAAAAGCATGCCTTTTTTGGTATATCAAATGAAAATATACTCTCTATTTCTTAATTTCGTTTTTTTACATATACTTTTAATCATTCAACCTGATATTAAAATGTGAAATTGGAGTCAAGAATACTCTTTCTTGACAATTCAAAGTGTTTACATACTTTTTTTCTGTTTAGACGAAAATGAGGTTTCGATGAAGGGAAATTTTTGCGTTTGATGTGTATGCTAGTTAATTTAGAATTACCACAAATCTTATTTATTTTATTTCCCAAGGTTACCAGGCGTCCTATAATAAAACTATTGGAGATATAGGTTAATAAAGAAAAGCATAACTTCTGTTATGGTGAAATGTGATGATAAGATGATTAATCACAAAAATAACGTTTTATCTACTAAAATTTCCAATCTTCATTTTTGCACCGAAATTAAGAAAAACAGAAGCTTTGACACATTTTTTATCCCAATTCATAATATTAACAAAAAAAAAATCATTGGCATGAATTCCATATTATTGTTGGTCATAACATGTGAATTGAAAAATGGATAGAGAAAGAAAAGAATCAATAGACAAAATAATTGCCACTGAAGCATCTCGATTGCATGCTGACATTAAAGAAATGAAAATATTCTCTATTTCTGTGCAGAACTGGGTTTGACACTTGATTTTGTATGAGTATCATAAAAGTAGAGATACCGTTCACTTCATTTATGCAGAGCTTGCTCCATTTGCTTTCCCTACACTCAGTTAAAATTAATTATCTTCAAAATGACATGGATGCAGCATAAAGAAGTTCATCGCATCAATATTTAGCGAATTTTGATTTGTTTTGATATGAATAAAGGTTTTTTATACTTCCAAAAAACTTTGGCTAATATTTAGCAATATTTTAATAAGAACATAATTTCTTAGTGATTAATAAATATAATTAATGTTTGTAAAAATAATGGTAAAAACACTTCATATATTCGAAAATAAAAAGTTCGTCCTAGGAGCTCTAAAAAATAGTACATTTAAGCATCTTTTTCAGAAAACAGTCGCTCGTTTTTAAAAAGCAAACAAACGGAGTCATCTTTATTTTCAGCTATTGTATCCTTCTGGTCATAGAAAATGTAAGGATTATTTTTCTTCCGAAATCTTGAAAGAGTGTATGCTCTTGTATAATATTCATTAAAACGAGTGACATTTCTGAGATATTTCAACTGTATATTTTTCTTGAGTAAAACAATTTTACCAAACATAACAAGCAAGACAAATAACGAGGAATGACCTATTTTTATCTGAAGATGCACCTGAATCGATAAAAATTCATCTCCTTTCGACCTTTTTCAAGTTCGAATGACGACAGACGTCTTCGTGATTCCTAACTCAAAATCTTTGAGAGATTGATGGAACTATTGACTTCAACAGTGCTAGATACTTTTTTTCTCTGAAAGGAAAAGGCTTTGTCAAAAAGTCTTTTTTAAACTGAGCAGTGAAAATGAAAAGTAGAAGCCTGAGGGAATATTGATTGCAGTTTGGCCAGATTCAGTCGTCTAAGGAATTTGTCCCTCAAGAAAAAGATACAACTCGATAGCAAGTGATTCACTGATGCCCATCATATAGGTTTGATCAATCTGCATTAAATTGTTTTAAACGTTTCCAATGAATATTATATTTAATTTTAAATAATTTTTCATTCATGATTATTTTTCTACACAAAAATCATACTATTTTCTTTCCTGAGTCGAATTATCATCATCCTCTATATCGACCTGCAACCAACCAGCAATTACTGAAAATATAACCTTTCATAAATCTTTCAAGATCGGAATATTGCTCAGAATTTGTAATTTATAGTATTTAATAGTAAAAGATAAAACTACTTTTTACGATTCTTTGCTACGATTTTGAAAGAAAACCATACCGTATTTCTTATTACTATGATCTTTCTGTTTCTCTTTGAAAATGTCAAAGAAATTATTAATGAAGCTTTCAAGAACTGTTTGTAAATATTTGGAATATTCTGTTTACGTAATTCAGATACTTTTGAGTTGTGCTCCTCTTTGAGTAAAAATTTTAGTTAAACTCACTGTAATGTCAGTTTGGGTTACATTTTATCAACGGTATTATAACATTGCGAAAATTAGACTTCATTTTTTGAGTAATGTTTCATATTAATATCGAACAAAATTTACTGTGTTATTCGAAAAACGCATCACTTGAAAATTAACCCATTTTATTAATGTTACAAGATCTCGTTTCAGTATTGTTGAAGTTAAGGAGCTAATACTCAATGTATTTCGCATATTAAAACTTAAAATCTTTAGAATTTGAACAAAATGAATCTTTTCATTTAAAATGTTATTTCATATATATCTAAAAACAAAGATTTATAAGACGTTCATAAACTTTATGAAATATTTTAAATTTTTATAAACTTCAATCTAGAACATTATATTTCAAGTTTTTGTAAATTCTTTACGGCATTTTACTTGATAAATTGTACTCTTTCAAATAAGAATAAAAATGTTGTACCTCTATAAGAAAAAATATATCAGGTAAAATTTTGCTGAGACAGAATCTGAATTTTTTTTCTTTGGATTTTGTATTATTATGGACTCTTACGATTCAATTTTTTTCGAATTCATCACTAGTTAATATCTGCCATATGGAATCGAAATTATAATTAAACTAAAGCCCATAATTCATGAATAATCTCTGAAAATAATAAATATTATGTTTTGATCGGCAATATGCAATTGTACAGAGCTTCATTATTCTTACATGCCAGCTATTAGTCGATTATAAAATTCTTTTTACACAAATATCAAAAAAGTGAAGCGAAATGTCTGAATGTAAAAAACAATTACTTAATATACTCTTAATATACTCTTATTAATATACTATTACCTGCTTACTCAGCATAGGGTGGACAATGGCAACGTAGCGTTCCACCGAAATTACAATCAGTATAGCGATGGAAGCAGTATAGCTCAAGCTGTGCACGAAATGATACATCTTGCATAAAAAATTGCCGAAAGCCCAGTGGCTGGTCAAGTAGAAGGACAGGTTCTGATAAACGCAGAACAATCCAACACACAAGTCAGCAACGGCCAGGTTGACCAGGAAGAAGTTGGTGATGGTCCGCATTCGGCGATGCAAGATGACCACAATCATAACCAGCAGGTTTCCTGGAAAGAAAGAACGAAATAATGAATATATATGTATAATTTTGGTCATCCAATATTTCAATAAAAACATTGGACATTTTATTGTCAACCGCCAAACCGAAAATTTGCTATTGAGCCACTGTAATAGTAACAATATCACATACCAAATTGCATTTATCTTAGTTGTTGCTTTTATTAGTTTTCCTGTTTTCATGCACGGAGATGTACAGATAAACGACCGATTCTTTAACAATTTGACTGGAAATTTAATAAGGATCTACATTTTATATGCGAAGACTCTATATTCAGTTTTGTCTATCTAGTCCTTTGCGCTTTGCAATTGTTATGTTCTTTTTCTTTGCGTCCTTCAGACGGAGAGACAGAGAGACAAAATGGTTTTCAGAAACGGAAATGGAAACCTCTGAATGGATTTCTACTTGATGTAAAGACCCATATCAAATTTGATTATCAAATTCAAAGAGGTTTTGAATTATCGTGTTCACAAACAGATCAAGCGATAGACAGCCATATTTTTTTTTAACTGTTTCTCTGATTCAGACAGAGCTGAACTGTGAAAATTCTTCAAGATCTCGAGTAAAATTTTTGATGATTGGAAAACTCTCTCTTTTTGCACTTCATATACGAAAAAATAAAAAATATCTGGTTTGAGCTGAAAAAAAGACCTATTCATATCTTGAGTTTGTGCTAGAGGAAAATATATTTTTACAAGGCGTATGCAGCGTAAAAAATTGTGACATTGTGGAAAAACCATTAGCTTCTCCATCAATTTAATATTTTATTTTCCTCCTCTTACAAATTTTCACATTAATGAAAATCATTCTTTTCTTTCATATTCTTCTCACAATTTTTCTATCATTACATACTGAATCTAGTTCGAATTTGTGAAAAAAAACTGCTGCTATTAAAGAAGATCCAATAAATATCAATTTAGGATTTCGCAGGACTACAAAATAGCCTTCAGCTTTTCAAACATCCGATAAATAACTTTCTTTTACTACAATGGAAAAAATTCACGAAAGATATGGAAAAAAAAACAAATTTTCATATCAAGTCTGTTTGAGCTCAAAATAATAAATAATTTTAACATGAAGAGAATCAAATTTATTAAAAAAGGAGGGGTATAAAGGAAATGTAAACTCGAGCGAATCTTTTATTCTGGGGATTTTATTACAAGGTGGCGTTTATCTTCAAGAAAGTGAAAATTTATTTATTTGCTGAAGAAAAGCAACCCAAGAGAAACGGCAGTTTTCTCTCTTTTAATTAGTCTTTTTAAGTAACTACGTACCTCCATCACTAATGGCTTGAAACGAAAAAGATTCTAATTAATGACTGGAGGGAAATGAGGAAAAAAGTAGAATGCTAACAAAACAGAATTGTTCTTCATTGACTGGTATTAACAGCCTGAAAATACAGACCTTTTATGAATTCCCCTCTGCTTTCCCATTAATTTTCGGTGCAATTGAATAACAAATTTAGCAATCTCAACCAGAAAAGAAACATCATTTCAACTAAGTTGTAAAATAAACTGTGATTTATGAACTAATTATTCTGAAGTTATGTCCATTTTTCTGCAATTACAGAGTTCTACGATTTGAGATGTCATACTAACAAAACTTTTTTTTTTAGATCAACGCAGTGAAATTAACTGTTTACATGGCACTAATTGCCGTTTAAAAAGAAGGTTCGTGTTTAGAAATCGATTGTCAGCACATATTAAATGCTAATTATTTAGACAGGATTGATATTATGTGGATATCACTAGAATCGAAAACTGAAGTAAAGTGATTGTGCTTTTTGAATTAATATTTAACTATTTTCATTTATAAGCACTTCCTTTCCAAATTTTAGCATTAATTGTATAATTATTGTAAAATGTAATAATTACGTTAATAGTTACTAAATTTAATAGTTATTAAAGAACAGCTTAATTTCTAGTAAGCGAGCAATGCAAGACATAAAATGAATACGATTTAAAACCTATTTTTCATGAGAAATTAAAATGAAAAGCAAAAATCAGCGTAAACAGAAAAGTATTTTACATTTGTACAGTATCTTGCAAATAAAAGATGAATTTAAAAAAAATATAGAAATAATGTTTTACTCTTTTAATTCTTATATGTTATGAATACTTGTCTAAAATCATAGGAAGAAGCAGCCTTTCATCATATATAGATATTCAGCATTTTTCATTGAAAATAATATTTTTTTAAAAAATTGATTTAAATTTACGGTTTATTTGTTTGTTCAGTGTAAATTTAATAAATCATTCTTGCTGACTCAAAAAGTACTTCACATATGTCGAGATATTATTTTCATTCGAAAATAATATTCGTTGATATAATAAATAAAATTGCTGATATTAAATTAAAGAAAATAAAGGTATATTATTTTTTATATTAATATTAATTGGTTAAAAGTTCATTATTGCTCTTTAGTATGAACAGATGCTCCAAATTTTCCATTTTTATATTTAAAATAAACAATATTATTTATGTAATATTTTTATTTTTTGGTGATCTGGTATGCCCTGACTTCAAAATACAATGAGAGGGGCTATAAACAATAATTGTTATATCAAATGGCTATAAAGCTTTATACGAGGTCATAAATACCCTGGAAAATGTTTTTGAATTTGTGAACGCTAAAATAATATTTAGTTGTATTTTTGGGGGTTAGGATATGATGGAAATCCACTGCTGGAGAAAGCATTTTCTTTTTGTATGATGTTTCTAAAATACCGTAGTAGCACACATATATTGTACAATATTTTGTATTAAATAATATTTGCAATATTGTATAATATTGTTTAATATTAAATAATATTGTTTAATATTAAATAATATTGTTTAATATTGAACAATATTATATAATATTGTACAATATTGTGTTGCAGGTTGCACTAACTGCGTAGTTAAGCTTATGTCAACTCCTAAACAATTTTATAAAAATTGGACGTATTAATTTTAAGTTATTTAATTTAAATGAATGATTTCAGGATAAAATATCACTTAAATTTTTTTTTGTATATTTTCCCCGAAAAGTTCTCTTACTCAGCTTGTTATTAAATTTAAGAGAGTTTGACGTTTTTTAATTTTTAACATTACCACTGAATCGGCATTTAACTTTAAACTTAATTTGTTTTGATTTCTTAACACTATAATAGAATTTCCGAGCGATTTGTGTAAATAGTACGATATATTAATTTTTGTGTTTTCAGTAAATGCATGCCTAAATCATAACCAAACGTTATTATATTTACAGTTGTTCCATACGCAAACACACACGTCCATAAATCTATGAAGGGCGCAATTATACAAGAAGAAAAAATTGCCTCGTATTTAGTCAATTTGGGATATGTGAGACTAAAATAAACGAATAGTCTGAATAATTTAAATCTACAGAGGAGAGGGATTCGTCCTTAGAGTTAAAAAATGATACACTTCAATAAAAGTACCCAAACTTTTGGTATTAAACTATAAAACTAGCAATTAAATACTGTTAAGGTGTATGTACACACTTGAAACTTCGAAAATCGTTCAAAATATCGAAATTTTTTTATTGCTTAATAATGTTTTCCCATCCTTTAGCTTTCAAACGATACCAAGATGTTGTCAATATTCGAAATATTTCTCGAGTTATAATTATTTTTCTTGAGATGATTTCATTAAAAACTCTAGTTACAGTTTTTTTAAAACTCATTTTATGAAGAATGATATTTTTCCACTATATTGCTTCATTCAAACAATCATAACTCAACAAGAAATTAACCAAATACAGTTATTTATATATGAAAATAATCTGTATGAAATAGCGGATGTTTTGTGCCTCAATCAAAGTTATATTTAAAGAAATAAATTTTTATAGCTATTTAAAAGTTAAAATTACAGAAAAAAATCTCGCTTTTTCTGTTCATCGTTGATGAAAAAATTGTTAAAAAAAATTATATATTTTTATAACTTGATTGAGGCAGACAACATGAAGACTAATATTAGGCATAATTTCCAACTAGAATTGAGTGTCTGTACAAATTAGAATTTAAGATATCAAGTTTCAAAAAATATGCTAATTTGCTCATTAAATATTATTTAATTAATTAATAATTAGTGTAATATGGTTTTTTCTCACTGAAATGAGTTTAAACATATATTAATGACCTACTGTGAAAAAATTGGATTTTTAAAGTTAAAATTTAAAGAAAATCTTCTAGTGTGTACGTATACCTTAAGTAGAAGAAACTATTCATTACTAAGCAAATAATTTAGTCATTCCATTTTGAAGAGGAATTGGGTATGTGTGATCATATATCTATGAATGAATTTCTCTATTTAAAAGAAATGGCAAGTTCCAAGAATTTTCAGGATCTTGTTTAAAGACAAAAGTTCACTGAAAAATTTAATATATATTACAATAGTATATAAGCTTAAGACATATATTGAATCTAGAATAAAAGTTTAACTTCAGAATTTTGTGATGTTGTAAAATCTCTACTCACCATATTATAACTCGATTTAATCTTTGCTTAAAATATGCATTTTGATCATTCATTTTAATTCTGGAGCAGGAAATTAACTATTGCTATAAATATAGACTAAATTTTGGTTTAGATGTTGTTGAAGTCTATTCGTGGGCTTTTAGAAATACTATATTGTTTTTACTAACCAGTATCATAATTATTATAATTTATGAGAAAGTAATAATTATTTGTTTTCTCATGCCCAGGCTAATTAACTCCAACTAGGACGTCAAAATATTGGTTCTTGGCAATTTGCTATAGGGATAAACTAAATAAAAATGAAATAACCCTATGGTAAAAGTATTTAAATTGCAAAACCCTCCTTTTTAAAATCATCATGCCTGAATGTAATCAATAAAATTTCATTAAGAAGGAAATTATTCAGTAAAGAGAAGAAAGCAGAATACGTAATGTCTGTAATATTTCATTGAAAGAGCATTATACGATTCATTATTTCTTTCAACCTTATTTCTTCAACATCTATTTATTGCTTTTTGAAAGACTGAAACGAGAAAAATGTTCCTAATGACGTTAAACCAGACAATCTAATTCTTTTCCTCACTTGAGAAACATCCTATAAAAGTTTAAAAGATGTTTTTATTATTTTTCTGCCAAGTCTGCATTTAAAGCTCGATAAAGAGCTATTTTCAACGCAAATATATAAATAGCTCATTTGAGTTGTATTCGTTCATACTAGAGTACAATAAACTATGGATCTATGAAAGTTTAAAGAACTATGTGATTTTGATATATTAAGAAACTCATTACCAAATTTATTCTATGAAGGATCTATTCAAAAGATGGAATTTAGCTTAAGATTTATTTTAAGTATAAAGAAAAATAGAAGCAATATATATGATGAAACTTTTTAATTTAGGATATTCATTAAGAGCCTATTCAGTAAAATTAATATTGTTGCTGTAGGTTCAAAATTGTCGCTAACTATCTGGGTTTCTGATCATATTTTTGAAGGGTAAGATACTAAGATAATTCTTTGTAAATCATGCAATTCATCTATTTTTTTAGCTGACTTTTTTCTATGAGCTATAAGATTAGGATCGTTAAAAAAATAAAATAATAAATATTCTTTGCCTCAAGTTGCATTAAATTGTTCATTTAGTTTATAAATGTAATCACATAATATAAAATTCTTATATATGATTGACAATTTTTAGGTATTATTTCATATTTCTAAAATATATTCTGCATTAAATATAGATTTGAAAGCATTATAAAACATACATTCTTACATTAAAATCCCATAAAATATATTGTTATGGATTCTGGGTTTTTTCGATTTGTTATACGATGACGAGACAGTCCTTTAGTAATGAACGACAATTTTTACTAAACACGAATACACAGACAACAAATATACAGCCGAGACGAACACCCGTAATACACAGAAGCACACTACAACAAACAGTAGCCCACAAGTAGTAATCGGTAGTAATAACATCCACAGCATATAAAGTGGCCTGAGAGAATTCAGCAGGAGGTTTGATTCTATCTAGCTACACTCTACGGCCTACAAAATGCCTACAATTTTCTAACGTCACCTCGCTTTAGCTGTATCCAGCCGCCGACTCACTACTACACGACTGGCTACTCATCATACGACTCGATGCTGTTTTTACAATAAATACTGGGATTCGGCACACAGCTCAATTCACCAAACGCATAAGGTCCACACAACGCTTACTATTCTCTAGACTGACACAACTATTCTGCATTTTATTCATTTTACGACTCAATACCTCTCGAGCACTCCTTCCATGACTCTGTACTCGACTGTTTTCGGCTCGAGACTGCCGGCCTTTTATAGTTTCTGGAGGAGGGAAGAGAATGCTCTGGAACAATCAGGGATATCTTGGTTCCTATTGGCTCTATCACCAAAATTCTGGAATATTCCAATATTATCTATTTTACCACCAAAGTCGCCAAATGATCGCCAAGCCCCGAGATCACTTATTCGGCATCCAATCAGTATCCAACAGAGCTGATTGTAAAATGGTTTTACAGTCATTGAACTAACCTTGCTGGGAAGCAACATTACAGATTTGTTACCATATATATTGCAATCACTGAAAAATGGCTTTGATGATTCTGAAAAAAATCTTAAGACAATCAATTGCCAGAATGAGTTTCATCATTTATTTAATATTATTTTTGATAAACACTATTAGCCTCCATCGTTTTAAGTCTTTTTTCCTTGAATTCTCATAATTAGCGCTTTAATAAAGCACTGATTTTTGGAAAACTTTTTCAACCTAGTTATTCTATTAAAAATAATCTACTTTGAAAGAAAGTGGCTTAAAGAAAAAAAACCCCAAAAGACAAAATAATATTTAGTAAATTCTCTCGGTCTCTTACTTGTTTTCCTCGTTATCTAGTTTCGTGACTAAACATCATTAAATTGCGGGGGAGAAGAAAAAGCTGCTGATGAAAGGGGCATCCAAGAAACAGACATCTGTTTTCTATTTCGTGTCTATTCTGGGAATATTTTTGTCAATTCTCTTTTCTTTTGCAATGATTTTCGCGTCTATTCTGGGATATTTTAGTCAATTCTTTTTTTCTTTTCCAATGATTTAAAAGGCTTCAGCAAATAAAATTCCATTTTTATATACTTTTTTGACTTGAGAAGGGTTTTTGTTTTCAGATGCTTTGCTGATGTTTACTCTCTAATCGATAGAAAATCTTATTTTACCACAAATAATGCTTTCTTAGCGAAATACAATACTTTTATTTTAGCTTGGAAATAAATAAGTGGCAAAAAATATTGAACATTGCATTCTTAGAAACTTTGGAGAATTTTTTTTAAATCTTCCACAGCTAGTGGCTTTTATGCTGAAAACTATCTTTGAATTAAGTACAAATATTCATTTTTAATAATACTATGCAATACTTGTTGAAAGTTTAGTACTATTTTTGTATCGCTATGATGTTTCTCTGAATATAATAAAAAATTATATAAAATATATAAAAATATATTCGAACTAGTTTTATTCTTTGTATTATTGCTTTAAATATCTAAAATTTTCATAGCATTGTTAACTAATTATTAATTTTATAGGACAGAGATCTCCTCAGCTTGCACTAATTGAAAACATACTTACTCATGATTGGTTAAACAAATATAGAATTTTTTTATATGTACCAGGTCTTTATTTTGGTATAGTTTAGAATGTTTAAATTTTGAAGCATATTTTTCAGATTCACATACAGATTTATGCACATGTTATAATGTTGGATTTCTTAATTGTCAGAAAATTGCATTTTAGGAGATATCTGGCCAAGTTTTAATTTTTTTTATGGATTGCAAAGATATCGGAACCCACTGTAGAAACAGAAAAATTACTTTGAAAAAGAGACAAGGAAAAAATTTAAGAAGGAGGTAAGGGATATACAATAAACAAGTGCGATAACTTTTCATTGTTCATCTGAATATTTGAAAAAACATATATATTTCTTTTTTGGATGATATTTTAACCAAATCCGAAAATATCTGATTTTGTTTCAAATTTCAATTTCAATTCAATCAAAATTTCAATTACAGTTTTTTGTGTAATTAAAAATTGATTAAATTCAATGATTTGATTCATACTACTTCCAATTGAAATTTTACTGATTCTGAACGAATCAGATATCCACGAAAGATAGAAATCTAAAAAAAAAATTGTCCTGAGTGTAAAGATGATGTTCTGTCATATCGTGAATTTACTAATGACAATTTTTCTAGCTGTTCTTCATCTTGTTGAAATAAGCCATTACACATTTAGTTTTATTTATTTGCACTTAAAGCGATTAGCTTTTAATTTAAATCGAATTAATGAAATTAATATGTGAGTAAAAAAACCTAAAATTCTAGATGAATTTTCACATTAATACTACTATCAGCTAATTAATATTTAGCTCAATATCGAAGATATATTATCCCCTTTATTAAGGTTCAAATTAGATTATTCATTCAGAAAGTGGGAAATTCAGTCACATTAAGCAAATTTAAAAAATGAATCATTTGGAACACAGAAGCTAATAAAAATTTATTTGCTATAAGATTATGAACAGCAAGAACTTGTTCCCCAAGATGAAAGCAGTTCTATTAAAAAGTATAGATCATTTTGTTTGGATTGCAGACATTTCATTGAAGCTCTCAATATCATTATTTTAAAATATTATCAAGTTACAGCAAACAATAGTAGCATCTTTTTAAAGCATTAAAGTTGTCGTAGGTTGAAGTAAATTTTCAAAAATAAGTATTTTGCTTTATAGATAATAATAGAAAAAATTAATATATTTATCAGAATTTAAAATAAATTTTGGTTTGACCTTTAAATAAATATCATTCCTATTGTCTGCATTCAGTTTCACTTAATTTTATTGAAAAATCTGAGTGTGTTCGTTTCCGAATGCACGTTGATAACATAGACAATAAATCATGCATAAAATAAAAAAAGTTGGCTTTACTTTTGTCAGGTAAGTTATATCGTTTTTTTTTTTTTTCTTTCTTTTTTTTTTTTTTGGTGGGTGTGGAAGTTCAGTGGATTGCCTGAAGAGATAATTTGTCCTATAAAGGAGTGATTTATCTAATGGTTAAAAAAATTACTTCTCATCTGTAGTCAGGTAAGCTATCAATGTTTGATGTTGTATTTGAAAATTATATTACATACTAGCTAGATTTTTGGGAAATACTGTATGTTGCCAAAAGTCTATATACAACATTTTTCAAAATAAATATACCATGTTATTACCTGGATTTATTTATTTATTTTTTACGTAACCTATAACTATTTTCCTATAATAAACGCTTTTTTTTAAATTCAAAACAAATAATCATGCATTTAAGGGTTAAGCAGCCACACGAACACTTTTATATTTATGGATGCAATAAAAATGCGAAAAATGTGCATTCTTTTTAAGTATTGATTTCAATTTTTCATGTTCAATCCTTTTTTGAGACCATTCGAAAATTACTGATAATATGCTATAATGCAATTTTACATCAGGCAAAGAAGGCATCAGCTCTCAAAAAATAATATTTTCTACCAAAATAAGGACAGACACTAATTATGTAATCTGGTGGTGTCTTGAAGGTCTGTAATAAACATTTTTATACTGTCTGAAAGAGAAATTTATAGTTGCTTCAAAATCAAGTTGTGGTAATAATCTTATCTAAAATTTTTGTCCACTTAAAATTCTATCGCAGTTTCATATCTAATATATTTATCTAAATTTCTTACAGCTAAAAAATCTGTCTTCTTTTCAGTTTCCACTGGTAACCAAATGAATCTAACTAGAAGAGTGATGATAGAACAGCTTCGACAAAAAACTCTATTTACTGATTGGTAACGGCATTTTATTCTTTCTCTGACTTTATTATATTCTTAGCTTCTTCATGGCAGTGTCCAACACCTATGAAGATAGTGTTGTTTTCCAATTCATTTTCATAAATAATTATTATCAAGATATGCATTATTCTCGGGAAGAGAATGATACATCATTTTTGTCAACAGGTACTGTTCGCTGATTGTTAAATACATTTTGTTCTTTATCCAACTAAATTATTCTTAGTAACTGCATGAGGATAATACCGAACATCAAAGGAGATAGATAACACTGTCGTTTTTTCCTCACTTTGGATCGATAATTAATATCAAGAAATGAATCTTTCTCGCAGAAAGAGAGATACAATTTTTTCATCAAGTGGCGTTGTTTACTGATTGTTAAAGGTTTTTTTCTTCTTTCTAAGCCGGAATGATATTTAATATATCTGCACCGAGAAATATGGTTTATTAGTAGTATTGGTTTCTTTTTTTTATGATTAATTAATATAAAAAATTATAAAGCTGACTTTGCTAAAAAGTGACAATAAGAAATTTTCATACGATAATCAAGAGAATAATAATTAACATTATTTTTTGAATTA
Source organism: Argiope bruennichi (assembly GCF_947563725.1). Lineage (NCBI taxonomy): Eukaryota > Metazoa > Arthropoda > Arachnida > Araneae > Araneidae > Argiope > Argiope bruennichi. Next base: position 65,303,313 of record NC_079162.1, on the reverse strand, counting down.
AATCCACAAACCGTATTATGTTAAAACAACGCATATGGAGGTTTATTTCTGATTTTCAATGGTTATTAATATATAAAGTATAAAAATAAACTACAATGAAAAATGTTTGATTTGAGTCAAACAATTCAACTGCATACTTTTTATTTATTTTTATATTTCGAATGACACTTATACTCATAAAGCATCTTACTGAGAAGGAGAAAATAAAATGTTCGAACATTGTATAATATGCATAGAAAACGAAATATTTCATTAGAATGTAATTCTAGTTATCAGAGATCATTATTAATTAACGATTTTGTTCTTTAAATTCCGTAATACATAAAAAGTGAATAATAAGCCTTTTTGAGTAAAAATGTTTTTATGAAATTAAAAAAAAATTTGATAATATATAATTAAAAACAATATAAATTACAAATATACATATTTTTCAAACTATATATTTTGGATTTTTGACGTTATCCAAGATAGTGATTGTTTGGTGAGCATTTTAACCATTGACGAACATTTTGCGAGCTGAGGGAAGAGATTGTCAGTCTTAAGTTTAATCAATAATTATAACTAATGGAGGCTGCGGTTGCCCAAATAGAATTCTCCTGATGAACATAATGATAAATTGAATAACTGATGATATCTTGAGTATAGAATTATTTAAGCAGATATATATAAAAAAAATCCCACAGATCTTCAATAAATTACAAAATATTGTGTTTACAGCAATATCATTCTGAATATTTTTAAGATAATTAAGATAGTTAACTCAGAATATTATCCATACATCATTGAGTTTCTCATGAAAAATAGATTTATATAAATGTTAACTTTCGCCAATATATGATTGATTATAAAAAACTCTTTAACAACTTCCAGTTTTAATGTTAATATTACATTGTCAGTTATTGAATGAGCTTATTAAATCTATGATCTAAGCACAAATCTATGATCTAATCTGATGGCATTTAATAATACACCTACTGGACATTTTAAGGCATCTGCATATACTGTATTCCTTAATTTTTTAAAATTAAATTTTTTCCCTTGACTAAGTTGCATAAGTCGCATCAACGAAAAGAAAATTCATTTATTATGTAACTTGTATAATTCTTAGCAGCCTAATTTTTGTGGAAAAGCATGTTTACTTTTTGAATTTTCATTGCATATACTATTGGATAAGCTTAATAACATAGAAAATCTTAAAAATCGACGGGTAAATTTGTCTATTGGCATTTCTAAACAGGCAAAATCTCTCAATCATTTTTATTTCTAGATTTACATATTCTGCATCAAATAAACAACCAAGAGACTTTTGAACTTCTTTTAAAATTAACTTTTCTTTTACTTTTAAACTTTTACTTTACTTTTAAAATTCTTTGATACTTTTCATACAAAATACATTTTTGTTTATGGTTAGGCAAAATATATCATAAATATTTCACATATATTAGTTTAAAATTATCATTTAAGCTGTAAAAAATAATGTGTACCTTTAAAGCATGTATTTTCTTGATTAAGTTTATTAAAAATTATAGAAAAGTATATTTATCGCTCTGACATATTCTTTTTCTTTAAATTCCTATTTCACTATCTAATGTTATGAAGAACAAATGTTTTATAAAATTCATTCATGTTTCAATGAAACTTTACGTTGAAACACAAATTATTTTTACTTTTAAAATATCAACTAAAGTTACATTTATTTACATAATTTAATTCCGTTCAGTGAAAAAATAAATACTGAAAGTTAATGTTTCATAAATGTTTCTTTATTTTATGAATATATCTGAGGAAAACTAATTTTTGAAAAATAATCTTCACCATGATATTTAAGTTGTTTCCTTTCTTTATTTTCAAAATAATTTGATAACTGATAAAATGAAAAGGTACATTTACAGAGGGAAACAATTAAATCAAAACAAGATTTTCTATTAGAATTGTTAAAATTCAAAAAATTCTCATTTAATTGAATCAGAAAAGTTCTGTTTAACTTATGGAGAATCTAAGTATGTAAAAAATTTCAAAAGATTCAATTTAATATTTTTATTTTATGCATCTTTTTTGGTTTCATATGAATATTTGAGAAGAGTGTTTATTTTAAAAGAATTCACTGGCAAATTCTTATTATACACTTTCAATTTTTCTATGTGTTTCAAAAACAAATTTAACCTCAGAATTCCTTACAGATAAAAAAAAAAACTTATTATGAACTAATAAGTAATAAGAAGCGTTTAAAATGCAAAAGCATAATTATTAGTAAAGGGAAAATATCGAGAATATTTCCCATAAAAATCTGTATTAAATAGTTTTAATATGCATTCAAACATTCATTAACGGTAACTGTGTAAAATGTGTATTATCTTGTTCAGTTTTACTGCTTTCCGACTGTCTTCATTTTTTAAGGAATAGCAATAGAGATAACCTTTTTCACCTTTTATTTTGACTGTCCATCTACGGGAGGTAAAACAAATTAAAGAAAATACCCATTGAGTTGCTTGTTGCTTATATTTAGGACAAAAGATAATGATACCATTTAATATTAGCGAAGAGTAAGGGCTTTTACTTTCCCAGAAACTAAATCAACCAAATAGTTTATATAGTGATATGGTTTTATACTTGAACAAAAGAACTACAAATAGCAGTTCCCAGAGAATCTTTTTGACAGTTCATATGAAGTTAGAAAAGAGGAAAAAAATTGAAATGTATTCAGGAGAATTTCGGAAATCCCATTTCTTGCGGCGCTTTTGCCTGATTTTCTTTTTTCTAAAGGCCGAAATCTTTACGCTATTCTGCGCCAAAAAGGCACCTTCTTTACTTCTTTTGTGCCTCGGAGAAATTCCGAGAGCTTAGGATGACTTCTCAAAGGTTCTTCTAACGTCAGGTAATATTTTTAGATTCAACTCTTTCGATGAATTTTGTCATAAATTTTTCTTTTTTCGACAAACAAACTTTACGTGGGTGAGATCAATGGAAAGTATGATTAATAGTTTCATTTTGACGAGAAAATAAATCTAGTGGCGAGGAATCATACCTTAACCAATTTGAATCAATGCCTTCTCCCATAGAAAATCTTAACGAAAAATATTTTTAGGCATAAATATATATTTAACATGTCATGGAAAGCATTTCAATACATTAAAAAAAAATATTCTGCCGGTTGAGGCTTTATCTACTGTTTCACTGCTTCTGGTTACGTTTCACATCGTTTAGGAATGCCTTTTTTTCATCAGTTCAGATAGAAACGTTTTGTAGAAGGTATGACGACTGATGTCACTAAATTAATTTGAATTTGACTTTTCAACAAGACAATGCTTCCAAACATATTTTAAAGTTGAAAACATGCTTTGTTACTCACAAAAGAATATATCATATAAAATGGTTATGTTAAGGAATTAAAAATGTTTTTTTTACACATTGAATAAAAAAGGGATTTAAAAATTTATAACATAATAATCGGAACTTTTTCAAAACCCAAAATTCTTTCTTAACGGAAGAATAACTTTTTTTTTCATAAAAATTGACCGAATAATTGTAAGATTTTCCTAATTATAATCTTCAATTACTTTTGGCCATGTTAATTATTAGCCTTCAGTATTAAACTTATAAAAATGTTAGTACAAATTTTAATGAAGCAGAAGAAATAATTTTTCAAACCATTAGAGAGAAGTTGGTTCCAAAAATGCGACAGCATGTATTAAAAGCTTCATCGTATCTTAATTTTTTGACATATTTTTTCAGAAAAGAGACAGAAAATCCTTGGTTCTCCTCCATTTCCCTTAAAGCGGCGTAGATGTTAATGCAAGAGTTTTATTCTTAACAAAACATATATTAATAGTAAGTGATTTAATGGTGCCAAAAAATGCATTGTCTAGTCAGAAAAAAGATCATGTCTAGAATCAGATCCTTCTTAGGAAAGACTAATCTAGTAACTGTCTAGATACTTAGTAAGTTCTAATCGGCTTTGAGGTTCCACGGAAGCACTTCTTGACGCAAGGCTATTGCCAATAGTTGGCTAAGTAGAGAGAACTTCAAATCCAGAATCTGAGATTATCATCGAAAGGTTAATGCTCCAACGATATTTTTTTGTATTTTGATTTCCATTTCAGCATCCTATTTTTAGTCAAATAAAAGGTTCTTTGTTAGGATTCACATTTTCTTTGATTGCACGATTTTAAAAAGAGAGAAAAAATTTATAAAAGAAAATCATTTTATGTTTTCTTTTGTCATTTTTTTTTTTCTGAAGAACAAATGCAAACTTTTTTCTTCTGATTTATTTTCTAATTTTTACAAAGTATCAACTTTCGTTCCTTGTAATTTTTGAATAGTTTTATTTAACTTGATTCCTTTCATAGTTTCAAAGATAGAATTTTGTACTCAATTTTTAACTCACTTTTTAATGTGCCAGTTTTAATGTTAACTCCCTTTTTAATGTGACAGATTAATTATCATTTAAATCAAATACTGATTATATATTCGTAGTACCATCTGTAAATGGATTTGAAAACATTTTTATTTCTAGATCCTATAAGGTTTATAATAGTGAAAGTCTAAAAATTAGTAAGTATGTTAAATTTTTAAAATATCAACTGTTAATAAAGACGTATTTTAGAAATCCGCTTTTATTTAAGTTTCTAACCTGAGACCTAAATTTCTAAGCTCAATTTCATATAATTTTATACAGATTTTTGTTATATAATTTTTAATAAAAGGTGCTAGAACGGCTTTATTAATAAAATTTTTGTAGCTTTGTGGCTTTTCGCAAAATTAATAATTCCTGTTTTTTATCATAAAAAAATATCTGAAAGTCTTTATTTAGTTTTTTACACATTTATGTTAGAAAAGTGTATTTATTTACTCTCAGTTTCGATTACATTCTTAATTTTTTTCTCAAAACTTTTAAATATATCAGAATAAAGTTATGTTGTTTGTTTCATTACTGATTGCATCTAAAAGTTTCGATGAAATGCAGAGGAATTGTCTTTTTATTTAATAGGAATGATTTTATTTAAACAGTGTTTCGAGAAGTAACGATATTAACGCTTTAGACAGACATTGCAATTTGAATTACAAATATATAGATGCAGCTAGAAAGGGGATAGATCCTTACTCTCCGAGTTCCTATATCATACGATTCGGAAACAGTAACCTTATATATAATCAGTGTCAAAGAAATCTGATTATATATAAGGTTCCTTCCAAATCCTTCGGACATGGTAGTTCTCCAATGGAGCAGCGATTTTAGTTCCTGGCTTTATTCGTGTAATTCTGAGATTTGTCATAAAACCATAAGTGTTTTAGAGAATAGCTAAGTAAAAGGCCAATTTCTTGAGTATTTTTCAAAAGTAAAAGCTTCTTAAATCGTATGCAAAAGGAAAACCTGCAAACAGTTAAGGTGTGTAGGAAGGAAAAATAATGTAATCGTCAGAAAATTCAAACTAAAAAGATTTCGGTGAGTCTCTTAGACTTGAAGTTGCCTGAAGTTGAAAAAACTTTTTTAGAATTAAATCTGTTTGTTTGTATTTGAAGACAATGAATCAAAATCGCAACAAGCGTTACGGATAAAATTTGGCAGGTGATATTTACACAAAAATAGTATATTTCTATCAAATTTTAGATTTATTTCATCCATGAGGAATCTGTCTGCTTTTCTGTATACATAAGAATGGACAAGATAAATGCAACAATATGTTGATCCGCTTAAATATGTTATTTCATCTATGAGAAATCTGTCTGTTTGCCTGCATGCATAAGAATGAAAAAGATCACATGCAACACTGAATTAGATTAATGAAATTCGGCATATGCATTTTCACCAGATTTGCAGATATGATAATCCGCTAATGAGATGATTTTCTGCTGTTCTTTTTAATTAAGTCTGTTTGAACTATATAATTTATAAAACTCTATAAAATTCATGAATGTATGATCTTTCGATTAAATTACTATATACTTTATATCAAATTTTGAATGCAGTTGGTTAGTAAAGGAGGTTAAGTTAAAATACACGAAACTCAAACAATTCACTTTGTCACTTTTCATCTGATCATATTTTCTAAATATACGAAATTCGAAAGGAAAATCTTCCCACTGATATTACCCACTGATTTAGTCAATTTACAAGAATAGCGAATACAAAATGTTATACAATATATGTTAAGAAGTTTCTTCAAGTAATCATTAATTTTGGGGAAAATAGTCCAAAATTATTTCTGCATTGGTCATTGACGTAAGGGCGGGGTCATATTAACTTAAATCCTTCGATCATATTTAAAAGTCACTTCCTCGAGCAAAATGATCGAAAATATCTGAAACAGCTGGCTTTAATAGAGATACGTGCTAAGCTTATGAGAAGTTTATAATTTATAGAAATGTCATTGTTCTGTTTCGACTCCTATTAAGCTTCTAATAACGAGAAAATTCATTGACTTAATAGAGAGGGCTATTTCAAGCAACCACACAATTTCTCTACTAAAATCAATACTTATGTATGAAAGCTAATGCAGAGTGTATTGGTTAATCATTTACCAAGTCAAAGAACCCTTTATCTTTAAGATCTGACTTTTGGATATGCACCTTGTTCGTTAGATGCATTTAGTAAAGAGATCGATAATCATCGATAGAATTTGTTCTAAAGATGGAATTAAGATGGCAAATGATTTTTGCCTGCCAAAATGACAGAATCCTTCCATTTAAGCCTGATTCTGCTAATGATCTGTATACGACGAAATAATCGGAAGAGTAATTTAAAGCTTAACTATCTTGTCAATTCCATCAATTGTAGAATTTCTAAGTAACTAACAAACGTAAAATAGAGCATTTCGAGTATCGGAATCGTACCACTTGTTAAATTTTGTACAATATGTTAATTACAAAAGAGAAAGGTAAATTACAGGCGAGGGAAACAAAGGAAGTAGCTATTCTGTCAGTGTATGGTCGATGCTTGAATACATTATTCCCGCCTGATAATAATGACTGTTTAAAGAATGATTGGCCCATTTTGAAAAAGAAGCAAGTAATTAATGTTTCAAATTGCAATGGTTTTCGCTGGGCGATGATTATATCTTAGCTAAGGACATTTAATTTATGAAAGTTATGAGTTAGTTTATGGAATTTTATATAAAATAATACAAATATAAATTAAAAATATAAAATTCCATAAATGAACTCATTATTGGTTGTTTAATTGTTTATAATAACTTAATTATGTTTTTTTTCACGAAATTTAGTGAACATTTTATAATATTTCTTTGAGTTAATAATAAATGTTATTTTCTTGACACAGAATTTTTTTTAAATTTATTACCCGTTTTCAATTATTTGCAATATCACCTAACTGATAAAGAGCATATTCAAAGTAAAGCTTTCAGATATTAAATGATTTTCAATGAATTTGGCATGAACTGATTTAAAATCAGTATTTGAATATTTTCATATCTATTTTTAAAAAGTTTCCTTATCATTTTGCTAAAGAAAAGTTAAGCTGCAGTATAACTCTTAAAAATAAAAATTCAAATAATTTTAATTCATTTTGGTTTTAAAAAAAATAGGACTCGGATCTATGCTTTTATTAAGAGCTAAATATTTTTATTTACATCAAGCATTATGTAGCATCACCACTATAATTACAAATATAAAAAAACTTGAAGCGTGAAGAGCATCATATGTTATTTGTACAACTGATAAGCTTAAATGAGTAAATGAAACATGATGGGACTTAAGACATGACTTATGGTATGGTTACATATAATGGTCCAGTTCAGAAATGGAGCCATTAACAATTTTTTTTGACAGCCTATATTATAAAATAATTCTTTTTAATTATTTTAATTAATTCTTTCATGAAGACTGAGCCAAAAGTTTATAACCTAATGCTAGGTAAAGTTTAAAAGTTTATTCTGAGATCGGGTCAGATTTGATACTTTTATATTGAAGAAAGTTTTGATTATTTTTTCATGCTACACACTACAACAGAATCTGCTAATTATGCAAAGAATAATTTGGTTACTTACAACGTCAGTTCGAAAAATTTAACTTTATAGAATGATTAAAGAATATTGCTTTACGTGCCTTTATTTTCCATCCATTGGTACCATAGTTTGTCATTCCTTTAGTTTCTGTATATAATACAATTGTAAAAATATTTAATTTTCTTTTAAGATTTTGAAAGTAAATTTGCATTTTATATTGCACTTTTTTTACCGGTTAAAAAGTTTTCCAGAAAGTAACTGTATTTAAAAGTAACATTTCTCATTTATAGTAAACTTCTTAATTTTTCATTTTTAAAATCCACTTTCTTAGAACCAACAAGAATACTTACTCCCTTAAGCTCTAAAGTAAAGAAAATCTCTCTTTGCTTTAAATAAGTTACCCTGCCCAACTTCCTGACATAAACTTCTTAGCCGAAAGGAGACATAATTTTATGCAAATGTACCCAAAGTTTACAGAATCCTCTGAGTTAGGTGTATAGAAGTGGATTGCTAGATTTTGTTCCTCTAAAGAGAGGGTGTTTGCTTCCACGAAATTAGTTTAGGCTGCAAAGAATATAAAAAAAATATGTCCATACTTACTAAGTCACGTCAAAGAAAATTTTGTGTATAAAAATGTAATTATTTTTAATGTTTTGAGAGACTAATAACTTTAATAAACCTTTAAAAATATTTTATCTCTTCATAATCCTTCATATTTATTCTGAAATTATATGAGTCGCATGTGACTCTAAGAATTCAATTAACTTTGAAGACTGAAATGACATTTATATCAGTATACATTACGTACACAAACATATAAAAGCTCGTGGAAACATTTCAAACATTTTTTTTTTTTTTCATTCTTTTGAACATGGCAGCATTTTGGTGCCATTTGAGTTACAAAAGGTAATTTTGAAGGCACTTTTTTCAGTCGTTTTATAAATCAAGTAAAAAAGCTAGTATCAATCGTGTATGATACTTATCTCGCATTCACAATCTAGATTTTATAGCTTAAATTAATCTTGATGAAAAAAATTGCGAACATTGGTTTTATAATTAGTAATATAGTATAGTCAAGGCATAGAGCCATAGTTAATAGTTAGTATAGTTAATGCATAGAGCCATAGTTAATAGTTAGTATAATTGCATAGAACCATAATTAATAATTAGTATAGTTAATGCACAGATTCAAGGCAACCACGTTCTATATCAGATTTTGAAAAAATTACAAGATTTGTAGATTTTTATAATCGACGCAGTTAGAATTGGAATAAGTTCATTAATTCAACTCATATTTACCTAGTTTGTGCTGACATGATTTCTTCATATCCATTCATAATAAACTTGCTGTGTTTCATCAGTCAAAAGTTCAAACTTTGACTTTAAATTGCAATTATACAGTGTCAATTCTAGCTCAACTAACAAATTAAGCCCAGAACTGGTGTTCATTTACTTACATTAATTACATAAATAAAGGAATAAAATATATTATTTTGTTCATCAGGAAATTTTTTGGTTGTTTTTTTTCTATGAAATTTAATTTCTACTGTTTTTCTATTTGATTTTCGATGATGAAATTTTATTTACTCATAAATTTCATCAATTTTTAAGTTCACCCACTTCAAATTCCATATGCATTGTTTTACCTCATTAATCACTTTTCAATCACATTAAAAATCTAATCTTAATGCTCATCTTTTTTATCATTTTTGGTATTATTTTGAACTTTTAATGAAGGGCCATTTTAAAATCAATAACGATTTCAACTTAATAAGAAAATTCTAAGTACCATATTTACTCCAGATGATCTTTATTACACATTTTCTGAGACTTACAAATAATATTATGAAGAAGAAGAAACTATTCTTTTGAAGTCTAAGATGATTAAACAAAATAATTTAAAATTCTATAACATTTTAAATTGAATTTTAAAAGGAGAAAAAAAATATTACTGCTTTTCAGATTGCATATATTTTTAAATAATTATGTGATTTAATAGAGAGCAACTAATAAATAAATTAAACAACTTGAAAAATTTGGAAATCGAAAATTTATTCCAGGTAATGTACCATAGAAATATGATATAGTAATTTTTTTTTGTTCCCCACTTTAAAATTAAACCCACGCATTATATTCTATTTTTTCCCTTCCTTCTTGAATTTCAAGACTTTATAAAGAAGGAATAAATTTCGTTTCGAGTTTTCCCCATTAATATTTTAAATCTAAATTGTTTTTCGATAAAAATCAGACTTTTCGAAAAAAAATTGAATTAATCCGTCGGTCTTACAATTAAATTTTGATTCAACCTTTAGAAATTCCAAATCAAATAAAATCACAATTAAGCGAGGCATTTTTCTGAAAACAGAGATTTCAGTTATAATAAAATTTCCCACACGTATCAAAAAGATAGCAGACGAAAGTTTTAAAGAGTTGAGGACATTTTGATTAAAGGAATGCTCAAACGATTTTAGTTGAACAGTTATTTTGATGCAAAGGTAAAAACAGGAATTGGAACTTGAATGCAATTTAAATTATTTTTGAGCAATTACATTACTATCTAATTCATTGAATTGCGTTTAACCATGTTAAAAATTAATAATATCTTCCATTAATTTTTCTTTTAATTTCCACCTGAATTGTGTTAAATTAGTTTTAATATGATAAATTATAAAAATGAATAATATTTATTAAAAGTTTTTTTTCTATGTTAGCGTTAGAATTTAATCGCATTGAAAATTCATTAATGCGTATTTTTTGAATCTCTTGTAGTTTATATGATTTTAACAGAATGCAGCGCAATTGTTGGGCCGCGAAGAGCGTTTGAATCAAGAGGGAAAAAATACAATAATAGTAGTTATAAAACTATTTCATATTATTTATATTGTCTCCTGGATATAAACAGAATCCATGACTTTTATTAAAAAAGAAGTTGAAACATCTGTGAATAATTTAATGTTGTTTTTTTTTTTTTTACCATCTGAGGCTTAAAATCCCCGTTAAAACCGTTATAACGATTTATAAAAAATTTGGTAAAATTACAAATAATTTTCCGCTATAAAATTATTAAAATGGGTTTTAATTTTCATAACTCTTTTGGGATATTGTGGATGAACTGGAAAGTGCCTCGAAGAATTGTTAAAATGATTTAAAACATATTTTTCAAACTACTGAAATGAAAATTCTAAACTAATAAATGAAATTTCTAAACTAATTTGTTTTCAAAAAAGAAATATACTGTAAAAAAGCAACACTTACTGATGTTTAATAAATTAATTAAAGGGAACCAAATTATAATACCATTGGATAGAAATAAAAATATGCTTCGGAGAGTTTAAGTTTAGAGTTTTTTTTTTATTTAAAATTTTAGTTTGACAAAATATTTTATTGAATTAAATAAATAAGTTCTGAGACTGTAAATTCGATCATAATTTCTGCAATAGTACATTTATTGTCTTAAACAATATAAAAATATAATTATTTGCTACATTTAAACTTTTTACCATTACAATTATATACTTATTTGTATTATATCTATACCAAAGAAAATAATTTTTGGACTTTGTTTAACTATCTATGTATTTTAAATTCCGATATTTGTATCAAGGATCCGTTGAAAGAATATCAGATAAAATTAATTTTTATTTTTATTTTCACAAATCCAACTCATTTAGTTCAAGTATTTTTAAAAAAGCTTTGAGAGAAAACCTCCTCGGAAATTAGGAAACGCTAAGACGTTTTATAAAAGAGAACTTCAATTATTACTACGTTGCAAAAAGTGAATTAGAAAATGGGGTATAATTATTTTCTAAAAATATATGTTTGAAGCGATTATCTATTATTTAAAATTACCTACATTTTCATTTTCTTAAAAAGTTGTTTTAGAAATGTAAATTTAACCGAATGAATTCCGCTACTAAAAGAATTATTGATGTAGAAATTATTTTTCTCTTTAATGAAAAAGTTAAGCTTCTTCTTTTTATTAAATTAATAATGTAAATATTATCTGTTTTAATGAATAACGAAAAAAAATGCGTAATAAAAACCAGAAAAGAGATTAAAATGATAAAATTGTACATTAAGTAAAATTCGGTGAAATGTGTAATGATACACACTTACAAGAATTTTGTTCCCGTATTATCTTAATGTATCGGATAAAAAGTTTTTACATTTTAAATTAAATCTTATATAAATTAACTAAGCTGTTCTAAAAGTCTTTTCAAAAAAATTCTATAACTTTCATTTTTTGCAAAAATAATTTAATTTCTGACTCAATTTGCGATAATTAAGGAGAAAAGTATGAAAATTATTTCTTTAAAACTGAAAATAGTTCTTAATAAGAATTAAAATAACTTTCCTTCATATTTTAACTTAAATTTTACAGATTTACTTTCTTTTTCATTGATTCGATAAAAGATGCTATAAAACACTGATACTAATTTTGAAGAAAATTTTACCTGAAGAATTCAATTTGCGGAACATTTATTTGCAGGAAATCATAAAAAAAAAAGAAATTTGCAAGTTATCATCTCAATATTTTTCCCTTTTCATCAAACAGAAAAGTTACTAGGAACTATAAATACACCAATAATGTGTTGTTTAATCCTTTAAATGACTTTTTAAAAAAAGCTGGTATATTAAGATAATTTTAGAATTGAGATTGATCCGATTCATTAAGTTTATTAAATAAATTTTATTTGCATGTGATGATTAATTAACAAATCAAATCAAATCACTTCGTTTTGATGTGATAGGAGAAACTGAAGCACTTAATGTTTTGTTTATTGAAAAACTCTGAGTAAACTTATACCGGCATAGATAATTACAAAAAAAATTAGTGGTAAGAATATTTTTACCTCGCAAGAAATTGAAATATATTATTTCGTTTAAGTGTTTTTGATTTTGTTTTAAGCTGAAACTTGAAGGGTGATTAGAAGAGAAAGTATGGGTCCAAACTAGATTTGGTAATCTAAATTTAAGTTGCGTATATTTTATATTTTGATGCTAAACTAAATTATTTATGCAAAAGTGTTTATTACAGGCAATAATAGCTCTTTTTTTCTCCTAAAAATGAATAAAAATCTATTAATTTAAAAAACATTCATTCTCAAACCTGCGTAAAGTATTATCAAATATTAACAGTATCGTTTTGTTGGGTTTTTTTCATTAGAAGTATTTATGATAGAAAAATTTCTTTGGTCTTGTAAATAATGCCCTTGTACTAAATCTGGTGGATTTCTCCATTATTTCCAAACAAATGCTAATATGAGTAGACTTTCCTTTAATGTCAACCAATCATTTACTTCCAACAGCGATATCAAATAGTTGGAATTCTTTATTTAATTCCTCTCATTTTTTGATTAGATTGAATGTATTATTATTTATCCTTGGGCATTTTTTTGTCTATCGTTTTTAAATTTTGAAATAGTTACAAGAATGTTTCATGACAAAATTACAGAAGTATTAAAATTAAGTAAAATAAAAATTAAATAAAGAAAGAAAGAAATTTCAAATCAAGAAAGAAAGAAATTCGTAATATTTTGGATAGAAAAATTTAATGAAAGGAAATTTATTGATTTCTTCAAGTACCCTTCCATTTATTAAAAATAATTTTGCCGAAGGATAAAAGATGTTGCTTTAAAAGCAGTAAAACTAGAAACTCTAATTATGTTTTGTTATTCTAATTATATAAAGATTTTTTGCATGATTGTTTATACGAAATGAACAGTTGATAGTGAAATATAAATTAAAAAGAAGGAATATTCTAATTTCATAAACTTGTTAAAAACTGTCTCAAGAGAAATTACCAAGAAAAAAATTCAACAAAATCAATATAGGAGGCAGGAGGATATCCCAATACAAGTTTTCAAATTTGACAAAATTTTTTTAGTCTTCTGAGAAATTGTTTGCAGCCTCTAGGCAGAATCTTGAACAAAATCAGCATACTTAAGTCTATCTTATTCTTTTTAAGACTTCATATTTTACCAAAGAGTTATCAGTTTTTTGAAAAATTAGTTGAACCTCGAGGGTGATGATACAAATTTTAGTATTATATAAATTAAAAGATGTCTTGTTACACCGTGTTGTGAAGGTCAGACCTATAGTATTCGCTGATGGATTAAGCAGATTGAAATTCATTCTATTCTTCTCTTTATAAGTTGATGCTAAGAATCAGTGACATTTTTACAAAAACTGTTTTTTTACTACCTTTCATTGCTATAACAATTCTCTCTGCTATCACCATTTTACAGCCATAAGCTGAAAACGAAGAAAGGTCGTCATCTTAACATTCCTACAAATAAAAAGAACGAAACCAAACAACGGAAAACAATACATTTTATGTGGCATCTTTTTGTAAAATTATTTTGTAAATGGGTTTTCAAGAACTAATAGGCAGTTTGGGAATTGATTATAATTAACAAATATTCTGGATAAAAATTCTTCTATTTTTCCAAATTCCGCATCAAAATCGGCCAAAAGAGGGTAGACACAGGTTGCTAAATACACGCATTTCAAATTTTGATCATAGACGCTATGAAGCACATAGGAAGTTTTGTGAATCTTTGAAAACAATGAATTTAATTAAAAGCAGATTCCATGTGTAGAAGAACTATTTTATTTTTAGTATTACCATTCCTATTTGATGTAAATTCTACAGATAACTTAAACCATTTTATTTTATTTTATTTACTTCCGGGATGATACTTGTAATATCTAATTAAGTTTTATATAATTATTTAAAAATTATTTATAAATTACATTGTAGAATTTATGTACTATAATATTCTGACTAAAATAATTTGTACTGTATGCAAAAACTGTAGAAGTAAAAGGATTTTCATCCTGAGGAAGGTAAGTATTCAAGCTATTGCATTATAAATCAGATTTGAAAGCAGAAAATAATTGAAATAAAAATATTTTACCCTTTTTTTCAGTACTTTAGTAAGAGTGTGTGTTTAAAAACCGTTTTTATTTTTATTTCAAATGGATAGGGAATCGAAAGTTTCTAGAAAGATAATAGTCTGTGCTACACGAAAACTTTTCTACAATCTATGCATTAGAAGTATGTATTCTGTTGCGGTTTAAAATAAATTTGTCATTATTGAGATGAAAATGTATGTATAATTCGATGCTATCATGTAAATGCTGCCTTCGTCATTTGATTGTAGAGAAAAAATATGAAATCCATCTTTAAGAGATAAGCATTTAGTATATCAAATTTCTTATCCATTTTATTTCTACTTTCATTCTTTGAAAATATAGTGGTCATTTTTCACAGTACTCAAAATGAAATAAAAAAAAATGATTTTATATTAAGTAAAAAAGTTAATTCATGATTCATTTAATAAGTTAAAGTTTTTTACTCATTTTAATTATTTCATACGTTCATTAAGTATTTGGGTGTCCCCCAAAAGTTTATTTCTCATCGCGCTATGAAGGGCCTTATCTGGCCCTGCTTGTGCGAACATGCAGGCTTATCTATTAACCGTCTATGTCATCGACTTCAGTCGTACCAGAGCTCTACTACACCCTAAGCTGGGACTACACACCAAAAAAATTATTTTGTCCATTTGGTGGGATTGGAAAGGCGAATTTTCTACGAGCTCCTTCCTCAAGATGAAATAATAAATTCTACGAAATACTGTTATCAACTGGATCCATTGAAAGTTGCCATAGCAAAAATATGGCCAGAATTAATGAACCAACGTGGCATTGTTTTTCATCATGACAAAGCGAGAACACATATTGCATTAATCGCAAGAGAGGAGCTCTTACACTTTGATTGGGATGTTTTACCACATCTTGCATACTCTCCAGATCTCGCACCATCTGATTATTTATTCTTCTAGTAATTAAAAAATTCTCTTCGGGAAAAGCATCTTAAATCAGCGAAATAAAAGTGAACTTCAAGGATTATTTCTTGTCTAAAACACAACAATTTTAGAAAGAATGCATAAGGAGGCTTCCTGAGAGATGGAAAAAGGTAATACAGCAAAAGGGTTCTTATGTAACAAAATAAATAATATCTTAAACAGTATATATTGTGTATTCATTTCATATTAGAAATAGGAAAGAAACTTATAGGACACCCTAATAAATCCTTTAACTGGGTTTTATTAATAATTCCAATAGTAAAAGTTTCAAAAATGAATAAGCCCTTGACTTTTAATAGAAACGTTTTCCAAACTCCTTTTGTGAATTGAAACTTCCGATAAAATAAAAACATTAATGAGATACTTTGGATCATTCATTGGCTGCAGAAGGATTATTGAGTCAAAGTAATTTTCCCTCGACACTCTCAAGCTAATTATTCTTCAGCACAGATTTTGGTTCAATAATTAATCAGAGTTAATTTCTAACGTGTCTTGAAAATGAACTGATTTTTATATTTATGTTCTACAAGAAAATTTAAAATTACTTCTGATGTTTATTTAATAAGAATCCAAATGGAAAAAAATGAATAAAGGAATTCAAAGTATGTATTCTGAGAAAATGATACATTTGTTATTTATCTAAATGATGACTGCAATAAATCTAGATTTCATCTTTTTTTCAATATTCATAAGAAAATGATAAAATCCCAAGAAATTAATCATTCTGAATAATTTTTATCTTCAAATATTATTCAATTTGTATTTAGGAATACTATTAACAAAGAAATGTAAATAAATACCATGTACAAAATAAATTGTGAATTTTTTCTGAAATTCTTTACAAAGTAATACCTATCGTATAAAATCAAAATTTATTTAGGTAATTCGACTGAATTATAAGTTAGTTAAAAGTTAATAGACGCTTTAATAAATCTGAAAAAGAATAAATGAAAACTGAAATGATAAAAACTATAAAAATGACTACTAAATGATAAAATCTAGCAATACAAAATTTTATTCTTTGAAAAATAAAATCTATAAAAATGACTACAAAATGATAAAATCTAGCTATACAAAATTTTATTCTTTGAAACAATTGTAGATATTGAAATATTCAACAAAAATTCTTTAACTTTATTCATATTTGTCGATAAGACAGAAAACTATATATTCAGTTGCTTAATTTTTAATTTTTTTATGTTTCACTCTTTCCTAAAAAATATCACAGATAGTTTGTGAAAGAAGAACATTAACTGTTTCTGATTATTCGTTAAATTCTACTTTTTAAATGTCTGTAAATTTATATTGCTGTTTGTTTTATTTATACAAAATTTACAGTGCTAACGTGAAATTTTTCCTACAGATACATCATCTTCAAAATATATCATTACTTAAATTCATAAAATATACAAAAATTAACTATTCAAGAAAAATAAAACACAAAAAATAATCGAAAATCAAAAAATAATAATAATAAAGTAAAATCAAAAAATAATAGTCCTTTGCATTCTGAAATTTTTTAAAAGATATTGGATAAAAAATGAACTTAGAAAACCAAATTTTTAATTGCTTATCTTAACCTATTGCCATCTCTTCATAACCCAGTTGCTTAAAAACTAAAAATATTTTCAGATGATTTTTTAAAAGAAATTTCTGTTTATTTATCATTTTTCTCATAAAAAATTATAAACATTAATGAGTCAAAAAATAGCAACTTTTAAGTGTATGGAATTGCTTTAAATCACATAAATTTACCCTCTTAGAAAAAAAGATGAAACATCTTACCAAAGAAGCAGCAGCAAAACACAAAAGTGTATGCCAGGATCAAGCAGATTTGGACATCAAGGCGATTGAAGATATAATCCGCAGCCACAGTGCTGTTAGTGATGTTGAACACGTTCGGAAAATACAGACGGCATTTGGGGCAGTCGCCATCGTCTGCACCGCCCCCCTGCACTCCTAACGGATACTCTTCATTCATCGCAGTCATCAGGAAGCCTAAAGGTAGAAAATATATCGAAATTAGAGAATAGTCTCAATGTTTGTTATATAAATCAATCACTATGTAGATATGATTACTAGACGTTTTGCAACATTTGGGACATTTACAACATTTTCAAGTGAATTTCGGAAAAATTTCGATTTTCACAGTAGTGTTCAGCTGGCCCCAGAAAATTTGATAGAAAGATATTTAATTTAGTTTCAGTTTTTTTGTTTTTTTCAGAGCGATTGAAAAATTCCAGATTCCAGATTCTCTGGAATTTAATGAGAGTTATTATAAATTTAAATTATTTGAAGTCATTCATATATATATTACACAAGAAGGTATAATGAGTAAAAAGGCTTTAATGTTAATATAATAATAATAATAATAAAAGTATGAGAACAGTTTAGTAAATATTCTTTCATTGTTCTTGTTATGTCTGATGTGATGAGTTGGTTATTTTATGCGATAGGGAATACATTGACACCTATAGATTATGTCCGAAAAAAAGTGAAAAAAGAATTTATTTCCTTAATTAGTGTACCTAGATAAATACTTTCAGTTCCAATTTTAATTAAATAAAGTAGGTAATTGGATAAATACATATAAAATTTAGTAGAGGTTGATAGTCAAAAGTTTTTTTTATACAATTGCATAGCTTAAAAGTGTCAGTTAGTAAAATATTTTTCTTACATTCACCTACACCAAACCAAACTTTCATGTTTCTATATGTAAATTTCTCTAAAGTATTAAAAAGGCAGGCTCTTTTTTTATATTTGTGTTTGGTGTCAGAATGATTTTTCCATTCCACATTTTTCGGATAATACATATCTCAGTAGGTTGTCAAAAGGCCGGAATCAGAAAATAATAATACATTTATTTGCTCTTATTAAATTTTTAAAAATATTAAAATAATACAATAACTAAAGTGCTTACAAAACTTGTTTAAAGTAAACATTTTCGATACCTATACGAAATTGTAGTTTTCTAACAATATTTGCATTCACGTTTAGTTGCATTACAATTACATACAATATAAATCAAATAGTTCCTCATTACGGAAGAAAGTTCAGGGAAATTTAGGACAGTTCGATATTTTTAGGGAAGTTTGATATATAGCGCATAATTGCAAGTAAAATTCTGTTTTCGTAATTGTACCAGTTCCCTTAGATATCTAAAATATTCTATTTCTCAAATTTTTCTTAACTTCTATATTAAATAGAAGTTTCAACTGTTAGCCAGACAAAGTAAACAACATTATGCTTGCATAGCAAATTTATTTAAAATCAAGACTATTGCATATATAAAAATATTTGCTTATAACAGTTTATTTGTATTGAACAAATTTACATTTCTACAATAAATGCGTCCATATAAATTTGTTACAAGTTTTCTAAATCTAGAAATAAACAAAACTTTGCAAATTTTGTTGACATTTGTATGCAGAGACAATTGAAGAGAAACGTTCTACTAATTGGCACTTTTACATTACGGGGATCGTATAAAAATTTAAATTTTTAAACGTTTTGTTATTAATCAACAAAAAAACAAAAGTATTTTCATAAAATCGTCGGCATAATTTGCTGAAACTTTGTATCAAGAAATATATGTCGAGGTGCAATAATGAAATAAATGCTTGCTCCATTTTTTTGTACACCTTGTATATTTCCAACCAGCCATAGGTAAAAAAAAAATGGTGGAAGGTGAGTATATAAATAACATTTCATAACAGTCGTTACCTGCTGAAATCATTCAAACAATAATAACTTTATAGCCTGCAAAAACATTTAGATTTAAATTTGAAATATTGAATAGCATTCAGAAAATAATTTTTCGATTTAATAATAACCTGATTAAAAATGTAGTTACTACATAAGTCAATGAATGCATTATAATAAATATAATTCCAGCTAATTAAGTCACATAGCAGCTGCAACCTAGTGGAAATTTCTATTTTTATCATTTTTGATATAAAATCTATCGAAAATGTCTCTCTTTTGCAAATTTGGACACATTAGTGCCAGTGCATGTCTCTCTTACTCTTCGTCTGGCAAAGGTTCAAAATTACGAGGCCCATCTGCAGTTAGATTTAATGTCACTTCAAATTGGGACTCTAATTTTAAACTCAATCAGCCTGTTTGATTCATTCATCTTTCTCAAATGCGGAATCGTAAAAAAATTGAATCGCAATCGTATCAAAATCCATCATATGTATAGTGAAAATTCCATTTTAAACACTTTTTATAATAGTCGGAAATAATTTAAATGATTTTAAAATACTTCGAATGTATGATTTTCTTATGTATTAAATTTTTGAGTTTCGTGATTTTTCTGTTTCGCTAAAAAAAGTATTAAGGGTATTAAAATTTCTCAGTTGAATTTTAAAGAAAATTTTATTGCACGATATCATCATGCATCTAATAAAAATAATCTTATAAATAGTATAAATAATGTAATATAAATAATAATAATAATATAATATAAATAATAAAAATATGGGAGTCACGAAAATCATCTTATTTCCTTAAATATATGATTTTAAAGAACTACCCATATATATGTAGATATTCAAATGTTGGAAATAATTTCTAATGTGAATTTGTTTTACCAAAATGCAACAATTTGATATTCAAAAGAAATGACATTCTTTTAAACTTTTTTAAAGATCTCTTTTGCTAAGAGCGAGCAAATTATTCAAATCGAAACTCCTTAAAGTATGAAATTCAGAAAAATTGTTAAATGAAAGAATTTCAAAGAAAAAACAAACTTATCAATTGGGCATTCATTTCATTTCGCAAGGATTTAATTAATATTTCTCAGATGAGTTCTTCGAAATTAAGTCTTATAAGAAAAGACAAACATTTTCTTTGCCACAAACAATTCATTATTTTTAATGTAAATATATGAATAAAACTAATATTTATTCATTTTTTATTACATCAGACGTCAAAAATAAAGCATTTACAAGGATAATTCTGAAATAAACAAGCATCTTTGTGATAATTATATAAATGCATGGACACATAAACCGACTAATGTTCTCAAGATTTTAAATACTTCCACCGTAAATGAAGATCTCAGAAAAAAATGTGAATTATACAGGAAATTAAGGTAAAATTTATAATAATCAAAAACTGGAATTTTTTTCTTAATTTTCTATTAACCTCTTTCTTTCCTTAATTGAATAAAACTGAGAGATGAAAACTATCTTCACAGAAGAAAGATGTCGAAATAAAGTCGGTAATACTTGTCATTTCCTTTGACGAAATATAGCAGTCTTAGCAAATGACAGGGAAAAATAAAAACTGATAAAGTGTCCGAAAAGAAATCTAAAAAGTCGGGAGTACCATTGAAAAAGAAAAAGAGTTAGATCCGAGTCCTTTTATTGGAATCCGATATCACCCAAATAACACTCAGGACTGTCAACTGAAATAGGATTAAAGAGATCAACGCATGTCAAACCATTGTCCTAGAAGTTAAGTCAAGAAAGATACAAATAAAGACAATTAACTGATAAGTTCTTACCACGGTAGCTTATAAAAAAGCTAAAAAGAGACGTCATATCATTTTTGAAAGAATAAGACAAAAATTGTTCATTTAATCAGTTACAAATTTCTTCTTCGGTTGAATTTGTTCTTTTCTTTTTCATAGGTCGCATCTCAATATCGACATATGTATGTTTGATGAACAAATAGGATTTTATATCTATTCATGAACTAATAACATGATTTATTCTCTTTTTTTATTAATATCAAAAAAAAATGTGTGTGAGTTTCATATTACTGATTTTACATATGCCAAAATTATATTCTTTAAAAGATATAAATTCAGTTATTGCATATAAACTAATGGGGAAAAAGATAAAGCACGTAAACAGGCAAGAATCATACAGGACCAACAAGAAGAACAGCTAGAATATGAGGAAAAGAGAATTTGTGTCAACTGAACCTTTACGCGTGCTTACTGTAGCGGTATGCAGTTTTGTACCTTCCATAGCTGGAGGTAAGTTCTATCAGAATTACAAAGATAACTTGCTCAATCTCTTCAAACGTCAAAACATTTCTTTGGCGTAATTGAATCTTCAGGATGCTCCACATGGGGAAATCGCACGGATCGAGATTCATGCTGCAGT
The DNA here is from genome assembly GCF_947563725.1 of Argiope bruennichi. Classification (NCBI taxonomy): domain Eukaryota; kingdom Metazoa; phylum Arthropoda; class Arachnida; order Araneae; family Araneidae; genus Argiope; species Argiope bruennichi. Next base: position 65,281,365 of record NC_079162.1, on the reverse strand, counting down.
GACCACTCCATACCTTTACTGCTGATTTGATTCTAATATAATAACGTCAAGTTATTCCCCCGGGAATAGGAAGACCGCGGATTAACGTAACGCTTTGACGCTTGAAGAAACGAAGCAGATTGTCTATCATGAATGCCCAAGTACGAATTTAACATTAGTGAAGTTGCAAATAATTATGTTCGATTTCATATTTCAGATGTGACCGTGAGATATTATCATTTAACAGAGCAAAACTTATTATCTAAAATTCTTAACATTCTTGCATTTATTCTTTTTAACAAGAATGAGTTTAATAAATATCTCTGTTTGTTTTCGATTTTAATTATAGTAAGTCCATTTCAGACCATTCTTTTTAAGAAGCTATATTTAATATTTTGTATGGTTTTATTTTTGGCTTCTTGCATTAAAACTTTATATGGAAATCGAGTCACTTATTCTTTATCTATTTTTTATTATAATTATTTGGCAGACGTTACTTACATCACAGCATTAATAAGATTCTTTTTGTGTTAACTGGCTCTCGTTATATCCCTCATTAACTTCAGAATTTTTTCCCATCTTAGTTATATTTTAACACTGTATGAACACTGCTTTGGTCTTCTAATTACATTTCACAGCGTGAAGACGTAAAATCATCTCTGCATTATTGTTTTCGGTTCTAATAAAGTGCATACATTTTATTCATTAGCATCGTACCCAAAAACTAATCTTAAAAGACTGCGACCTCATTTAAGATGATGCCCTAGATAGGGACTTAGAATAAAAATAAAAGGGAATATTTCTAAATGAATATTCATGAGGGAAAAAAAAGATATTTTTTATTATAATTTTTTTGATTAAAAAGGTATTTTTTTTTATTTATTTTAACAATCGAATAATCCTTTCTGGATAGTTTTGCATTCTGTTTAAACATACTAGAGTAATTCATGGCTCACAAAATTAAGGGGCATTTTAAAATAAATAAAGAGAATAAAATTGAGAATCGTTTCATTTTTAATATTTATTTATGCATTTATTTATTTATTTTTGATAAATCACGGAATCAAGAAAAGCGAGCTGCAGGATATAGCTTTGGTGTTCTTGTTCAATAAATAAATAAAATACTTTATTTTTTATCATCGTTTCGAATTCATTTTGAAATATCATCTGACTTTAATGAGTTGTGCATTTTGCATCTTAGAGTCTCCCCTCCCCCGCTTTTCTTCGAATAATCCATGCGGATGTTGCGGTATCAATGGCCATAATTGCAAAGTATTCACAATTCACCGATTTAAACTGCTTCTGTTGTTTACAACAGAGATTTTGTACAAATAATTCAAGTTAATTGTATTTATATTCAGATATGATGTACAGTCAAGCGCGCTGTTGTGTAAAAAGGAAAAATTCTCACCATACTTTGAAATCGTAATACTATATGCGTACCAATTCCTTAAGAAAAATGGTCTATATATGATGGCACCGTGTTTGTATTGTAAACCACATCATAGTTACAGAACATTTACAATTTCATACATTGATCTTGCATACATGACGCATCATTTTGAATTATTCTTGCGTTTGGATTACAATAAAATAGGATAATGTTATATCATGTTTAGAATATGAACAATTTTAATGAAGCAATAAAAAATACGCAGTATGTTGATGTAATTTTTTTCAATTATAAGATTTATATACAGGCTGTACATTTTGATTTCGTCTGATGGCTTATTTCTAAACTGTTAAATATACATATATTTTTCAGATTAGTGATAATGCTTTAAGCGTTGTAAATAATTATATTTTGTTGTATGAATCAATAAGCGGTCTGCTGATAAAATTAAAACGTTCAATATTTCATTAAATGCAATTTATTAATTCTTTATTAATAAATACTCATTTTTATCAGTCATAATAAATTAAATATTCTTACTGTTCCAACGTTTTAAATATAAGAAATAATTCTGCTTATCTGAGACAAATGCGGACAGAATAAAAAAAAACATATATATCAACAGTTTAGACGATTATAGGCCATTTCAATAGACGAATAGAGTAAGAACGGCAAATCAACACAAGGAATTTTCTCACGATGGGTGTTAATTAGTCTAAAATATCAAAATTCAAAGTTTCATAACTCGATCAGTCTTTGTCATAGAGGAGCAAACCTGTTTGCTTGATATGTAAATGTGTCGAGGATATTTTGTTAAATATGATTAACAGGATATGTATAAAAGTTTAAATCCTCTAATATCTTAACCCTTTAAAGGGCCATTTTTTTCTAGTCATATTATGTTAAAATATTTTCAGGCTCGAAATTAGAATAAGAAAAGGGATTCATTTAGCTTATTAGATAAATTTAATTTGATTAATTAATTAATTTGGTTAATTAATAATTAAGTAACAAATCAAGACACATCATTTTTTCTGAGATAAAGAACTGAAGCATCTAAGTTTCTGACTTACTAAAATAATTTGTCAGAACCTATGCCAACCTACATAATTTCATACAAAGATTGATAAATTTGGTGGGAAGCATACTTCCCACGGCCCTAGAAAGGGTTAACCCTTTCTAGGGCCGTAGAATTGCTTGAATCAGAATAAATTTACTGATTCAAGCAAAATAAAATATAATTCTTTACATCATTTAGAGCACTTTTACAATTCAAACTATATGTCTAACTCTAATTGCTTAGAAATTAGCAATTGAAATTAGCAATAGCATGGTCAATTAGCAATTGACCATGTTTACAGTGGTCAACTGGAAGATCAAAAAGATAGACGACTGGGATCCATCTGCGTTTATGATTCAAAATGAATGTGGGAAACAAACATATATAAATATATTTGTAGAGTTCAGTCTTAAATTTTTAAATAAATATAAAAAGGCTGAAAAAATTTAATTTATAAAAATGCATAGTGTGCGATTTAGATTCGACTTGATGAAAATCAAGGACCAATAAATATTTTATTTAAACAGCAACATGCTTAGAGGAAAAGATATTTACAAAGAATAAAATCGGATCAATCCAACAAGGAATCGGGCAATGCCCAACAATGAAATGAGGAACTTCGAATTTCAACCTTTTATAGGTACTACAGGATTACAATTAAATTATCCATGGCGCCATCTCTCGGTGAAGATACAATGCATACTATTATCAATTTTCTTTCCACAATAAATTCGAAATAAATTTATAAATTCAGATTAAATTTATAAAAAAAAATGGCATAATTAGTTCTCCTTCACTCAGTGTTTATGAATTTTTGTTGAAAATTTCATTTAATTTGCAGCAGAATAAGCATATGTCATTCTACAATAAGTAGTTTTACTTTCTTTCACGAAAGTTTTATTCGCTGAACTTCTTCACAATTATAATTTTGCTTTTCATTTGAATTTTGGATTTCGGATATAAATAAAGTCACAGATTTTGACACATGTTCTGTACAGCTAACTAGCAAACTAAGGCTGATTTGGATCATTAATGGAAAATCATGTAAATACATTTGAACTTCTCGTACAAGAAATAGCAACACCATGCATTAAAAAAAAATATTACAGAAAAAATTATTACATTAAAGATCAATTGCAGATAAGAAATAACTGTACTTTATATTAAAAAAAATAAAAAATTAGAATAACTTTGGTTTAAATATTATTTATTCTCTTCAAAGAAATATTTACACTTTTAACAAAACTTTACAGATAAGGAATGAATTTTAGAAAGCTTTGAGATTTTTAAAAATATAAATATAAAAATCAATAAATCTCCAAAGGTAACAAATTAAGTTCTTTTTATCGGAAATGTATTGATATTATTTTATTTGATAAGATTCTTCTAAAAGAATTATTGTATAGGTCGAAGTATAGAAGTTTGGTTCATCGAATTGTCTAACGAAGTGCTCATATCAAACAGAGCAGAAAAGTAACAACTCGCAAAGGAGGAATTTCAGTATAAAATCCGACATGAAACATGCAATCTACTGAATTCTCCAATAGGCATGATATGGTAATAGTTCTTGGCTAAAATTTTCAAAATATAAAATGCTGCTCTAAAAACAAGAGCTTATTTTATCGGAAATTCTAGGAAGTGGAAGATATAAATTTATTTATTTTTAGAAACTTATTTAAATTACGAACAGAAATAAAATTCATTTTATATCAGTTTAATTCAAAGGTTTTTCTCATAAATATTTATGATTTCATGAATACATACAGTATACCAAATAAACATTCTGGCTGTGTAATAACTGAAAACGCGTGCACACATTGAGAAATAATTTATCAGGCTTCTGAAGATACTTCTTGATCTAAAATTGAAAGGTTCACGATGGTAGATAAAGTTTTACGTCTCGTCTCGGTTTATTTTGACTATTTCAATACTACGTTCCTCTTTTTCAATTTAGGCACCTCGTGTTCCAAAGATAAAATAAAATTATCACTAAGAACGAGCAATAAAATTTTTCTGACATCAGAATTCCTACTTCATCTACAACTACTGATACATAAACCTTGCCATAAACCACAAGTCACTGAAATATTACTCCTCAATAATGTGGAACTGAATGTTTTAATACTTACTACTGCTAGATTCCGACAGCTTTCTTTTTGGTACTTAAAGACTTTATCCTAGAAGTTTATTGTGGTGAGGGGCATTTTTTTTTTATTTTTCTTTATTTTTATTTTAAAGTATTTTCTAAATTAAAAAGTTTTTTTCTTCCTTCTTTTTCAATCAGCCTCGAGATGGGTTTGAAATTAAGTGTCCGGAACGATCGGAGGTGCAGATTCTTGATCACGATGTTAATTACTTTCTGTCAAAAACACGGGATAAATGCCTGGAACTAAAATGAATGTAAAATCCTTTTCTGTGTGTAAGTCAGGGTAACGGCGTCTCTTAAATATTTGACTTTTTTCTTCGGTCTAACATGTGAAAAATTTCCTTCACGTAATAACAAAGTAAGATTTCTAGGGACATGAGTGAGAATTAAACTTTTTATTTAGTGTGTAGTTAGTTTAATAAATTAACATACTATTTTCAAAAACCTGAAGGCTACGGGGATATTTTAAAATTGTAATTGAAATCTTTGCTGTTTGATGTATAACCGTTTTCACCAATGGAAATCTTTGTTGTTTGATGTATAACCGTTTTCGCCAATGGAAATCTTTGTTGTTTGATGCATTTTTTATTTCATGTAGAGTTTTTTCAATAACTATACAAATCCTTCTTGGTATTAACTACCAAACATCACTTTTTCTAAAAATTGACTCAATTTCTTCATTTCTTAGTGAAAGACACCCACGTTTAAAATTCCCTTAGTGTAACATTGAGTAGGTAAATTCTTATATAGTAGGATTATTAATGTCCTCAACCGCCAATAACGTTCTTACTTGTTTACAACTGTATTGGCAGAGGAAGTGGTTATTTAGTCAATTTTTAATTATCTGGCGAAGCATAAAAGCTTTTCTAAAAATGATTGGTTTGTTTCCAGAAATGATGTAGCTCTACTTAGAAACTCGAAAAGGGCTGTTGAAGACGCGCCTCACCAATTTCAACAATGAAAATACCACGTAATTGATACGAAATCCGCTCTCTGCATCTCAGAACCTTGAAATTGAAATTTTCATCAGAAAATAAGAGAGTTCCTGATTTAAGGAAATAGATAATACTCTAATTAATTTAAGTAAATCTATTTACTTCAACCTATCGTCACGTAATTTGGAAATTTACATCATTTTAGTAGTATGAATAACTTTCACGATCGGGTGTACTAAAATAAGTTGTATATTTTGATTTGCAGGCTTTTGCTGAACACATACTTATGTTTTGATTTTTAGAAACATATGCTTATATTCATTTTATTTTCTTCCCTTTTTTCATCAATTCTCTACACTGTATTGATGGAAATATTTTATGGAGATTTCACATGGTATAAATAACTAAAAACAAAACTGCTGTTCGAGATTAAAATAAGAATCCATGGCAGATATATCTGCTAGAACAGCAAACCAATATTTGCAATTTTTGTTTTTAGTTAAAATGGATTTATTTTTGTTTTTTGCAAGATGAATGACCCTTTTTGAATTTAATAGAAGTATATTTGGCTACAAATCTACAAGTACTAAAGTTGAAAAAGACTATATTAGACATTACTTTAAAAATTTAAAAAACTGTACTATCGTGTGCACATTTGACCCACAAACATTTCGGATATTATAACACTGACATACGAATATCTTTAATGACTCTTTACCACAAAACCACAGGAACATAGGCACAAATGCACAAAACCGTCTTAAGGTATATTTTAGTGTTTTCTGCCCTGAATCATACTCATCAAATAAATAATAGTAAAAGAAAATATTTAACGAGCAACATTATGAAAAACTTACGTGAATATACTAGCTTTCATTTTTCACATATAACTTTGATCAAAGACAAATATTTATTCTCATAGCGAAGAAAAATGCATCAGAAGTTTTAATTTATTTTAAGACACTGCTTTTAAATTGACATTTTCCCAACTCATATTAAGACTCATCAGAAAAATTTCCAAACATCTAAACTGAAATTTTAACATTTTCAAATGACTTAGATTATTTATCTATAGAAAGGATTATGAAATGGGAGAAGCCATTAATTTAAATGCGATTCTTCATTTGACGATATGCAGAAAATGACTCAGATGCATTTAGTAATTTATTATGAAGCTTTTGTCCTTGAAGCTTGTCAGAGTAATTGGCTGCTTCATGAATGGGTTTGGTACTGTCTGGTAAAAGTATAAACATGATGACGTGTAGACTTAATGGATTTGTCAATAATACTACAGCAGCAATTCGGTGATATATTAGGAATCTTCATTTACTCTTTTCAGTTTCTCTGATGCTTTTATACTTTTGAACCAGCATCTTCCCTTTATAGAGCCTATAACTCAAGTTTTTACCCTTTAAATGATTATCGTTATTTCTTATTTCCTTTTTAAATCCTGTATCTTGAATATTTTGAATTCTGTATATTGATTGTATCTTGAAAACTCACAAATTACTGCATATTTTCAAAAGGTTTCTTTATTGAAATAATAAAATGCTTCAACAGCTTTCTTTTATGAAATCGAAATAAATCGAAAAAAGACTTGTGTTTTCCAATTTTGGCATTTTTTTTTTCTAGGAAAACTTCGTTTATTGTTGAAACCTGAAGAACTTGTTCAACTATTTTAAAGATGAAAAATATAAAAAAATATATATTTATGTTTAACAAGTAATAAAATTAATTGTATAAGAGTAAATAAAATATATAACTTATATACATCATGAAATAGTGTATATAAATTATTTCTGAGAGCCTACATTCATAATTATGTGAAACATTGTTTCTATTTTAAAATGACAATTTATTAATAACACGCTCATATTACTAACCTTTGCCATTAATCAACTTTTATCACATCAGTGCTCTTTTTGATACTTTAAATTCGGAAAAGAGCAGTGAAAATAACACAGCTTTAGCAAATTTAGAGATGTATCAGCAAACTTCGCTTCCAACAAAAGTAGGAGATAAAAATTTTTAAGGTGTACATACACACTAGAAGATTTTTTTTTAAATTTTAACTTTAAAAATCCAGTTTTTTCACAGTAGGTCTTTAATATATGTTTAAACTCATTTCAGTGAGAAAAAAACATATTACACTAATTATTAATTAATTTAATAATATTTAATGAGATAATTAGCATAATTTTTGAAACATGATATCTTAAATTTTAATTTGTACAGACACACAATTCTGGTTGGAAATGATGCCTAATATTAGTCTTCATGCTGTCTGACTCAATCAAGTTATAAAAATATATAGTCTTTTTTTTAACAATTTTTTCATCGACGATGAATAGAAAAAGCTTGATTTTTTTCTGTAATTTTAACTTTTAAATAGCTATTAAAAATTCATTTCTATAAATATAACTTTGATTGAGGCACAAAACATCCGCTATTTCATACAGATTATTTTGATATATAAATAACTGTATTTGGTTAATTTCTTGTAGAGTTATGATTATTTGAATGAAGCAACATAGTGGGAAAATATCATTCTTCATAAAATTAGTTTTAAAAAAACTGTAACTAGAGTTTTTAATGAAATCATCTCAAGAAAAATAATTATAACTCGAGAAATATTTCGAATATTGACAACATCTTGGTATCGTTTGAAAACTAAAGGATCAGAGAACGTTATTAAGCAATAAAAAATTATTTGATATTTTGAACTATTTTCGAAGTTTCAAGTGTGTACATACACCTTAATACTTGTATATCTCCTTCTCCAAATTCCAAAACTTATTTTCATCAAGTTGAAAGAATAAAAAAAGGCATGCTTTTGAATGTTCGATTATTGAAACATTTTGAAAAAAATATTAATATCTCCATGTATCAGTAAATATCCTTATTTCAGTCCTCAACTGGCTTCGCAATTACTAAAAATTTTTTTTGAAATTCAATTAGTATTAACTTCATTCTCACAAAGAGCAATGCTAAAGTTTTAATTAAATGGAAAACAAATATCTCTCCAAACATGTCTTCTCTTCGCAGGAGTGAGTTGATCAAACTCGCCCTCATCCTCAGAAATTCAGCATGGGGCCTTTCTCTCTTAAACAATGTTAACTTATTTATATCGCTCGAAATCAACACTCCAGTTTAACTGCTTAGCGGGCAAATGGAGGAAAAGTGCGTAACGTGAATGGTATTTTGGTGTCCTTTGCGCCCCTACAAAAACTTTCACCGATAAAATAAAACGAAAAATAGAATACCAAAGGAGATTTGCCCAGTCGCTGTTAACTTTCTTCCTGAAATGCACTGATAGTAGAAAAGGAAAGTACATCCTTTTCTCAGAGGATAACGAGTTAACATATATAAGAGTTAAGTGGTACCATAATGCAGATAAAGGGTTAAGTTTATGAAGTGGAATAACAGAATATACAAAACACTCGAACTATATTTAAAATGGCTGACTCAAAGTCACTACGGTAGATCTCGTATTTCCGAGCAAAGACATTTAAGCTCCTTGAAAAGATATATCCGTATAGATGAATTCTTTCGTTAACGATTCAAAAGGCAGTGACGTGGCAAAGAAAATCGGCGCCCAGGGCGTAATATATATATATATATTTTTTTGCTCCCAGTCACCATCAGAGTTCAGTAAGTAAAGATGGCGCCGAGGGCATGACACTTTTTCAGCTCTTCATGATATTTTATTTCAAAAAATGATATAAGCTGACTAATGCTTTGTCACAGTGGTGCTCTATAAAACTGGAGCTCAGGGTAACCCTGCAGATATATTTTACATATTAGTACATATGTGTTCTGTCACTGTTAATATTACTACTTTTCCACTCTTTCTAGACCTGAAACTTTGACTTATATACGCATATTTTCGTTAAAAAATAGTCTGTGATATAATAACTAATCGCTTTTGTTTTAATGACAATTCTTTTACCATTTCTTAATGTTCTTTCTAAAATAATTTATATTTCTTATACATAATATATATTTTATCGTTTCAGAAATGATAAAATGTATTTTAGCGTTTCTGTGTTTTAATTCTTTTTGGCAAATTGTTATATGAAGACATGCATTTAAACATGAACCGTCTACTCGCCTTTATTATTGTCATCTCATTTAAATTTAATTATGATAAAATTGGATTTAAAATAATATACTCTAGATTTCAGGACTTAGTGCAATGCATTAATGATCATTTAATAGAAAAAGGAATAAAGATATGCTAAAAAAACGCATTCAGCAATCTACTAATTATATTACGTATCATTTTCATATCATTACGTATCATTTTCAATAAGGAGGAACATTTGTTTCATTAATTAGAAAAACGCATGGAAACACAATCTACTTAAGAACTATACGAAACTATCTTAATTAATAATACATAACGAAAGATAAAACAACCTTTAACGAATTCTTAGCAAAATATTATCCTCCTTTTTTTTCCCTCGAGATGAAATGGAATTTCCACTTTCTCGGATGCATTAACGTAGCAACATTAACTCTTCTAGGAAGTATTAATAAGGTTTAGTTCTATCTAGGTTACCGAGTCCTTACTCGACGGAAATTGTAGATGACTTCATTACAATAAAGATTATTTTCGAAGAATTCTTTTTTGCTTGATATCTACTCTAAGTAGTATCAGGTATGGGTAACTATTTTAATCATATTTGGTGCTAAATTATGAAAAATGAAAATGCACGCATACAGATATATACAAACTGATTTAACCTTTTTATTAAGACTGTTTTACTATGGATACTTTCTATATATGAGGCCTAGTAGGCACACCATATCATTCACCTGATAGTATTATATTCCTGTAAGAACTTATCCAGTAAATAGTCTTATTTCCCTCCCTTACTACAGAGCCGTACCTGATGCATTAGCAAAAATATTTTCTCTTCATATAGACAGTTATACCTGTTTTATTATTAAAGTCTTTGAATATTCAACCTTCCTTCCGAAGAAATTTATTTTTCCTATTATAAATGAATGGATAGTCTTACTTTCATCTCTTATTGCATTATCTACCAGCAAAATTATTTTTACTTTCATGTGCTATTGTGTACAGTAAAATTATTTTTACTTTCATCTGCTATTTATGTACCAGTATAATTATTTTTACTTTCATCTGCTATTATGTACCAGTAAAATTATTTTTACTTTCATCTGCTATTGTGCACCGTAAAATTATTTTTTCTGCATTCTAACTAGTACATATTTTGTACTACTATAAAACAACAGAACGTTACTGCCCTTAATAATAAATGTATTTCTCCTCAAATAACTTTAACTATAGGGTTATTTCTCTGCGCTATTACATCAGCAACATATTGTACTGGTAGGATTAATTCCTCTGTATGCAGATTGGAACAAATACTGCATCAATAAAAAATGTTACGATTGCACTTCTCTCTCTGTAACGCAAAATTATTTCTTCTCTAATTAGTCTATAAATGACTCTATTCCCTTTACATTATGCTATTTGTACGAGTTAAATTTAAAAAGAAAAGATAAACCAGTCACTCCATTAAATAGTGAAAGGAACAGCAGATTTTATTAAATAACACGTAAAAGGGTGGAAGTACTTTCCGTTGCCGTCTCTGTGATTCCACTTTAAAAAGGTTTGTTGAGGTTTCATTCCCTCTTAACATAAGAATAAAAATGTTTGCTATGAAGCCACACTAATTATTTTTCATTTTGTTTATAATTCGTGTATTTTAGTCATTCATTTAATTTATAATTTTTAAGTTATGAATTTGGACCAGAGGTTAATTATTATACAAGTGTTTCAGCAAAGTAAATACATTCCATTTTTTAGAAATATTCTTGAAACTTAGCGAGCTATAATAACTCAGTCATTTAACGATTTGAAGAGCTTCATAAATAATATGGAATTTACTAATTTTTAAATGAAACTGAATTTTTTATCTGCTAATGAACACTTTGTAAGCTATTTTATTAAACATATGAATTCCTAAGCACGTGAATTTTCTCACTGCATGAAATGCTTCATTCATAAATAAAGTGAAAGAATTTTTTTTTAAGATGGAAAAGATACCAAAATTAAAAATGCGAATCATACTCTAATCTTAATAGATACAGATGATATGTATGATGCAGAATTTTACTTTTCCTTAAATTTAACTGGTGAGTTATATCCTAATATATTTCCTCCATAATTAGGCTTACAAGAAATGGATAGATGGAATAAATGTAATAAAAATTAGGTTGTTTAAAACACAGTTTCATTAATAAACTTTAAGTAGAATATTTTTATTCGAAATATTTTTTTTAGTTCTAAATGTTTAACTTATAAGTCATTATTTCAAATATAAGAGAATTTCGAAAACATTTTCTCGAATTCACTGCAAGATTTTAATCAAATCAAGATCAAAATTTAATTAAATAATGGATCAACAATTTTAATTTTTGAAAATATCAAAATATGGTAATGTCAATTGGAAACTCACAAGTATTGTAAACTCCAGCATGAAGTAAGGGAATGCAAAATTGATTGATTACAAAATTCAATATTTTCTAATGTGAAACAAAATTGATAATTTCATTTTTCATTGTTATTTTTTGTACATTTTTGTTGCGGCCACACGACTGGACTATGATAAAAAACCCATTTAATAAATGTTAAAAGACTTTAGGTATCGGAAATTGCTTACAAAGGAGGTACAACTAAAGTTAACATCCGATTTCAACAAGAGTAAAGAGAAAATTTGATTTCATCTACTGGAAGCATTTCAAGAGATACGTTGTTTTCAATATGATGACATGAGTTGGTAAATATATGTATTGTTATGACCGAAGAATGATGAAGCAATCCATGGAATTAGATCAATATTTTTTGAAGAACCTTTTGAATGAGCAAAAAATTACATAATAACTTTTGAAATGACAAGAATGCTACGTGCTTTGATATTTTTGGAATTTGTAAAGACAACTGAGTAGTGCATTCAAACGTTTTAGGAATTTAGAAAAGCCATAAGTATTAAGAGACTGCATAAAAACCTAAAAAAGATACGCATTCACTATGATAATACAATACCGCACTCATTTTTGTCAACAAATCAGATGAAGTTTAAAATAGATTGATTTGCGTTTTCCACCGTGCAACCCGGAAAATCCAACCTCCGATGTACATCTGTATTGTGCAATTAAAGACAGCTTTCAGGGATTTGTATTTATTGACAGTTTCTACATAACAAGTGGCAGTAAATAAGTATGTATAGCAACGGATGTCTGAATTTTTCAAAGGGGATTTGAAAATTAATATAAATAGTGATGCATCTTGTGGTTAACACTGTTCTCCGTTTTTCTTACATCTACAAATAGTTCCTTTACAAATATGAGGAATTTAACTGAAAAATGACAATTTTTAAAAAGTAACAAGTTTTACATGAATTTGGGTGCACTTCTTGTAGAATACAGCGTTTTTAACTCTGAAAATGACCTTTCAATTTTATATAATGAAATAATAATAATAAAAGGAATAAATAATAAAATTAAATAATATAAGAATAAAATTCAGCAAATAATGTAATTACACTGTCCTTTCATTTACCTTCCCCTTTATTTGAGACAAAACAAATGTGAGTAAGAATTGTCAAAATAAATTTTTAAACATAAAACAATTTTTAAGGGATTTATACTTTGTATTTGAAACATAAAGGATTTATACTTTATGCTTGAAAAGTTTGTGTAAATAGAAAGCAAGAATGATTGAATTCGACAAGTTGTACAAACAACCTGAAATTTATATTTGCTTACTTTATAAAATATAATGCATTTGCACGATCTCACAAAGAAATAGGTTATTTGGTTTTGGTACGATGTACATATAAACAACAGTTGCAAAATCTATTTAGAAAACGTATAACATAACTAAAGAAAACTTCTTCCTCTTATTTATAAAGTGTTGTACACAATAGAATTTCAATTTAGAAATGCGACTGAGAAGCTACATCTGTTTCATTCGATATAAAACTTTGCAAAAAGTATATTCTCAATATTGTTATTCATATGCCTAATCCAGGTTGTGTTTTCAAAAAAATTCTGTTGCATTTACTGTCCAAACTTTCTGTTGCATTTTTTCCAAAACTTTATTCATAAAATTCGTAATAAACATAGTTTCTATAAAAGTAAAGATTGAAATCCATGCGTAATTCTTTTAACACGGTGCAGGAAAATGTATTATGCATTACCAAAACTTGTGATAATCTATATCAGTGAATGCAAGGAGTGCAGAGAAAATAATTTTAAAAATGAATATCCAATCGATTTTATGAAAATAAAAATAATAATTTGTTTATTGAAATTTCTGGAGTAAATAACTTCCCCTTTTCCCATAGAAATATGTTCAGTTTGAGTAAATAATTTTAATAATAATTTTTGTTAATCAAAAATAACAAAGAAAATAAATTACTGAAAAGAAAGGTAAAACTTGTAGAGATTTAGATTAAAATTATCGGGTAGTTTCGGTTAGCCTAAAACTAATCAGATTGCTCTTAAATTCTTATCATTCGATAATTTTCTAATGTGTATATATATATATTATTGGAAACTATCTAAGCAGTGAAAAATATATTTCCTTTTCGATCGAATTCTGCCTTCACTGAAATTCGAACTCCGGAGTTGCACGAGTTATTGTTTTTTTCGCGGAATCAAAACGCAAAGATCTGCAAATTCCTAAAAAGATATAAGATAGAAATTCTTTCTCACTCTCGATCTTTACATTTTTGCTGCTTACCTACACAGTTCGCCACTCTCCTCTCGACTGGCTTGGGAAAAGCAATTTTGACAAAAGATAAAAATTGCACTATATCCATAAAATTAAAAAGAATAAAAAACGTTAAAAAATACAACTGCTTTTTCATCCAAGTTTCATGCACGTACGCACGCACACACACAAAACACGCGCGCACGCATTAAAAACAGTCCTTCAAATAAAAGCATTTAAACTAAATCGTTCCATTCATTGTTTTTAAATTATTCAATGTGAATTACAATGCAGTATAAGTAATTTAAAAAAGAATTATTTTTATTTTAATTATATTTACCCCTTTTTAAATTTATAATATAAAAATTCTCGAGCGATTAATTATTAAATTCATTACATTGTATTTAATAGTTTGCCTAAAAACTTAATACTAAAAACTGAAAAGCTGTTAAATTTTCTCAAAGTATAAAATACGATTTATGTTTTCATACTGCTAAAATCATTACCCATTTTATAACAATGAAGAAGATAATAAGGTCATTAAAACTATTTAGAGAAAAATGAGTTGCAGCTGTAGAAGACATTGTTATTTATACGTATACTACATAGATAATTTTAGTAAATGGAACCATTACCACACATAGTAGATAAAAGAATAAAAGTTTTGGCTAACTTTTATTCTTTAGACTTTCATTTTTGTCAAATTTGGTTTCTTCCTCAACCATAATTTCATTTATTCTTATATGCTCGGAAATTTGCGTCAAAAATTTAACAGCAATTATTATGAATATTTACTACCAATATTCCTCTTAATAAAATGCAATAAACCATTTTTATGATTGCTAATAATACTGTTTGAAAAAATTCCAACTTTTTAGTTGAAAACTTCAACTTCAGTTATGATTTTTTTTTCATTTTAACTTTTTTTTATCAGGGAAACGGCATAAAAATCTATGAGGAGACTGAGTTCTCAAAGTATTAATCAAGCAATTGTGTCCCGGAAATTCACCAGTAAAGACATTCTTTGTTCAAATAGATTGATGCTCAATAAAAGATGCTTTAATAAATCTATTTAATGACAAAGAAATAGAAGCTATCACATCTCCATGAATACGCCTTGTCGTGTTAGACTAGAATTCCTGTTACCGCGTTCACAAGAGTGATAACGTCGATTCACACGAAAGTAATTGCCTTTCATGCGAAACCGCAGGGAGAGAAATCATTGCCTTTAACGTTAAAATGAGCATGTTGTTTCGGAAGGTCAAAGTATCTTACAACTGAAATACCTCAAGGCTAAATTGTTCAAAGAGGAGCCCCGTTGAAACGTGTGTCAGCGCGAGCGTTAGGGCGTTAATTAATATGGAAAACGTGTCGAGTTTTACATATTCTAGGATAGGAGAATGTGGCTGTACCTGGAGTAATCAATCACAGACTAACTAGGGTTGTATATAAGCATAAACAGACGTGAATGCTGTTAGATGATTGCTGGCAATTAAAGTCCTATAGGAAGAGCGGGAGAATAATTTATTGACAATCATTTAAAGAATTAATTTGCAATCATTTGCAGATGTTTCTGCCTTTATTGCAGAAATTATATATACATTGCATTCGCTTACGGAAACGTATTTGATTTTAACTGAAATAATTTGATTTGTTAGAATCATACATCGTTTTGAAGATACCTTTGGGCAATTAAAAGCGATTTAAGAATTTTAAGTTTTTGGATGCTGACAAGATAACATGAAATTTAAATTCGCATATTAGAATTAATATGCTGATTTCAAGCCTCAGTTACGCAAGAATGTTTTAGTCTTCTTAGATTTAAATTAAATTCTGCTAAATTCCTCAGAATGGAAAATAGAACATTCGTCAACTATAACCTATTTTGCAACGTTTCGATATCTATAATCTAATTATTACTCTATTCAAATTTTACTTATTTAAAAATCTCATGATGTCTATTTTGATTTTAGAGTATGATATTATCAAAGCTAATATTACAGCCTAGACGAAGGTTATAAAAACCTACTAAAGGCAATAGCATTTGCTGTATAACTTAAGGAAAAGCAAATTTCACTTGGGCACTCTTTATCTCAAACTTCGAAAGCCTTTGGATACTATATGAAATAGGGAAATTCCAAACTTCTCTTAGTAAAAACAAACAAATAAAAATAAAGACTTAAAATTCAAAAGCACAATTTTTTGAATTTTCAATGTTACAGATAAAGTTATAAAGAATATCACATCTGTGGTAATCAAAGGTACTAGACAATTTATCCGAGTAATTTCGATTGAAAGTCAAAGTAATAAATTCCGTATTTCATGAAAAAAATATATAATGTTTTACTGTGCTGTTTGCTTTTAAGAGTATTTGATCAGCAATCAATAGTATAACTTAATTTTTTTTAAATAATTTATTCCATCCCCCATAATTTTACGCATAGGTAAAAACATTGACTCTACGGAAAAAACACTTCAGTTTTTTGGCAGAATAATACTTATTCTAGACTGTTCTAGACTGTTTGGCATAATAATACTTGTGTTGACCCAAGATGTGTTAGAATAGAAAACTTTTGCATCAATTAAATTGTCATACATATTTTTTATTTGTTTCCCAATAGTTTTAAAGTTAAATAAAAGCAAATCATTTCTTCATACAGTGTAATGCACAAATAATTTGTTCTCCATAAAAAATTCAATAAAAACCATCTACTAACTTAAAAAAAAAATATGCTGTGAGGAATGTGTTAAAAACTATGGAGTTATTATATATATTTTAAAATGTAAGAACTTTGTCTCGAAAATTCAAAACTAAAGATTTTCCATATAAAATACGTTTTTAAAAGAAATATTATAATACATATTCAGGTTAATGTATATAAGTATTTTTTAACAAATCTAACTAGCTATTTTCAGAAGAAAAAACAGTTCCCAGAAAGGGAACATAAAGGACAGGAATATAGTCAAATAGAATGAATGCAAAAAATCTATACATTAAGAAGCATTACAAACATTAAGAAATTGAGTCTTTGTGTTAAACACTGTATTTGAAACGTCAATATACGAGCCCATAAGTTGGTTTGTCGGTTTAACAAAAGGAGACATTACATAAGCCTATAATACTCTTATGTAGTTCATAAACTGGTTATTGGCAAAAAGAAACATTACATGAGCTCATTACACTTTTATGTAATTCATAAAATAGTTATTTATATTTTCATAGACTAACACGCCTGATAGACTTACAAGATTATATTTTTTCTGTTAAATTTTCTCAATTTTCATGTTACACTATTTTGATCAATTTACAAAAATAATGCATAAATGTATCATCATTTGTGCTACTACGTTTTTCTTTAAATGATGTGTCAGCTTCCTGTATAATATATGATACAACTGGATTGCTTATTAGTAAATTTAATATTTTTTCTTTTATTATATTTAAATTAAACGAGAATTTTTTTTTGTATAAATATATTTATTTACTTATTTCGAGTACCTCGGAAACGGCTCTAACTATTTGGATGAAATTTTATATTTAGATAAGATTTTGCTTTTGAAGTTTATCTATATCGATGACTTTGAAATATAAATTAGATTTAACATACACACAAAAAGAAAAAAAATTTATAACTAATTATTAGAATAAGTATATTTAACTTCCACTCCGAAGTGTGGGCAGTGCTGTATAGCAGTCAAAACAGTATGAATGCCGCTTGTGTTGTGGACACGTGGTTCGTGTCAGGCTTTTCGCTTTATTTTTTTACTTCTGTATTTATATGTAATGTTTTTGCTTTTTAAGTTTATCTATATGGGTGCCTTTCTTGAAAAAATTTCGATTTTTCAAGAATTTATACAATACAATCGACAATTACACAATTTTTTATAACTAACTATTAGAGCCTTTTTCTATCTGCTCTCATGGTGACAATGTCATATAGCGCCATCTCGGACCCGATTTTACCAAGCTATAACTGAGTGTAGATTCAAAAATATGAGTAATGATAAAGAAACTGTAAAACGAATACTGTAAATAGGATAGTGTTTCGAATAACATGTTAAACTAAGTGTATTCATAACTTTTTTATTTAAATGACCAGTTCATATATAGTTAATATTGAAAAATATTCAGATGTAATCAGTATGTGAATCGAATCTAACTATTTTCTCCGAAAAAACATATTTCCAAGTGACTTCATAATATTTCCAACTTTATAATATTTCCGAGTGACAGTTTCTGTATTTAAAAGACATTTGTATTGTTTTCCAAACATTAGAAAATAGCAGAATCGAGAAAAATAATGATGCAATTACTCGTTTGTCTCTATTCTCTTTTAATACAGGTGCAATTAGTTAAAAATTATTTTCCTTTTGATACTAGAAAAATTGGAAGTTTTTGATTAATCAACCTAATTAGGATTGATTAAAGATTAACTTTTAGCTAATTATATAGCGAAGAAAATTAGTTTTGTCTTCTATTCTATTCACTTTAGTTCTTAGGGAGGAATTAGTACATGAAAAATAAACTTTTTAAAGAAAACAATTGCTTCTGACTGAAAGTTTTGTATTGAAATGATATGATGAGTTTAAAAAATAATTCAATGATTAGAAATGAATTATATTTTAAAAGCATAAATAAAAGTATTTTCTACGAAAATGTGGATCAAGTTAGAGGAGTAATAATAAAAATAATATAGATGCTTGTTTCTGATATGCTTATGTTGATTGAACATTTAATAAAAGTGTTAGATTAATCCCAGATTTAATATTGATAATTATGAATTAAAATATAACATAAAACCAATTATTCGGCATTTTGAATTAATATTTTTGTTCGAATCAATATTAAACATGTTTATTATCGAGATAGTTACAATGTTTCATTTCAAATCCTTAATCACTTTAAAAATCCTCAGAACTCATTGAAATAATAACATAAAATGCCTTCAATACAAAAAATAATATATCTAAATGATTTATTTATGTAAAATTAATTAATATATTCTTACATAGTAAAGGAAGTTGGAGATATTGAGTTAAAATATGAGACAAATGGAATAATTAAAAAAAAAGTGTTCGTATGAATATGTCCGTAAAACTTAAATAGGGAAAAAAAACCTAAAAAAAAATACTAAAAACTTTAATACATCAATCCACAGTATCAATACAAAGTACTTTCAATGCGCCAAAAGAAGAAAAAATCCTAACAAAATCTTTTCTTTGATAATTGTCTGAAGTATATTATAAAAGAAAAATAAATCTCAATATGGTTGATTTTACATTTTAACTGCCTACTGCATCCTTAATACAAAATAAAAAAGTTGGAACTTCTTTAACTTCTTTAAAATCGTACTCAAAATCATCACAACCTTTTGAAAAAAAAAATTACCAATAAAATCAACCTGCAAAACGATACTTAATATTAAATTATTTATTAAGAAAATCGTCCATTTTTCCATTAGTTCTTACAAACAGAATCTTTTGGACGCCATTTCCCAAAATATAACTCGTGAGAAAATAGGTCATTGCACTTTTCAAACTTTGGAAATAACTAACTAGTTTGAGAAATTTCTGATGGCGAAACTTAAATAGAGGGCATGAATCTCCCTAAGGAAACAACGGTTAGTAAAACACTCTCCATTCAGCTCTTTTCGCTGGTATTTTAAGAGTATAAATTAATTCAGAGATGCTGAGTTGGTATGATTAGAGTCTTTCGGGGTAATGAACTGAGGTAAGGGTAAATCCTCAAAGTAAAAAGAGCCCTACAGGAATGTTAAACAACAGGCTTAAAAGTACAAAAAGAAATTATAATTAAAAGCAATTGCTTGCAAATGAGCAAGTATTTTGCATTTTTGTTATTTAATTATTTCCTCTGCTGATAAATATGAGATATGCAGTAGTATGTCTAAATAAGTTTCTTTTATTCATTCATAAATAACGAAAGTAATAAGACAATAATAGTTGATTAAAGCCTCAATAAGAAAGAAAGCCTATTCAACAATCATTCATTAAACTGTTGATCAGATTCTTTATACACTCTTTTATTTAACTTAATTTGTTTCAAACTCGCAGTGTTAGAATTTCGTAACCGATTATCACTTACGTCAAGATTGGCTGGAATTTTAGGTAATTATACAAACACTTGCTTTCTTTTCAATAACTTAATAATTTTTTTTCTGAAAGCTTTTATAGTATAATTTATTTTGCAATCCCTTTTTTTACTTATAGTGCCTACCAGAAGGGAGAGAAGTAAAATATGAGCTGCAAATAAAAAAAAGGCATTTATGGCTCCATTTTCCCTTTTTTATTCCCATCAAATTAGTAAATAAATTCTATGCAATAAAATAAGCCTTGCGCATAAAAATTGAAGGGAATTTGAAATGCGGACAATTATCTTTCACATCTGACAAAACGGAATGCATTTTTTACAACACAAGATTAATAAAAAAAAGATAAAAAGTTGCAATAAAAATATTTACAATTCCGCGTTTACTCCCAACTGAAATGATGTTTGGCATTCAAAGTGTTAGAATGCAGTAATTTTCTTATTTGTGACAGCCGATTCATAATACAACAAAAGTATTTTCAAGAACTCAATAATTAAATGGTTATTTTCTCATGAAGATATTTATTACATTTTATTTTAATTTGATGTTGGTAGCAATGTTTGAGGTTAAATTTCAAATAGACCTTTTTTTATGAAACATGTTTCAGAAAAATTCTATCGTTTGCCTTCAATAAAAACTTCGTTGAAATGAAAATATAATTATTTAGATGCTAATTAAAAAGCTCGTAATTTTTTATTTAGATTGGAAAATTTCATTTCAGAGCGTTTTGCTTTTTTGCGATCTAAATCGTACCAGGGATTCGAAATAGGAAAATAGTCAGGTCAAGTCTGGAATTTTGAGAAGATATTGAGATCAACTATCCTTACTTTAATACGGTGTGCAAATTTAGAGAGTTTATTGATTATTCAGAGAATTTTCTTGCTATCAAATCAATGTACCAATAAAGCGTTCTTTAAATTTTATAGCCTCTTCTTATTAATCGTATTAAAAATTAGAATTCTTAATAAGTATAAATTATCATCCATAAAAAAATTAATAATTCTAAATTTAAATTAAAATACGCGTTATCATTCACAAAATATTAATTATTTTTAGTAGTAGTAGTTGCTATTGTTGTATCATTATTGCTATTATTATTTTGCATTTGTACATTTTTTCGATTTTATTTCAAATTTTCAGCTATATTAATGTGGTAGAAATTCCGAAACCAATACTTCACAGCACAGTTTCTTTTGCAAAGTATTTAAACAGATGGCAATTTATGAAACATTGCATGTTAAAGCTGGAAGAATATTTCTGCTGATTTAAATATTTATCCCAACTTGGAGCTTTTAATCTTATTTGAATAGTATAGTATAGCATATACATATATATATAGTATATTATACATATAATAGTATAGTATATAAAATAGTATAGCAATATTGTCACTTATTTTCATTTATCAGTTTGTTCTTGATCAATGGGATTCGTCATTGTTTGTTTTCTTTTCAATATTTTTACTGAAAGTCATAACCTCTTCACGGGTGATTCTTTCATCTTAAAACTACCTTTTAAGAGCTTTTTTTCTTAGCTAGGCGGTAGTTTCTTGATGAATGTTTTCGAAAAGAACCGAATTATAATATTAATTTAAAAAAGACAAATTTATACAACATATAGTAGCATTATTTGATTCCTTTTGTTCTTATGGATTTATGCTTACATTAGCACATGTTGGGAAAAAAATAATTCGTGTCTGTTCCTGAAAGAATTTTTAAAATCTGAAAAAAAATATTGTGATATGGAAATAATTTTTTTTTTCAAAAAAGATGAATCGATTTAATCATTTAAACACTAGATGCTAATGTTATTAATTTATATGTTGAGAAAAACAAACAAAAAATCCTATTATGATTTATAAAGTTTAGCATTATAATAATAAGCTAAAAGGGCATAAAGCTGATGAAGATTAAATAAAAGAGCGAAATAGTAAACAACAAAAAGAAACTCGGTTAAATCCAGAAAAAAAATCAAAACTATCGCCTAGAAGAACAATAAGAAAAATAATATTTAAATTTAAAGAGTTTGCCTGTAATAAAATCATTCTTTTTCTACCACATTTTTATCATTTTATGTTCACATTTCAGACTTAAAAGACCATTAATCAAATTTTTCCGTTATCACAATTTAATGAATAGACTTGGTATCTTTTTAAAAATGCAGTAAACTAACCATTAGTATAAGCAGACATTTCCTGGAAGGCCGAATTTAAAATAGTATTCCTGCTGGCATTTTTTTAAATACGAAAAATTATTAATATAATTTTTTCTAAATAATAAAACTAAAATAAATTATTGAATGCATGTACGGCTAAAACTGTTTTTGTGAATCAGAATTTCCTGTTTACTATTATTACTGTTGATTTTTTTTCATCATCTTTAACGGGATTAATTGAATTGACAAAGAAAAGCCAAACTATTAAATTATTTCACAAACTGGGATGATCGTATTCAGGACTTAATTATGATAAATTATGTTGAAATTTATTATTAAATCTGAATTTCGTAAAATATTTTTACTGTTTGATAAAATAATCTGAGACTGTGCATTTTAAAGCTTTTCCTTTTCTAAACACTTCCAGTGTTATGCATTTGGGTCATGAAACCAAAAGTCTATTTCCTGCGTCCCATTTTAAAGTTAATTGAGGACTATTTTCTACCATAAAGCATGTTTCTAGGGTGAAATAATCTCATCAGATGCTTCCAGCTTGATCCCAAGATGTTCTAGTTATTAAAGAGGAGGAGGTTAAGTTAAAGAGTTAAATAGTGAGACTCTTCAACCGATCAGAGACATTTAGTATCTTTACAAATTTACATATTGATGAAAAGAGTCAATACGTAAAAGAATCCAATAATTTTCGAAAGAGTTATGATATTGAGGTAAATTTATTCATAGAAATATGGTAGAAAATTTTTTTTCGGGGGCTAATATTTTAAAATGAAGTCTTATTAATAATTAATATTTTTTAATATGATGCTTACATTTGTAAGTAAAAGAAAGGGTAACAAATTTTTTTTCAACAGTGGTGACCCGACTAATTTAGAAAAACCAGTTACATCCGGTGAACTCAAGACGCTTGTCATTTTGTTTGGAAATTCAGAGTATTTTCGAAGAAAATGAAACTGATTACCTATTTTTTTCCTTAAATCCTTCATTTCTGTTCTGTTTCGGTACCATTTTTTTAATCAAATATTTTTCAATTCATTAAATTTTAAACCAAGACAGATAAAAAAAAAAAAAAAAAACTGAGTTAATCTTCAAATTCAGTTTCTTTCTTTATTTTTTTTTCTCTCTCCCCCTTTTTTCCCTTCTTTTTCTTCCCTTTTTAGCTCGAATTTTTAAGAAATACAAAATATGGTATTTTAATGACGATGATAATAATGACGATAATAATGATTAATGACGATGATAATATTTATTTAATGAAAAATGAGGTTATTTTTAATATTATTGTTTACCGTAATTATAGTCTTTTAGACTGGTTACCTACGAGTCATAAAAGTTACGAATTTAGATTTCGTTGTTGTTTAATTGAACTGAATGGAAAAGTAGTATTTCCTTCCTTGGGCTGATCCCTGTTATACATTCTATTGTAATTTTCTTGAAGTATTGAAATATAAAGGGTGTCCCATAATTAACTCAAAATTTAAATTTGTCATCATTCGTGCAGTAAAATGTTGGTAACTCTTTTAAAAAAACATTTAAGGTTAGTAAAAACGGAGCGTTATACGATAGAACAACGTGTTTTCATTGTTGAATAGTATTTGAAAAATAATGAATGTCTAGTGGCCATAATTCGAAAACATGAGAATTGACCCCTAGATCGTGTGATTTAACAACGGATTTTTTATGAGGTTATATGAAGTCAATGCCAACAAGCCCACAAGGACGCGTGCATTGAAGGAGGAAATTCAACGTTGCATCAACGAAATTCAGTCACATTTATGCAAAATGGTCAAGGACAATTTCGACAGGAGGATGCGTAAGTGCCAGCAAAGCGGTGGAGGTTATTTGCTGTATGTTATTCCATACATAACCCTATCCAGTGTACTTTAAGATTCAATAAAAATGTAGCAATTTAAAGAAAAAAATCTGTGCTTTTTTTAAATTCAAATCTTGCGTTCACACGCTGTTCTATTGTGTAACGCTCCATTTTTACTAACCCTAAACTATCAGCTGTCAAATGGTTTTTTAATAGAATTACCAACACTTTTACTGCACGAATGGTGGCAAATTCAAATCTTCGTTAATTTTAGGACACCCTTTATTATTCCCGTTTTTAAAGTTATGCTCTTTTTTTGCACAATAAGGACGATTTTTAAATCCTTAAAATATTATACTTATTATGAGTTCAGTAAAATTCAATTCAAAAGTACACTTACAGTAAATTTGTATTTTATTCAAAATCAAACACTCCTCATTGTTGCCATAACGATGCTAACAAATAAAGCAATTTCAAAAAAAAATTAAAACTTTTAGAAAGATACAGGGTGTAATTTGGAAGATTTTATTAGAAAATTGGAATAATTTTTCTCTAATTTTTTATTCATGAAACTAAGATTGATGAACGAAAAATAAAGGATAAATGTTTTGACAAACTGCCAGGAGTTGCCAGCTATATTCGCAATCCTAACTTTTCGAAAATTAGGCTACATTTAGCTTATACTGGACAACATAATACGGAAAAGGATATTTAGATGGAGCGAACTGAATTCTATTAAATAAATGAGGCCAATTTCTGTTCTAGAATAGCTAAAGTTATTTATTTAATATATTTGGGCAAACTTTGTGCATATAGCATCAGGATAGATCATTTATCATATGAACATTAGATGTGAACAAGGAACCCAAAAGTTTCATTATTAACATCTATACGGCCTTTTTGTTTTGTAGAAATGGATAATTATCTTCTAAATGCCGATAAGTTCTCGAATTGTAGGAATATAAATAAGCCATTCATACTTATTTACATAAGCTTTACAAAGATAAGGAATTAAATTAGAGGTTTAAAATCTAAAGAACTTAACTACACATATTTTAATGCTTCGGTCTTAAGAAGCTTCTTTGAACATTCGGGTCAAGTATCAAATAGCCATCTGAAAACTTTAAGCAAAGTTTATAAGCATTTAAAGTTGTGTAGTAAACATCAAAATAATCAGAATATTTATTATAAAATTTATGTGAAGAAAAGTTGTCAATGCAATTAAATTAATAAAAACATATTGAAATTGTCTAATTTTGGATGGCATATAAAATGAATACAGTCAAGAATTCCTATGCAATTTTTGCATATTTGTAATTTTATATATTCATATATTTGCATTCACAATACTACAAGACAATACGATACAAATAATTTTTGCCAATAATACAAGCACGCAAGTCAGCGCGAAATTTCATATATCTGGTATATTAAGCTCTCTACCTTTATATGAAACTATACAAAATAATAGTTTAGTGCACAAAAGGTGTTTGCCTGTAAAAGAGCGAAATCTTATTAAATTTAAGCATGAGCTTAGTCCTTAACTAATCAGCACCATTTACATTCATGAAAGTATAAATATCTCATTTAAAACACAGTCATAAGCAAATCTATTAATTAGTAGTCCTCTAATTTTATCCCTTTATTAATACAGAAAGATTAATCATATATTGCATCTTTTTAGATGAAATGATATTAAGTAATCTGAAGATTAATTGCCTAATTGCATTGAGAAATACTTAATTGCCTATTTGAAAGTGATAAGCCCTCTAGAGAATGCGTAAGCATCGGCACTATGTGCAATAGCTAGAAAATATTACATGTAAACTACTTTCTGATTTTCAGATGTGAATTTATTTATTTGTAATTTGATTTATCTGGGAAGGTTATCGCTTTTTGTGTTAAACTACAGAAATTTCAACACATTCTTGAAAAATCAGGTAACTAAATTTTTCGATTCGATTTTACAAAGATTTCGTTTAACAACTTGACAAAGCAACCATTTGGTACTTTTAGATTTTTCATTTACAAGAGTTTTGTCAGAGTCGATAACTGCGTCACCAAGATTACCTACACTAAACTTTTATTGGATATGGGATGTTTTAGTTTGGTATGGTTTAGTTATATTAATGTAAAAATTTAAAGCAAGACTAGGGCTAGGGACGGATTTCATAATTTTGAATCGCCGTCAGATGACAAGGCCAGTTCCTATGCTGCCACTCCGTCTCCAAACTTCCACACCACATCAAGGGGAGAATGTTTACCCCGGCGGATTTAACGTGCACCAGATGGGCTTATGCGACGGTTCTTCGGTATAATAGGGTCTTGAACCTGAAACCCTCCGATTCCAAATTCGAGATCTTACCACCAGGTCACCATGGGCCTTATGGGGTGTCAGAGGCAGCAAATTATGCCACTGTAAACTCATGTTTTTCAAAAATTACACTTTGAACTTCTCTTCATGATGAGAGTTCATGTATGAAAAGTTTTACAAAACATTTCTCAAAAATATATGAAAATATCATCAGCTCTTTTTGCGTGTTTGTATGAACTGCTTCAAATTTCTTGTTACCTCTAATCAATTTTAAAGATGAGAAAGCCAAGGTGACATACTTTTGCTAGGCAAAATTAATTGGAAATCAATGTAATTGAAATCTAATTATCATAATTTTTTTAAGTGCTCTAGTTGATTTTGTTAATTATAAATTATGTTCTTCAGAATAGCTTACATGCAGTAGTGTTTCAAATTGTAAACAGACAATTTATTCCTTTTTTTAAAGATTTTTCTTCTGAACTACTTGCCGATTTAATTGTTGTTTTTAGGCTAGATATATCTAATGTTGCCATTAAGCAGTTTATTAATTCCTATTACCCATAAGTTAAAGAAAACCCTACGAAAGTGCCTGGATTCACTTTTCCTGCCTTACCTGATAAGATAACCGTCATCTAAAATTTAGAATGAATCACTTTCTAGCGCTTATTATATAGACATAGAACAAAATATTCTAATATGTTGAAAGAGAAAAAAAAGTTTCTAATTTTCGTATGCATTTTTTAAAATTGCGTACTTTAACTAATTAATTTAACGGAAATTCAATTAACCACAATGCATCAAATTTTATTCAAAAAAGGAAATAATTATCTTTGAAGAATATGTTTTGATTTTATTTGTAAAAATCTCGGCATTTTTCCTTCTTCTCTTTTGTTTCTGACTCTCAAAGTATAAACAATGTCAGTTTTTCTTTCTAGAAAGCATCGTTTTGCTAAAATACTATAACTAATGATAAAGTATCTGTCTCATTTAGTACGACGTATAATGAATTGAATAATCAGTTTGTTCAAAAGACACTAATAATCGTTAATTAACTGAGTAACTATGCAAGTGATAATTAATCATTAACTACACCTTATTTAGCTAGATATTAGATAAAGGAATGTTAATTAGTTAGATGCAGTTTCTCTATAATCAAATTAAAATTCATTAGCCGAGCGAGTTCAACACAGTTAAGTATAAAAACAATTAAAATTAAATTTCGTTAAAAATTCGTTTTACAGTGACGTATGACTATCATATTATAAGCTTAGCCTTCGATAAGTTATGTTAAATCTAACCCTATAATGTGCAACGATTCCTATTTGCATCATAATGTAAAAATTATCATATGCAGATCAGACGCAGATACGCAGATCAATCAGACATTTTTCTGAAAATGATGAAACTGGTGATCACGTTTAAGATTTCGAAACTCCAAAAACGCTGAAATTCAATGGATTGGTATATCACTTTATTCTGTCCGAGCAGTTATGAAACAGAAGAGCACTTTATGTTCTTTATGAAGAATATCATCGGCTGTTGCAATAAATGACTAACGAGATGAAAGGAAACTCATTTATTAATCATTAGGGTTGACAAATAGATCTATGGATTCTCGGTACGAGATGAAAATATTGTAGATAATGGTTTACGAAAGATACTAAATGTTGTTCAGGCTTGCTTTCAGCCAAAATTTCTTTAGGCTTTTTTCTCTCGTTTTTTTTTCTTTTTTCTTTAAAGAAAAGAAAATTCATTTTTCTGTAGAAATGGAAATACTTTTGGAACAAGCCTGCAATGTCATAAATTTATGGACGTCTTAGCACAATGATATAAGTCGAATAGATATTTTGCCTCCAGGCATGCGCAGTCCTCTTCTAGGGCGTCCATAGAAAATTACCTGTCATTTGCTTATAATCGTTTTTTGAAGACGTTTAATGATTTAAAAAAATAATAAGTTTGGATTAAAAAATAAATATTTAAAAGCTTAGATAACTTAAATATAAGCCACCAAAATGAATGCTATACTTCTTTTTAAATAGAATCAAAAATTTGTTTCAATTGTGACTTAATTCTAATCGTATACATTTTTAATTTTAAGAGTTATTGTCTTTAGTCAGTTGTAAATTATTTCATTTAATTGTAAGCCAGTGTAAATTATCTCATTTAATTGTAAGCCAGTGATTATTATCATATCAGTGAACATGATGATCAGGTATGTACCAAAAGTGGCGTTACACCAGCGCATAAAAAGCGCATAAAAATAGAATTTGAATAGCTATGAAAGGACTAACTATTAAAAAAATCTGTCATACGCATGTGTACTAGATGCAAAAGAAGCTAAAGACAGCCAGAAAAAAAAGGGGAAAAAATAAATAAAGGAGCAGGCTTAAAAAGAAAAAGTAGAAGCAGTCTAAAGGACTCAAGAAGAGCCTACAAAATATTCCACAAATATACAGTGATCATATATGCAATAGGGAGATAAAGGCAGCCTGATGAAATAAGGCTGAACTTCAAATTAACGCCCAAGTAAAGATAACTTTACATATGACGACACATTTTATCTTGTCTAAAAATTTTCTGCTAAATTTGATTTGTTAAGATACATTTAGAATATTTCGTATCTAGTTTTTCTCTTTATCTTTGAAGAAGATTCAAAAGAATCAAAGAAGATCATTCAATCATTCAGATCATTCAAAGAAGAAAATTCTCTTTCCAAAATGCTTGTAATCGAAATTGGAGGATATTCTTGGCCTTATTGATGAGACCTGATATGATATTGACCTTACTGATGAGAGTTGTTCAGAATATAATCATTAACAATATCGCGGAATGCTAACTATTTTGTATGTCGTTATTAAATGTTATAACAATTTTATTGCTTTTACACATTTCTGTAATTTTGTGAAGTATTGATACAAACCTACATATATTTGTATCTTCAAATAAAAATTTATTATCATTTTTTAAGCAGCCTTCTACTTTGAAAAATACATCCCTGGAAAAAATCAGTATATGAAGTATTTTAATTTCTGACAAAATAAAACTCAGTGATCTATATTTCCAGCAGTTATTTTAAGAAGGCAGTAAGAAGGAAGCATTTTTACATATATTCAGTTGCAATCCCTCAAAACTGTTTCAAACAATTGTTTGAAATTCAAAACAAGAAGGCTTTAACGCTGTTTGCTTTTGAAGAGTCACTTTGCTTTTAGTCTCTAGTGATTTAAGTTGCGATATGAAGGTTGAACTTCTTCTAGTGGAAAAACAGAGTGGTTTCATGCAAAACATACAGCGATAGCTTACAAAGAGGTTTTTGCTATCTACTTTGAGACAGTATAAATCGATTCTATGGCTCAAATAAAAATTTTGGGATTTACGAATATTTTTCTTAGACTTCAAAAGAGTCATTTTAAGTACACGAAAGAGTATATATGTACAGGGATAAACAACATTAATATATTGTTACATTTCCAGTTAAAATTTACTTGCTCTTTAAAACTATCTTCTTTCAACTGTAGAAAGGGTAAAATCATGGAATTAAAAATATAAGAAATGCATATATTTAATTCCATTTTTACTTTATTTCAAATGTATAAAATATTATTATAAAATAAAATTATTTATTTTAAAGAAATTTCTTTCGCAATCAAGTTAGCATTATTGGAATAATAATTTTCCAGATTTTAGCTTGGCATGATTTTTTTTTTTTTTTTGTAATTTTTACAGTTAAGAAAGTCATGTGTAGCTAATAAATGTTTATGTTAAGGGAAACGGTTAGCTTTCTAGACTTTACTTCATTTATACCGAGACTGCTTGTAAATCTCTTCTCAAAATCACTGTTCGAAAACTCGTTCAATTACTAAATAAAAAAAAAAAGAGTTTTTTTTTTTCATACAAATTTCGAACATTTGTTATTTTTCTTTTGTGAGATTAAGGTTTGTAAGAGTGGAACCAAAACAGTTGTGGTGGAATCTTGAATGCCCTTTTTAATTAGAAAGTTAAAATATTGAAAAATACTGATCGAAGAGATTAGAAAAACAGATATAAATTAAATATGATTTAGTACTCTAAATTCTACTAGTCTGAACATTAATTTCACCCATTTGTGCATATATTATCCATCTTCTATTAATTTGTATCTGCAACAAGGATCTTGGAATAGCACCGCCTTCATGATTTTACATCAGAGTAATATAGTATGAATTCATTCAGAATTGGGGATAGTGATCAGGCAAACAAAACCAATGCAACTTTGATCAATGCAACAATGATATGATTGTAATGATAATTTTTTTTCTTATCAGTTATACAGTTTCAGGAATAGCTAAAAATTTATATTCATTGAGATTTAAATTTTATGGTAGAAATGACGAATGAAGTAAAGATAAGTGTCAGAAACTAATAATATATTGAATGAATTTAAAAGGCAACAAAATCAACTAGTTATCTTCATTTGAAAGAGAATTTAAAAAAAAAAATTAAAGTTTAAAAAATAAAATATAACCTTTATTTATTTTCTTGTTGCTGTTTGTTGCTTTTTATTTTTTAATCGAAAATATATGTTAGTATACGCATTAAATACTTCAGAAAAAAAAATTGAATATTTATAAAAAAAAAAAAAAAACGACAACGCTTCTAGAACAAACATAAAACAAAAATAAACCCTGAAAATCGATTTTAAATTATTTATTTTATAGCACTTACTAGAATAAGTAATAAATGTCAAAGAAAATCCATTACTTTTTAAGTGTATATATTTATAATTATTTTCCCATTACTTCCACTAACCAAACATTTGGAGGAGAAGAATATTTTATGTTTTTTGCCAACAATAATACAAAATCTAAAATTTTGCACTGTCTTCTGGCCTAATAGTCACAGTTATTAAAATATAACAGGTAACCTTGCATTTTAAGCAAAAAAGTTCAATGCCTCTATACTAAAAGTAACCGACTCATGCATCTTTCAACTTCATTCATTTTGACTAATCGGTGTGTCAAGGAATAGCTCTCTGTTGATTTTCATCTCCACTGGTGTGGTGGTGGGGGATCATTAATCCTCACATCTTTGGTGTCAAATGCAGTTTTCAAATCGCCCATATATTTGGTGAAACATTAGAGAGGGATCGGGTCTCGAACCTGGAAGCCTCCGATCTCGGTTAACCCTTTCTAAGGTCATGGGAAGTATGCTTCCCACCAAGTTCTTTGAATGAAATTATGTTGATTGGCATAAGTTCTCACAAATTTTTCAATAAGGAAATATCCTAAAAGCTTCCGTTTCTTATCTCACACAAAATGATGTGTCTTGATTTGTTACTTAATTATTAATTAACCAAATTAATTAATAAATCAAATTAAATTTATCTAATAAGCTAAATCAATTATTTCTCTTAAAACAATTTCGATCCTAAAAATATTTTAATATAGCATGACTAGAAAGAAATGGCCTTTTAAAGGGTTAAGAGACCTATTAGGACATTGTGATGTCTTGATTGCTTGTTAATGAAGCGATAAGAAGATAGATTTCAAAGGCACATTTTCAACAAAAACAGACTGAAACTTTTTACGTATTCGTAAATTTATCATTTGTTGTTTTGATGCGTCATAAAATTTCGTTTATTTGATATTTTCTATTATTTTACTTATGGAACTAATTTACTTAAGAAAACATTCAATCGCCATAGCCCAATTAAATATGGCACTGCTGTGGTTTAAAATACTTACATAACTTTGCAAATATATTTGACTGAAGGTTTTAAAATAAAGTCCTGTCCCAGATACTTTTTTTTAGGAAGACAACTTATTTTTTTTATGAAAGACAACTTAATTTTTTTTTTATGTAACAGAAAAACCCCTAGGATATAGAAAAGCTGGCATTCAGAAACAAAGTTATTCAGTGGAATTTAATTACAAAGACGGTTTGTCCAACTCGGGGAGAAAAAAAAATTCAAAAATTTTAAAAGTTGGAGCAAAGAAGAATTAATTTCTGCTGTAGGTTGAATTTTTTTTTTCTTCATTTCTTACGGAACAGAAAAGAAAAGCATTTAAAGAATTGTTTTGCTTCTACCACTTAAGTTCGGAAAAAAGTTCTAACCATTATCACAAACATGAATAAAACATTCATATAGATAGAAAGTCATGCATTTTTACAGACTTATTACTTGAATTAATTTTAAGTTAAAATCTAAGCTTTTGAACCTATCTGTATTTAATCAAAAATAAGAAAAGCTATTAAAATGGAGTATTTGCATAAGTGTTCTCAATTATTACAGAAATTAATATGATATTAATCCATTAGTTTAAAGCTTCCCGATCACTGCGTGTTTTTATTCCATACTCAATTAACTTTTGACTAGAAATATCTTACATTTTTTTTAAAAGTTTTAAAGTAAATGAATGTCAAGACAGAAATTTATATTTTTAAGACTGAATTTTATCCTTAGGCTATTTAATTCGTATCATAAGACGAATAATTTATTTCAGAGAAATTATAAGGCTTACAGAAATGTAAGCAATTGAATGAAAGGCAATGTTTGGAAGAATGAGCATTGAAAAATTAATCTCTTAAAATATATTGAGATTAAGTCTAACGCTTTCTTTCAGTTATAATCTCTATTAACGCTATAAACAGACATCAAAATAAACTTAGTTGAAAGAAGTTTTATTATTCTGATATTCGTATGCTTATGAAATACGTTATAAAAATTAAATAATGACTAACTTGCATTTAACGAAACTTTCATTCCACTTAAAAATTCCGTTATAAAGAAAATTTGTTAAATATAAATTTGAAAATTATAAAATAAGAAAGAAACAAAGACTGAAACTTATGCATATCTTAATAATCCTTTACACAAATCCTAAACTGTCAAAAAAGTCTTCAGGTCAGCCATTTTTTTAGTAAAAAAAGAACTAATTTTTTATATAAAAAAAAATGACCTCACTTTTTTTAAGAGCCACATAATTGGAACATTTCATCAATACCATTTTTCCCCCTTTTAAATCGTAATTTCCTTTGTATTATATTAAATACTTCTGTAATTTATTTTTGAGAAAATTTTGCAATAATATTTCCATTATCGTTTTCATCTGTCATTATAATGTCTTTATGGTATTTTATAAAACTTGGAAATACTAACGCACTGTTCCCATGTCTTAGAAATCTTGCAGATTTTCATGACAGCCGATTGTGTTAATTTTGCTTGAACCTCGGCAGTTCAAAAGTGGTGAAAAGTGTTCTATTTAATAATGTTCCAATATATTGTTCAAGATGTTCCATTTTATTAAGTTGTCCATTTTATTAATGTTTTAGTTTATTAAGTCGAAGACGCAACTATCAAATCAAAGTCAAAACAATATGTGGGATTGGTAAATTATTGTTAAACTTCTGATTGGATGACGTATTATTAAGCAAATGATGGCATTTGATACTTTTTACTCATTAAAAAATCTTAACTTCTAAAAAAACTGTTTCCAACTAAATTTGTAATATGCCCTTCTAAGTTTAAAAAGTATCATATCTCTGCAAATTTTGTTGGTAGAAGCGTGGGGCTTTGAACGCACATAGATGTAACTCCTGGATGAGCTTATAAAATATACTTAAAGGAGAATAATTTGGTGAATATATTTTATAAACACGTATGTATCTTACATAATCACTTATGGTGCTATGTAGATGCTGAGGTGCAGTACCTATAAAAAGTGTCTTACTACCCTTATAATATTTTACAAATTTGCAATCAATTTTTACATATATCGTAAAAATAGCTTCAAAGTTTAATAAAGCCATTAAAGAAAGCTAATGAAACCTGATTCCATTTATTTTTAAAGCAGATTACTTTGCACACGTATTTTAGTGCCGAGATTTTCCCTCAAATCAAGTAATAAAAATTAATGTTGAAAAAATTGTTTTTGAGATTTTTGCATTAGAAATTCTACATCCGAAACAAACTTTAATTTTGGTATCAAAAGTTAAAATTTATTCTTAGTATCTTATTTCTTCCTTCGATAAACTATTCAGAATGATAATACTTTAATTAGCATAAGACTCATTCAAGCTAGGCTTATACAATCAGTAACTTTCTACAAAAGATTTCTTAATATATTTCAGTCAGTATACTATTGCGAATGTCAAAAGTGGTAACACTATTTAATGAAATTCTGGGAGGCAAAGATGTATTTTGACAGTTGAATGATTCGTGGCTTGTTAATTAAAGCACCGCCTGAAGAACCACTTTTTGACAAAACATTCCTTTTTCTAGATTTACAGATAACGCAACCACTTTAATAATGAAATGTCGCCATCATATAAAATGATAACCACTTGAAGCATCTGTGCTATAATTGGAAGACTTAGCCCGTATGCGAATGTAGTTTTTGATGGTCTATATTTGCATTGCAGATTGGTTACTGGAAATATGTAGCTTTACCTGACAACATTTATTAAAAAAAATAAGCGAATTATTATACTATAAAAAAGGAATAGATACTCTTAAGGCTAATGGAATTAAAATACATACTTATCATTTCAAATGTTATGAGGGCAATAAAAAAATGCATTATCCTTGTTCCGAGATTCCATTATCTTTCACTTTGACTTTCAAGGGAAACAATTTAAAAACTGAGATTTGATTTGCCAAATAATTCATGCAGCTGCTCATAAACAAGAATTGCTTGGCTATCACGTAACTGTTTTCCTCTTTTACGTTTCCAAAAGTAATTTCAGAAAGTAGTTTGGGACAAACAAGTTTCTTCCTCTGAGAAATCAATGATGTAGAATTTCTTTTAAATCAGAGTTTTGGACATTCAGAATAATTTAATATCATCTTAATTTGAGAATTTTTCAAATTGAAAGTTGAGTTTACAAACAGAGACATGATTAAAAAAATTCATTTTAATGGAAAAAAATTCCGATTTTCGTGCAATAAAATGAAAATATTCATTGCAAAAGCAGAGTCAGTGAATTTTAAATAGAGTAACTGAAATTTTTGAAACCTTTTATTTAACCAATTTTTTCCTGATGATTCACTAAGCCTTCTCTTGATACCTTCTTAAAATTACAAATACAAAAGAAATGAAAAATATATCAAAACCTTTATGTGTATTTAAAATTTGGAGCAAAATAGTGGAACTTGAATTATCAAGTAAAACAACTAGAAATATTTACCTTCTTCTTAAAGACATTTAGTATTTTAATATTTCTTTATTTGTGAATGAGTATTTAAAACTGAATTTATTGCCGAAGAATTTGATTAATTATCTATTTCAGTTCAGAGCTCAGTAAGAAAATTTTAAAAAAATAATAGAGGAGATTTATTAAGAAGGAAAATGCTTTATTAACTATAAAAGTTAAATTACAGCTGCCATATGGTACAAATCAAACCCAGTATGCCATATAATTCAACATACATCATTTAATAATGTCTCCATTTTTAGCTGGTTTCTTTCAAGCCTATTTCTTTTGTCTTCTAACCAATGTTCTTACAGGAGTGAATAAAATATCAGCAACATTCATGAAGTTACCCTCTCGAAAGGATGAGAAGATTAAAGTGCTCCATGCATAAATTTAGCGAGCAAGTACATTCATCAGAGAACAATAAAGAGTCAAGACTATAAAATCTGTGATATTAATGTGTAATCTATCAGAATACATTCATGCATGTTTAAACAGCACAAAAACCATAGTCTTTAGTAACACTGTTTCATAAGCACAATTCTTTGTTCTTAATATCATTTAGAAAAGCTTAGAACCAACTGTTTGTAAAAGTTATAAAGTTGTAAGGATTGCTCGGAAGTTAATGTATAACATTATTAACATACGATGCGTTTTATCTAAGAGTTTCAGAAAGCATTTTGTATATATTTTTATATACGTTGTCATCCATAAAGGAAAGAATATTAACGATTTATAAGAGAAATTAAGCTATCATTTACTGTTTTATGTAAATGAATGAATTAATACGAAGTACAAACAAAAGCAAATAAGAAACAGAAAATGACAGTTTTAAGGGAATACAGGAATTTAAGTTTCAAGATGACAAATACGAATTTATGATTTTTGTAGGGTAAGTAATGGGATCATAAGGTAACTAAAGTTTTAATAAGAATTTGATTAAATGTATCTATGAAATCTTAGTAAAGAATATATCACCCTCCCATCATCAGGCATGCATAATATCAGTTGCGAATATTTGTCATAGATTATCCAAGAAAAATTGAAGAAATTCTGGCACTCATAGTTAAACAACACATTAGAACCTTTTATGCTATTCGGTGGTTGATTTCACTGTGCTCTATGTCACCCAAGCGCGGTTAAACGCGTATCAAGCCAATTCACTAGATGTACACCTCAACTTTTAAGAAGATCGAAAACACACCCTTCTTGATGACCGAGGGCATTATTATTCATAAATAAGAAATGATTTCCATTACCATTATTAAGCAGCAATTATTATTAGTTAATGAAATTAAAGTTTGTAGGGCAAAATTTTCATTAATAATTATGATTTTTTTAAATCTTCTATTCTTAATAAATCTTTTTTTCTTTCGAGAAAGCATTTTCAGATATGCATTTGTAAACCTTTCATCCTATACTGAATAATTTAGAACTGAAGAAAATTTATATTTTGTCAAATATTTATTTATTACTTTTCGTTATTATTTTCCTCAGAAACAAGATTACCTCTTTTACCAAATCCCTTTGGAACATTAGTTAAGCGTTAGATTCGGAGAAATAGTTTTCTATATCTCAGTATATATAACCAGACAGATATTGAAAAGAAAAAAAAGAATATTCTTCCATAACCAAGGAGACAAATAAATAATAAATTAGCTACAAAATTCTCAGAATAAGAACAGGAAGAAGTAAGTTTGAATTTCATGTAATTGATTGAAATTTTAACGGATATTTGTGTAGATTTAAATGTGAAAAATCTTTTAAACGCATTCTCTTAAATGTATGCTTCTAATTTTGTTTTATTTCTATATTTGCTTCAAATTTAAGGTAATAACTCCCAAATCAAAGGATGAACGAAGAGAGAAATGGAAAAAAATCATTCATGTTATTTTTAAACGCAAATTCCGAAATATTTATAATTGATCAGCTTATAGGGAAAATACTTGCTTCTTCACATTATTGTTTAAATTATCTGATTTCCTTTTTGATCCATAGAGTAAGACGGTTCTTTATATTTAAAACTATTTATTTCAATCATGATTCTTGAATTTATATTTATAAATACTACATTTATTTCCAACCTGAATATTTTAACTCAAAATTTGAGTAGCATATTAAAAATTCCTTCAACAGTTTTCTAAATTATAAACAATGTATATCTTTTCTATCACTTAATTTATAATATTAAATAAAGAAGCAAAATTAACAAAAGTACTGTGTAGAAACTGTCATGCACTTTTGTAATCAAATACCAAAACCAAATGACCATTACATAAAAAAGTAATATTTTGGAATTGGTTTCATTTTAAATAAATTTCACATGCAGAAATACAGGATGTTTAGATACTCCAACAACACACCCCGAGGCATGCTAACAACTATCAAGATAAACAAAGATTGAAATCAAATATAGTGTCCCCAAAGACATAAAGTCGGGGAAATAGAGAAGTTATAATATATCCCAAGAATCTAGACTTTAAATCGAATTCAGAATTACTCTAAATATCCTTAAAGGGTAATATAAAAATGCAGTTATTTTCTCAAAAATTGGATATTCAATGTCATTTTGCGAGCAATGCATTTTCCGTAATTACAACTAAAGTTCGAATTTCCATGAAATATACTGCTGCCCATACATTAAAATTTGTTCCATGAGTTCAATTTCGAACGAAATAACAGTAGATGACTTCAAAAATTGGCTTTAAATTATTTGTAAAGCTACTTCAATTCTTTTTCTCCAAATTTGAAATTTTTGAAAAAGAAATATTTATAAATTTCTCGACACATATTTTGTCAAATTTTATAAAAAATACCATGTTCCTCTTCAGTTTTGTTCCTCTCAATTTTTTCATAAAAATCCTTCAATCCTTCCTGAGTTTATAGTTGCAGTATCCGAGTTTGAGCATCAAGTGTCTGTGAATCCGCTCTGAAACCATCATAAGTAATAATTTTCCTGGCATGGTGGTTGGTTTTCGCCATTTTGATGGGTATAAAATTAATATGAGATACGCAGTTCCCTTCGATGATGAGACGTACCTTCTACGGTAGGTGTTCTTCCGTAGCGGGGGATGAATTTTAAGCCTTAATCATAGTTCCCGCTTATGCAGTAACAACCTTCCGATCATTTAAATATTCCATGCGCCGTCGGGTGGGTCGGAATAGTCATTTATGGTTATGATACAAACAAACCTCACTTAGGGCACCTCAAGCATAGGGATGTGAAGCTTCAGTATAAGTAAGCAAGGTCTCGCTTTCCCGGTAGATGCGGGACTGAGTTGCCTCCATACCGATGCTGAGTCGTACGCTTTTCATGGGGGTGGGCGCATTGACTACACCGTAATGGGGAACAATTTGCGCTCATCTTAGTGATTGACTGCGCGATTTCAGCTTATCCCAGAAGCCTTAGCATGATGGAAATAGACTGATTCTGGCCCTGATTATTATACAAACAGTATTGTAAAGTAGTTACAGTAAAGTAATTTGAAAGGACTTTATGTTTTCTAATCTTATGAAAAGAATTTCGAATCTCCATTTTATTTCAGAATGATCCGACATTTCAATAAATGAGTAAAAATTAGAAACATCTTAGAATGCATGAAACAAGACAGCTAAATTTATTATACAAAAATATTTTTAAATTAGATTTCCTGTAGGTAATTCAATATTTTTTTCAAAATTATCTAAAATTTGTTTAATACTTCTAGGTTTTTTTTAATTAAGGGAAAATAACATTTTAAGTGTTATAGCTATCATATTTATACTTTTTTTTTCGATAATCATTTTTTTTTCCTTGGGGGAGGGGAGAGCAATTCTAGAAGTTAAGTGAATTTCTGGTTCCGTTAATGGTGAACCTTTCCTCCTTCTCTCCGGATTTCCAGTTTTATCACCTTTAGAAAATATTGATTCTTAATTTTCCTGAAGCAAATGACGAGTAATTAGTATATCATTGCATTAAGTTCCGAACTGTATTTCCATTTAATAAGGGATATCTACATTAATTTGTTTGAACAGTAAATCAATATCATTTAGTTTTTCATTAAAGCATAAAAAATAATCTGTCTGGGGAAATTATCACTTCAAAATATATATAAAAAATATCTAACTTTATTTTTTATGATACTTTTAATGAAGGGATAAAGTTTGTTTTAATTCAGTATTTCAGAAATTTTCTTTTTTTATTTGTTTACATTTTATGCTTTACAGATAAAGTTCATATGACTGCATATTTGAAGTTGATGTATGAGGCTAATTTTTAACACGACTAACCTATTTATTTTATTAAAACAATTTTTACAAACACCTTATATTTAAAATGTATAATTTTTTTTATTTTAATTATTTTCTAGATCTTTGTACTTAATTTATAATTCAGAAATTCATAATACTTAAATTAATCATTAAATAATTATTAGAAACATTAATGAATTCAGAAATCCTTTTTAGAGAACACATTGTTAGGTGGAACCACTAGTACAGAATCAAATTTTAATTTAAATTAATCAATTAACTAATAATCCAGTCTTGAAAATATGAAAATAATATATTCTCATTGAAAACACATATGCGTCCGAAATTTCAAATAAGAAGAGGAAAGAATTGTGGAAGTGACCTAAATCGATAACCAAAATTCCATTTTCATAAGTAAGTTTCATAATAAGTAAATTTAAATAAAAATGTAAAATAAAACAAAATGCACTTTAATGATTACAAAAATTAGATTCTTTCACTCTCTAGTTCTTAAAAAACATGAATATGTGCATTTTTAGTGACTTCGATGAGTGAAATTATTTTTTTCTAAAAAATAAATAAGTTTGCGGTTGATAATTTTTAATTTTTTGTATACGAAGGAAAAATAAGATAATTTAAAAATAATTCTAACTTGATATTTCGAAGTTTTAAACGTCCTTGAGTCCAAAAAATACATTTTTTATAACAGTTAGGTCTTCATGAGAGATAGATAATTCAAAAGTTATTTAAACTAGTAGGATCAAAATTGGTGCAGTGTTTCAACATCAAATTTGTAGATTTCTATGAATTTTCGAATGAAATGCATTTACAAAAATTATGTTCGCCTTTGTGTCCGAGAGCAACGGAACTCAATAGCTTGAAAAAGTTACGAACTAGATAAATAGAATTTAATGCACAGTTTCATCTACTAAACTATATATCTGCATCAAATTGTGAACCAAATTCGACAACGGGTTAATCTTCTATCCTTTGTACATTCGCATGCATGTAAATTTGATAACTCCAAAGCTCAATGTATTACATAAAGCAAAATTTAAACCATTCTTGTATTGCCTATTTGATTGTGCACTAAATTTTAGCTTCTGTTCTAGTCCTCAGTTTATATTTTTATAATGTAGATGTATATCTTATCTGCTGGATGTATCCGATAAGTTTGAAGCAATAGAATTCATAATTTATTAGAATTCATAATTATTAGAATTCATAATTCATGAGATTAGAATTCATAATTTATCAGACCATTAACATGTGAAACTGAAATGGAGTTTGAGATGGATGCACCATGTTTTTTTAACTAATGTCACAATTCACGAAATAATGTGGTATGGGTTTGAGTGTTTTTATAATTGACTCGTCAAATCTTTTGACTGCTTTGACGAACGCAATATTAGCTGCTCTAACTATTTTAAAAGCAATTAAGTTTGCTATTGGATATCTATAAAATATGCTCCACATTTTCTCTTGTTTTTAGATAATCTTTGTTTCCTCAAAATTTGTTTTATTTTCCCCTAGCTCAATTTGCCTAGAACATCTAGTCAAAAATTGATGATAAAAGAGAAGTAGGACATAATAAATTGATAAAACCGACTTTGAGGCACCAACGCCTCACTTGACTTAAAAAATTTTCAGTGTATCCAAAAGTTGCAATTTTTTTTAATAATTTTTACTAAATATTTTCGCGTTTTTTTCCCAAACAAAAGTTTTAAAACCTAAATATTGATTTTAAAAGTTGACTTCAAACAAACAACTCATTTGAAATCAAACCAATTATACTCATTTTTTACATACAAATATCTTGTACATGACTTTTGTTGTTTGTTTCTAAACATTAGTGGTAATCGTTTTCATTAATTCTAAGAATTGTCGTTTTAGTTTATCTTTGTTCTTTGTTTTCGTTTTTTTATCCTTCTTTTTTGTATTAGTAAGCAACTGGAATTCCAAATTCTTCTTCTTCAAATTGGTTAATCACCAAAAAAAAGTTTGTGTAGAATTCCAGTAAAGGAAATTACTTTTTCTTTCGTTATTACACTGTTTATTTTTGGAAATTTATTGCAGTTAGTATTTCTTTTTCAGGCGGA
The DNA here is from genome assembly GCF_947563725.1 of Argiope bruennichi. Taxonomy (NCBI): domain Eukaryota; kingdom Metazoa; phylum Arthropoda; class Arachnida; order Araneae; family Araneidae; genus Argiope; species Argiope bruennichi. The sequence goes on along the minus strand of NC_079162.1, from coordinate 65,239,203 downwards.
TTTTTCTTCATTCCAGAGCGTGTTTCTTTGCCGAGAAAAATATCTTTATTCTGAACTACCTTAATTGATGAGAATTCCACTTAGAAAGAAAAGAAACATCTAAAAACAAAGGCCGAGAATATATTTTCTCTCGAAAATTTACGCTAAGGATTCAATTTGCAAGAAGACTTGATGCTTGAGGTAACAATTTGAGTTTAGGAAGATGTAGCCATGTTTCATAGGTATTTAGTTTATTCCTCGAAATGTCTGAACCAAACTAATTAGATAGAAATTTTAGAACGGAATGGCTTTTTTTTTAAAGAAACGTACTTTAAGTTTATTATGTGAGTCACTTAAACATAAGTAAGTGAAACTGAAATAGCTTGTTTTTACCATTGAAACCTGACAGTTTGAATTCAACCCAATTTAAGTAATGTTAGAGCGTAGGCAATATAACAAAGATGCATAAGTCATTCAAGAAAAATGATTTTTATTTTCGAATGCATTTATAATAAATGCCGAGTATTTCTTTTATAGATTGGATTTATATCCAAATTTTTCAGTGAACTTTTTATTTTGGCTTATTTATATATACTTTGACTTATTCGTGTATGACAAAACGCATATAAATTAATATTTAACCACAAGTACTCCTTCGAAAATAACCTTTTTTTATTTTTTCGAAATAACCTTTTCAGTATTTTAACCTTTCACAACGCAACGTATTAAAAGTGACAAAACCCTGGGTGCGTGGATGTTTTCCGCAAATAATAAAACACGTATTTCTTAAATTTTGAATTTTTTTTTTAATAAAAGAAAAACGATGCAGAAAAAAAGGGAGTGCAGCATTATACTTCGACGTTTAATAGCAAAAGTCACAAAGTATCAATTCGTGATTTGAAAAAACAATTACAAGAATATTCTCTTTTGATTTAGATAATCTTTTGATTAGATATTCTCTTTTGATCAATAAATATATAATAAATAAAATGGGGAAATTAAAATCTAAAATTAAAATCATCAGTAAATATTAATAGTTTTAGATGTCATTGAAATATAGAGAATGTGCATTATTTTAAAAAACAAATCGATTTCCACATGTCTATTTTCAGTTTTAAGACCAGTAACTTCAAAATACTCTAAAACTGTTAAAACTTCCTTGGCAATATAGGTTTTTATTTGTTTTATTTATTTTTGCTGTTGATCTTGTTGAGAAGTGTTATTATTTTGGATAACCTATTGAATCATTTCCGAGCAAGATAACCATGAATATATATTTTTAAGCAAATAATCGAAATCTAGACTTCGTCTTTTAATTTTTGCAGAAATAATATCATTGACTTTCTAAACCTATTTTAATCTTTACAAACTAATACGACTTTTGAAAAAAAAGATTTTGGTTGTAAATATTTTTTTATCTTTTTCATTCTTGTTAAATTATAAAAATTCTCATTTTAATATTCTTTTCACAAATCTTTACTACCTAGATATTTTCAAAAATTAATACATATTTCACATCAATTACTACATTGCATTATCAAGTATATATGAAAATCTAAAGCAAATTCTAAATTCAGATTCGATGGATTGAAGTTTTAAACTTCATCCACCAACAAAACACTAAATTTAGAAATAAAATTTTAAAAAATGCTTGAAATAAAAATAATATTTTTAATAACATATACATCCTGCAAAACATAATCATCTCTTTTTCGGTCTCCTTTCAACATCTCCACAATCTATAGCACTGAGTGTTCAAAACTAATTAAATGACCCGAAAGTCTACTGAAACATATGTGTCATCTGTGACGATTTTTTTCATTTCTGCCCCAAAGAACACGATTAATCTGTCCCAAATGCTTTGTGCATACCTGGAACGTGACATGTTGAGTAAGTGCAGAAATCAACCTCTAAGCCTTTACCAGCGTAGCAGGTTCATTAGTCTGCGAATGACCGTGCATGAGATTTCGAATGAGCTTAGCAATTTCACTTTCGCGCTTCGAGAGATTCTGATAATCGCCCGGCCAGAATACCGAACGAAGCTATCTTTAGATGAGAACACAAGACTTGGGAATTTCTGATGTATAATGCTGATGATTGTCGAGAAATGTAAATATATTTATTAATGGTTAGGAATGATTTGTGGTAAAGTTAGGAAAGAATGAAGTGGATTTTGGTAAAACCTAAAAACAATGGGTATAAAATGTAAACATTAAAAAAATTTAAACATATTTATAAATGGTTAAGAATGATTTGTGTTGAAGTTGGGAATGATTGAAATGGAGTTTGTTGATAGTTTGATCAAATCTAAAAAAAATGAGTATAAAATGTAACCATTAAAAAATGCAAATATATTTATTAATGGTTAGGAATGAATTGTGATGTATTTAGGAAAGAATGATGGGAAGTTTGTTGATAGTTTGATGAAATCTAAAAAATTGGGTATAAAATGTAACGATTAAAAAATGCAAATTTATTTATTAATGGTTAGGAATGAATTGTGATGTATTTAGGAAAGAATGATGGGAAGTTTGTTGATAGTTTGATGAAATCTAAAAAATTGGGTATAAAATGTAACGATTAAAAAATGCAAATTTATTTATTAATGGTTAGGAATGAATTGTGATGTATTTAGGAAAGAATGATGGGAAGTTTGTTGATAGTTTGATGAAATCTAAAAAATTGGGTATAAAATGTAACCATTAAAAAATGCAAATATATTTATTAATGGTTAGGAATGAATTGTGATGTATTAAGGAAAGAATGATGGGAAGTTTGTTGATAGTTTGATGAAATCTAAAAAATTGGGTATAAAATGTAACGATTAAAAAATGCAAATTTATTTATTAATGGTTAGGAATGAATTGTGATGTATTTAGGAAAGAATGATGGGCAGTTTGTTGATAGTTTGATGAAATCTAAGAAAATGGGTGTAAAATGTAACGATTAAAAAATGCAAATATATTTCTTAATGGTTAGGAATGATTTGTGAGGAAGTTAGGAAAGAATTAAGTGGAGTTTGTTGATAGTTTGATGAAATCAAAAGAAGTAGGTAAATCTTTACTACATTTAGATATTTAAGGTTTCCTCTTATAAATATTTTTCTATATAGAGGGTTAGGAATGATTTGCGATATTTGTTAGAGAAGAATGAAGTGGATGTTTAGGCAATATAAGAAATTGAAAAAATTTAAGTATATCTTTATCACTGTTTTTTTTTTCAACACTGAGAATCATGGGCATGATTGTCAATGAGTTTCAGCTTCACGAATTTGTAAACAAACATCGTCTAGTCAGAATGGAGAAATTATCTATAAACTACTAACAGACAAATTTTTTAATTATAATTTGTACATGGAATAAAACATTTAGAAAAGGAGGAACACAAATTTCTTAAAATTTCAAACGAGAGATATCATCGATTTACTTAAACCCTTTCGAAACATTGATATATTATTAATCAAAAGATTATAATTAGTTAGAGTTCTTTATCATAAATATTGAAAATATTAACAGTTAGCCCGGAAGAAAAGGAAAATAATTTCTATTTTGCAATTAACAATTCTGAACTCATTTGTACTAAATTCTGAAAATACCGGCTATTTCTAACATAATTTTGAGAGGTACAAATATCCTGTTAAAAGAAAAAAATCAGAAAATCTTCACTGTGAATCGAGAAATCAATCAATTTCGACAATTTTTATTTTGATGTCAACCCTCAGTTTCTAATTCAGATTATATTAAATCTTTTAGACATACGTATGTGAAAAGAGGCAAAAATTGCAAAGTAATTTTTTAATATAAAAAATGAAGAAAACGCCCAATTTATGATTTGACATGCAACTTTTCTTAAAATTAAAAAAGAGAGTTTTAATCTTTTAAAAAAATGTATTATTTTCAATAACTTGCATTAATATTATACAGACTATCCTATCAATCACGAATCTTTAAAGTAATTATTAATCTTCAGATAATATGCATTTTTCATATTATAAATATTTTATTCGTTCACAATAAAATTTCAAGGAAAAAACATTCATCTGCTCGTAAAACAAAGACAACACTATATCTTACAACTAATTCAATCTTTGGGGCAATAACAAGCTTTGCAATTTTGAATTACGTAATTTCTAGTTTTTACTTTATCACGCATTCACCGCCAGTATATAAATAATTAGATCAAAGATCTGCTTTGTGCAAATTATGAGAAATTTCAGTGTCACCAAGGAGAGCTAAAAAAATACGTTCTTCACACATAAAAAGTGAAGCAAAATGTGGGACTTAACTTTTTATGCCCTACACATTTTTTAACTTTATCAACACTGATAGGCCACAAACGACTGTTCAAAGAAATTAAGGTGAACGTTCCAAATTCTAAGATGTTCAATGTTAAATTCCTCCCCCTTTCATTAATGCGATTGATTGAATACCCACAGAGTATGTTTTGTTCGTTAAAGACGCTCGTCCAAATGGCATCAGTTAAGACATCAAACGATTAAATAGACATTAGTTTAGCGGGATTTTTTTGAATGTCATCCCCTTAAGAACAGACACTACTGACAATGCAGTTTTTTTAAGTAGGTAGATAAATGGTCTTATTTTTGAAAGAGAAACTCGGACGTTCCAGTGTCTGAGGTACCTGAATTCGAATGATCTTTGGAATGAGGAGGTTAAACAGCTTTTGATGGAACAGTTAAAACGTATATTATTGTTGCTTCTTAGAAAAAAAAGCGGAAGTAAAAAAAATAACGTTAGAAGGCCATTTCAAACAGTAAAATAATATTTAATATTAAAGAAAACAAACATAGGAAAATAAAATCAACTTTCTACAATTATTAATATATTTGCAAGTATCAAAATATTCCACATTCAATTTCAAACACTGGTTTATAAAATATAACAACCGTGCTAAGATTCTTGTTAGCAGAGCAGAAGAGGCATTGTAGAAAGTATAATAAAAAATCAGCGATAGAACTATATTATTTACTTTCGTTTCTTCTCAAATATCTGTCGATGACATACTGTTCCTTTGCCCATCGCTCCCGTTGACAAATAGCCCAAAGCAACCTCATATTTTCATAGTTGCTTGTGAAGCAGACACAGCAGCCATGCGATTTATCATTTCCTTCAACAGATGACACTTCCATAGCATTTATTTTAGATTTGTGTTTCTTCCTTTCAAAATCGATTTTCTTCAAGATGCTCAAATGCTTTCTTTATACAGGAAGAGGAAAATATTTCTTATTAGGATGATTTATACTTCACTTGATTTCTAAAGGTGTTTAATCACCTGAATTTTTTTTCAAAAAAGCATAAGCATTTGAAAGTAACATACTTTAAGTGATTTTTCTTACTTCGACATAAACAAAAATAAGAGTATATTCAATTCTTGAGAAATAGAGTAAAAAAAAAAATTAAACAAATGCCTAAAATGGAGAATTAGAAAGTAGTTTCCTTGAGAATTCGGTCAAATTCTAATTTTAAAACATTATAAATATTTAAATTATTTTAAAAGGGTATAGATAATATATTTTCAACTCTCAATTAATGTAATTACTATAATAATCAAGTACAGTAAAATAAAGATAGTATTATTTCAGATTTTTCAAAAAATGAAAAGAAGAAAATCATTAAACGTAAGCTGCAAGAAAAATTATAAGTCAATAATGAATGAGTTTAGCGAAGTTATGTTTGTAATTTCGCATTCTTCTTTTTAACATATTTGAAATACCTTTAAATTTTACGAAAATTCGTTCTATTGCTCAATATTTTTCTGATAGAAACCTAAATGTTTGTTTCTTTCATTTTTTTAAACAATTTATTTCCACGATGGGTACACACAAATAATTTTTGCTTTACCATATCCATTTGGGAAATAATATGGAAGAGACAAATTACAAAACAAAAGTAAATTATGTTTTGTAATTTTGTCCTCCATATTATTTCACAAATTTTCAATCCTCAGATTTTAATGAATGTCCGTATTCCCCTACACACCAACCCCTGCAATGGCCGAAAAACAAACTTTGGACCTCTGTGAGCATTTCTGACTATCAGAAAGTTCGCATTTGTTAATGTGAATACAATGTATCAAAATCGGAATGAAAAAGGCAAAGCTGAAAAAACCTGAGCGAGTTCTTAACCCAAAAAATTTAAACATAAATCAAATTCTGGAAGAAATCCATCAAAGAATACGGTATGTTTCCTTGAAAAAATGATACCTTGAACACGCAAGAAGTTTTACGACAAAAATTCCTAAGAGATTTATGCACCAAATCCTTAGATCTGTATTCACAGTAAGGAATTTTGGATGCAATTGGTAATCGTACTGATATTATATTCTAAATTATATGGATTTTTCACTACATAAGAAACTGTGAAAATATATGTAAAAGTCGAGGGCAGAACTCATCCATTTTTTTATTATGTGTAATTATCTCACACACGAATTACTAGCTAGAGTAAATAATTATCAAAAACTCGAGTAGATATTAATTAGGATAAGAAAAGGATACTTGTTTGAAATTTTAGAAAGAAATTTCAACGTAACAGACATTAAGACTATTTTGATGCCTTTTTCACTGAGAAAGAATGAGAAAAAGGAAAGTACAGACAAGACATAACAAGGTACTTTCCCATTACTGAAATTCTAGTCGCCGCCAAGCTGAGATGATCATTACATCATTTGACGCCAGCATTAATCAGTATGATCGCTAGAATTTGACAATCTGTGACAGACTCGCAAGCAGTTTTCTGATTATCTATCTCTAGAAATGGCGCAATTCGCCAAATTACAACGCTCTTAGAGAAAAATGTTATCAACAAAGCAGAATAATACTTTCCATTCTGTTTGGCGACGATAAGGGTTCTATAAGGTAGCTAAAATTGGCGAATTGCGCCAAAATCTAGTGATATGCGTCAAATTCAAACGACAGATTGACAAATCTTAGTAATCATTTGCTGGCAATCTGTCGCTTGAAGTTGGCGGTTTTTGTCCGGGGTTCCGTTAATGGAAAAGTATCCATAAAGTTAATAAAGGCGATAAATTTTCAGGATTCAGTACGTTCCAGCGCGTCTGTGAAAAGATCCAAACTATTTAAATTATGATAATTATAACTGTGTGAATTAAATATGCATCTACAAAAACAAAATGTTTAGTTTTGTAAAAAAATATCTTAATTGTAACATGACTGTTGTATTATTTCTGCGGATTATGTGAATATTTATTAATACATTGTGGCATTCAGTTTTATAAGTCATATGACTCCAGTATTCACCTTATTCACCTGGCAACAGTGGAAAAAAACCAAATAAAAGAACAATAAAGAGTTTATTAACTTTCATTCATTAAAATTATTAACAAAATAATACCCTGTTTACGAGTTATTTTACGGTGCACAAATTAACCGCTCTTTATTTATTTAAAATTTTATAGGGATTACTCTTACTCTTTTGATGAGGGATTTATTGATCATAATGTTAATGAAAAGCAGCTATCAGCTAATTATTAAAGGAGATATATCAATGAAAATTAGAAAGAAATATTTAAATATTTACGATTAAGAAATACTTTTTATATCGTTTAAAATCCAAGTGGAAATATGTTTAAGTTGCCATAATTTTCTCGAGGACAAGTAATAAAAGTATTCAAAGGCATTTATAGCCTTTGAAGTTTTATTACTTTTTTAAATTCTTAATAGAAAACAGGTGAAAATCTAAATGTAAGATATTCTAAAATTACAGGAAAAATGGTTTTAACTCCGTTTATGAAAATAGCATCCTGTTTTATATCAAATAAAAAATGAAACGAATTGAAGGAAACGAGTTAAAAAGTAATGAATAAAGCTTTACCATTGGAAAATATACAGTGGTTATCAATGATAATTTTATTTTATTAATGTAGAATTTATTAATCAAGCAATAAATTTATAATATGATTAATTCTAATAAAATAAATTCATTGTGATAATGCGGTTGATATAAAATTATTTAATTTTAGATAATGATCTTTGCATTTTTAGGCAGTTGCATTTTTAACTGGTTATTTTCTTTTTTGTGTGATTATTTGATTTGCTTCATTATCAATTTTGAAAATCTTTATTAATAAAAAAAGGAATTGAAAATTTTCTGACAATTATACAACAAATGACATGTGAGATTTTTTTTAAATTTTATTAATAGCATATTTATCCTTTATACTTTTAACATTTATTCTCTATACAGTTTTCTATACAAATGTTTAGTGAAGTGCATGAGATCAAAGGATCTCTCATAGAAATCCACGATCAGAGATGTCCCCAAATAACAAACGGAGATGGATTTCTTCAGTGATTCAGAAGAGGATTGGATTTCCCCTCATTCAAATTTTTGGTGTCGAAAAAGAAAAAAACCCACCAAGAATAGAAATGTGATCTTGGATCTGTATATATACATTTAAATATGTAGATTGACTGAGGGAAATGGACAAGCAGCTAAAGTATTTATCAAGAGCCGTTTCTCCTAAGATATGGTAAATCTATTGGATCGTCAATATGCTCTCCTAATTCATCAAGCCTTGGTTTTAATTACGGGAAGGCCCTAAAAGATGTGGTTAACAATTTGACGCAAACCTTGGAATAGAATCTTATAATCAGATTCGCCAACGCTAGAACTGTAGCCGAAACTCCAGGTTTGTTTCAGAGTAGACTGTAATCCTTAGTGCGTTGGTAACAGAGAGGTTGCACTTCTAATAAGAGAGTCTTTGAGCATCTCTTTTGACGTAATTAATGTATCTATGTACCATACCCTGTATGTTAAATGTCATCCAAAAAGTATTTCACACTTATTAATGCATCGTGTTAGTTTATATGATTAAAGCTCCTTTAGGAATTACAGAACTTTATTAAACTTTTGTGTTAGTAATTTAACCTTGTTTCGAAGCATAATTAAACTTCATTTCCAGTTATTAGACATTAAATAGTGATGTTATACTTCTTAATCCTTTTTGCATCTTTGACATAAGCTCATGATGGAAAATTTAAAAGATTATTTGGCATATTTTCCTAGGCAACTAAAGTTACTCGAAAAAATTTTACCACCCAAAGCTATTCATATAACTGAAATAATCATCACAGGAAAATCCCAATTAGGAAAGCGAGCGCGAAGTCATTATCAATGCTTATCAATGTGCTATCTTAATTTTGCTTTATAAGGGAGAAGCTGTTATGAACCTATAAGTCGTTTACTACACCTATATGGAACGCATTCTATAATCTTCAATATTTTAAATTTAAACAATTACTTTTATCTGACAAACCAAAAATGAGTCCACGAATTATGTTTCTTTACTCTTATAATCCCATGAATTAATCATTGGATTTAAGAATGAATTCTTTTTCCTTGTAGCATTTGATCAATTAAACAATATTTATATTATTTTTTCAAATATACATATATTATATTATATAATATAGTAAAACAAGTGTTGTGCTGCGGAATCTTGAAGAATGTTAAGAGACTATAAATAAATTTATTTTAAATTTGTAATATATGGGCTTTAAAATAAATTTTACTCTTCAAATATCAGTACATTTTAGTTATTATCATTGGAGAGAAGCTTGACAAAGCTTTTCTGATAAGAATTTCAAAGCAAAAAGTACGCGAAAACTAGCGTTTTCTTAATGAATCAAATGGGGATTCTCCGTTTTTAAAGTGGTATTAAAGAATTGCTTTCAAAGAATTTATGATTTTTTTTAAATAATCTTAGGCATATAAAAACATAAAAATTAAGAATAAAACAGGACACTGGTATTTCAGAATGTTGTAAATTTTGGTATATTTTAAGACCATAGATATGAGGCGCATTATACAATGTCTAATCGTTTGAATCTATGCATATTCAAACCTAAATACTTCTATCAAATATTCGAAAATAACCAAAAATTAATAAAAATTACAAAATATTGTTTTTTTTTTTTCATGTTTTTGCTCCATAAAGTATAGTAAATCATTTTGCCTGAAATACAATTAAAAGTGGTGGTAAGAAACTATCTTTGCATTTTTGCAACATATCTAATTCTTGAAAACTCACAAGTAATGCTAAGAGGGGGAGGGAGATTTCTTTTAAAGTATACAAGATAATTCTATTTCCTTTTCATACAATAAATACATTAAGTAAAGAACGATGTATTTCTAAACAGTTTTATTTAATCTTTTGATCGAGACCCTTTTAAATTATTCTAAACAAAGAGAGAATGCTTTGCATTTCGGAAAGGAAATTAAAGCATTGCTTCTTCAGTTCCTTAAGAAGATGCTATGTTAAAGAAATAAAATAAAAATAAGAATTTTAAATAAATTAATGATAAATACAAATGCCTGATGTGAAATCTGTTAGTGATTTCGATTAGAAAAGAAGGTTTAATTGAAAGATTCAACGAATCACGATGTGAATCAGATTACTTTTTTATACCAAATTGTTTGATTTAAGAAAATGCAGAATATTTTAAATGCTTCTAAACTTTATATATCTTGGAGGGTTTATTTCTTCTTTTCTTCATACGACTGAGAAAATTGTTGAGATTAAATGAGTTGACATCGTTACTGTAAAGGATTTGCAGCATGTAAAATATTTCCTAATTAATGTTACATTGTACGATTTCTTTGGACGTAAATTGAAAACGTTATCTTTATTGATGTAAGCTTAATCTTCAAATTGGATTTTGAGGAAGCCGTGGATTATTTTAATAAATAAATTTCCACATTGATTTGAATAATTTTAAAGACATGGAATTGATTAAATGGGAATGGAACGGAATTTAATTGCAAATGGAATTTTAATATAATAAAGTGTGTGTTTTGTCTTTCAAGAAGCTACATTTTTACTTTTTTTTATTCGTGAGGAATAACGATTTCAAAACGACGAACGTTATTCCAAAAAAGAAGCAAAGACTGATTTTTGAAACTAATACTATTTTTTAAAAAAGGCTGAAAATGAATTTACGAAGAAATTGAGAAATAGACATATAATTTGAAGTTAAAACCAGAAAAAAAGCCCCAGAAAATGACATAATGTTATAATATAAATTTTCTGATATTTGGTTTTGCAATTTTCATAAGCGGGTTGGATTTTCTATCTCCTTATTAATTTAGATTAAGAAAGTGTAGACCATATAAAAAATTAAAGATGAGCAGTTCATAGCTTTAAACTATCTTCAAGAAAAATGCCTAGAATACAATGGTTGATAGAAATAAACCTATTCTTTCAAGGTTTTAGCTTTTTCATATTATTTATGCAAGCAAAACATCGTTTGATTTAAGGAAAAAACCGGCACCAGGCCCTTTACCCAATATCTTTCATTCTTCATGATGTTACAGAAATATTTCTATTTCTATCCATTATTAATATTTCTTTGCAAGAGCCGTGACCAGTTCGAAGAGGAAGGTAAAAAACAGGATTAAGGGATATCACGGGAATGTATTCAAAGCTTATACAGTTTCCGAAAGGAATTTCTTCTGAATTCCTGCAGAATTAACATTTATTTTTAACTTGTGCAGGTAAAAGAGCACAGGAACTAAAATCTGCGGAACTAGAAATAAAAGGGAAATCTGAGATAAATAGATTAGAAAATAATTAATTTTAGAACACGAAAAATTTAAAATCATTGTCTATATATTATCAATTTATAAGTATTAGAGAAAACAAACTCTGATTTTGAAGTTTAAATTCATTGAAATTTAAGGAAATGAAGCAAAAACACTAATAAAATGGCACTTCACAAATTAAGTACAAAAAACGAAAGGCTTACTTTTTGTATTGGAAATACACAAAAAGAAAACAAAAATATTTGTGACCCCTTTGTAAGGATTCCTTCTTGCAAGAGTAGTTTTTATTAATAGTATTTATATACAAAAATTATTCTGGAGTAAAATACAACAGTAGGATAAACTGCACCAAAATCAAATGTTTTAAAACGCTGCAGTAATTTTATTCAAAATTTCTGACTAAAAGGCTAAGTTCATAGTATACAAACATAAATAATTGAACATTAAAAATAAATTAATTGTTAAAATCAATTTAAATTACATTTCATCTTCCTCTAAAAAGTCAAATAGATTAAAATGTAGCGTTTGTTTAATTAAAAATGATAAATTACAAAAGGTGACGCTAAATTATTTAAAGAGCAACGAATTCGCTGGTGAACAATAAGTTTAATACGAGTTTTGTAATGAAAAGGCTTTTATAACGCTTACAATATCATGGAGATGTTGAGAAAAGTGAATACTTATTAATTTGTTGAATGACATCAGCATACAAAAGAGATCCCTGGTTTCATCTTTGGTTTCACAGCATGCATTTTATTTTCTGTTTACTAAGTCCACTATTATACCAAATTTTAAAACCAAAACTTGTCAAATTTATGTCAGCATGAGGCAGCATCAATGAAAATTAGATCTTGATTCTGATATCATTTCAGCGACAAAAACAAATAATAAACATATATCAACAGCGGAAAAATACGTCAAAAGTTTCAACGAATACATGCAGACTTAAAATTTTAGCAAATTTCTGAGAAATTTCAGCTGGGATTTCTTAATAAGATACCGAAAATGGGTGTTCTAATCCAATAAAGTATGGGCTGAAACACGTCACACAAATAATGCGATGAACGAAAAACAAAAATTTTCCAAAAGAATAGCAGAGAGAGAAAATCAAGCCTAACGAATCTAATACAATTACTTCAAAATAGTGTAACAGAAAAGTTTATTTATTGATTTACTTCAAAGGAAGTTAGCAACATTGATTAGTTTTCTGACCACTCGAGAAAATTCTAGCATTGTTCTCGAAAGAGTGTCAGGAAAATATCTTTTAGAAGTAAAGAATTGTTTGATTAATCCTTTACACGATCTTGATGGTTTTTGGCAACACTAGACTGATCTGCTTTTAACTAGCGACAGACACTGATTCTTTATAAATATTGCACAATGGCATTCCTGGATGGCAAAATGAATTGTATATAGACGAATAATAAATGAATAATTAATAGGAAGGAATTAATGAAGCACTCTGGATGAAAGGAATAATATTAAATAATAATTATTTATAAAATGTTTTTATTTATCTTTTTTATTTTACATATCTGTAGAAGGATAAAATTACAATCTGTAGTTTTAACCGAACAATTGGCTCTTAATTTTTAAATATGTGATTCTGATATATATGTCTGTTTTATGTAATTACGTAATTATATATTATGCCCCTTAAATACTTAATCTAAAATGTTTATTCTGTACAAATTATTAAAAATATGTTAATCCATACTCATTAATATCTATATGATAGAATTAATCACTCAAAATGCTCTGAAATTCCACAATTCGTAATTGTTCTGTAAATAGCTCTCAATGAAATATTGAGGAATATATTATTAAAATTCGAGTTTAAAAAATAATAAAGCTCATATTTAGTTAACTCTCTGACCGAAATATACCTTAATATGCCCTTTAACTATCATTATGGTTGCTAAAGTACATGTTCGCAAATGGATGTTCAATACATGTTCCTGATATTTGGTTAACTATATATCTATTGTCTTGGTTAAATGCTCAAACTATCTAATATCAACCATGAATGCAACTATCTGAAGACTGAAGAATCTTCCTACTTGATGGTAGACTTCCGCAAGGGTTTATTCTTTATTATTTATATTTTTACCTTAATTCTTTATTTTATTATTCGGACAAAAAAGAATAAAATAAATTTTTCAAATAATATTTTAATTTAATTTTTTGGCTTCTGAAATTTCTGAATTCATTTCTTCTATTATTTATCACAAGATTCTAAAAGAAATATTCAAACAACTTAAATTCTAGGATACATAATATATAATAAAAAGCAACATATACATATTTTCCAAATTTTATAATTTATATACTTTAAAAATTCTTGGATAAATTTATACAAACATTTATCTTATCGATACATTTATCTTGTCGTAAATTATAGTTTTTATAAGCAGTGCTTCTGTTTGAGATTAATTTACTCTTTGAATTTAAACTTTTATAAGTAATTTTCCAACATTGAAGCTTTCTTTTATTACTTAGCTATTTATATCTTTTGAATTAAAAAAATTATCTTATGAAAATTTAAGGAGCATTTTATTCCGAAAATAAGAAAAATAATGTACGATTTAATAAACTCAAGAATAAGGCTTCAGATTCGTAAAACAGAACAATAGATGCTGAAAGCCTCTTTTGATTTGCAACTTCCACGTAATGTTAGTATTGTCGAGAAAAACAGAAAAGATTTTTCAGAGTTTTGTTGCCATCTAATGCAACATTTAGGATCTATTCCAGGATCTGAATTTTAATCCGTCTTATCTTTTAATGTCAAATCACAGAAAAAGCGTGGTCAGATTTCTTAAATATTAGAACGATACATTGTTTTCCTTTAATTAACATAAATTTTGTAGTGTAGCTTAAAAGTATTCAAAGATATTGAAGGAAACCTTAAGTGCCTTATAAGAGTGTTAATAAATGCCTAAATAAACAAATCCTACAAATCTGACTGTAAATATTTAGTTCATCTTAATATTTTTCTTTTGAAATTGAATCCATGTTCTTTTTACAAACCTTTTAAACACACCTTGAAAATAATTTATATTTAAAGAAAACTTTTCATTCTTGTTATCTGCAACTTTACAAGTTTTAGAAATCTAGCACCGCTCAGAAAGATAACCTCTATGAAAATAATTAAATTCAGATATTCAACACTTGTAAAACTGAAACTTGCTTAATTTGACAAAATGTATGAAAGGAAATATTTTGCTAATAATGTGTCTTTCAATATGGCCTATAAAAAAAACTTTACTTCCAAATAAAACTTTCTTATTTTTGTGAAATATTTTATCAATGAAATCAAACAATTTAAACTCGTTTGCTTATAGAAGATTTATTTCTGGGTAAAGTTTCAGTAATCAATAAAAAATTAGATTCATTTCAATAAAGGCTCTAGGTTGCTCATATGAAGTATAGAATATTATATTTTGAAGCAATCGATGTATTAAATTGTTAGTATAATGGAAGCCATTTCATGCTATACGTTTATACAAAAAACATGAAAGAATATTTAATTTTTGTTTAGTAAATATTAAAAGACACATTTTAAAATAAAACCGAAAATATTTGCCAAAATCTAGATTTTTCAAGATTACATTTTTTTTTAATATCATATAAGAATTGCATGCATTGATAAAAATCCTTTAGAATTAAATTGTATCTTCAACGTATCCCAAAGCCTTAATGGATTGACTTAAATTGATTGAAGAATATTTGTATGATTTGGCTGCAATGGAATTTAATTATACTTGTTTTTTTCTCAAATTAATATAGTTAGGATTGCGTTGGGATAATAAACGGCAGAAGATCTGGCTGTGTTAAGGAAATTGATTAAAATTCCAAGCAGTAAATGTCATTGTTCTTCATATTTACAGTTGTTTCCTCGTTCAAATATCAATGGCTACCTAGGAGCTCTTCAACAATAGGTATCCGAGCAACACTCCCAACGATCATTCGGGGCAAGACCGAATATTGACATTCGGTTGGCAGCGAGGGTAATAAACTTCTCGCTCAGATTTATGATTCAATAAGGCGCCAAAAGAAATCAAAAGGAGCCAAAGACTTAAAAGCTCATGGGAAAATCTTTCTACTAGGAGTGAAGGAAGAAAAGTTTTCTGGTATAGAGAAGTTATTACGATATGGATCCAAGAACAAATATGGTATCACTGCTGTTTCAGAAACTAATATCAAATATTGATATTAGATGTAATGGTGGACAAGTTTTGTGATATTCATGCTAGTGGAATTGAAAATTCTTTTAAGGAGAATAATGAAAAAGGACAACTCAAACTCATTTTGCTCAAAAATGTTTTTGTTGAGTAAAGAACGGTACAAATAAAATTAATGACAACACACCAGTTAAACACCATCCCTTATTGTAAAAAGCAATTACAAATAAAATAATTAATTTCGAAATTTTACATCTTGAGTTCAAACTAGAAAGAAACTGAAATTGTTACAGAAATGTCTCTATCGTAGATTTTGAAACAGCCTGCATACGTTGACAATGCAATTTTTTAATATGCAATGTAACTGAGGAATATTTTAAAATATACATCGATATGAAACATAACTGTTCTCTAAATTTTTAACAAATTGTTTAATGAGTCTATTTAATGCCCAAATTTTTTTGTATTAGTTCTTAATCAAGTTTTCAGGAAAATGTGCCATGAAGTCCGATTTTCTATGAAAATACTAACAAAAGAAAAAAAATTATAACAAAGGATCTTCTTAAATTGAACATTACATCAAAACCTTCCCTGAATTTGCATTCTTATTTTTCTGTTTCAATTAATCATTCTTGAATACTTTTTCCCCTAGACCGTACATTTCCGAAATAAAACACTTTAAAAGGAAGTTATGTATTTCACAAATAGGATATGAAAAGAGAATTGAATGTTTGGACAAAGGCAATGCCAGAAACCTAAAATACTGATAACTAACATCATAACTAAGGAGAAGAACCCCAAATGCTGTATCCGATATACACTTCAATGACATTAGCGAGTTCTTCTTTAAAAAGTGGAATAAAAATTTTCGGAAGCTATATAGTTTTTTAGCTGCATCTAAACATGGGAAAGGTAATTTGAGATAAAAGTCGTAATTTCCCGTCTGTTAAAGAAGAAAGTGTTTCCACTAAAGATAAGAATAAAGTGTATGGAATGGGAATTATTGCATTTTCTCTAAGAAAAGGAGCTAATATAGGAGGGGGCAAAGAAAATTAAAAAATTTACTTTATCAATGATATCAAAAAGTACATTCAATTTTTTTCAGGCGATAATGGATAGCATCTCCTATTTGAATATATAAATAAAAGTGTCGTGTTATGTACATTTTGCTAGAACAAAGAAAAAAAAGCAGTTCGTTCAAGTCAGACAAATATTTCAGTCCCCACCACCAATGCTCTTCTTTGTCTTGTAATGCATCTCCTCCACAAAGTTAGCAGTATACAGAAAAAAAATCACAGACCTTTCATTTTATAAATGTTTTTCATCTTCTTTAGGTCATCAACTTTCCTTTAGATTTCTAAACTACTATAAAGGTACTTCTAACTCAAAATGTGAGGGGCTTTTCTTGTAGCAGTAAAATTACAAATTAGATATTAACATAGATTGTGCGAAAACTGATAGAATTTTTTATGGCATAAATGTTTTGGATATCGTTATTTAAATACAATTTTTTGGGCAATTAGAAAAGTTTGAAATTTTAAATCTTGGATATAGTTTGCTTGCGGCAAATGTCTTATATTGATACTCTCGTCTCAATCTGAGTTTATTCTTATCAATAAATAAAAACTATGCCGTTAATAAATAACTCATATTTCATATATAAGATTTAATTTTAAATGTGTTTTATTCTTCGAAGAATTTTTTTTGCGGAAATATCTAAACTAATTCACAATATTATAAAAATGAGAAAAACATCGAAAAAATAAATATAGCCTTTTTTCCCTAATCATTACCGATTAATAAATTATTACCTTGAAATAACTGAACCTCTGCTACAAAGATTGTACAAGGCACATTATTTTTAAGATTGATTCAAGGGTCAATATTCACAAATGGAAAAAGGCCTCATTTGTCAAGACACGTATTTTTTGAGAATGGTAAGATCAGGAACCGTAATATTACTAATCATATATTGCTAAAGATCCCTCCGACATAATTCACTGTTTCAAACCTTATGCTTGCTATCTACCATCTTAATTATTGTAGGATTTTATCATATCAGGTGCTAAAAGCAAACATAAAACAAACTACTCTTTATCTGTTTTTTTAGAATGAGCTACGTGATTTCTGTTTCAAAAAACGATTCCATTTCTTAGACAGTTTACCACTGCAAAATGCTTATGTTCTCCGTCAAGATTGGGAAAAGGCCCCCGTTATAATGCTAGCATTACCGTAGCATTTTTCTTGAATTCCAATTATAAAATTTTTGTATACTATTTTATAATCTATTCAAACAATTAAACTATTATTTATCGCTTTATCTCTCAACAATAAAACTCTATAAATTAATGTGAATGAAATGTACAGATGTCTCTACCATCTTTATTACCTTTCCAGATGCTTGTGTTATTTGGCTTTGTTTGTTACAATTTATTGTAAAATTTCTTCTTTCATCTATTTAATATATGATGTTAAGTTTTAAATAGTCATATTGCTTTTGAAAAAAAAATTATAAATAGCAAGATATTTATTGGCGACACATTTCCCAGTCTCAAGTTGCTTATGACTAATAGCTAATTATTTAGCATGGAAATACATAAACGGTTTCATCAGGAATAGGAAAGCATCCTTCAACTATATATTGACACTTTCGCTGATTCCATAAAATCATTAATTGCATAGCTGTAATCATACTGTCTTTGTCTTGTTTAGACAGTGGACTTGACATCACAATCATACGACAAGCTGATCGTGTGATTCAATATCTAATTGGACACTGATTTATATTGTGCTGTGGTGACACATGGCCCAATGGCATGGCCCATTTTTTTGTATGATCCGAACATCAATTTACATAATGAAATTATGGTTTTCGACAAAATTCCATGGATTAATTTTTATAAACTAATCCTTCTTGATATTTTCTTTTCTTTTCTACGACTAAAAATAAATAAATCAAAATTGAATTACATGTTTAAAATTCTAAAACATCAATTGATTATACTTAAAGGCTCAGTTAATTTAAAACTCATTCAATCTCACCTGTTCTTATAGAATCACAAATTGGCACTCTTCTCAAAAGATGGAAAAGAAGGACAAACAAGAGCAATTTCCTGAAACCCGAAGAAGTAATTGACATCCCACTTAAAAAAATTGGAGAAAAAAACTTAAACTTAATCTTCAAAATCTCTGAAAGAATAAAATGAGGCGCTTAAAGGAAGTAGCAGAGGCGGGGCGAGAACAACGTACCTCATCATTAAGAGAATCAATAGCATCGCTTATCCTTTTTTATCCATTTTCTGCTGTGAAATGAAACTAAATCGGAGAACAGCCTTTAATTGTGGTAATAAAAAAGGCTTTTTAAGATCTATGAAGCAGATTTTAGGGTTATCTTACCTTTCTTTATACGTAAGTTGAGTATCTGAATTTACGGCGGCGAGGTAACATCGACTGTAAATGAGATCCCTGAATAAAGAGTAACTTAATAGTTTTCTTTGCTAAAGCTGATAATTATAATAAATTTTAAATATCTAAAATTCACTTAATGTTGTTATAAAAATACATCGTTAAATGAATAATTTTTGAACTTTTTTTATTTTTTGGTTTTGATTAATGGAAGATTAGAAGTTTTCAGCCTTAAAATGTGTCCTTCCATCTTGTGGCAAAAGAACTCTAGCTAGAATTTCTCCTAGCTTCAAGGTTATCATACGCACTAATGAGAAAATGTTTTACCCTAAAAGATTTAATGCGTACCAGTCCAATATATAAATCCTCGGCACAATTAAAACCTACACAAACTTGTCATTGTTCTTTTTCTAGATACCCCTTCCCTGCGATTAAGAAGGAAATGTATATTTTAAGTTTAGAAACTCATGGATTGTGGACAAATATACTTTTCCACAGTGTTCACCATTTTCTTATCATAGGCAATATATCATTAAATGAATTCTTTAATCTGTCGAAGATGTAGATGTTGTATGTAGAGAGATTAAGACATACCCTGTACCTCAATTTTTTAAAAATTTTTTGTTCAAAATTATATTTTACTTTTATTTTATGTAAAACAGTACTCAATAACTTCCCCCATATTTTTTTGAAATAATTTAAAATTATTTTGAAAGTGAAATTTTTATGTAATTATGAGCTTTTTTAAAACCCCTAAGGCTTAAAAAAGATTTTTCTCCAAAAGATGAAGATGTTTTTTCCAAAAGATAAAGATTTTTCTCCAAATTTTTTGTCTAGGTGGTTATTAATATCTTACATAAAACTTAGTATGGATTTCCCCCTGCCAATGGTATTTATTATGAAAAATACAGAAATTCTGATTTTGGATCTTTTTAAAAAACATTACAACACAACTTAAAGCTAATTCCATACTAAGTTTTATAAAACTTGTTTCTGAACATTCACAAAAAATTTCACACTCCTACCTCCATTTTTAAGAAAGCCTTAGGCTTTCGAAATGTAGCGTATAAGCAAAAACCAATTGTGGAGAAAAATGCATTTAAAGTTTAGATTAATCTAAATCATAAAATAAAATCTACCAGTTTGCCTGTAACTTTTACAAAATGTGACTCAAGTTATTTTAAATTGTTTAAAATTAAAAAATGTAAAATTTTTTTCAAATAAAATATTATATTTGTTTATTGAAGATATAAAGAAAAACTAACGAGAGATCAAAACTTCACAAATCTTTATTAAAACACCTTTAAAAAATCAACGCGCATATCAAAATTGATTAAATGTATATTTCTGCTATTCTGCCTTGCTATTTCTTTTATTCTGCTTTCTGCTTGATCGATGCAGTTGTAACTTTTGAGCATTTACTCCAAATGACACTGTGGAGAGTTTCATTGAAATTTTGTATCATGCACCGAATACATCGCTCTAATAGCTCATTTGATGCAAGCCTTTGGTAAATTGGCAATAATATTGCCAAATGAGCCTCTTTTACAGGTGTTTGAATCTGAAAAGTGGGCGTGGCAACATTGTTTACTCTCCTATCATGCATAAAAAATTCTTCAATAACTTAATAAAAAATAAAGCTATAGCTCTAAAATTTTGCAGGCACATTCAGAACTCAATTCGTCATAAAAGAAAAAAATCGCTTTTTTTTTCCTTCAGTATTTTTCGAGTACTGTGTCGCCTTAAAGCTCTAAGAATGAAGCTTGAAGATTTCTAAAAAATTGTTAGTAGATAATCGTCGTCCATGTGATATAACTTTGTTTCAAAGTAAAACCTATCCGTTTTATGAGATCTCGACATTATTTTTGATGGCATGTTCAGGGTAAATTAATGTGTTGTAGTACTACTAAATGCTAACCTTTTCCCTCTATTCCAGCCAGATGATGAGTATAGATCCTTTGTCGGAAAAAGAAAATGAACACTTCTTTGCTTGCCTTCATGACAAAGTGGTCATTTTACAAAGCATATCTGAAATGTCATCACTCCATGTTCCATAGGCAAGCAAATCAAACCATTGTTATAAGATACAACGCCGCTATAGCAAGAAATTACTTTCATATATCTAGATTTAGAAGTTAAATATAGTATATATATATATATATATATATATATATATTTAAGTTGCCTTTCATATTCCTTATACCTGCCTATGCAAATAATCTTTCAATTCGTTACACTATAAAATCCAAACTTCTTTATTTATTCTTCATTCTTTTTCTGAAGTTTCAAATAATTTTGATCTGGAACTAATTAGACATTGGATAATAGATGTCAATATATTTTGAGTGAATCAGGCATGATTCAAAACGTTTAGTTACACAGCGAAGGATTAAATTCCTCTGAATTTTTCATTCTTCGAAAAATCCACTTTTGCTACTCATAACCTCTGAAGCCTTTATTCCCATAATTGCTTTAAAGATTACGAAGAGAGATTTCCAACACTTAAAAATTAATTCAAAGGAATAAAATAGAAAAAAAAACTTCATCTATTTAAGTAGATAATGGAAAAAAGTCGACATCGCGCCCAAGATTTAATCGGATATATCATTCAGAGATTCTTTCAAAAAAATCTGAGGCTATAATCCTTCAAAGACTAATTAAGCAGAGACACTGAATAATTTATCCAGAATTAATTAATTTTTAAATAAATTGCAAATCTCTTAGTCATTCAGCTTATTGAAGCAACTGTATTTTCTTAAAAATAATAATTAATTTAAAATAAAATATTTTCCTGATAAGACAGCTGTAGCTGAAGGGATACTGTTTTTTAGATTAATGACTTACTTTTAAGTTTGGGGTTAAAATTTTGTTAAAGACTTAATTATTTTGAATAGGGATTACATGATGCAAGCTGTACCTGAAAGTGAGCAGAAACGTTGATGTTCCTTGTATTAAACACGGTTGAATCTCCAAATCTTCAGGGCCCATTAACGTTTTGTACACAGATCACCTTCGCCTACAAGACTCGAACAATAAGCATCTAAATTGTTGACTAGAGACCCAAAACTATACAATTCCATTATAATTTTTTTTCTAATATTAATCGTTTTTTATATTTAGTAGAATATAAAAATTTATTCCTTAAATTCCTTTCTTCAAGATTATCTGCTTAAAAACCTTTTATACAAAGAAATAATTTACTAGAATTAAAACTTTGAAACACCTCACAGTAATTTTATTAGCTAGCATTTCATACATTTTCATCAGGAAATACAGCTTTGAATTGAAATAGAAATATATTAAAATGTACGAGTTAAGGAAGTTGAAAAAAATCATGTTTCCCTTCTTTTCAGATAATAAATACGAAATGCTTGTCAACACATGTTAATTAGAAATAATGAGAAACCGTAGAATGAAGATAATTCCTAGCAGTAAAACAAATGCTGCCATTAATTCCTTTTTTTCTGGTGATAATGGATGAAAAATAGCTAAAAATAATTTGGAGAAAATTCTTCTAGTTTATCTTTTCACTAAACCGGAGTACAAACCCTCGTGTTATCTTCCTGCAAAATAAACCACATCTTAACGTCAGGTTACTTTTAGAGAGAAAACGTCAAGCTTAGTATTAAGGAGAGACAATGAAAGTCATTACTTTTTTTGTGAAACATCGTGTGTCAAAACACCAAGATTTCTACTTTTGTTTAAATCTACTGGCTTTTCGAAACTGTTTCTTTTGCTCAAACAATAGCGTTAAGCTAGCAGTTTCGTGTTTGCATATTTAATGAGTCATTTAATTTTTTTTCATTAGAGCTGGTAGCGAATTTTTGTGTAAGTAATTTTCATAGGAAGATGAAAAGGAATGAACGATATTTTTTCAGCATTGTTAAAATTAGAAAGTGAATAATGACATTATAGTAAAGTTTTGCGTTTCATTCCAGAACAAACCCCTTAAAGAATAAAAGCGCGTGTTTTGGATTTTGAAGATTAAAGCGCGATCATGAAAAGTTACGATATATTAACCCCTAGAGACTAAGAGTGTTAAATTATGGTACTTGGAAAAAATATTATTTAGAGAATTTATTAAATTATCAATAAAATTATTCATTAAATTAAGTGTTTACCATTTTCAAAGTTTATTATCTTTAAATGTCAATACAGGATAATGTTAACTACCTCCCAGCAAATATTGTGTATAAGAAAATAGTTAAATAGAAGAAAATAATTAGCATATAATATTCCCATTCTCTGCTTGGTCAAACGAAGAATTAATTATTACACACAGAGCTTCTGATTCAATATTGTAATATTGTTAAAAATATAATTTTATCGTTAATAAATCATCATCATCATAAGATTAGAATTCCTAGCTTAAAATAAAAATAAAGAATAAAGATATTAGTGAATTTAATTCAATGATTGGGTCTTCTTTAGCATGCATATGTAATTAATATCGATTTCCTTTCTCATAATTATCTGTTCCAATGACATGCGTGATAGGCTATCATAATATAGTAAATGATTTTTTTTATTCGTAATTAACAAGAATAGGTATCATTAAAGGACTGGCAAGAAAACGGTAGAAAAATAGAGCAGGTGATATAGCCAATTGATGCATGAATAAAGTGAAATTAGACTGAAGAAGTTGTTCTTGGAAAAAGACAAAAGCGATAATATATATATATATATTCAGTTTACCTCATGAGAACTTTATTCAATTCACAAATGAATTCTCTAACAGCATGATAAGAAAAAAACTTTCTAAAATTACAAGAATAATAATTATTATTAATGTGTAACAAGATGGTTAAAATAGTATGTTTCCAAGCTCTTTTTACATTTTTTGAAATACGTTGTAATCTTCACATTTGAATGGATTATATAGAGAATGTTCAATGTGTCGTTGACTTCCTGTTTCTAAATATGTCGTTGACTTCCTGTTTCTAAATATGTCGTTGACTTCCGGTTTATAAATATTTTTCATGCTTTCCTTTATTCTTAAAAATTAGCATCACTTTTGTTGCTAATCAAGGATGATAATGAAGTAAATTTCTGCTTGTGTTACAGGCCTCAAATACGTCAAGCTGATTAAGTTTTAATATTTGGTTTTCATTGAATTTTTTAAAATCATTTCATACGCTTAAGCAACACTAGTCCAGGGGCGGCCGGTCAGCATTATCGACTGATGCAATGGAAGTTATGGGTGTATGCTATCTTTTAAATATATATATATATACGGATAACTCTAACATCTTATTATCACATGGAGCAGAGATCTTTGAATACATAACCTTTTATTGTTTGATGGAGAAATATAACTCTCCCTCCCCATGTAAAATGAACTTTGGCCAAGTATTTTCAGGAGATCAGGAAATCCCGGGGAGGCAGACATTAGATAAGTGCCAAGAGACACAGAGATCTCAGGTTAACCTCCGTTAAGGAGAGGATCAGCCTGAACAGAGTAAGAATGATTCCCCCCTTAAGAAGATACATACACTGATAGTGCAGACCAGAAGTAGTGAATTCGAGCCTAAAATAAAGCATATTTCACTCCGAAAAAAATTCCTAACATTACATTTCGTACCATTGAATTTGGGGCAATTACATTTTTGGATAGGATGAATACATATTATAGTAGATTTAAAATATATATGCAAATTTACAAATAATGTAATAAGTACTAGAGCCACATCCAAAGTATTGTAAATAGTAGAAAAGAACAAATATTAGTAGTTGTTCCAAATCTTCAACTTGTCATTGTAAACTATCTAAAACCAATTAGAAGCTTCTCACAGAAGAGAAGACGTGCCATTACAGCTCGCATAATAGTAACATGCAATTACAGCCTAGATATTAAGTGAGTTGTATTTTTTATGTGACGTGGATGTCGTTAGACGTGGCGTCAAACGAAAGACGTATTTTCATATCTTGCATATGACTAATATGACATATCTTCATTTCTAACATTTTAACTATCAAATCAACTTTTCGAATTACTAGCATATAGAATCCTTTTTAAAAATGACTATTATGTCCATTCTTTAGTGAAATTGAAACAATTATTACTAGCTCAGGATGCAAATATTCGAAAGAAATCTATCATTCGGATCGACAAAAATTAAAAAAGGCTGGAGTTATTATTCAACAAGCATGATTCTTTTTTGCATTAGCAGGGCCTTTTTTTTTTTTTGCAGATTATTTTTTAAGTTGGCATGCACTATTTAACAACATGCGTTATACTTGCTAATTGAAAAATACAACAATATCTAGAAATAACAAAACTTTACGCCATGGTTATGAACTACTATCTTTTACGGTCACTCAGCAAAGGACATAGGTTTGCTGAAAACCATCATGGCAAATTTTTACTCTAGATGGCAAAATATCTCCACATTCTTTGATGCTTTTCTTAATATGTGTAAAATTATATTGCTTACTTTAAAAGATTTAGGAGCTAACTATATTTATTGAAACATTTAGGCTTCATTTGTTAGAAAACTTAAGAAAAACGGCGATAAACAAGCAATCAAGAAATTCCTTGCTTAGAAGATTTATACAGGTATTTAAGAGATAAGAAACAGCAGGAAGAAGCGGTAAGTTCCAAGATTAGAGAAATGATCCGACCATGATTCATTCATGAAATAGCTCATTCTTCTTCTAGCGAAAGCAAAAAAAATTATCAGATTCAGTAACTGAAGTTGTATTCTTTTCTATTTTTTTAAAACAAGAATAAAAAAAGTAGCGATTTCTTGAGAATTATTGATATAACAAAAACGTACTGCATATGGAAAACATTGCAAAATCTGTATTGACGAATATGAGGTATACTAATCTCTAATTTTGAATTCACTAATATTAAATTATCTAAAATTAAATGAACTAATACTAAAAATGGAGACTTCGTATGTTTTTTTTTTTTTTTTTTTTTTTTTTACAGAACTCTTAATGCCATGTTACAAACCGTTGAAATTCAAAATTGTTGTAGCGGAAAATATTTGTAAATACACGAACTACACGAACTTATATTGCAACAGTTAATTTAATATTGAATCAACAGGGAGCTTCAGATAGTTTAAAAAGCCGTCTAAAAAGCTGAACAAATATTTTACAAAAATACAAGGAAAATTAAAAAAATTATCGAACAACGTATAGGTAGTTTGATGAAATACTACCATCAGACAGACATTTGTTGTGTTTTTATATTTAATATACCATGCCTTGTCAGAAAGTTGGCAGCAAAAACACTAACAATGTCTTTTCTAATACATGGAACATTAGTTCAACAGTCTCTCCTTCATACTTCAGTTATTTATTAATGAATGTTCAGACAGACACGAGAGAGATAAATGAGAAGATAAATGACTGTCTTGATGGGTACCCACTAATGTCGAAACATTTTTTCTTTGCAAGAAAGGTAGAAAAGCAAGATAATTAGGTGGAGAATGACAATCTTGGAAAGAACTGTAATTAGAGCTTGAACAATAAAAACAATTATTTCTTCTATGCCGAATTCGAGAAGTTATAACGAAAGAAGCTTTTTTCCAAGTTTTTATGGGATTCAGAAGACGCTGGTATTCATAGTTAGCGTGTCAAAAGTCTTTGAAAGTAATTGGGAAGATTTTTAATTTTAAATTTAAATGAAGCAGCGATTTATTTCACACAAGTAAAATGGAAAAACGATCAAGAGGTTTTTCAAAAACCGGCTTTTAAATGTAAATTTTTATATTTAAAATGCATCGATAGTTGAAATGTGGCACTAATGTAAAAAATAACTTATAAAAGTATTATAACGTATGGGAATAGAACAACTGCTGATGTTGAAAAGTTCTATATCCAAGTATTCAACAAATTATGTCATTTACTTTTTTTATTTGGTATTATATGAATTACTTTATTAAGTCATTAAATTTTGACCGATGTTTATTAGTGACGCCGAAAAGACACCATGCCAGACGCAAGTCTTGTTTGTTTCAATATTTATGGCTAAATGACCGACTTTTTAATGTATTTAAAACAAAAAATAATGTGAAAGGAATTGCCCCCACTTAAACTGTTTAATATTCTCTAAAGTATAAAGCCTCTCCAGCATTATTTTAAATTGTTCATAATTTGTTCATTTCTGATGATTATCTAAACCGGCTGCTTTTGTAATTTCTATTGGTTACTTTGTCCTAGATGGACACTTTTTTTTAATTATAGACAATAAACTTTTTATTTTCATCAATAAATGGCAGCAGTTTCTTGTTTTATGAGGAAATAATTCTGTTTAGTCTCAATGAACTATTCCATTACACATTGGTAATTGAACTGAGTCAACTGAATATGATTTTCGCCTAGTTTTAAGTGATAAAATGCGTTTGAAAAAATATAATGAAACACAACATTTTATTGTTTAGATCCATACTTTGGACCAAATGTAAACATAATTATCAGTCATGTTGAGGCACTCATAATACCAAGACAATATATTTTGTATTCCTATATCGAAGATGGATGCATACACCTTTAATCATTATAAATGGCAATGGAATAGAATTCTTATCTCGATATCTTGGCCCATTTCTTAAGAAGCTTGTCAAAAGATATTTGAAAATTTAAAAAAGTAAGTGAAAATCATAGGATGCGAGATCTGAGTTGTAAGTGCATTACAGAATATTTCTTTGCCAGTGCTTGTGATGAGTCTTCTGATTTGCTTCTGATTTTGAGTTTTAGGGAGAAAGAGTGAATTGTGTATTTTCGTTGGAACTGTATTAGTATCATTGCTCTTGAATATCAAGCAGCTAGATAAGAATCTATAATTCCAATTCTGCTTCAATCATTCTTACTGCAGTTATCATTTAAAATATGATATATTTTATGCTTAAATGAGTATTAAATTTACCTATTATAAAACATGCCGCTTAAAAAAGTTTTGAAATATGAAATGGGTGAAATAAATAGAATATCAAATTTAAAATTATTTCAAATAACTTAGAAGTTTTCCTAAAAAGATCGTAAGTTACCATGAAAGATTACCAAAAATCCAGTTTTTTTGTAATTAAAAAGTTCTTATCATAATTTAAAATGCAATCGTAATATCATACTAATTTTTTATCAGAATAATTTAGAGAAATAAGAGTAAAAAAATTAATTCTAACAAAAGAAAATAAACATTTATAAAACGAAATATAGCTTTACTGAGTATGAAACATATTTTAATAAGAAGAAAAAAACTCTATTCTTTGCTAATAGGAATTTGAAGACAATTATTTATATCTTGAATTTATATTTAATTACACTGATTATGTTTAAAACTAATTTTCATTCTTCAGTTGAAAGTATTCTATTCATCAGTGCTTTGTAAGGGAAAAAGTAGCACTAAAGGAACGGCAGCTATTTACAGGAAATTACGAAATAATTGGCAATCAAAGCATCTTCAGCAGCAGAAAATATCATTTAAAGAGCTGTTTATCTCTTTAGACATTTAATTATGAAGCCCTTAAAAACGTATTAATTTATTTATGAATTTCAAGCAAGATGCGAATTTAAAACAGATAGACAAAATGATCCGAAAGAAGCAAAGTAGCTCATTAGTGCTTATAGCAATATAGATAACAACAAGTAAAGACTTCTGAAACTTCCAATTATACAGCTTCCAATTTTAATTATATTCATCTTTTTATTTTTAGTTTCATTATTTTTATTTTTCCTATTATTTTTTTAATCTTCTGTAATCTTTTAATGGACGTTTAAAAAACGTTTAAAATTAGAAAAATGGTGGCAAAAATTAAGAAATATTTCAAAATTCTACTCAGTTTCTGAATAATTGATGTTGTTCTCATGGGCCAAGTGGTTACGTTTCAATTTCTTTATAATATAATGTAGATCTCAATAATTCAAACGATTCTAATTTTATAAAAATGGTATTTGGAAGATATTTTTCAGTTTTCATCTAAAAATTGTACAGACAAATTTTTAATAAATTTAATGGTTCTCTTCAAATAATGATGGATAATTCTGCAATAACTTCAACAACCTTAGTTCTTTACAAAAAAAAATTGCATAACAGAATTAAAATTATTTCATACACATGACATATTTTTTGCAGAGTGTTTAACTCGCACCAAATAACTGTGATTACGAAGTGGAAGATCCTAATTGTTTCATGTCATAATTATAGTTTTAAGTATGCATTATTTGTTTGGTCTAAACTTTTGTAATTTTTATTTTCCTTTTCTCTCTTTTATGTTTTGTTCACATTTAAATCTATATCAACACATCTGTTCAAATATTTTCTCTTCATTTGTATTTTCTAGGCTCTGTAACATGCAAATATGTATTTTTTTCTTTTTGTGTATGTGTGTGTGATCTTCAATGAAAATGAGTTTCTATACTCTTTAGGCCATTCAGTAGCTTATTGATTAGACGGATGGAGAGTAAGATCCTGCTGTCGATCCTGTTTCAAATAATCTGCTTGGCGTTAGGTTTAGTTTAGTATATTTTAGTTATATTAACGTCCTTAACGTTAGTTATATTAACTCTATTATAAGAACATATTTAGTAAGATTTCTCTAACAATAATTGTTGAAAATTAAATTGTGATTTTAAATATGTTTAACAAATAAAAATTTCTTCAAATATATGTAATTAAGACTGACTTTAAAAATGATCAACATATTTCCTAGAAACTGACATGGAAATACGTTACGTTATGAAATACAATGTTTTATTCCATAAGAAAAACAAATTGTTTATTCAATAAAGATATCTGAATAACTCATTGATTTCACTTTAAACGAAAATTACAATCGTTTGTAAAAAAACCTACAAGAAATTTAGATCAATTAATAAGATATTACAATTATATGACAAATTCACGGATTAAATGATAAATTGATCCAACATACGTGGCACATACAGTGCGAGCATCCATCTGATTCAAGAGTCCAAGTAATTAAAAAAAAACAATAATTTCATGTTTTTTCATACCATCAGATATGATGTTTAATGTCATGAAAATTGTTGTATTTCGTCTGAAAGCAATGTTTCTGAAGAAGAGAATGAAGATTTGGAAGTTATTATCCAGACTAATGTTTTATTCTGAGTTTCGTTCCTCTTACAAATAGGAGTAGCATTTGGTGCCTTAAATAATAAATTACTTTACTTATTTTTTTCTTGCTTAAAGAAAAAAACAAAATATCATTTCAATTCACATCATGCAAATTTCTTTTTGACCTCACTTCACTTTGATTTTTAAAGTGACCTTCATTCGTTTGCAAATAATTAATTTTAAAAGTGCCTTCTGTATTTTAAATTACCTGTATTTAACTGCCATACCTGTTTTTATATCATAATCCTTAGAACAAGGCATGTATATATAGAATATAAACTTAAATGTCATCTAGTTCACTCAGCCTAAATACAATGTAAGAATTCTACAAGATAATAATAATGCTTTCGGTTATCTCTAAGCAGTTTTCTAGGGCATTTAAGAGCGTGATACACAACTTATATGACAATTTTTCCCGACAAATCCAAAACATCTCTTGAAATTCTGAGCTATTTATAGAAGCGAAGTAACTCTGACAGCTATCACTGCTTCATTAGCATTGTTAAGTAACTTCAACATAGGTATGCGTGCATTCCAAGTGCTTGAAATGACGGCACGAAAACCTTATGTTACTAATCGATTGCTGCTGTTTGAGCATGAGATAGACAGAAGGAATGTTGAGCTGGATGGACAAATCCTGTAAGCGAAAATGCAAACATTCAATTCTCGAATAGGAATAATAAACACGCCCAAGAGGAAAGTAATTAAGATTTGATGATTCGCTCAATGTTAGGCTTGTTGCTATGGGGATTAAGGTACACCCACACTTGATGGAATTTTATGTGAGTGCAGGAGATAAGTGTTTATTTTTAGAGGACAAAAAAGAGCCTGTGTTGAGGTAATTAAAGATCTTTCTTACTTTATTTGAAATACTGGGTTTGTTTAGGCAATTTTTGGAATAGCTTACAAATAAGTAATACTTCATAATTAGATTAGAGAAACTATTGCTATGTGAGATTATTTGGAAAATTTAAAAAAAAGTTTATCATCAAAAGGATTTTTTAAATTAAAAAAAATTACTTTCTTAATATTTTTTTAAAAATATTATGTTAAAAAGATATATATATATATATATTAGGCTTTATGCTAAAAAACTTATTTTTAAAAGGAACGTGCCAATTACTTTGATAAAGAGCTTCCATTAACTCTAGTTAGAAATCCGTGGAACCAGAATTCGGTCATAACGCCTACGTTATAAATTTCTTGCATTCACTCCTAGTGAAACAAATAGTTTTTACCTCTATAAATTTGTATCCAGACATTAAGGAAAATAAACATTATCATTTAAATGAAAATATAAGAAAAAAATATTTTATACTATTAAAAAAAATCTTAAATGCTTGGAGAATTTGTAGCTTCTTGATGAAAATTGAAAAATATATAAAAGGAAGTTTGGAGAAACAGAATTTTTGGCGAATTGTATATAAAATGATTTTCTTTAATTGAACACACTTTTTCTTACATCTGCAATAATAATTTCTTTTTTGTTTTATATTTTTGTAATGAACAATTTTTTACTCTTAAGGAAGACATAGAATAAAAGTAAATGGTAAATAAAGGACTGCAATAGTTTGATAATTTTAACATTTTCAGTTTTTTAATGAAAATAAAAAAATATTCTTTCATAAGGCAGCCTATCCAAAATCATCAATAGGACTTTCGATTTAGCTATTTAGTTCAGCAGCGAACAAACTTTAACCTTACAGAACAATACAGAATAAGAATAAAAGAAAAACAATTTCAAAATTTTTATTCTTTTCTGAAATATATTCAATCAGATACAGGGAAAACTATTCAAAAGAAATAAACCTTTTTATTTGATTCAATCGTAAAGTGAACTGCCCTTTGGATTTAATCGAATATCCTATGACCAAAGAAGAAAGACTGTAATACTATAAAGAAGAATCTTAAATCTAGCAAGTGCTTTACATGCACAGGATTCTCAACATTGAATGATTTTTTTGGATAAAAAAATGCATTTTGGCTTTTTGAAGCTTGAAACGCTTCTGACATAGCATTTTTTTCACTACGAAGAGTTAAGACTGATGCCACTGAAGAAAAGCATATCTCTTGAGGTGGGTAATACAATATTTTTCCGATAATAATAAAATCTAATATAAAAGAAAACCAATTTTGCTTTTTCAGTTTTGAGGGATACAAATGCCTTATAGAATCATACTTTTTGCAATTTTATATTTTTGGATCGAGTTAACTGAAAAGACACGAACTTTAGGAAATCGTTACAGAAAAGTCTTTTAAAGATAAAAATTTTGATCGAAATGCTCAACAATGTGATCAAAATGCTGCGACTTTATGACTCTTGAACCATGCAATTATTTTAAATAAATTTTATATTGCTTGGATAGTTTTTCAATAAAACTGCGTATTTTTTTTTCAGAAATGCTGGACAGTGGAGTGCATTTATATGAAATTCTAGTCATATGATGAACATAGCTATCTATCTGCATATTCTGACATGCTTTGCTAAGTGTTCGTCCTCGTCAAACACTGTTATTTTGACATCTATTTACTATTCAAATTATGCCCAAGAATACTTTTAAGTATATAATTTAACTTACCCAAGAGTAAACAGTTGCAAATAATATAAATATAGTTATCTTTTTATTTAATTAGGCTACGAGATAATTAAAAATATTTTCACTTAATTCGACATAAAAAAATGATTTAATGATTTCAATTAATCAGAAACAATAAGTAAGAAAGTGAAGACTTTTTTTTTTCACTCCTCATTTACAAATAAAAGATTGAATTGCGATTTCAGGTTAAATTTAATTACTATTTTCAGATTTTACGCTCACATAATTGTAATTACGTATGTTTATATAATCAAAAATGCCCGAAGGAGAATGAATACTAATTATTTCTGAAGAGGATCCAATTCATTTTGATTTACTAATTTCATTGTTGAAATTTCCGAAGTAATTTAGAGTAATATCGCTTAATTAATGGCAGTTTTTTTTCATATCGATGATTTCAGAATTTCCAAATTCTAATATCCCCAATGGTTTATTGAAGTTTGGAAGAATAGAACCATGGTCGATGAAAATTACGTTTTATCATAGCCTTTCATTTATCTTAGATAATGGTAGTGGTGGTGGTGGTGCTGCTGCTGGTGGTTCTAAACATACTTGTTACAGCATACCTAGCTTATACTATTATTGATGAAAATTGGAAAATATGATATTTTCTGGTTTATTCTAAGTGTCAGAGCACAAGAAAGCATTATATAAATTACTGGCTTTAAATGTATATACACGTCTAGTTCCTTCATGGAGAAGTTTCAGGGGAAACTAGCACTAATTTGCGTTTCACTTGGAGGAAAAGCAGGAATCCTCCTAGTAGTCAGCCTGATTATAGTGAGCATTTTGTTTCTAAAGTGCACATTCACTCCACTAAATTTTAACCACAGGATAGAACTCATAGATAGATTTGCCCTTTGCGCATTTCTAAGCCATGCTTTTCCTTAACTTAATCCACTAAACCGCTGTTCATCCAACCAACGTATTATAATGGATAACCATAAATAGGCAGCTCCCAAAATATATCTAATAATTTAAATGAATAAATTAATTTTAATAAACAACATATCTTATGGCACACGATGACAAAAACTACATATATATTCATTTTAATTGCCATTCTATCTCTCTCTGCCAAAATTAAATATCGCAAAGTTAAAAAAGAAAAACCATTCCAATTACTTTTCTGAAGTTACTCCGATCTTTAATTTCTGTTCTTTAAGTTCCAGGCAGAAAGACAAAAAACGTGACTTGATGAAAAATGATAGCGTTGATGGCGTGGTTCAATTATTGAAAAGACCATTGCAGTGATCTTTTTTTTCTGTCTCAGACTTTTTCAACATGAAATTCGAATCGAGGCTCATTTCATTCAGCCTTTTAAGAAGATTTCATCCTCTTCTTCGCTCGGACTAAATATACCATAGGCATTAATGATTCAGTGGGAAAAGGAGTGTCGTGTAGTTGGCAGCACACGTGGAGACACAGATGGTAGTAAAATATTAAGCATTTGCACACAAATCTTCCTTTGCGCTGACTTGATAAAACTAAGCAAAAAATACTACAACTCTTTTCCTAGCGCTATAAAAGTTTGCATGCATACAAATATACGAATATATATGTTTCCCTCTTCAGTATCTAGAGTAAAGTGTGTCTGCCATTAAACTTAACAAAATATCCCAAGAATCATATTTTACAAGACAGAAAAAATGGATTGTTTAAATTATTTATGGAATCGAGGTATATTCAAAAAAGCCCTAAATATATTACATATTGAGTTACTCTCAATTGTTTCAATCAATATCAACAGTCCAAACGTAATTTAAGAACATTTTGTTTTATAATCGAATATTGGTATTTCAGTTTTTTTTCAGCTAAATTCCATTTTTCTCCTTTTGGAAAGTTTATAATTTTTAAAATTGTGATTGTGATTTTCAAATTATATTCGTGCAGGAGATTCCGGATTTTGATCTTTAGCTAAAAATTATGAAACTTATTATCAGTTAACTAAAAGTTAAGAATGAAAAAATAATTCATTAGATGACTAATTTAAAAATTGTTCATTAAATATATAAGTGTGAATTAAAATATCTTTCCATGTCTTCCGTTTAAAGCATAAAAACACCATTTCCATAAACCGCACTAAACGCGAATCGTTTTTTTTTTTTTTTTTGAAATTAGTTACTTTTCATATTTTCCTCAAAATCAAGTTTTTTTTTTTATCGATCTAAAAATTAAAGGAGGTTTTGGACGAACATTTCTCAAACTCTTGAGGCAGAAAATCAATAAATCCAATAGACACAGAAACTAAAACCACCATCTATAGTGAAACTGTTTTTAAACTTTAAGATTGAATCTCGAAAATCTGCATTTAACATTTTACTTTGCATTAAGAAAGAACGCTAACCTTGATATCTGCAAGGAAAACGACTGAGAAGACCGATATCTGCCTCAAGTTCTTCCGACATTCCACCGCATAAAGCGATATCTTATCTTAGCATTGGGTTGGGGTAAAATGCTTGTATATCAGTGATCGTTTTATTTATTTTTTTCTTCAAGAAAGGGTCTCACATTGGAGGAAGATACCACAAATTGAATTTTTTCCTATTTCCTCTGAGCTTTCTTTTTTATATTGATGGACTGTCGCATATGAAATTTCTGGAGAACAGCTCTCTCTATTACAGAATCGGAATTCTTGCAGTTTCTCCCTGAAGAGTTAGAAATACGATTCTATATATCTGTATACATACATCATTCTTCTTGAGTATAGTGGCAAAAAGTTGTAGCTTATTTTTACAGATATGCATTTATCTGGTTTCTACTTTCGACATGGTGGAATATTTAGTGTAAAAATATACATATAAGGTTCCTATTTCAATAAGTATAGGAAAAGTACTGAATGAAAATAGATGACATCCTCAAGACTCATGGGAATTGCAAGCAACTGCTTTCAATGAAATTTGACTACGTCTTTTCAAAAATATCTTCGGAAAGTTTTCGGTATTGGCAATTCAATTGTATTTTATGTTACGGAAAGGATCGGAAAGTATTTGAATTTAATTTCACTAGGTATATGCAAAAACTATTTCTTAGAGTTTTTATGATCGTGTTCTGCTTATGAGACCTGATGCAGGGATTCTACGGGCCTTTTTATTAAGTTGGAAATGCTGATATTTAAATTTTACCGTATCATGCATATTATCTAAATGCAAGCGCTTAAATGTTGAGTCAAAATAATTTATATAAGCAATGGATATTTCTCCATAACATACAAATATTTTATAACCCAAGTTGCCAATATTTGAATTTGATTTATATCTAATCTAAATTGTTATATTTTTGTATCATTTTATTTATATGTAAAGGCATGTAAAGGCAGAATTTTGTAATTTATTTTTTTACTCATGTCTTGATCTATAGAGCTCGGGAGTTCTGAAAAGATGGATAATTTCAATGACAACACAACATTTCGTTATTTTCTTTCAGCAGACGAAATGTACTATAAAGAATAAATAGCCAAAATAATAAAAATATAAGCACGCATTTTAATGTTCGAAAAATTAGAAAATAATCTTTAAATCAAAAATCCGGAAAGAAAGCTAAAGAGTAAGATTCTGAATATAATAATAAGAAAATTAAGCCAAAATCAATATCAGAAAAACAATATTAGCAGAATTACAAAATATTTATCAAAAAGTAAATTATAACATATTTGTAATTAAAGTATCAACTTATTTAAAACATTTTAACAGCATATTACGTTTTTTAGGCAGCATTTTTAAGTTCGCTTTGACTTCCAAATTTTTGATAAAATAATTATTTTTTACATTTTAATGCAATTTTAAAAGTTCATTTTTAGTATCTTTTCTTTTTGACAATTAACTCTAACTATAGTTTTTTATTGTAATCATGCCTATTAATGAATTAGTATTAGATACATTTTTAGTTATTTCCTATTTAATATCGGGTGAAATTAAACAGAACAATCATATTTCATACATTTTTTCACAAAAAATGAAAGCTCTTTTTGTTATCTAATTAATCACTTTACACGTAAAAAAGGATTAATTAAACAAGCAATAGAAGTTTCATGTCCGTATAAAATCTACAGTGTCTTCGAAAATATATCTTGTGTATCATGTTTTATTTTATCACCATTATAAGAAACGTCTTTTCCTTTTAAATAAAAAGGAACGCTCAAAAAATTTCTTCAGTGCTGCATTTTTTTCCTTTCCCATATAAAAACATTCGTTTATAAAGAAAAAAAATGGTTTCCGATTCCTTTTACATTCTTTGAACTACACATAAATATTTGAGTAGCTTTTAAAGCAAAAAGATGCATCTTGATCTTATGGTTAGATTCGAAGACATTCAAACATAGATTTTTATCCGAGAAGCAATCTAAGTAAAACCGGAGTGAAAACTAGAATTTAATGTAGGAAACCAAAAAACAAAACATGCGGCTGGCAGAAGGTGATGCGAAAATGAAGAACGCATCGCTTTCAAACTACGCATTTTCTAATATTTTTGGAGTGTTTATCTTACAAGTGAAATTCGTAACCGCCCACAACAAGGAACCAACTCTAAGTAATATATGTTTTCAATAGTTTCAACGGTGGGCGGTATAAATAATAATATATATCAAATAAAAGATAAAATATTTTGTAAACTTTTTCCCCTTTCAACGATCAAAGAAATGTTTATGGATTTTTCAGATACATAAGTGAAAATTCAATTGTTTTATTTTTTATAAAGAAGGATAGAAAAGCGATATTTAAAAAAAATCATTTGTGATTTGCTCTTTTTTTACATAAAGGGTTAGACGAATTAAAAAAAGGGTTAATAACATACCCAGACTGTCCATAATCAAAAACTATATTTCAAATTAGCTCAGAAACGAAAGCAATCGTGTAAAATTTACAAAATTGTGTGAAAGACTGCATTAAAAGATGAGAATTTGTTT
This sequence comes from Argiope bruennichi, assembly GCF_947563725.1. Lineage (NCBI taxonomy): Eukaryota > Metazoa > Arthropoda > Arachnida > Araneae > Araneidae > Argiope > Argiope bruennichi. Next base: position 65,201,473 of record NC_079162.1, on the reverse strand, counting down.
CAAATGTATAAAGAAAAAAAACCTCATGTCGCCTGCATATGGCTTTTTGTTAAGAAATGAATACACTTATACAATTTTTAATACTTTTAACATTCTTAAGTTATGTACAATTTATAAAAAGTTTCACAATTATTACAATTTTTACACTCTTGCACAATTTAACAATTTTTGCTGCAACGAAACATGTTGCAATAAACAAGGAAATACAAGAAAATATTGCACAAGTTCCACATGATTATCATTTTCAGATACCATGTGAAATCGCTAGATTGCATTTTCTAGGTATGAGCTTCGAAATGTCAGTGAAACTGTTTTTAAAGTCTGGTACTCTTGGAATGTAACTACATAACATGGGTTTCAAGTGCCCCCAAAGCCAAACCTGGTATGGATTGTATCTGAGGACCGAGAAGGCAGAAGAAACATGCAAAGTAATTGATCCGCAAATATTTCTTGATTTTATAATATTTGCTACGTGCATTTTCCCTACAAGTGCTCTTGATACAATGCCATCTGGTGATGACATGCACATTTTTTTACACTGAAATAAATTCCCCATTTCTTTATTCAGTCTCCACACAAATTCAAGAATTTTGGATGACTGATTTTGCCTGAAAGCTAATTTGAGTTAATTATGGATACTCTATATATAAAGTGTAGAGAACTTTTAAAGCGAAGACAATAGAAGTGGTAGGATAATATCTTTTAAAACTGTGCATTAGTAATAGGTAAGCATACAACTCGTGGAAAGCACCGAATATAATATAAATGGTCTAGCCTTCAACCCTTGTACATTACTCTATATGCAGCTGGTTAGTTAAAATGTAATGATTATGCGAAGATATGAGTACTCATTTAACAGTTAGAGGTGCGAGTTTCGATTTAATTCGCGACCTTTACATTCCCATCACCCACACCTTCGTTTAATATAGGTAATTGCAGTTGTTTACATATTTATGCTATCAAATTTATTTATTCGACGAATCCTCATTTTCCTTTGGAAACGAATGATGAAATTAGCATTTCAAACCCCAAGAAGAATTTTAATTTTAGAATGACCTTCCGGGCACAGTGAAAATAACGCGTGCTTATAAAATCATTATTGCAGCCTGAAAAATGACTTCACCATATAATACTTATTTTAACCAGTTTCCGGATATTTTCGAACGGGATTGAAATCTTGGGGCTTTAACGTGAAATTATTCCCAAGATACATATTTCCAGACTGTAGTGGTAATAATTTTCCATTTTACGTAAGGCATCTATAGTTTAACATTTGTGTTTACAATTTCCCAAATGCACATTGCTAGCAGAAAATGTGTGCTTCGTGACCCATTGCGCTTTTCCAATAAAAGTATAGCTACAGAATGCAATAAAATGGGATATGAAACGATTCCTTTCTTTAAATAAAGAAATAATCTAATAGAAGCAGAATTTTCAATTCTAGTTTTGAATTTTCAAATGTTTCAACAAATATGGTAGAATTTTTTTTTTAATTTTTTTTATTGCAGTGCGTTACCAACTATTTTTCGTCTTCCTTCTCTTTTTTTCTGTTTTTGTTCTAAAGATCTATGAGCATAATGCGTGTTTTCTAATCATATGGTTAAAGTAGATGATACAGAAGATATTTTTCTTTGTATCTGTGGATTCCAGATACCCTCCAGCTGCTTATCTCGCGATTTCCGTGGGTTTGCAATCAGTGCATTTTCTATTGCATCCCGCGTTTTTCGCAGTTTAGAGTGCTTATTTTTACGATTGCAGATTTTTATTATATCGTATTATTATTGTGTAACATATAATATCAGTTCACTTTGTTTGAAAAATATTAGAACTTTTTGCAAACATCGCATCTAAACAGTGATTTAAAAAAAATTCACAGTCGGAGGGTTAACATCAGTTTGCAATAAAATGCTTTTAATTATATTTCTTTAAATTTAGAAATTATTGATTCAGAAAATAATGCATCTTCTCTTTTTTAATCAGAAAGGGCATTTTTCTCACTCGAATTTGTATTACCTTTCTGTAAAATGACGCATTTTAGGTATAGCCTCATTATTCATATTCTGTAGAGAATTAAATACGCATTTTTTGTATCTATTTGTTTTAACCGATCAGGGATAATACTTGATAAACATTTACAATTTTAGTGTCATAGTCCCCAATCAAATTTCAATTTTCTAACTTATTCTGTTTTAAGTTTTGAACTTTAATTTGGCTATTTTAACGTCCCATTTCGAATCAACCCAGGATCTATTTTGGATAAGACTTCGAAATATTTATCTGGGATAACAAGAACGATACCTAAGTGCCTCCCCAATCTTTCCTTGCACAAAAGCGAGAAGACATTCGATACCTTATGAATTTAGCACTCACCACTTAACAACGGATCTCGCTGGAATCGGTTTCAAGCCTGAAACCCACCTATACCAACGGTGATACCTTACTACCAAGTCACTGCGGTTCTTATCGTGTTTTCAGAAGTGTAAAATGATATCTTTATTAGAAACAAAATGTAATTACTCAATTTTTTTTTCTGTACTAATAATCAATCACATTAAAACTTTCCTTAAATCATTTTTTATTCATGTTTCATTCCAAAATTCAGATTGCAGCATTACTTTCTTCCCGGTGGTAAAAATGCTTCTTTTTCTTTTTCTATGAATTAGTTCCCTACATTCTAAGTTATATGCACACGAAACTGCATTGGATTTGATCTAATATTTCATTTGTATTTGAAGATTAAGCCCACATACTTCAATAATCAAGCTTTATTTTTCTGTTTTTAGCAGAAAATATAGCGTGGTTTTACCAGCATTTATTAGGTAATTTTAAGAAAGTTTTGCGTGCTAAAATCCATCTCTCATCATGCTATTTATTGAGCTTCTCTAGCGGAAGCGAAATATGCCAGACTCATATATCGACCTTTTACATCTGGTTGGATCAATTTTCAATCAATACAAAACGATTCATGCTTCTGAACTAAAGCTATGGTATATCGGATATAACCATGAATATTGAGGAAATTCCTCTAAGTTACCATGAATGTTATTTGTTTTTTAAACATGGGTGTATGATAATGCAAAGAAAAATTATTATTATTTAAAAGTAATATGAAAAGGCAACGAAATCAATCTTCCCCCAATGAATAAAGAACTAAGAAAATTTTCAGAAGACTTATTTTTAAATAAATACAAATTGATAAATAATGTGTGTTTACTTTTCTTAAACTTATATGTAAAAATATATAGATATTTATTCATTTATTTGTAAAATACGGAGTATATCAGTAATTTATACTTTGATTACTATTTACACATTCTTACAAAAAGGATTTCCTTGTAAAGTGATTTAGAACTTTTAAGAAAATCTAAGAATTAAGTTTAAGCTTGTTAGACATATAAAATATTGAATAAAATATTTTCATTCGAGGAAAATTTTAATAGGGCAAAATGATAAGAAATGTGAAACATTAGAAATCTACATTTTAGAATAAATGCAGTTTAGGAATAAATACGATTAGGGCACATTATTGCTCTAATTTACTCTCCCGAGAACAATGATTTAATTACTCTCAACATAACATTAAAACAAGAGATCAAGCAATAAGAGTAAAAGGCCCTATGTTAGAGCATAGTTGTAAAAAGATTAATTCTATAGAACGGTGAATGGTAGCAGAAAATCAGATTTACGTCCTTTTGCCCTTTAAATAAAGGACGAGGATGTTGGAGGTGTCGAGAAAACACTTTAAAAGGGCAATGAATAAGTCAATACAATTTTTAGAACATCCTTTAACATCGAATTAAGTGATGAATTTTTTATTTGAATTATATTCTAGTTTTGCACTATCAATTTATAATAATAGAAACTCAGAATAATATTTTCTCATATTTACCGTCAGATGGTATCACAAGTTTGGAATTAAAATCTCATTAAATCAATCAATCAACTAATAAATAATTTAAAAAAAGCCATTGTTGTTAAGAAAACATACACTTATTCAAATTCAAAACTAAGGAAATTTGTGTAAAATTGATTACAAAATTTCAACTTCAAAACACAAAATAAATCAAGTTATATATATAATTAAATAAACCCCCTACATTTTTCATGACGAGCTCGATTATCCATTAGCATTTATGCAAAAAACGATATGGAAAGCGATGTGTCTTTCAGAGGCATCCTTGTGTAGCATTGAAACTGACAGATTTGAATTTTAATAGACATGTATTTAGTTTAGTTTAGTTATATGAAAGTCGCGTTTTAAAGCAACGCTAGGGCTATTTTGGGACGGACCTCGTAATTGTGAACTTGAACTGGGACTCCTTCTCCAAACTTCCATACCACACCAGCGGGAGGGCGTTTAGCCTCGACGGATTTAACGTGCACAAGACTCGCTTATACGACGGTTCTTCGGTGGAATCGGTTCTCGAACCTGAAACCCTCCAGTTCCGAAGCCGATATCTTACCAACAGGCCACCGCGGATTTTAACAGGCATGTAATAAAAGCTAAAGCATCGATTTGGTTGAGAAACGTTGTGATTGGAGAATGAAACCACAGACATACAACCTGGATGCACAGGAATCGAGGCGAGCTAAAACACAATGTTAGTAACAAACAAGAGTGAATACAATCCACTTAAAGTTTATTAAAAAATGAATATATAAATTTCGTAGACAATAAGGGAGAGTCAGGAAAATTTATTCTCGTTACAGAGGGACGAGATTCAATCGAAGCCGAACCAACTTTTCCATGAGATAAGCAGTGGCGGTTCGTCAGCCAAGAAATTAGCAGTACTGCAAAAATATTTTCCATCTCGATGATGTCCGTTCAAAGATGAATGTTAAATAAATGGCCTGCAGCATTCATTTTTGGATTGAACGTTCAATGGAAGTGAAAAAAATGATCAGAGCTTCAAGTCAGGTCTGCTTTTTTGACAGATAAATGAAAAGGGAGAAAAGGGTTGCATTTCACTTCAAATAAACCATTCAATTGTGTATGTAGTGAGATTCCATGGGCTGCACCACGAATCCCTCCTCCAAAAAACTGCTTTTCTCCTACTTTTTGGTTCATTTCTTATCCAGTTTTTACGTTTTCATTGCTTTCTTCCATTTTTATTAATCATCAGATTCTCAGAGTGATAAAGAAAGCAAAGATTCAAAATTTAAAAATAAAAATTTTTTAAAAAATGAAAATTTAATTTTTAAAAATAGGTTCAGGGGATGTGCGACATGCATATGAAATACGTTTCTTAAAAATCTGACATAGAAGAAAGTCTCAAATTTCGACAATTCTATCAAATGATTAATTTCAAAGTTATTTTTATTGAAATCCATTTAAAGTGACATAACCGATTTAAAATAGCACTATCAGTAAGCCATTAAACATATATTACTATATGAAAACAATTTATATCTAGTCGTTGGTCTTGTTACTGATATATACTATATCATCTTTAAATTAATTGGACATTGTATATAATGCATAGGCGATAGCGACCACATACTAAAAGCATAAATAATATATCTATAGCAAGCTATCTATTGAATATAATATTAGTCGAGCTAGGGTGGTGGCTGAAGAAGTCCAATAATATTAAGAATGTCATCTTAAGATTATGGATGCAGAGATGCCATAATCCTGATGGTGGTCTACCGTCATAAAAGGCGTAATCTATATCGATTCTCTCTCATAAAAGACAATCTTCTTCAAGGATAACTACTCATCCGTAGATTATTATATAGTTTTAATAGCCATAAGATTGCTAGATTACAGGTGGGCTCGGATTATATATCTTGTAGAAGGGCCTTCTAGATAATTCTGGAGATTTAGTTTACAACTAGTAACATACGAGAAGTTTATAGCATTATTACTGGATTATATAATGGAGTTATAAATAAATACGTAATAGAATAAATATTGAATAGAATTTATTACCAAAACTTTTGGTTACGTAAATACAATAGTGAATAATGTTATATCTATGATTTCTCTCTTATGTACGAATATAGTTTATTTAATTTTCAGAAGGCTTACGTTTTTGCTAAAACTATCATAGAGGCATTTATTTTATTATGCCAAAAAAACAAAATAACAAGAAGCTTTCCCTGTCCAACCCTTAGTTATTCTGAGTGATCCAGTCACCAAGAAAATCAAAACGAGCGCCATAGTTAGTCCTCATTATAGCAAGACTCATGCATTCACTCCAACCACAGAGATGCGACCTATGATCAGAATATAGGTAGTGTAACACTGCTATTGTACCCACCAGGAAAGTAAGAACCAATCACAATATGGGAAGCATCTTTATCCATATCTGTGGCGAGATTTATAAGACAGATCCTTTTTGGATTTGATGAAGCAAGGTTGTGATGAAGGATATCTGATGACCTCGGAAACGGAAGTCCCAAGTTTGAATCTAATCGCATTCTTAAATGAAGTCATATAGAAAATAGGCTGGAATAGGATTTCGGAATAACGATAAGCATTTAATCCATACAAAAGAACGTTTATTCAAACTTGATTGCAACAAACAGTTTATTTTAATTCTATGTTTATGTAATAATGATGATATACGAAATGAAAAAGAAGAAAGGAGAATTTTAATTAACCTGAATTAATCTTCATTAGTCAATATTTTTGATTAGAAACTTTCAATATTATCTTATATTCGTTAAAGTAGCTTTCTGGTTAAGAAAGAAAAATCTGACTCTGTTCTATTGTTAGAGACAGCATGGAAAGGTCATGCTTAAACAGCAGCAAAAACAAAGCAATTTGGTAAGGCAAGACAATAAGGAATGAACTGAAGAATATACGCTCTAACGGGATGAAATAATGAATCAAATTTATTAATTTTGCAGTTAAGAGTCTTGAAAACTCTTGAGAGGTGAGAGTTCCGGTGGGTTCTTGAAATTAACCGACCAAGCGATTAAATTAATATAGTTTTAATAAAGAGACGATTTATGTAAGCCAAATAATGCAAGGAGGGAGGTCTCATAGCTTTTTTCGAAAAGTCAACTTTCTGTGGTTTCAAGATGTAGAGTTTTATGAGATCTTATTTTTATCTTTTGAAGACGTTTTAACTTATCAAGTCTTTAAAAAGTTTAATATTTAGTCAGAAATAAAAGTTTCAGCACTTTAATTATTAAATTTTGTATGCATGCTAAACTATTAGTTTATTTGCCAATTTTTGAAACATTTCAATAGTTCTATTTGGTGCAAAACTACTCTCCATATGAACATAGATTTAAATTCTGAAATCATGAAACGTCTCGATTTCTCTTTTTAAACTGAAACTTTTTTTCTTAGTTCAGTATTTTGGAGAGTTTTTCTGAAATAATATTTCTAGTGGCCTTTCACTGAAATAAACATTTCAGACAGCTCTTTCCAGACATATTCAGTTAAAGATTAAAAAAATACTAATTTTTTTTCTAAAAACAGTAAAGGAAATATGTATTTATCCAAGTTTAAGTTACAATGTCATATGAAAAATCACTCGATTAAATTGATAAGAAACTATGTAGGATTTTAAAGAATTTTAGTGTAATGTCTGGGTTTATTTAGAAAAAAAAATTACAGCATTTAATAAATTTTTGAATCATTTTATATGTGGATGTATATAAGACCGTAAGAATGTTATGAAATTTTAAATTCATTGCCTGGAAATTTGATTTCTTTTGGTATTATTTAGCTAGCTTTCGATACTTAATTTAATATTTATAATTTTCAATAATCAGATTATTATATACAATATTATTTTAATCGGAATTTAAATAATATAATTGATTTAGTTGAACAAAAGCTTTCAAAATAAAACACATAGTTAGGTTAACATTCTATAGTATAAGCAATAATGACAATGTTTTTCTTTATTTCAAAGCAATTAAAGAGAGCTTGGATCTCACTTTTGCAAATTTTATATCAATACTAGCGTATATGACCTACAGACAATTCAATCAAGACATAAAACCATGACTTTCTAATAATAGGACACTACCATCAAGTCAGGGCGTCTCCATATCGACGCAGATGTAGTAACAGTGTTTATCAATTTTAATTAATTAATTAATTTTGAATAATAGTCAGGAATCGAGGATGGTACTTTAGCCCTCACCACACCCAAGATTCCACTCCATACAATTGGGAAAGCGTTTGGCTTTCGGCGGAGTTCATTATTCAAGATATTCATGACAATCTCGCATGTAATCGAGTCATGAATCTGTAAACTTCTGCTCCTATTGGAAATAGAAATCTTAGTAATTTCTAATGCTGATGAAATGACGAGGGAGATTCTAAGCATTTGCACTTTTTCCCAAATTACGGCGACATTACATCTATCAGAATCTGATACATTGCAACTAGTAACCATGGGCATTCGGACCATTTTCCGATGACCATTTTAAAGACGCACATCCTATCAAAAGAATTAGGCCATTACACTTCAAAGAAGCAAGAAGCATTTTTGTATTTTTGATGAAATGACATTTATATTTGCAGTTTCATTAAAACTCAAAACAACTTCAGCAACATTATTTCTCTGTCCTTTGAAAATAGAGATTACCCCACCATAAAATGTAATGAGTAGAGAAATGTTGCACATTCCCTGAAACCACGGCATTCCTTTACGCTAACTCTATCGTAACGGTTTCCTAGGGTTCGAACGTCTAGTTCACTTATAGGGACTGGGGTAATTAGTTTATAAATTACATCTCGATGCTAGAGTACGAGCTTAACTATTCATATATCCAAATAGTTTTATCTGAAGAGAGAGACAATTTGAATCTAAAATGGACCGAGATGCATCGAGTCTCGGGCATCTGTAGACATGGTATTGGAATAAGTAGTATTTTGATTCGACAAAATTAAGTTTTCACAGATAATTTATTGAAAATGATGGTAAGATTGAATTTTATAAGTAATTACGATAAACGGGTAATAATTATTTTACGAAATGTTGAGCTGAACTTTTATTTTGCCTTGGAAAGTATGTTAAGTGGGAATAATAGCCTTTCTGATTGCTTTAATGTATAATTAGGATATGAGCCTCTGTGATTTTGAAAAACTTGAAAAATTCGGATGCATTGAAACTCATTTGTTATAATCGTTTACTTGTACTGGGAACTGCATACAAATATATCAACAGTCTATGTTTACAATATACTACGGCAGCAACAGTCGTGAATTATATTTAAGCACTGTCTATATTTTTATTCAAATTTTCGTATTATCTCATTATTAGTGAAAAACATTCATATGATTTTGTCGAAATAACTGATTCGTAATTAGATAATTTTATTATTCGTCCTACGATATCTTTCTAGGATGAAAAACAGATGGGTGCAAATTTTCTACTTTGAATCCCCTGAAGGTTTCTTAGCTTCATGGTTGTAGAGTCAGGAATACGAGTCTAGCTTTGAAATACGATTTCACATGCATTATTGTAAAAGGCCCGTCTAGTTTATATTGGGAGGTAGGAGTTTGAAGAGTCTAGCTTTGAAATACGATTTCACATGCATTATTGTAAAAGGCCCGTCTAGTTTATATTGGGAGGTAGGAGTTTGAAGAGTAGACTGATGGTTTATTTCAGCCCTTATTTTGTTTTACCACAATTAAAAATTATAAAGTTTATTTCTATTTGCTCTAATGTAACTTCAAACTTAGGATTAATTTGATGAATAATGTTTTTTATTATTAGTGGTTTAGAAAGAGTAGTTTATTTTAATAAGTTTTTGAAACAAATAAAATCCCTGTAAAATACAACAATCTCTTTAAACACACCCAGTTTGTTAATAAAAGTAAATAACCATTATATCCTTTTTGTACTTTTGCTTAAATGAAGTAAACACATGAGTAAAAAAAACATTGATTATATAGAAAATCCCGTAAGGTATTTAAATATGTCCAAAAAAGGATCTAAATCTACAAACATATATTAATAAGATCAGTGACAGATCATTTCTTAACCATTTAAATAACATTGTGCAATTTGGAAGGCATTACGAGAATGAAATATAGGAAATATTACTATCCAAATTAACTAATTATTTAAACTGCTTCTGATTTTTTTCTTTTACTTCTAGCATTTAGAATATAAGTGAGAATTATTTAAAGGCATCTAAACATATTCCAGTTGCTTCGACAGGACTGCAACTAGATTGAATGTAACTAGATTCTCTTTATTTCATCATCTAAACTAAGCGATAGAAGCGTATATTTCAGAGTGACAAAACTTCTGTCAGAAAATGTCAAACTATGCGCTCGATTCATTCCGATCGGAGAGATAGTTCTGAAGATTCACATCTCACTTTTTGTGAAGGACAAAAGTATATGAGACAATTCCAGACTTTATTCCACAAAAGAAAAGAAGAAAGATTGTTTCTTTTTGCTTTGTGGAACTAAAAGAGCCATTTGTAGTTTGTGACATCTTTTCCAATACGTGACTTTTGCAAATAGTTCCTTCTATAGTGGTAAAACCTGTCGAGCTAATCTGAGACAGTCCCCTTTTATTATTTGTAGCAGCGAGCCCGCGTTTATCTGCTCAATGAACAACTATATCGTGAATGAGTTGGCAAAAAGTCAAACAGATTCATCCTACCATCAATTTTTAGCGTCTTTAACAGACGCGATTCTTCTTTATTGAATAGTTTAGATAGAAATCCATTCTTGACAATTTATGGAAAAGTGTTAAGGAAATGTCTAGACTGAAACATCTGTTACTGTGAGTTATTATTTGGTTTCTTACATTTCAATGGTAAAATGTATTAGTAAAACAAAACATTACTTTTTGGCAATTTATATTTAAAGGAAATTGAATTTTTAAAGAAAAATTCTGGATACACATGCCATTTTTATTTCCATTTGAAATTGAATGAATATCAGTTTTTAAGTAATTCCTAGCATTTTGATCTTCCGTCATGGCGGTGAAAATGTGTGCAAATAGAATTCTAACCTTTGAATATGAAGCATAGCTCAACTGTTTAGTCATTTCAACTTCATAATTCTGTGAAGCTGTTTTTCAGTCCTCTAATCCTCCAATAAAAATAAAATAAATATTTTTACCCCCTTTTTCTATTTCATCATACCAGATATGGTGGCTGGATTGACTGTTAAAGTGGGAAGATACAAAGTTATATCTAAATGAATGATCTAAAATGGATTCAATGACTTAAGAAAGTGGTCATTGACATATTATATTAGTCAATGATTTCTTGAATTCTTACCAATGAAACTTTATGTCTCAATATCAAAATCTAAGTTTCAAAAGTATTTGGAATTTCTTCTCCTATAAATTTAATGTTAATTAAAGGGCTTTAAAAAGCAGTAAAAGAATAAATATTATTGAACAGATACGATTTTTCTGCTCGCTATGCTGCCTTTTAAGAAGTTTCTCGATCTTCAAATATCATGGATCTATTGCTTGAAATCTAGGTTTTTGAAATTTCACATGATTTTCAAATATTGAAATATGATTTTCATTTGATTTGCTCAGAGCAATTTGCAGGAAGATTTTTCAAAAGTAAGAGCGTCAGTCACGATCACAAGTTAATTGAAGTAGGTTTGAAAATCAATAAAAAATTTTTTAAAAAAAATATTGATTGAAATCTGCTGATAAATTTTAAGGATGAAAATATCCTACGTTGAATTTGAAAAATTAATTTTTCGGTAACCATCTTTTTTTTTACTTAAAATTTTAGCATTAAAGTTTAATGTCGGGTTTAACTTTCTGAAAATCAACTAATTTAATACTTAAACCTATTTAGTTATTCAAGTCTTGTTTCTTGAATTTGTTTATAATGTTGGTGTAAATGAAGGATATTTTATTAATTACAAAAAACGTCTATTTTGAAAAAAACTCAGCAAATACTTTTCCCATTTTTTTTATGACTTTGGTACAAAAGAATTTTTTCATTTTTCTTTATTAAAATTCAACTATGATATATGTATTTATTTAGTATCTTAAAGATTATTCTGTTTACTTTTTAATTCCTTTGAAAGAATATGGTTTTCATTGCAGATTAGATCAATTAGATATAATGTCCTAGTGATACATCGTCTGACTGGGAGAGTTTTGAAAGATAAAATTAATCTTGTTTAATTGCTTCTACTATACTATGAGTGTAGAATATTATTTAGCGCATTCGTATTTTAATCTACTTATGCAAAAATGCTTAAAAACTCAAAATTGCATTTATTTATTGCCTTGTAAAGTCAAATGCGAGTATAAGATCGTTATTTAATATATCTTTGAAATTAATTAATTAATACAGCCAACTTCACAAAAATATTTCAAATGAAAATTGTCGTAACCAATATATTATTTCGCAACGTTTTATATTTCAATAAAATAAACAAAACTTTTAACAAGCAAAAACAGTCACCCTTAATATATAACAAACATTTATCTTTAGTTTTTTCCGATTATTCCACGAACGATAAAAACTCAATTAATCTTGCTTCGTTACGCTAGAGAGTAATTATTCCCCTAAGAACTGACAGAAAAATCGAGCGATGTTGGATTATGTTGCATTTAGCTGTCTAATACAATCTAACAAATACGAAACAAAGCAAATGTTTCTCCGATTCAGTGCTCATTTTACTTTATATTTCTAATAATAGTTCTTATTCTTAGATACAAGTGTTCTTTTTAAATTTTTGGGTTCGTTCTGAACTATGAAAAAATTATTTAATTAAATGAAGTATATGTAGTTCTGGAAATTTTAATGAAATTGTTCAGTTTAGTTATAATAATGTCCCGTTTCAATCAACATTAGGACTGTTTTGGGATGAACCTCGTAATTCTGAGCCGGGTTCAAATGATAAGGAAGACGCATTTGCTGGCACCTCCTTCCCGAAGCTTCCGCACCACGCCAGCGGGAGACTTTTGGCCTCGACGGATTTGTCGTGCACTATGCTCGCTTAAGCAACGGTTCTTCGGTGGATCTCGAACCTGAAACCTTCCGGTTCCCAGGCCGGGACCTTATTACCTGGCCACCTCTTCCCCTTAATGAAATTTATATCAAACTAGCATTTATTAGCATGTGTGTTGTTTTTTTATACTAGTACACATTTGCATTAAGTTACGAGTAATAAAAAAATGCTTTTAAAAACACGTTCTTGTTAGCTTAATAAAAAAGTAAAAAACTCGTTTCATGAAAAAAGTTGACTCGTTTCATGAAAAAAGTTGAGGGAAAAACAAAAATCATAAAAGGAGGAGGCACTAAAAAACCGTATCTTAGTGAAATCAAGCTAGACGTTCCTCATAAAAACGGAAATGTTAAACTATGTAAACATGATTACAGTTCCAATTTATTTTCTAATTTCCATAAACTCGTAATCTATTAAAACATTTTTCAAGATTGGTGATTTAAAATCATTTATTTCACACACCAATATAAACCAATTAAAATTTTGCTTTAAATTTTACTTTTTTTATTTCATTTATGCTTAGAAGCAATTATTAAATCGCTTATTCTCATATCCTAGATTAAATATCATTTCTTACCCTAATAAGTTTGATTAATAGCAGTTTCATAACTTTATTAAATAAAACCGCATTTGATATTTCAACAGGGGAAGATATTTTATTGCTTCTTGAAATATTTTTAGAAACAGAGGTATCTTGCTAATTTCATGCCTCTCTCCAGGGGGAAATTCTTCCCTAATTTACGCAGCATTTTAATAACTTCTATCAGAGACAAGATAATTAAAGGAATTGACACAAATTCCTAAGTACTGCTACTGCTGCCGGGAAAATTTAATTTGAAGAAAATATTGCTCTCACTGTTTTCGCTCTTCTTGGTTAGAATCTGACTCGACTTTCCGCTGAGGATTCATTAGGAATGTCAATAAATTTTTACGTCGTATAAAGTATTGTGGAAATTTTTGACTGTTTTATTAAAAAGACTCAACTTGTAAAAGGAACTATGTTTTACAGATAGACTTTTGTTATGCAACATTCATCGGATTTATCTTTTGTTTTGTGGTGCTTGTACGGATATGTCTGTAATTCGTTGACATTCATTGATTAAACTGCTGACGTTTCTATCTTTAGAACGTATCCATTGAAAATTGCTTGAATCTCTTGAATGTTTCGTTTTAGAATTGTTGCCTTATCACTGAATTTATTTATTCATTTATTTTCTTTAAATTATAGCGAATACCAAGCATTGCATGTCGGTAAAAATATCAGTGTATAATTTAAAAATGATTCAGGCTGTAATACGCAATGCAAATAAAATCTTTAAATAAAAAGAATTTAACATATTTATACCTTATATTTAGATTTATTCTAAACGTGAAAAATATTTTATAGATATTGCTTATACTTACTAAATGTTTACATTTTCAAACCACTTTTAGTTTCCCAAATCTTTAGTTTTGTTCTTCTAAATTTAATTTTATTATTATTTATTTTTTATTTCAAATATTTTTCTTCCTTTTTCTAATTTTAAAATTATGTAAAAATACAAAGAAATTTTATAATTACGATTTCTTATGAACATAAACTTATTTTTTAATAGACTTATAGTATAAAATTACCAAATAAGTAGTTAGAAATGAGTAAATGTTTTGAAATTTTATCTTTTAAAATAACATTTTAATAAATTATAGAAAAAAATGTGTTACTTAGTAAAAATAAAAATGTTGGATTATTTTTCCTCTCGTGAAAGCTTATTTTAAGAAAAAAGTAGGAAGTTATATGTTTTTTCCATATTTTGAAGAAATGTACAGCCTTTTTCTGCCATATTTTCAATCAACTGTTTTCGTAAACATGGAATTAAAAAAAAGCAATGACATAGGCAGAAAAAAAAATCTGACAAAAAAAACGTGAAGTTAAAAAGTTCTACTTTCAATTAATCATTGTTGTATAACGTTGGTTTTCATTGTTTTAATTTTAATGGAAAAGATTTCAAGCGGTGATGTTTACACAGTAAAACAATTTTAGATATGGCGCTTTTTTAAGAAAAACTGTTAAATTATACGTATAAAGAATTAATTAATAAAGATAAATAAGTGGGTTAATTCTTTATTAGATGCAATTACAGCAACAGAAATTTTTTTAAAAATGTCAGTTTAGACATTATATATATAAGCGTTTTTAGAATATCTGAAATAAGAATTTTTCAGCTTAAAATAAAAATATTCCAATGAAGAGTTTTTTAACCAATTTTGGACCGGAAAGGGGAATCTTGGCATTATTTTTTTATATATATATTTCTGAAGATTTATGGTGCTAGAAAAGAAAAAACTTCTTTTGGCCTTCTGTCACCGATTAAAAAATAGAAGGATTTTATACTAATAAACTATATAAAAAAATCAGTTATCCCAAAAATGTCTAAATTTTTATTGAAAATCTCCCGTTTTCCTTATATAATTAAAAACATATATTCATTGAACAATAAATATTTCACCGATTTTAATAGTTATATAAAAAAAATTTGTTAACAAATTTAGTTAAATAATTACATCGTTTTAAATGCTAATTCAGGATCAAAAATTTAATATTTGGAAAATAATGTTAAAATATACAAAATTTCTTATTCATTATGGACATTTAAAAGAATGCTCTTTCGCATCCATCTTTCTTTTAACACAAATTTATTTTGCAATAACAATGATAATAACTATGTCTCTCTCATGAATTTTTTGTAACAAAGTAATATGGAATTTAATAAAATTTATTTTCAAATAACCTTTAGTTTTGTTTAATTATAATAATTCAAATTTCCTCATTTTACAAGATTTTTGCTAGTTTTCAGTAGCCGTTGGAGATTCATTTTAATAAAGAGCTTATAGCATAAGCCAACAAATATACTTATGTCATGAATATTCTTAAAATTGATTGATGATTGCTCTTACTAACATAACCAACTTGAATATGGCAAGATAACTTCTCTAACTATGGTGAATACCAGATAACCATACCAACCATATCTATTAAAAAATTTGAAGATTTTCAATATGAAAATATGGGCTTCAATGTGATTTTTTGAAATATTCCTAATTTACCCCCTTTTTATAAACAAAATATCTTTTTAAAAGTTTTAATTACAAAAACAATGTAGACTTCTGTTGTAACTAATCCTTAATTTATGAGGGGATTTCCAGCTATGCACCCTGCTATGTATTTGTGAAATGATTTGGATTATATTACAGCTTGGCATATAAATAAAAATTCCTTTTTCTATTTAAAAGCATTTGATCCCACTTCCAATAGTTGCATATAATAGCAATATGAATATTTCTACAGTTGGAGGTTTAATGAATTATTTGGGGTTCTCCAAAATATAAAGTAATACTAATAGTATTATAATTGCTCTGGTTTCAGCTTAACAAGTTTATGAACATGAAATATATACATTCGTTTTCACGATGAAAAATTACATGAAGAATACAGCAATCAATTTCTCAATTCTATGTAAAAACAAATAACCTATCAGAGCCTTGCATCACTGGAAAAAATTGCTGTCTCTAAAACTTGTTGACAAAGATTTTCATCAAATGGATACTTTTAGTTTAGTTCATTTATTTTGACATCTCGCTCTAAAGTTACATTTGGACTACTTTGGGATGGATCCATATAATTATGGAACTTGATCGGATGATAAAGGTAATGTCTGAGCCCCCCCCCCGTCTCTAAATATACGCATCACATCACCTGAGGGAAGATATCCTGGAACACAAAACATAAACCAGCTGGTTCTTCCAAGGAATCCATGACCTGTTCACAAAATTTGACAGTTGGCACCGTATTCGGCACTGCATGGATTTTCAGAAGGTATGATGATAAGGTAAAATATATCATAAAAAAAGTATTCTGCATTATTATTAGTGGCATCATGTACATTCTTGTACAAGAGTACAAAACACAAAGCATTTTCTTTCTTTTAAATACAGTAATTTGAATAAAATTTGGTTCTATTTTAACATTAATTATAAACCATGGTGCACTACGGAAGTGAAATGTTTAATACATGGTATCACATTAAGTTTTAGGAATAATATGACATGCAATCATCATTACAAAAAGAGACAAAATTACAAATTATATTTTAAGATTTATTTTTTCCTTCTTTCAAATAAAAATGAGTTCTTGTGATCGAAAGATGGTCACTCCCGGTTTCACTTTTTTTGCCTCGAACAGATATTTTAATGCCACATTTTCACTTCCTTGTCACGCATCTTCTGGAAAATATTCACACGTATTTTTAAAGTTGACGACATGTAAATTACTTCTTCATGATTTATTGATGCGTCAGCTATTAGCTGTGCGAAGCGTCTTCTTTGCAGAGAAAATTAAGCTGCAGCTGAGTATTCTGCTAACTTTTAACCGAGTAAAAAAAGCTACTTGGCTTAGAAGAATTTATTCTTTTCAGCTATAAAACCGAAAATGTCTCAGGAACCTCAAAACAAATGAAAGACATCCTTTTCAGCCCATTTTAGCTTCCTAAATCATTAATTCTTCAGTGTGATGATACTTGAAGAATTTTCGCAATGGACAATGATGCAGCGATTAACATTTCGCTACATTGAACAAAGATACACACAAAGAGCAGGACCTCCTTTATGGCAAAGTATGTCATTATCTTATGCGCACTAATGACAAAATAACAAAGTGGAAATGGTTATTGTTTACTAAGACACAGGACCTTATCATTTGAATATTCATGTCTTGGTAGTTATGTGTAAATAATGTTAAGCATGTAATATTATTTATGTATAATGGTACGCATTAAAAGCTAATTAGTGAGATTTTTGCTGACTTTCCTTCATTTCCTCCTTCAATTTTTTAAAACAATCTTTTTTTTTATGTAAGTTTTATAATCTTTCTCGCCATATATTCACAGGAGTCTGCACCATAAAATACATTTGGGACCAGACAACTAAAGGATTTGCAACCATGATAAAATCCAAAATAGTTTTATTTAACTTTTGCGAGATTGTTTTAGATAGATAAAAGATTCATTTAAGATTTTAAATACTTTTTGAGGTAAATAACCAATATTAGGAAAATTAAGAAGAGGCTAAAAATTTTGTGTCAGGCTTTTATCTTTTGAACTAGGAAATCCCTTCTTTTTGCTACTTCAGTAACTTTAATTTTTTTGCTACTTTAGTAACTTACTTTCAGTAACCAGAAATCCAGAAATTACACAAGTCATAATTTAAATCTAAAGTGCTTTTATCTCTAAATTTGAAAATCCATTTATTTAATTATTTAAGAATGTGCTCTACACAAAAATACAATTATAGTGTCGCATGGCAAAAAAAGGGCAAACAAATGAAAATACAGATTTTTTCGAGAAAACAAACTTAAAATTCCATTCCATTCCATTTGTAACAAATTCCATTGTAACAAAATTCCAAATTCTATTTGTAATAAAATGAAATGCTATTTTCCCATGAGACCATAAGAGTAAAATATAATTTAATAATATTATAGAATATTTCTTTTAAATTGATAATACTATTGACTGTGAATTAATATATAATAATTGAAACGCAATTTTTATTTTGCTCGAAGCAAAAAAGTTAAAAATCTTATTATTTTATAATATGAAATAATATATAAAAGAAGATAAATTGCGTTATATTGAAATAAAGAGAATTGTATAGCGGATTTCTGAAATAAATAAAGACAAAACAATGCGAATGTATCTTGAATTGTACAATATTTTCTTTAAATAATAACTGCAAAAATATGCTCAGATTTCACTACAAGAGGCGGGATATTTTTTCCATCTTATTTATCCTATTTGACATTTGTTGAAAAACAGCAACAATTTTGTTGCACCAATGACAGACAAAGATAAGAAAAATGCCACTTCTAAAGCAGAGAGATGCTTCGTTACCTTCTATGACACGATATGGCAGAGTTCCATTCACGCAAAAAGGATCACGAACCAAAAATAAGACTCACCATAAAGAAGAAATATGTAATTCCACGCATATGATGACATATTTGGAAAATGATATATAGTGAGGATCAGAAGATATACTGGATTATTTATTTTTCTTTCAACACAGCTTTCAAAAATTGATTGTCTTTTTTCGTCATCTTTCTCACAAGCTTTAACAATGCATTTCTCGATAATGTTTAAAAACTTAAAAGAAAATTGCTTAATTAGTACTTCATTGAAGCAATAAATCAATAAAATCGCACTTTTCAATTTTGGAATAAATTGAGTATTTGTGAGAAAGTAAGCAGATGTGATTCTACACTGTTTAACCGTGAGCAGATTCACAGCTCACGGTTATCTATATCTATACTAATATATAAAGCTCAATTTGTGTGTGTGTGTGTGTGTGTGTGTGTGTGTGTGTGTGTGTGTGTGTGTGTGTGTGTTGACGCTCTACAGACCAGACCGTTTGACCTACAGCTACCAAATTTGGTACGTGTATACCTTGGGAGGTACTTTCCGGCCAAAAAAATCTTTTCATTTTCCCCACCGCCAAATGAGTACGGTTTCAATTTTTTTTTCCCCAACAGTAATGAGCCTAGGCTCAAGATTTTTCGGCTGATTATTTCAAACGATTCTATTTATTTTCTTAATATTTGATACATTTAAAATGAAACATTGTTAATTAATCGATCTCTCAGATTCATTCTGAAGTACTTTTGAATTAAAATAAAACAGAATAAAGGAAATTAAAAATTTCTAATCGGCATAGCGTTACCCCAACTGGCGTAGAAAAACTCACGCATTTGCGTTATCGTAACTGGTGTTGAAAATTCACGCATGCGCATTGTGTTCTGATTGTTGACATGACAACCATTATCAACGGATGATTTAAATTATTTTTAGGTTACTTGCATGTTTTTGTAATTAAATTGTATTTATGTTAGTTATATATTTTTTTGTATATGCTTATAGTTTTAAGTACATCGTTTTTTAAGTAGTTTTTTTTAACCTGTTTTCAACCGATTACTTTAAACGATTAGTTTTATTTTCTTAGTGGTTGATGAATTTAAAATTAAACATTGTCAGTTAATTGTTTTGGTCATGAAGAATCTTAGAATATTTTGTTGACAAATTCTTGAAATATTACATAAATTAGGAAAGATATTCTGTAGTGCCCATAAAGTTTAAACGCTCAGTGACTGTTTTCAGTAATCATATTACAAAAAAATACTTTGTTTCAGTAAAAAATATTATATTAATTGCTGATTAATCCTTCCCACTTTAATTTAAAGTACAAGTTCTACGGCAGCTAACAGAAAATTAGAGAGATACATATTACGTTATGACTGAAGGCGTTTATAATATTATGAGTGAATTATATGACTATCAAAATTTGAAATTTTAAAATATTTTGATGAAGAAGCTAGTAAAGTAGGAATTGCATAAAATATTTAATTATTAAAATTTTAACGAACATTACGATTGGCGAACCGGCTGGTCGCCAAAGGCGGCTAGTACAAAAATATTCTTAGCTTTGTCTTTACATTTAGCACTTTTTTTAATTCAAGCTCTGAAATTATTTGTTTTTAGTGTTAAACAATCTTATAACTTTAAACAAGAAATTTTTGTATATATATATATATATATATATATATATATATATATATATATATATATATATATATATATATATATATATATATATATATATATACAAAACAGAAACGGCTCTTATGATTTGGATCAAATTTTATAGTTAGATAATGTTTTGCTGTCTAAATTTATCTATATAGGTGTCTTTCCTCATAAAGCGCGATTTTACACACAAAAAAATATTTTTAATAACGAACTATTAGAATAAATATGTTCATTTTCCACTTCGAAGTGTGGGCAATGCAGTATAGTGATCAAAACGAATGGCGCGTGTGTTGAGGGTTCTAGGTTCGAGTCATGCTTTTCACTTTATTATTTTTATTTATGTATTTATATTCAATATTTTTGCTTTTTAAGTTTATCTATATAGGTGTCATTCCTGAATAAACGGGATTTTACACACACGCACACAAAACATTTTTTATAACTAACTACTAGAGCCTTTTTCTCTCTGCTCTCATGCTAACAATTTCATATAATGCCATCTTGGACACGATTTCCACTATGATAAAACTGAGTGTAAGTTCAAAAATATAAGTAATAATAGATAAGCATTCAAATGAAAACTGTAATATAGCAGAATATTTCGAATAACATGTTAAACAAAGTGCATTCATGATTTTTTTTTTATTCAAATGACCAGCTCATATGTAGGCAAAATTGAAAAATATTCATATGTAATCCGTATGCGATTCGTATTTAAATATTTTCACCGAAAAAACACCATTTTACAAACAAAAAACCTGCCTAACGAAGCTTGGGTTTTCAGATATTATAATAAAAAAATAGCATATCTGAGGTGTTTTTTTTATCCTTATTAACAAGACTCCTCCATTTTTTAAAGCAAAATTATTTTTCCACTATGCATATTTCCTTACCTCAAAAAAAAAATCCTATCTTTATCTATAAATTATACTGTGATCTTCCGAGAAGATTCAGCAATTTAGTGTTAATGTGAAATGGCATCCATTCTGTCCATTGCTGTGGTTTATTGTTATTGCATGTCTGCATTATTTACTAATGCTCTACCCCAAATCAAGTTGCCCAATAAATACTGAATATAGTGTGTGTGTTTTATACATATTTATGCTCCGAATGTTTTTGTGTAGTCTATTGTTACATTTATTCGTTCTCCAAGTCATCGTAACTACTTGCACCATAATATTACATTAAACATTCCCTTTCCTTATTATTTAATTGTCTGTGAAATTATGCGGAACTGTAAGGGACATTTTTCTGTGATGTTACAAAATATAACCGTTATAAGACAAAAAAATCATGCAGATCGGTTTCAAATTATTTAATCGAAAAATGAGGTTCGATTTCTATAACTAATTCTCATTTCCCTCAATTATTCACATTTGGTTTTTGGTGAACTTGCGATTATCTCTTGCTTTCAAAATGCGAGAATTGCGGGTTCAATCAAAAATTCACCTCAGCTGTCGTGGATGAAGCGTTTTTAGAATGATGCAGTGGGAGAGTTTAGACAGAAGAATCCTAAGTTAGTTATCATACCCGTCATCTGATCCGGTTCAAAATTACGAAGTGTACTTTTAAAACGCCCTCTTTTTGTTTCACATTGAAACGATTCATCAAGATAATTCATATTCGCAGTTACAAGATATAATTTTATGTATCACACTTAATATTTTCATTTTTTGCAATAGCTATGCGCTGTATATTTCTCTTAAAGATACACACATATAAAGCTTTCCATATGTTAAGATGTAAGTGTATTTGCATGTATCTAAACTTAAAAGTTACCAGACGTTTCATAGCCTTTCAAAAGAACACTTCGATAAGGTTCCGACTTTCTCCATTTTCAAAAATATCTTTATAATTGCATAATGTACACTAATTTTTAAAAAAACCATTATTGAATTTATTTCTTCACCCTCTGTATCTTCTTTCGATGTCGCAAGTTTTAAATTAACAAATCTTGCAAATTTGAGAAATATATCTTTGCTTTAAATGAACAATACAAACTCACATGACGATTCATTTTGATTTATTTTTCTTTCAGGCTAATTCTACTCCTCGTGACTTTATAAAGTTGCATTCCTTATTATCTCTTTCACCAAGTGATGCAATAAAATTCTCCATTGTACAATATACATTTGTTCGAGCTATAGAAATACTTCGAGGTTAATAATATTTTTAAACTTTTTGGGAGCAAATTTCAGAAAAAAAATTAAAAATTCAGAATAAAATAATAATTAAGGAATCAAGCTACATATTGATCATATCTGTTACATTACATACCACTCAAATTGAGGAAGATAATAGAGGGGGGAAAAAAAGAGTCTTAGAACCTCCCTAGAGAAAAAAAAATGTATCTCGCTTTTGCCCTTTTTTCCTCCCAGGTGGAAAGTTAATTTTCTTTGGGTCACAGTATTTCTAAGTAGTGAAAAAAAAAAAAAAGAAAAAAGAAAAAAAAGGAGAAACACTATGGTCTTCAACGGAAGTGAGATTAAATTAAGGACACGGAATCTTCAAGGAATCTTCCCTCAAGTCAAGGAGTTCTTACCTTTGGGATCTTTAGTGCAAATAGAAAATAAGTTGATTGATGGTAGAGCTATCTCAAATCGCGCTGGGTCCACTCTCTCGGTCTATTTCAGTTGTAGTAGAGCTTACTTCATTTATCTAAATTGTTTACGAAAATTGGATTGTAATTTACGCTATTAGAAAACAACTGTTGTCATTCTAACAAATTAAGGTTCCACATTTGTTTAATGAAAAAATATTTTTTTAGGATACAACATAAAAGTTATTCTTAAGGTGTACGTACACACTAGAAGATTTTTTTTAAATTTTAACTTTAAAAATCCAGGTTATTAATATATGTTTAAACTCATTTCAGTGAGAAAAAACCATATTACACTAATTATTAATTGATTAAATAATATTTAATGAGCTAATTAGCACATTTTTTGAAACATGATATCTTAAATTCTAATTTGCACAGAAACACAATTCTAGTTGGCAATTATATCTAATATTAGTCTTCATCTAGTCTGTCTCAATCAAGTTATAAAAATATATAGTTTTTTTTAACAATATTTTTTATCAACGATGAATAGAAAAAGCCAGATTTTTTTCTGTTATTATAACTTTTAAATAGCTGTTAAACGTTTGTTTCAATAAATATAACTTTGATTGAGGCACAAAACATCCAATGTTTCATACGGCTTATTTTGATATATAAATAATTGTATTTGGCTAATTTCTTGTTGAGTTAGGATTGTTTGAATGAAGCAACATAGTGGAAAAATATCATTCTTCATAAAATGAGTTTTTTTAGAAAAAAAAACGAAAGTACAAATTTTAGTGAAAGTACCTAAAAAAATAATTATAATTCGAGAAATATTCCGAATATTAACAATATCTTTGTATCGTTTGAAAGCTAAAGAATCAGAGAACATTTTGAAGCAATAAAAACAATATTCGATATTTTGAACGATTTTCGAAGTTTCAAGTGTGTACGTACACCTTAAACCATTACTTGAAGTTAAAATGATGGAATCTTTCCAGTTCTTTGCATATAAGCATATTTTTTAACTTTTAATACAGTGCTTTAATTGGGTATTGAACTTCTAAATTTGCTCCACTGCATTTTTTCCTCAATGTACATGGTTTTCGAAGTTATTTTAAACAAAACAAACTCTATGGAGTGGTAAATTGGTATTAATGAATATATATTTTTATACTGAACTGACAGTATCCATAAATTTCATATCTTAAAAAGTGTCTTTTTATAGCTATTCCTCATATCAAAATAAATTATTGTCTTAATAACTGTTCCCCTAAATTTGAAGTTAAATGTTTATGTTTTAATATCACCAATGATGCACATTTGGAATCCAACAACCCGAAATATAGACGCCTGCAAACGTTACAGTATTAAGATACGTCAAATATATTTTGATTCATGACAATTCATAAACAATAAAACAACCGTCAAAATTTGAGAATAATCGAAAGACATTTATAAATTTAGTCGGGCATTATTTTATCTTTATATCACCCACCTTTATTATATAATCGAATTAAATTAAATACGAATCTCCGAATCTCCTAATGAAAAAGCTTACTCTATGTCTAAAAAGCATTTAAGATTTATTTAACAATATATAAATCATTAGGAATGCTCTGCTATGTCACAAAGACCTACGGTAGGTAGGCTTCAATGATCGGACCGACGCAGATAACAACGCAGAATAGATCCCAATAGATTATGAACGAAGCATAATAGATCCCAAAATAAGCATCACATGCAAGAAATCCACATAGGAAAGTACTTCTCGTCATCGGCATTGGGACTGTAAACCAGACTCACATCCATTATTGACCCACCAAGGAAACCAAGAACCTATTTATATTATAACAACTTCTCATCCTTGTGTTCAAGATAGTCCCATTACGGATGGATTGTAAATCAAAGGAAAACTACTTTCCTAATAGCAAAAGGTAGGATTTTCCCCCAGTGAGTTGCATTTCATTTATCTGCACGACAAACTTTTCATTCGTAAATTTATACTTTGACCAATTATGAGTTATTCGTTCTTCTTCTCGACCTTGTGTACATTTACACAGGTAAAAGCTAGAATCTCAGTAACGCGTATCAACTAATTGCCATAGTAAATTAAAATCGGTAATTTAGATATCACAGATTAATATATAAATGAAAATAATTGCATTTATATATATATTAAGCTCTGTAAAAATTATCTTTCAAGCAATTAAAGAGAGATGGCTATTCAGGTCGAAAGTTTTAATTTTCAAAAAGGATTTTGTGCTCATTTGTCATTTTTAAACTACATTTACAGTACAGTACAGTTCCTTCAATTAAATAAATGGAAATTTTTATTAGCCTTTTTATGCTTTTAAAAATTAGATTGAGCAGAAATCCTAAATAACCCACTGCCGCTACAAATTTCAACGAAAATCTTCTACCGCCGCCTTTGCCCATATCAGTTTATATCATTTTTAATCGCGGTTGTTGTTTATGACTGAAGGAATGTATTAACATTATTTCATTCTTATGAAAGACATTTCAGTCTGACTAAACAATCATATATTCGAAATAGACCTTTCAATACACTTGGATAGCAGTAGTCTATCAGCCAACTTAGTCACGCTATATGAAGTCTTTAGAGTAAGGAATTTACTATTACTTCATTCTTTTCTTATAAAAGAATAAAGTAATAGTAAATACTGACTTTTCAGCATTCAGGGACTATAGTAATCTATCAGCCATCTTCATATTTTCTAGCTAAATTGTAGTCCAAGAGATATATTTTATAAATTTTTACTGTCTGCACTATATACGAATTGCACAAGAAAAATAGTTTTGTATTGAAGGGAATCCCTTGACATGGGCACGTTTCAGCAGGTGAAAATCTATCGGTACAGAGTTTAGAAATATAGCCTTGCCAAGCTTTTACTGATACGAGAGGTAGCAATTCCTTTTATTGCCTTCTTTTCTAAATATAGTTTTACGACCAACGCTTCTCTTCTAGTACTCCATTCAGAGCATGTGAATTTCTATGCTTCCATTCGATTTGAAATTCAGAATACATGCTTTCCAATAAAATAGGGCATACGTTTTCACTTTAGTTTCTATGAAGTTTATGTATTTTAACTGAAAATAATGTATCCTCATTTGTATACGAAATATTTCTCAGTTTAATTTGAAAGGAAGAAATAAACTTAGGTTCTAGTAATTCAATGGACTCCAAACTAATTTTTGCAAAAAAATTTCAAATAGTTTTCTGTTACTGTGTTGATATTAACCCTTTTAAAACTGAATTTTTAAAAAAAAGTTCATCGAATGTATTACCTTTTAATATAGAGAAGACTTTTGGAAGTTGCCATGTGCATTTTTAATAGTAAACCATAAATTATGTTTTAAGCTGAAATTGAACATTCAATTCATCTGCTCATATTTGTTTTATTTTTCTTTGCCTTTGCATATTCTAATTTAATTCATATGCTGAATTATTCAATGCCAAAATCATTTATATAAGTTAAATATGCATAGAAGATAAAATCGGTAGGATTTTAGATCGTAATAACTCATTAAAATATGTTTAGTCTTATTTTAGAAAACTTTATTCATAAAGCAAATAATTTGAATAACGCTGTAAGGATTTTCTCCTTAAAATTCTGCTTTGTTTACTTTCAGCGCTTGAATCATCTTTAATAAGTGCATTAATATAAAATTAAAATTTTTTCGGTAACTGCAATGTTATATATTTTCATGATAATAAAATTGAAATGTATTAAGCTCTTATATTTCATTAATAAAATATTATATATCAGATTATAAACTATTAAAACAAATGTATAAATTCATGACAGAATGCACATAGCAAATTTTTCTAAGTTATTAATTTGCGGAATCCATAATTACTTCCGAATTATAGTAATTTTTTACAAAATTCATATTCCAAAAGATTTTGCTAAAGGGGTAGAGTGAATTCATTTTATACTCAGACAAATTTAGCATAACTACATATTTCAGTTAAGGATATAAAAATTGTGATCAAATCGAAAATAAAATCATACATAGGATAACTGTGGATATATATCCTTACAATTATAATGAATATTCAGCTTCTGCTTTCTAAAAATACTTTTATTATTACACTGATTCTAATTAAGATAATAAGTTGTACGTTGATAAATTCGAATAATCTAAAAGGTATTAGGGCTTAATTATTGTTTTGCGTCTATTTGTACAAGGTGTCCGTCAGTTTACAAACAAAAATGCTGATACCTTGATCTTATATCAGCCAATGACTTTCAAGATCCTTATACACACACCACAATTTGACCAATAAATTAATTCTGTTGGCCTAATGTCTTTAATTTAAGCCCCAATGCTTTTCGAAAAGCACTCAGCCATCAAATAAAAAAAGAAAGTGGAACCAACTAGACTTTTCCTAACATTCCGGCGATTCTTTATAAAAGAGGAATTTATTTTTCACGCAAAACTTCCCTAACTTGAGCAAAGAAATGAAAAGTCTTCTAAACGATGTACTTATGAACATTAGAAAAGAACTACACAAGCCACGATTGAAAAAAAAATAATTCATAGAAAGAAAATTCGAATTTTTTGATTGACGAACACATAATGCCTCTGTCATTTTAAGAAATGTTTTCTACAAACTTGACAACATTTCTGAACTGAATGAAAATAAATTAAAAATTTAAAAAAAAGTTTTATTGGAATATAATTTTTTTTTAAAATCCTAAATGCATAAACTTTACATATTCCTTAGCAATCATACATAAAGGAAACTGATATAAAAGTTTGAAGATTTATAATTCATTAAAAATTCACAATTATATAACTATTTTACCTAATATAAAATTGAGTTTGCACCCATCACTGCCCTAGGGGTTAAGCAATGGCATGTTATGACTGAAAAACATGAATACACGTGAGATGGTTTCTCTGTCGTATTTTAACTAATATTATATCAATTAGTAAAATCTTGTGCATTTAAGAAAGCGAATTATTGGGGAAACTACTAGAGATTTTCTTGCCTTTCCTTCAAGTGATACACAAATGTGGGCTAATTTCCCTGATGATCTTTTAGTATGGTTATCTATCTCATATTTTAGGATTAAATAAGATTACAAACGGAAGTATACAAAAGTTCCTTTGAGCAAAAACCGATACTCCCCTTTAATATGAACTTTTTTTAGAATTACTTACATATGTTCAAGATCAAGAGGGGCTAGAACTCCCTCTCACATTTTATGGGTTCGGTAGAAATAATTTCTTTTAACTTTATTATATTTATTATTATATTAGACTATTATTATTTATTATTATATTAGAAGAATTTATTTAGTACATCGGTCATTTTTTCTATTGCCCGTCTGCTTATAGCTCTTGCGCCTTCCTTGGGATTTTAACAGAAAAGCCAAAGTTCTGATCACTGAGGTTATCTTGGCTGGCAGGGCGTAGTTCAGAACCTAGCTACACGTGACATTAAGATACTGTAGAGATGTTATGCATAGTAAGTGATGCTATGTATATCATAAATTAACTAGTGACATTAGAGCATAATTTGCGAAAGTGTGAAGTTCTTCTTTTAAAGATTAATTAAAGGATTTTTGTAAGTATTGCAACTCAAACAAATAATTATTAAAGAAATGGAAAAAGGAAAGGAAACTTTCAATTTAATTTCCTTTCATATTCAGATTAATGTCATGCTATCCAACTTTTGACTTAATTATTTCATTTGAAGTCCTAAAAATATATTTCAAATAGAATCAGTGCAAATAATTTTTAAAGGAATAAATTACGCCTTAAAATTCAAAAGTAGAATCTTTTCATCCTTTTTTTAAAGTAAAATTTATATAATCTAATATTTTTTTATATATTTAATGGGTATATTTAATCAGATAATTTTACCATGCTTAAATGAAAAATGATAACCATAATAAACTGAAACTCCCTGAATGCTATATACATGTTACATAACTTTTCTTTTTAATTGTCTTTATTAGCTATATAAATCACATTCTGTGAAAGTAGTTTCATTAAATTTAAAATAATATGATAAAAATTAGTTCAGCGACAATTGAATAATTAAGTTTTATTATTAAACCCCTTTTAATAATTTATCTTAATATATTATATAGTTAAACCAACTTTCCTAAAGGTAAAGAAATCGATATTGAATTGAATTTTACTTCACAAACTTCTAAGCGCATTCATTAGAAATTTATTCGAGGAATTTTTGTCAATGAAAAACCCGTCTAGAAAACGTTAATGACTTCAGTTGCTATAGATTAAAATTCAGGCAATGTTTTTCTGAGTTATTGCAATTTTTTATTTTTTCTATCAACAGAGCTGAAATATTTTTTATTCACTTCATTATCAAATAGTAGTTAAAAAATAATTTTTAATGATTTATGAATCGGGGTTCATTTTAGACAGACACTATTAATGTATTTTTAGGTAACTGTTGAATTTCATATTCAGTTAAAAATATTAATATTCGAATTGAATAAATAATTGAATATAAAATTGAGTTCAGATCATGAAAATTGTGTTTTAAATAGAGAAACAAGTAATGATAACTTTTGTATCGAATCCGCGATAAGAAACGTCAAAAGAAAAAATATATATAATCAAATATCAACATATTCTATAACCAAAATATAAATCAAATAGAACATTATAAATTATATGCGTAGTAAAAAGTAAAGTTTTGGAATGCAAAATTATCTATTGGAATACATTATATTTAATTTTGTAGGTAGGAAAGATACGATGGATAACAAAATTCACAAAAAAATGTAGGATGAAGATTAAGAGAAATCAAAGCGATATATTTGTTTACAGATTAGGTTAAATTAAAGCGTTAGACTTGTTTAGATAGAACAAAATGAAAACGCTACAATAATGAAAAAAAGGAAAAATTCGTTTCAGAAAACAAGATCTATTTAGGCAAGGAATATACAAGGATAGTAGTAGCAACATTATCCCTGTAGCAAAATATCCAAATGGTCATAAGGAACTGAGAAATATAGTTAATAAGGCTGTTTTAAGTAAAACATTCCTCTAGAAAATAATATGAATTTTAAACTTAAGATTATTTGGTAGCTAAGATTCACCGAGAACTGTGTGAGCTATTCGAAACAAGTTTCGATACACAATAAGTTCCAGCACGGTCTTATTCATGGTAATGTTTGCCCGAACGCTGCTGAAGAAATTTTGCAGTAGCTGCATTGAAATGTTTTTTGATCATTCTCTTATCTCCCGTCATTCGAACCGAATGACTACCATCGCTTTAGGCATTTTGAAAGAGTGGTTTGCTCTGTATTTTTGCTTCGAAGACGATAAATCACTCCACTCTGTTGTTAAAAAGCGATTTCACTATTTGATGGCAAATTATTCCGAAGAAAGAATTTCTAGCGTTGTAAAACTTTATGATAAATGTCTCAATTTGCATAACGATTTCGTCTAAAAGTAATGCACTGTTATAATTTTCAAATTCATACAATAAATGTATGTCATGATTATCATGTCAATGTTGCAAATGTCTGTCATGATTATCATGCGGAAATTTCCTGATTGCTCTGGTATGTATTATAAAACGTATATAAATAAACAAAAATTGACAGACAGTTTCAAATTTTTGTCTACGTGTTTATTTCAAATCAATTTAAAAGTAAGAGAGATGAATTTTAAAATACAGAAGTAAGAGGGAGATAAATTATATAATATAGAAGAAAGAATTTTCGTATAATATAGAAGTGCTATATTATACAAAACATCTTTTTCTCTGTAATATGCTGAATATGGAGCAGCATTGATATCGTAAGAGCGTTATATTAGCTCTTTGGATAAATTATACTAAAGAAATTATATAACTTATGAGAATTCTGATTGAAATTCTGATTGCAATTGCAGATTGACTCTGCTGATATGAAATCGCAAAAATGTGAAATGAGAGAGTTTGTCGAAGTATAAACTTGATCATAAAATTTAGTTGAAATATTTTTCGTTAAATCAAGAAATTCCAAAAACCTTTAGGATACAAAATACTGCTTGTAAATACCTTCTGAAATAGCAAATATTACATTACGATTTTCAATGGACGGAAAATAATTTGTTAACATCGAAATATAACACGTGAAAAGAAATAACACAGTTGTGATGTTTAATTAAATGTATTTTATGCGAATCGTTGAATGAATATAGGGTCTTAGACTACTATTTCCGATTTATAACTATTTTTATACTGTAATTTTAAGCGCTTTTATTCTGCACTGGTATTTTTATCTTTAAGAAAAATAAATTAGAAAAGATAGTTGTAAGTGAAGGCAAAATGCAATAAAGAGAAGTAACGAATAAACAACTGGATGAATTTCTTGCTCTGAAACTATATAACATTCCCTCTGAAACTGCAACATAAAGAAAGATTTTTATATGTAACATAACCCATATTATGCTATCAGAAATACTTTTTAAATTTCAAATATCTGAAGCAAAATTTTCTTTGCAGTTTTACAAGAAGATATTACAACCAATTGCACGTAACAATATATCATCATAAAATTTTTCAAAATTTAGATTTTTCTCTTCAATATTAGATTACTTTCCACTATAAATGCATAATGTAGCTCTAACTAAAAATTTCATTGTTTCTTTGTTTTGAGTTGTATTAAATTTCCGCAGTGCAGTTTTATCTAAAGATTCAACTGATGTTTTATTTTTCGCGGCATCGAATTGATTCAACTGATGCTTTATTTTTCGCCGCATCGAATTTTTAAAGAAATAGTGCGAAAAATTTGGGAAGATGTTGAAATATTATTTTGTAACCTTGCTTAATTATTCATTTTGAAGCTAGCTCTGTATAATTCTTTTACTAAAAAATATTCAAAATAAGAAAAGGCAAATTATACAAAATATTCCATTCATTTTTGAAAATATAATGTTTGAAATAATGAAGATTTACGAAGAGAAACGAAAAAGAAACGTTTTCAACATTTTTACAAACGTATGATTACAACATTCTCCTCCACTTAAATGTATTATAAATTTTTCAAATCTGTTATGCATTTAGATGGAGAGAAATTCTGTGTCGACACCATGCAACGTAAATTGAACGCATTTAATATTAGATGACTTGCGTATTTATGCTTATCATGTGACAGAAACGTCAAGTGATTTCACTCCATTGTATTATTTTTTAAATTATTTTTTCTAAAGTTCTTAGCATTTTTCAAAATGATAGAAAAAATTATTGCATATAATACTGAAAACTGGGATACTTACTCAAATAAAATCATATAATTTTGAAATTTTAAGCGGATTTAAATCGAAATTATTTGAAATTGCTGATTTTAAGAATTTTTTTTCCTCTAACGTTATTAATCAAAGATGAATATATTATATATATAAATTTTCTTATAAATAGTGCTTTTAATATTTTTACTGTTCATAAGTTTATTTAATGGTTATGAGAAAGCCACAATTAATTTTAGATTTCAAAAACTGTAATTAAAAAATATATTGAATATTTATTCTTTCCTTGAATTGCAGATTAAAATCATCCACTGGAGTCGCAAATCAAAACCACTGCGCATCTGTGGATGCAATGTAACACCTTAACACACTTTGTTACTACTTACTCCGTATGATTATGACCTGCTACCCGTAAGATATGTAATGAATGTGGGCTGTATTTTCTTCCTTTTTTTCCCAAGTTCCAATGAATAAAAAAAATCAGTTGCAGAGGACTAAATGAATTTAATACTCAGATACATATAAAATGGTTACTTTTAGATACAATTGCCATAAAGATTCAGGCATCTGTCACATCAGCAGATCTGGTTTCCGATGCTGTCTTCGTAAGATATTGCTGACGCTAGTCGTGTTATATAAGCTTCAAGACTCCTTTGAAATTCCTCTTTAGTCTGGTAGCTTTTTCAATTTTCTTTTAAGAAGATAATATGCAGCAAGAATATCTAAACATTCCCTCTCCAAAGTAGCAATTTAGGCATACTGTCGGCCAGCCCGTTATATGAGAATCCAGCCTCATCCATTTCTTTCAAACGACATGATCAACTTGTTGAACAAGATCTTTTGTTACGACAACCTTGCACTCTTGACTCCATTCAAGGGGAATGCGGCTTAGAGCCGAGAGAATTTTATATTTTTCCTTACTTGAAAAACAGGATAACATGCCAAAATAATAATCCCAGACTTATGATGAGTTTCAAAGGAACATTAAGACCCACCTCACATCATCGGTGGCGACGTTTTTTAAAGAAAATATAGGAAACCTGATCCACCGATATGGCAAATGGCTGAACCTCCTCCGCGATTATGTCAAAAAGAAAACAAGATTGCACATCTTTCGTTAATTTTAAATTAATTTTATTTTCTACTCTTGCTTTTTTTGTGATTTATCGGAGCTTAAGGAAAACAGCATTCACATTACTAAATTATATTGACATGGTGCATTTTACGTTTACCATGCAAGCAAAAATGGAATCCATGAAATTCAAGAATTTTTAATTAAAACGGCAAATTATTTAAATTTTAAAAAGTTTTTATCAATGAAATTATTTGATCACATTAATGGGTTTCATTTCGTCATTAACTATTTCAGTGATGACTTTTTATCGATTGAAAAATTTATAAGTTTATCGAAATTCGTTTTTTAATCGCTAAATCATTTCGGAAATTTGTCATTTTTTTAAATTTGAAGGGATAAAAAATTCCTTATTTTTTGCGATAAATCTCGAAAACTAATTAACCTCAAATCCTCTGTCTTTTTAATGTTAAGAACGAAGAAATGAGATTTTATAACCTGTCAACGACCAGGCTAATAATATAGTTGAATAAAGTCTAATAATGTAGTCAAATAGAACTGTAATATAGTCAAAGACAAAGAATACTATATTCAAAAAGATCATTGTCTATAATATATTCAAAGAGAAAAACTTAAAGTTTTTATTCCTAAAAATCCTACTTAACCTCTTAAAATTTACCTGCAGTATAGCCTCCCTTTTATACGCCTTGTTTACTTCTTTATATCTTTGGAAACAGAAAGTAAAATTTCCTAACGTAGGGAAAAGAAATCAAATCGATATCCAGAATAAATCAGATGCTTTTGTATTCATATTGCTTCACCTTGTAGATAGAGAGAACTTTATGCAAATTTCTTAGTTTAGATAACTGAGAAATGAACCGAAGAAATGCAAAAGTTTTTAATAAAATTTCGGTAACATTATCTCTTGCGAAAATTCTCTAGCGAGTTTATTACGAATGAATTTTAAATCGCGTTTTTTTAAATTTTAGATTGGTATTTCTGTACAGTTTCTGAAGAAGTAATTTTTTTGTTTTCGGCCATTTTGAGCAAAATATATGATAGAGTCTCTTTATACTTTCTCCACATTATTTTTGTCGATTCTGTTCATATAGCAAAAAAATACGAATGTACAATAGCTCTACGAATACGAATTTTAAGTATTTTCTGAAATACCTAAGAGGGTATCATTTTGATACCATAAATATTTATTATGCGTAGGCTAAAAACTGATCAAAGGTGGGATAATAATATGATAATGGATATCAAAATACGGAATAATCAGCAAGGAGGAAATTCCCAAATTTTATGAATAATTAAAAAGCACTTTACTTGATTCAATAAATAAATTATTTTAGAGAACAAATGGATTAATGCACTTCAATTACCTTTATTTCTACAGTTCATCGATTTGGTAATCAATACGCAAGATAATGCTGGAAAATGGCTTTATAAACAAAATTCGTGCATTTCTTGCAATTAAGCGAATATTGATTTCACGTGTTCATCTAAAACTGCAGATTTCACTTGCCCAGTTTCGACGTAAAGCTTTATAATTAACAAAAACGGAAATATACGACATTTACTAAAATTCTAAATTTCGAAAGAGATTTGTCTCAGAATCATTCAGAAACAATACTTAGAAAAAATTTATGTACCTATTTTAAACACCAAAAAAAAACGTAAGATGCCCAAATGGGAACAAATTAACTCAACTTTAGCACGCCGTGTGTTAAAGTTATTAAAAATTAATGCTGTTTTGCTTTTATTAAGATTTTCCCCAATTGAAGCTAAATCAATTATAAAAATAAATCAGCTAGCATTAATACTTTTTAGTACAGTTTTTTTCATCATGTTTATTGCAAAAGAATCTTAGTACTAATTTTATTCATCTATTTGTTTTTGAACATGTATGTAGAAATTTAGCTGTAATCTAAATTTAGCACATTAGCAAACATCCATGCATATTAATTGTTGAAGTTATCGCATCACTCCTTTTCTTCGATTATTTTAGCCTCTTGATCTACCTAGAATGAAAGGTTTTTTTTTTTTTTTAACTCCAATGGGTGATAAAAAATGACAAGAAAACAAAATGGGTTTAATACCAAAGGTTACGTACAATAACGGTTACTTTTTGATATAATCGCCTTGAGATTTAGACATTGGTCATATCAGTGGATCAGGTTTCCTACACATTCTTCAATGTTGTTGCCATTAATGGAAGATTGGCGTGTTTTTTAAAGTTCCTAATGGGTTTTCTTGGAACCCCCTCATGGGTCTTGAATTATTATTTTTCCTACTTATCCAGTTCTTTCATTCAGAGAAGAAATGGAAATCACTCGGCTTTGATCCGCATTCTGCATAAAGAGTGATCCAAGTGGAAATCACTCGATAATCCAAGATTGTCGTAACGGAAAATCTTGTTCAATGAGTAAATCAAGTTGTTTAAAATGAACGATTTCAAGCCAGGAGTGACAGACCAACAGGTCATAATTTTGATTTTAGAGGATGAATAATTAAACATACATGAATCATATTCTTTCCTTAAATGAAATTCAGTATTAATTAGGAGCTTCAAATAAGCATTAAGATACATCTCATCTCACTGGCAGGAACTTTTTTCGAAGAAAGAAGAGGAAACTTGAATCACCGATATGACAAATACCTAAAAGTTCAAGACGATTATATCGGTAAGTAACCATGATTGTACATGACTTTTGAAAATAAATTCATTGTATTCTCTGCATTTGTCTTATTTTATTGTTCATCGGAGTTTCAACAAGAAACGGCAATTCTATAAATTACAATCCATGTAAATAATTTTTATCTTTTATAACTTAAGATCAATATTGAACTTCGCAAACCTCATAATGATATTTACTTGTTGTTTCCATGGTACAATTTTTAGAATAAAGCTAAAAAAAAGATATATTCCAATCTTTATACTAAATCTCCATCAGTGATCTACTACATATCTGAATTTAGAAAGAAGTAATTTGAATAATTAATACGAAAGAAACGTAACCCTAGATTTCTTAATTCCAAATACCTCAAATGCCTCATCAAATATACCTCAATCTAGTACACACTTGAATTAGTCTTGTTTACTTTGTCTCTTTGGGAATATATTGGAAATCCAGAAGAGGGTAAAAATGAATTGAAATCGTGGCTCACCAAAATAAGTTTGTTCTGTGTTCATGTAGTAGACAGGGATTACTTAAATAAATATATGAATATTTACATGGCTCCGCAGTGATTTCACAAGCAGTAGAACTTTTAAATCAAATTATTCCATTGTTATTTTTATGAATATCCTCCGAGAAGTTTATTAGAAAGCTCTGTCCTTCGCCATTAGAAATCACTCCTAAATCATTAATATTCAATGTAGATGGTTGTTCAGTTTTTAATCAATTAATGAAGAATTCATTCCTGGTTTTCACTCATTTTGAACAATGATTATGAAATGTCAATAAGATTCTTTTATATTTTTTGGCGGTTACACTATAGTTATACGCCTGAAAATAACAAAATTATTAAATATCTATGTGAATAATATACGACTTTTATCAGACTAAATAAAAATTGTTTGTCGTATAAATGCTATTTATACGACTTTCAATCTTTTGTATCATCATAACTTTGATTTGTTAATGTTTGTATACTATAGTTGCTTATTGATTTAGATTAAATAGGTAAGCTTGTTCTACAAAACTGTTGAATAAATAATAATAAGAAGAATAAATAATAAGGAATAAATAAGAATGCATAACTAATAAAGAATAAATAAGAATGCATAAATAATAAAAATAAATAAGAATGC
Organism: Argiope bruennichi; assembly: GCF_947563725.1. Taxonomy (NCBI): domain Eukaryota; kingdom Metazoa; phylum Arthropoda; class Arachnida; order Araneae; family Araneidae; genus Argiope; species Argiope bruennichi. The sequence goes on along the minus strand of NC_079162.1, from coordinate 65,164,264 downwards.
ATAAATAATAAGAATAAATAATAATGCATAAATAATAAGAATAAATAATAATGCATAAATAATAAGAATAAATAAAAATGCATTGTTTTTTTACGAGTGTGATACTTTTACTAATAGGAAATGACCCATAAAATGAGATGTGAAAGGAGTTTTTGTTACATTAAGGCAATACTTGAACCGTTTTCTAAATGTTTCTATAAAATGTCTCAAGTGTGATTAAGGCAGTTTTATTTGGAATTGATTTATAATTATAATCAAAGTAACTTAAACTATCAATTCTCAAATGGCAATGAAAGTCAAGTTACCCTTGAAAAGCTATAAACTTTATGTTTATAAATTAATTTTCGATTCTAAAGTTTATTTTGGAATATAAACTGTCCTACCATGATATAAAAATCATCTAATCGTCAAACTGCTTAATTATTGAAACTGTTGTATCTGCTTTATGTCTTAACGTTCTCCTCCATTAACAATCCATAAAACATTTTTTTTTACAGTTATAATCTTAAATAAATGACGACTTGATATTTTCGTTATAATAGTATAATTAAATTAATCGTTGTTTCACTGCAACATTTGAAGAAATCTCTTGAAACCGGAAATAAAATATTTCTCCAGATCTTCGTGATAATTAGTCGCCAACAATCCATTTCTTTAATTTAGGAACACGAAGTTTGGATCTTAAATTCCTCTTTCTTCAATGTATTTCGCAGCCTCTCGAAATGCTGTTATATTGAAATTATGTTGTATCTTTTAGAAAAGAAGAGAAATTGGAAAGATGAGACAAATTACTTAAATTTCTCAATCAATTCTTTTAGTGTGGAAAATATTTCAATTTGAAAACAGAGCTCTTAATGTTAGCATTTAGATGACTCCGAAATGATTTAAAGAGAAGCAAAAGTTTTTAATCAAATTATCTACTATTTCTCTCATAAGAAATCTCTAGTGAGTTTATTGGAAATCTCCGCCTTTCTTCATTAGGAATAAATCTTAAATCGCTAATTTTCAACGTGAGTGGGCGCGCATTTAGTAATTGTTTGTGTGGGTGGTTCTTTTGGTGATTTTCTTTAAATTTTATTCTTTCGCTTTCTGTTGCATTATATGAAATCATATTGAAAATAAAATACATTAAAAATAAAAAAAGGAACATAATATTCATTAACTATAAAGAATTTTTAATATTACAATGTGAGGAGATGATTTCTTTCAATTTCTGTTTCATTTTGAAGCTGGAACGAAAACGTTTGCAACCAACTCTGTAAAAATTAGTCAGGTAATTATTTGAAACTGACAATATTTAAATTCTGTACTAAAAACGCATCAACTTGTTATTAAAATAGTTAAATATTTTTATGGGAAATTTTTATTTCTAAAATTATTATAACGATAAATGTTGCAGAAACAAATTTTGGTTCGAAATTCCCCAATGCAAATCAGTTTTTTACTTCTTAAGAAAATTTAGTTTAATTAATGTAACGCAAATTATTAATCTTTTAAGTATTTTTGAAATTTGTTTTTGAAATTCGTAAAAAAATGCAATATTATTAAAAATCAATAATAAACGAAAAAATAAAATTTTTTAACGAACACAAGTTAGATTCATTATTTAAAAAATTATTTATGTTACAAAAATGTTAAATCTTTGTAATCAAAATAAATGGCAGTCGATTTAAATTTGAAAATATATACATATATATATGAGAAATTTTAAAAAATCAATGCTTAATGCCTATATTAATTTGGAGAAAGCATTCTAAAGAAATATAAATTATCCACGTTGTTTGCTTGCTTATCAAATACAAATGACATTTAAATCTAAGCAACGAATTTTAATTAAAATGTGTTTTTTTTAAATCTACATTAGAAAAATGGAAGCAAAACTATTAAACCTTCATCGGTTCTTTTCTTAATTAGAAATTTTGCATGCAGCGTAGCCTGAAGCCTTTTGGAGTTTTAAGAAAAGTCAATGATCTTTACGTCATTAATTGTGAGGTTTTGATTCAAATAAATTTTTTTTAAAAAAAAGTCAGGAAATTTTTTTATACAGTAAAAGGAAAAAATCAAATTTAATAAAACTCGTTTTTAAAAACACTCTCATTAGTAAATAAATGATTTTTAATTTTAATTAATCTGTGCATTTTACTCTTTAATTAATACCTAGATCTCATAAATGTTATTAAATTTGTTATTTTTACTTTTTTGCATATGAAGTATAAAAAGGGAAAGTATTGTAATCGTCCAAATGTTCAACTTCGAGATATCGAGATTCACATTTCAGTCACATTACTTTCATGTTCGCATTCAGAGTACATTAATTGCATTATAGTGACAGCTACAGTCATTATTCCGATGAGATAGAATGATAGAAAGTTGCATTCCATTTATTTCTTTATCAGTCATTTGACTCGTCTATGACTCACATTCTACATTATTACTATTATTACACAGTTTTATCATCAATGTTTAAAATATGCAAGACATTAATAAACATAAAAGTTTTTGAAATTTCACTCAACTAAATTACTATCGGGAATTTCATAAAATTACAAATAGTGAGAAAATGAGAGAGTAAAATATATAAAAATATTAAAATGTTAAAACGTAAGTAATCATTTAAAAGTAAAACGTAAGTAATCAGATAATTCTGCGTAAAATTGAGAAATTAAAAGTATTAATTCTCGTAATTACAGTTATTGATTTATAAAAAAATCTATTTTGGGCAAGTTTGCTATTTTAAAACTTATAGGCTATTATTTACTCCTAAAGGTAACGATTAAAAAAACTGAATCGTTTCTTTCTATTTTTACTTCGAAGCATAAATTGAGAAGTCTTTCCGTTGAAACTCTTAAGAGCAGTTGATAACTTAATGCACACATCCTCATAAATCTTTAGGTCATCAGAAATTGATTTAAAATCGGATGAAAAAAAAATCAAAACGTTTTATTTTAATGTGACAGTAATGGATTTTGAAGAGCTTCCTGAATTCTTGCTTGAGAGCTGAAGATTTACCTTCGTCGATCATTATTCTACTTCGCATAAAACGAAAAACAAAAAAAATAAATCCCTGAAAAAACTCCCGTCTTTAAAGTTTTGAGTTTCTGGTCAATGTATCCAAGAATATATTAACTGCAAGTTTCAGAATGCAAACTGGAGCACTGCCAAAGAGCAAAATGTTTCTTGGATCATTAAGTTAAGCGTGAATTCTGTTCACGTTTATGAAAATCAATTGAGAAAGCTGGTGGATGGTTGAGTTTATTTAAATTTTGGAGTTTTGATAAGATATACCTGCGTTTTTCACCACTTTTCTCCAAAAATAACTGGTATATGAAGTGATTTTGTGTTTGAATATACAAATCGAGACTCTACTTCAGAACAGATTTGCTCGTATTCCATCAATTTAAAAAGACCTGCAGCATGTGCTCAATGCTTATAAATCAAATTGTAAACATTGAAATTGAATCGTATGGTTATATGAATACATTATCTCCTTAAAACAATCTTTCCATAGGTGAGTCTCAAATCTTTCTATTGTGAAGAATTTTTATAATCTAATTCTTGGAGAACATTTAATCTTTTTAAAACATTCTCCATACGAGTAAACGTAAAAATGTTTTTTAAATGCTCTAATTAAATTATGATATGATGCTAAAAGCTTTTTTTATGATAGATTTACATAAATGTTTGCTTTCCCCTTTATTTCCAAATTTGAACATAAACCAAAGGTGGTTAGACTTTTGTGATTGATCTTTAAAGTAGTCAAATGATAAATATGTCTGATCAAATGCTGCAAAAACTTTCTCACCAATTGAATGTCAGATTTTACGACGTATGCTATATGAGTATGCAAAAGTACTTTAAAAAATGTTGCAGCAGGAATAGACAGTTTCAGAATGTTTTTATATATGGCGTTCAATTAAAGAAAGTTGTGCTTTCAATCATAATATTTTTATACAATATTATTAAGAAATTTTACTTGTTTGTTCGACGTTAAAAGAAAAATTCTTATACTGTATCAAATAGACAAGGATTTGAGTTTATTCATTACTATGTATTTATCTACATTTTCTTTGACTTAATACGAACATATTTGCAAATATAAAAGAGATAAATAACTCCCACTCTGAAATTTTAAGTCTTTCAGCAACAGACAGCAAGTTTTTGAAGTTTACTTGTTCAAATTTTCCTCACAATTCTTTAGCTAACCGATCATTTTGATAAAAAATTGATCTTTGACACCTAATATTTTCAGAGAAAGATTTTTGAAATCATTTGTTAATTTTTCATATATTCTGCTCCAGATCTTTACGAAGCAACTTAAAGTAATTATTTTGAATACTCATAAAAAAGAAAATTTGTCTGAGCATTGATAATATTTCATAATAGAGTGACAATTAAATGAAAGTTCATTTACTTATTTTAGAAAAATTAGAGGTTTCATTGCAGTTTTCCTAATGAGTGGAACTTGCAGATTTGGCTTAGAAAATGATGTTTAACACATAAAAGACCGTTCTAAGCATATATGGATATTTAAATAGTTTCCATAGAAGAAAAATGTTTTCTCTCCTAGGACTTTCTCTTCTTGCAAATTTCTAGACAAACTCTTCTAAGCTCGCTCTTCTAAGAAATATTTAGAGAATTTGGTCTATTTGTGCAGCTAAAAATGCAAAATAATGATATAGCCTGGAATTTATTAAGTGGCCCTACATATTTTGAGGCACTCTTTCCTACTTTTCTACGACATTATGTTATTATTCAAGTCCTTACCAAAATCTTGAATGATTGAATATTCACAAAAAAAACTATACATTAATTTTATCCTTATGATTAAGCTTCGCTCATCTTTAGCTTAAAAAGTAGCGTGATATGTCTCGAATTGTCTTTCAATTTTCTTTTTTTTGGAATATTAAATTCTAAATTAAGGGTAAAAAATGAAACTATTTATAGAACATTTATTTAAACGCATAAAAATCATCTTTTCTAATGCATAAGTAGGTCATAAATTTATTTTAAATTTATATAATGTATCTGCAATTTTTTAAGTTAGTGAATTGAAATATGTTTAAGTGAAATTCTGGTAAAGAACGCACATTATTTATTATTCATTATAATATAAAGTTTATGTTAACTTTATCAATGTATGCACCTGCATTTTTTATCAGAATATACGCTGTACTTTAAATCTGAAACATACGCATTTGTGTGTTCAAATTAGGCACTAGATTTCATTTTACAACTCCAGCCAGAATCAAATTAAACATTTGATTTACTAAAAGGTTGCGAGTTACGTTACGGTAAATCAAATAAATAATTTATCTGATATTAACTACTTTTCCACTGAAAATTTCTATTGAAACGTTTTCAACTTTAGTGATACACATAATGTCATTTTTATGATTTATAAACAAAAACTATATACTTTAGCTACGCATCATTCTAATTCATTCAATTGCCAAATATCTGCAATGACATTTGAAATCGAGTTTAGCTGAAACGGATAAACTTTTCGAATTACTAAAATATTGCCTTTTAATTACTGTTAATTATTCTTCAGGGACTGACAATAGCTCTCTTCCCACGAGATGTTTCATTGCTTACAGCTTAAGTACATCGTTGTCATCAAACACTTAATACTCCCCCTATCTGGCTGAACTTGTACGAAAACTCGATAGATTAACCAAAAGCTTCATTGCTGATTAGTCATAATTCAGATTCTAAAGACCTCTTTTCGCTAAGCATGTAATCACAGGGGAATATGTGGATGAATAAACACGAATTGCAAATTCTCAGTGGTCAGCAAAGAAGCAAAGCATTTGCTGAAATGAAGCTCTTCAGATTAGTTAGTGAAATGTTGCAAAATCAGAAATCGCTCTTTTATTGCATGCTATTACGAATGGCGAAACTAAACAACGAAAGTTTTGATGGCTTCATTTCCGTTAATTCCTTAAGAATTGCTGATTCTTTATTTCTCTCAGCACGCTTTTAGCCTCATTCGCTTGTTATTGCATCACACTCAAGAGAGCCATGAAGCTTGAATTATATTCAATTTCAGATGCTCACAAAGCTATGCGTGTAAGTTTCACGAATGCGTAAGCTGGAATTTGGATAGAGATAGCATGTCTCGAAGCCTAACGTGAAATAGATTTTAAGGGAATTTTTTTTCCGGTTTAGTGGGTTATTGTATAAGAAATTAAAACTGATAACTAACGATTTTAAACAATTCGATATAGCATTAAATCTTTTAGTTAATTTCCATTACAGGCATCAAAAGTTAATTTTTTTGATAAAATCTGAATATCTCGTTTATGAAGTATACAAAAAATTTAATATATTTCTTGTATACGAAATATACAGAAAGCATTGCAATCAATCATAAAAAATATTGGAACTCAAAATTTTGATGAATTTCCACGTTTTAGACTTCAAGCAGTTTCGAAACCCACAGTTTTGGCATTATATCTGTTCTTCTGAATACGATAACACAAAAGCTCTTTGAGCTAGATGGATGAAATATAATATAAGGCCTTTAGACCAGATTTGTAGATTTCTATCAGATTTTGAACGAAATCCATTATGAGGAAGTATGTCTACTTGTCTTTCCGTTCGAGTAAAAGTGCAATCGATAACTATAAAACATGAAAATCTAGATCGATAAAATTTGGTACACGTGTTTCGGATCTAACCTGTAGATTCGTATTAAATGTTGGAAACAAATTTATAGATGAGTTGACCTTACGCCTGTCTACACTTTTATATGCATGTAAACACAAAAACTCAATTACTTAAATCAATCCAACTCAGAGTGTGATCATATGTCTACAACTGCAATGCTATATCAAAATTTGGTTTCAATCGAAAGAGAAAAAAGCAGCTAAAATAAAGTTTTGCACTATAGATTCAGTAGAAAGGCTAGATTCGCACCAAAGATTTGCAGTTCGTAACTATTGGTTGTTAATGCTATATAAGGCATTTGTGGATTTACCAAGGGTCCACAATTTTATGCAAACAAATATATAGCAAAATATTTCATGAATTACTTTAATGAATGTTAAACAATCATAGAGCAAAAAATTTGTTTAAGGAACTATATATTGTATAATAAACTACTTATTTATTATAAAATAGTTGCATAAAAGGCATAGTTGATATTTTGTATAAAAATAAACTGTGGCGTGACTTCCTCAAACTAATTTTCTGTCTTATTAAAACTTATTTGAAGATTCTCTTTTTTATTAGTGCAACTAACGCAATTCTGAGTTTATAGTCTTGTTCAAAACATATTGTTATTTGGTAATATTGATCTCGAAAGTTAAAAGATATATGTCATAGTGATGTCATCCGCAGCAGTATATGATTTATGTCATAGTGATGTCATCCGCAGCAGTATATGATATATGTCATAGTGATGTCATCCGCAGCAGTATATGATATATGTCATAGTGTCATACACAGCAGCATGACTATATAATACGATTGTGCAGTATAAAATTTGGTAAACAAAATTTTGAAATGAAAAAAAGAATTGGGAAAATAAAATAAGCTTTTTTTTTTTTACATGGTGCTCTTATTTCATGCGAAAATTATTCCATTATGTCATTTATATGCACTCAGTTTTTCTTTATTTTTATCTCAGCATTATGTAATTCAAAAATTTAAATTTTTTGGAGAAATTCAATTTGAAATTATTACTAGTAAAAATTGAAAATTACCATATTTGTCATTAAAGTATGGTGGCAAACGTATATATCAATAATTAGCAAACAATACATATTAATTGTATTTACTATATAGTACCTCAAACCGATTTAAAATAGTGGTGCGATATTGACTTCAGAGTTAGATAACAATGAATTCAAACCCTATTTCATAAAATATCCCATTTTCGCGAATCTAACAGGCAAACATAAAGGATACTTGGAATATATGAATTTTCAAAAGAAATAAAGTTTTTTTTTCTTTTTTAAGTCATCAGAAGGCATGATTACCCGTAAAGTTATTTTTCGTACTATTATTTCGTTAGCGATCAAGTCTAGTCATCAACATGAAGCAGTATAATAGAATACAAGACAAAAACATTAACTGAATGATTACAAGTTATATAAAACAGGAAAATGAGAGTATTTACAAGATGGTTAGAGATTTTATAAATTGAATTTGCTCGAGCAATGGAGCTCTAATGGCCAAGTGTTACGACAGTTGTAACAGCCCATAAGCAGAAAGAAAAATTTCTTTCTTCACTGACAATCAATATAGCCATCAAACATATAGTTATACAATAAAAAAAAGGAGTAAACTCAGTATGAGATGTCTAGAGATTCCATGAATCAGCTACCGGAAGTGCATCTTTAAATTCCTTAGAGGTATAAAAAATGTAATGTTCCATATATAGACAAGGGGAGAGGCATTTTCATTAGCAATCAGTTTATCAATAAAATATTTGATGATACGTAGAAAACGGTAACAAAATCATTTACACGACGGTTTGAGATTTTATGGATTAGTAACACGTGATGTTTAGGTGCCTTAATGGTAAGGCAACTATAGAAGCCTATAGAATAAGGAAATTGAATCTCATTAGTATTCAATTTAGCTATCAAACATGTGATAGCTAAATAATACAACAGTAAGATTACGAGAGGATTAGAAATGCTAAAATGTAGCTAGGTGTATATAGTAGGTAGAGAGGCTGAAAGGTAACTAGGCATTTGTGTTACGACAGTTGTAGAATTCCACATATACAGCATATTTTATTGATAATCACATATATCACAGATGGACATATTGCTAAATCAATCTTGAGTCAATATTACTTGGTTTCCATCTTCAAGCTACGGTTCAAAATCATGAAATCTACAAGAAGTAGCACTCATCTTACTTCAAAAAAGGATAAAGATTATGCAAAGAAACAAAATTCTTATTCGGTTCTACGGGTATACAAACATGTAAATAAGTAAGAAACAAGCATTTGTTGACCCTGAAACCTGGTAAGTGTACCCGTCCATGTAGATTGGTAAACCCGTCCATGTCCATGTAGATTGGTAAACGTATATGTTATCCCTTCAAGAAATATGGACTAACAAATGGTTATTTTTGTGAAAAGAATTTAAATTATTCAATTGGTATTTCCTATCACATTTGAAATCCTTTTTATAAAACATTGATTATCTTAATTTGAAAATAGAAAGTTTTTTATTTCTATAATCAATAAAACCTGTGATACAGTAGCCGATTTTGATATTTTTTGCTTCGTTTGCTTAGATTGTTGCACTCTAATTTTATAAAACGATACCATTTATAATTATATATATAAATTTGAACGAAACAAATGCCATTATACTCTATTTTTAATATGAATTTCTTTTTAGTGATCCATAAAGTTTTAATATCAGTTAAATAACAGCAGAAAAGCAACATTCGATTCAATGTTGTAGCAATATATTCTATTTCTTTGCAGTTCTTCTAGTTCCAAAAACCGCGTTAGAAATGTACGCTTAGATGAGTTACTAAAGCCTCAAGGAATTTCTCTAATAAGCAAACGAATTTCGTATAAAGAATAAGTTAATTCTCCTTTCCTCAGTCATCCAAGTTACACAAAAGTTTTGTTTGCTGACTGAAAGAAGGTGACAGTGCAGAAATCACCAGAGATATTTCCACTTTAATCAGAACCAGCACCAAAATTGTTTCCATAACAATAGAACAAGGTTCCGCAATTTTTGCAAGTGGCTTTCTGTGAAGCTGCCTTGGGGGAGGTTTGCTTTGTGGGGAACCTAAAGGGATTGATTTTTCCAGTGGCAAAACTAATGATGATATTGCGTCTTTTCTGCGTTGTAAATAAAATGAGTACAACTTCAAGAAATCCCCACTTTGTTTGGATAGAAGAAATTGAACCTATTTCTTTAAAGAAGTAAGCTACTTTTTAACTTATGTGCAAATAGGTCTCAAGGCAACAAATTAATCTCTAATACGCTAGGCGATTTAAAGTATGAATATAAAGAATTTTTTGTTGAATGCATTTCTTTTAAATCTTAGCACTTTTTTTGCCTGAGTAATTTCACTAGCCTTATTTTGAATTCCTTTATTTAGCCTTATTTTGCGCTTTGAAACGGTTTTTGTAGCATATGACTAATACATTGGACCCAGCAGGAGATGGTTTACTTTAGAATATGTTATTCGTTAAAGATTACAGGGAGAGTCGATTCAGGCCTATTATGCTCCAGATAATAAGAAAATGGGATTTGGTGTAAAAGTAACGGGATAGAATGCAAATAGAATAAACAGAATGTAGCATTGAAATGAGGTGAATGCAATCTGAATTTGAATCTCAGGATTAGGGTGAAATTTCCATTTTTCTTTTTTAGCATCTGAAGGACTTAGTGCATTGGAATTAATATGGGGGAATCTAACAGGAACTTTTGCTATCGTTTTGCGCTCTTTGTAATCTCTCCGCATTATTGAGAATTTCATTCTTTAAAGAAGGTATATTCATGTATATTTTTTATTTAGAATAAATATTATTGTTCTGAATTTATCTTGGAACTCTCATATTGTCTCAATATCAAACTTTTCAGAGGCAACTCGATAACATTTTATCAAGAAAATTTCTACTTCAATAATTATACATATGACTTATAATTCTTTTGCGATTTATTATTTATTGTTTTATAAATTCACGGAAATGGCATCTTTATTTCGGAGGTGATAATAAATGATTTTATTTATAATAAAATATTTATTCATAATAAAACATTAATAACAGTACCATACCCAGATAGAATAAACTGTTGCTCAATTACTGCGCAATATTATATTATTCAATATTCAAAAGTATTATATAACATTGAGGTTATTGTTTAATACCACACTTTGTTGTGCGATGTATGTGTGTTAATAGGGAACACATACTGAGTATTGGATGAAATTTGGCAAGATGCTTTTTTTTTAAATATTAAAGGTAACTTGACATCCACAAATGAAAAATTGAGACACCAATATAAACACGTATGACAAATGTGTTCATTTCTGCTAAATATACGACACATCCACAATGGGAACTACTTTAAACAAAGACAATATCGCTTAATTTCTAAAATTTAAAAATCACAAATTATTTTTTCAGCGAAAAAAAAAAGATAAAATGATTTTAAATCATAAAATACATTTTTGCCTCTTGAAATTTTCATTCTCAGTAGCACTGACCTAAGTCCAAAATAATGACATATCGTTCTTCTAACAGAAGTCAAGTTAGCGTAACAGCTACAAAAACCGTTCATAAATGTGAACCTGGTATTAAGTTTTCTAGAAAGACCGAAATTTATAGCTCGGCCTATTGACACTTAGTAATCATTCCTTCAACGTACTTAACATGTCAGAGCAGCCCGAAAGAGGCATTTATATACCAGAAAATGTCCTTTAACACGAACGATATGTATAGGCTATAAATTTCCAGCTCTCTGCCGCAGTGACCGTTCTATGCATGCAGATAAGTGGTGACATTATCTTAAGTATGCTACTCTTTAACAGTCTATGTAACACACGTTTCAGATATACGATGCATTTATGTATCGTGTTACGAAAGTCACGGAAAAAGGATACCTATTTTTAAAAGATTAATGCGTGCGGGGAAAAATATAGGCCGAAAAGTTTATAAAAGAGCCTTTAAAAGGACTTTAAAATTAAAGCCTTCTTGATTTCCGGAAAGGTGAAACTTGTTAATTCGAATTTTTTTTTCCAACGTTTTAGTAATTCCAATTTCTTTTTAGTCTCTTAGAATTTTCTTTTAAAATAATATGAAAATGCTGTCTATAATTTGTATTCATTTTTGTTAGTTCAAATTTTAAATTGAAAAATGCGAAATTATGTTTTTATTTGGGGATGAGATTTGTTTATTAATTACTGGCTTACTTCGCGTCCGCCATGTTTGTGGTATGAATGGATTTCATCGAAAGAAGGGAATGAAAAATTCACTTTCTTTTACAAGTTTTGAACACATAACATACGAATTGTATTGTTTATTTTTAAGTTTCATTATGCATTATTTGTACTGAGAATACTATACATCATTTATTTAAAAAAATATTTTCCACATTTATAATTTCAATTTTTAAAATTAAAATTATTATTACTTTATTTAATTAAAATTATTTATTTTCTATATATAAATTGGTAAAATAGTTAAATATTAAGACAGTACGACACATAATCAATCCATCGAAAGAAGTGTTCCAAAACTTGATGCTGATTGGCTATTCAATACTTGCATTTGCATGGGAGGACAGATGGACTTCCTTTTAATGAATGAAATGAATAATGAAGTAACTTTAATGATATTAAATTGGAAAGTTTGAAACTTTCATTATCGCACAAAATTATACTTTATTAACAGATAGAAATAAACTCAAGCAAGCAACCATAGATTGAAACAAAACTCTTATATCTCCCTTAATTTTAAACTATTTATTATCCTTAGTTTTCTTTGAGAATTCAGTGGCCTTAAAGATATTAAATCGGAATACTTGAAACTTTTATTATTACATCTTGTTCACTAATAAAGTAAACTTGTATCTATTTATTTCAAACACATTTCACGGTGTAAGACATTTAAATGCATCCCTATTTTCTAAAACTTTAAGAACTTTACAATTTCCCCGAAATGAATGCCATGTGTTCATATTATCTCCAGTATCCCATATAATCAACTCATAAGGAATACTCGTTAAGCAACTCATTAAGGTCTTTGAATTTTAAATATATTTAACAAATTCTCTATCTGCTTAGCTGGCAAACTAAATTTGCATTATTGAATTTAAGGAACTGATTGTTTGAACATCTATTTTAAGCATTTTATTCATAGCTCAGCTAAAGAATTTATAAACAGCCTCGCATCGCTCCAAAGCTTCAATTCGTTTGATTGAAGCTATATTTGCGCAGTTGTTTTTAAATCAGTGCAAAGCAACTTGCTTCAGCATTGCTGGTTGTGAACTATTTTAAGTTGAGCAGATGTTTACTCGTAATTAAGACTTGTAAAGAACATTTTGTCGTCACAGTTTGCCGCTCATTAAAATCAGAAGATAACCCTCGACATTTTGAGAAAATGTTGTTAAAAAGTGTTTGCAGAATCTCAAGAGTTTAGTACAAACCTCTTTAATCTCAGATTTAAATAGCCTCATGGGGTGGTTTTATCAGTTTGTTTATATTTTTATTTCGGTTGATAAATGCATGACTAAGATAGCATATTAGTACAAATTTCATACTAGGGATATGTTTTTTGAGATGTTAATCTGTAAACAACTATTCAAAGAGTGCAAAAATGCAATTTTAATTTAAACATTATTATTATTCAATTTATGCAAATAATCTAAAATTTCATTCGAATTTTATTAGTTCAATAATTAAACTCAAGTAAATAGTTATTTCATTTGCACTAAAGAAAATGTGTGTATGCCAAAACATTTCGATATTTTTTTCCTCGGATTCTTGAATTTTCAAATAATGGTTCTTATTATTATTGTATGACGTAGGTAAACAATGAAAAATCTCTTAATTTTAGCCCTTTGCATAAAAATTCATTTACTTTGAGCATTTTAATTTGTGCTTAGCATGGAGTTTCAATAGAAATAAAACCGATAAGTCTTTTAAGATAATGCTACAGAAAATTGTCGCCCGAATTAAAATCTTGACCGAAACTGTTCTTAATGATATATATCATCACAACCGAAATGAAATAAAAGGCACTAAGTTCTAATTGAACATATATTTTAATCTCATTCGCCTTGCTTAATGATTTAATACTAAAATTTCTCAGATCTAATAAATAGTTGAAACATTTCTTAAGAAATGGTAATGCCTGCTATAATTCTTTGTGGTTAATTTATGATTGAATATTTTAAATCATGGATGACTAAAATATTTTTACTTACCAATGAACACAAATCTTTCAAATTAACCAGAAGTAGTATTCTTCTTTCATCTGTTAACTATACTCACAAAATGTAGCGAACTTTATGCTTCATAACATTGCAAATTTAACACAGTATTTCTTTTTTTAAAGTTGGGTGACATTTTTTTTTTTTTTTGACTCACTCAACACCAAAATTTGACTCTGATCTATTATTTTGGTTTCAAAGCATCGCATGAAAATTCATTTATTTAAATCATTCCGTTTTTATAATATCGTGTTCATAAACATGTGAATATGCAGATAAATAGACTATCAACCCATTGATTGATCTAGCCCAAAGTACAATTTTGATTTAAAATTTTAATATTAAAACAATATATTAAATTTCGTTTTTCTAACTTAATATGCTTTTGAGTAAGCGTATTCACATGCAGATGTAAAAGATTTGTTTAAACGGATTTTCTCTAAAAATTGATAGAAATCTATAATGTTGATGCTAAAACCACGTTTTAAACTTTTTCGCCTTAGTTATTTGGGATTTTAATTTAGAGTTCACATACAGACAGACATAATACCATTTTTTTTTCTGACGCGGTGAAATTAAAGATTCAACATATTCTTGAGGTCGAATTTCTTGAAAATTAAACTATTTTCTCTTTGTATATTACATGCACATGAATGTGAAGAGCACTGAATTTAAACATTTTATTTTTATATTTTACCCTTGGCTATTTATTTTTATTGCGAACCCATGAATTATTATTGACATCTGCTTTAAAGTTGAAGTTTCTTAGTATATACGTGCGTACAATATTTTCTAAAACCCTCTAGCATGATAGTTAATTAAGTTTTTGTACAAAAAATACTTAAAAATAACATTTTTTTAAAGCATGATAATTAAAGCAAAGATGATGACAGCTATAAAAGAAAAGAAAAGAAAAAATGTGCAAAAGAAGTCTTCATGAAATAATTTATTTTAACAGCATGGTAAACGATAAATTACTCCATTTTTTCCCCTAAACTGCCTTAATTATGGAAAATGCTGAAAAAAAAACCCGTTCTTCTTTAGGTTCCATAATGAAGAGTCTTTATTGAATATGATGTTTTTTTTAAAACATCACGCAACTTGAAAATAATTGTTGTGTAAAATCACACATCATTTAAATATTTAGAAGCTGTTAAAAAAATCACTTTATGGTCATGTTATTTTTTTTTGTTCACCAATGAAATACCAAATTTTATTTAAAAGCAAAAAATGAATTTATAAATCAACAACTATAAAAACTAGAAACAACTATAAAAACTAGTCAATAATTCAAACATTTTCATTGTATAATAACTATCCGTCATTAAAATTTTCTTTCGATATGATAGGAAATACAAATAATTACTTGTCAAAGAAATTTTTAATGGAATTATTAATCTGCATTGTGAAAATAAAGATAGAAATCATTTTTTGTAATAAGAACAATCGTTGCTGCGATATATATTTTTCATATTAGGAACTACTATCCTGTATGTTTCATACCTAAATAATTGAAATTCATAACTGAAATTCAATAAATAAATATCTTTATCAACCATATAAATAAATGTTTAAAAGTGGCATTTAAACTCGATTTGTATTAATTAAATACATTTTTAGTAAATATTGCATATTATTAATTGGTTCTCTTAATCATAAAAAAACTTAAAACTCATGTCGAGACGCAAACATGAAATGCATCACCAGTTTAGTGAAAATAAAATTTATAAATTGTTTATATCCTATAAAAATCCAACTATGCAATATATTTTCTTCATACCTTGCGCACAAATACTATGAAGCATTATCATCTAAAATACTTTATTTTAATGCATGGAAAAAATTTTATTGTCAGTTCCGACATTCTTTTAGAAATAAATTATGTTAGACATTTTAAATCATTTATATTACATAGTTGCCACTTGCAAAAGTATAATTACTTTTTTAGTTCATTACAAATTATTAACAGCTTTCTTTAGCTTTCGGTGGCTTTTGCGATTCGTTTGGTACATTTTTAAAAGGTACCGAGGAGTTGTGAAATTTAAAAATGGCTTGACGCAATTAATATTTTGATTTTACAAAATTTAGTTTGTACTTTTGTGGAATTTATGTATTATAATGATTTATGCAAGAGTATTTTTAGTTATAGACATTGTTATTTTAAATAAATCCATTTATTTATATGAGCGTAGTCATACCATAGATTTATATTTTTAAACATATTTCTACTTTCTCATATTTGTAGTTCATACCATAAAACCATCAATAGCTGTTATGTAACAACTGTAACCTTTGTTATGACATAAGTACTTCTAACTTTACTATCAGATACTTTTCTTTTTTTCACCCCATTATAGGAAACTTCTGAGGTTCTCATATCAATTGAATGGAAACATACGAAAAAATATATTTAAAAAGAGCTGAAAAAATACCTTAAATGCTACATTCTAATATGCAACATAACATAACAACACAAAATAGAGTGTTTCGCATGGAACAATGCATTCACGGAATATGATGAGATGTTTGCCTGGAGAAAGGCTTGAATGGAAGTGTTGATTTAATATATTATGCTGGCTCTAGATGTGGCGAAAGCAGTTCTTCGTTATCAGAAAGGGACTGCACTAGGTTTCTTGTTTTGATCTAAAATATTTTGTTTTTCATCACGTTGTTTCACCAAATTTGTTTGAAATCAAGGATAGATTTGTTACATCATACTAAACGTTTCACGAGAGTTATTTAAATTGTTAACTTTTCGTTGATAAAAATAATCTATAATTTCATTAAAAAATAAGAATTTGTTTCGTTGCTGCCTTCAAAGAATCGAGAGTAATGGATTCAATTCGAAATATTCATATTTGATCATAAAAATGAAATATTTTGCTTTAATATCCCACTTTTATATTACTTAAATCAGATTTGAGGAAAATGTTAAAGAAATCTTTTCAATAACTTTCATTGAAATGAGCAAAATTAATCTATAGAAACTATTTGATTAACAATGCAGCATTTTCGAATTATATTAAAGAAGCTAGTTTTAAGTAATGACTCAAACTGGAAAATATACTCTAATGGCTATGCTCACAAACATGCACACATAAAACACAAAAATTATTTCATGTCAGAGAGGACGAATACATTTTTTCAAAAAAATTTCAAAAAATCATCATTCGAAACACTTTCAACTTTCTCCCAAATAATTCAAGTTTTAAAGGCTGTTTGCCCTCAAATGTCGTTTGGATGCTATTTTACGCCAATCTAGCATTATAATATCATCAGAAACAATTAACTTTATATAAAAACAATAAAACTTTCTTGATGTATTTTTATCCATTCAATAAATTAATAAATATATTTTACATATTTAAAGTTTGTTCCAAATGATAATTTATAAAATTTGACATTTGAAGAAATCAGAGAAACTATGACATTATATGGTAATCTCAGATTCAATCACTTTTGTTCATTTTTCTGATTGGATAACGCAAATATATGCATACAAATTACTATGAAGTCTTTTGAAATTTAGATATCATTCACCGCACTTTCACAGAGTTATGTTGCCATTCTGACTCCATGAAAGCTTTGGATAATAAAACAAAAGGGCAAAAAGCTAGAATAACTTTAGGAATCTGCATAACTGCTTTAATAGTTCTGCTTTGATACTGGCAACATGAAAGCCAAGATATATTTTTTTTTCTTCTGCAGCAGCAAATAAAAATTTTGTTTATACTAACTGGTGACACAATTTAGTTGCTAGTTACATCATCATACATCAATTTTAAATATAATTTTTGTTTTTATCCTGGACAACATTGTACTTGTCAATTCATTAGAAATGAAAAATAAAATTGGGCACTCTTAGTCTCTTTGTTCTCAAGAAAAAATATAGGGTCAAAATGCATATATTTTAAATATTTCACTGTCTCAATAGTTCATTATGTATTCGTCATAATTAATAATAATGAAAAATTCGAAGAAAAGGTGGTTTTCATTAACTATAAATAAGTTTTTTAGCAATAGATATATTTTACTACATTTTTATTTCCAAAATCATAACGTAGGAAAAACAGCTGCATATAATTATTAGTCGCACAAATAGCTATCTTCTGATACGAAAGATTAAACTCATATTTTTTGCTGGTCACTGGAATAATAAATTTGTTTTGAACTGAAAACAGACGCCATCAATCATCATGCATCAGGTATGGCCATCACCAGAAAAACCGAACTCTTAACTCTCAAACTTCCAGACGTATTAAAATACAACCAAAAGGAATTTTTCTTCCTCATCAAAATATTTTTAGACAAGCATGTTTTTGGAGAGATCATTAATTTATTTTGGAAAAAAATGGAGTAGACATTTGTTTTAGAGCTATGTCATATCTTAAAATTCGATACATAAATCATGTATCTTCCATTTATATCGTTTTAAGAAGCAATATTTGATTAAAGCAGAAGTCTTTATTTTAAAACTACATTCTGGACGCTTCGTATAAAATATAGTCAATTCATTTCCTGTTCCCTATTATAGCATGACAAATATTCGCTTAAGAGCAAATGTCTCTGTCAAAAGAATAAAATGCTAGAAATATTCTGAAAAATGATGACAGGATGTCGTTTAATGTCAACCCTGAAAGCTGTATTTTTGTAAAATGTATTAATCTTTCATGTAATCATTTGAAATAAACCGCGGAGATAAATTGACATTGAAATGTCTGAAAGCTTTCAGAAAAGAAAACTTAAAGAGTTAGGAAAAAGGATTTATACTTAAAGATATATGTTTGAAAATTCTATATTTTGAATTGAATCACAGTCCTTATTAGCTCAAAGATAGTGTACAGTATGTTTACGTTATTTATCGATGTTCTGAATGCGGAATATTATCATTAATATATCGTGGCAATATTGCAGAGAGATTTGCGTTGTTGGGTCAATTCCATTTGTTTCTGTGCCACTCATATGTTGAGATAGGCGGGATATGCTTATATCCAAGTTCAGCATAATTTCTAAGCAGTTATTACTTAGATAAAACTTTACATCTTCCTCGCTAACTGTCTAAAATTATTTTAAGGGTGCTGTAAGCAAATCCCCTCCAGGTACTCAACTTCCCGATATAATGCGAGTGAGTCGCTTATATAATTATCATCGCATATCAATTACAAAGCATAGGCAGACTTCTCAACTGGACTAGGCAAAACTACCACTGTCATATCGCCATAATGAATATTATACTAAGGCAGGTCACTTTTCATCTCCTATCTGAAGTGTTCCTCACCGAAATACTATAAGGATAAATCAGCACTAGAGTATAAAAGGATGATTCGTTTAAATATAGGTAATAATTGGACTATTAATTATTAAATTTGATACACCTGTTTCAATTTGTCCAGCTAAAAATTTGGGAGTCAATCCTTCAGCATGGTAACAGATGCTATCATATTCCCTTCTGGATAGGGAGGGGGATGAATCGTTTAAATATATATAACAAATGAACTGATAGATATGAAGTTTGATTTGTTCAGATTCTGACAGGAAAAAATAGCTGAGCTATACATTCTTTAATGATTCCTTAATATAATAATTAACTATGACATGGGAATGGTAGATATATGTTCACAATATTATCTTTGAAATATACGTTTGTGTAACAAGTGATATACTGAAAATAAAATATATAACTATTTAAATGTGTTTCGCATTAATTTTTAAAGAAAGTATCCTTATTACTTCCAGATCTCAAATTAATATTTTTTACTAGGAATATCTATTAGGAAATTTTAAATCATTACATGTCTCGGAATGTTTTTTTATTGCCTCTTTAAAAAAAAGTTAAAGCTGATTTATGATAAAAGAGCGATGCAGACAAATTCCCACTAAAGTATTTTTATATTTTTTTTATAATTAATGATGAAGTAATTTGTTAATTAATAGTCAAGCAGGATTCAATAAATTTTAAAGAGAAAATATCAATAAATCAAAGCTAGAAAAATACAATACTTTACTTAATAAAAATTTTGCATGATGAAATGGAATTTGGGAATTTTTTTTTAATGACGATTTGGCATAGTTAAATGCAGTTTTTAAAATCTATCAAATCTTACATTTAAAACCTCCTCATTACAAATGTTTGAATAGACAAATGAGATTTATGTTTAGAGAAATTACAAAAATCATTTCCATAAATCATATACTACCTTCAAGAAAAACAATTTATTCGTCAAGAGTTTTAGTCAATATTTTAAAAGAGCACATTACATTAAAAGAGGAAAGTGGAAAATATTTTACTACGACGCAAATTCAGATTTACTCAGCAAACACACATTTATTTGCTTTATCTATTACTTATGAAATGAACACAGCTAAAGTTTTGGAAAAGCATTTTCGTTAATGAATAGATAGTTTTCTACTCCCACTTTTTTATTCCGCAAAATGGTTGGCAAATGACTAATTAGTGATGTTCACGTGATAAAGTAGGAAAGTTTGTTTTATAAATTAATACGTGTGTATGTGTTTTCCAGGATCAACAACGCCTAAGTACATTTTTAATTCCGTTAAAAATATGTTTTTTACAGATGCTAGAAGAATTTTTCGATCTGGAAGCGCTAAATGAGTAATTCGTCCTGCATTTTTATTTTCCAGTCTTTATTATTCAGAATAAATTACTTTTTCTCTAAAACGAAATAATTTGTGACGTAGGCGTTATAACGTTCGATAGTTTTGAATGGACAAAATAATTTCTCCAAGAAAATGATTGCAATGTCCTCTTTATTGTGGATATAGCCATTAGGTTATATTTTCTAGCTTGAATATTTACCTTAAATTAGTTCATAATAAAAGAGTAATGCTAGATGGTATTTTTAATTAATAAACAATTTTCTCAAGATCCTTTTGCTTTCTTTGATAAAATGTGGGAAATGGGGAAATCTTAAAATGTAAATTTGTAATTTTTTAGAATGAGTTTTTAAAATATTTACTTGAAGTCAGATTTAAAGAATATAAAACGATAGTAAAAAATAAATTTATTTCTTTTAATCCAAACCTAATTGAAACTAGAAACATTTCTCGATTCAAAACAAATTACATTCATACCTTCTAAACGAAATAATTTTCGTGGAGTAGGTGTACGTAATTGCAAACAATTTTACTATATTTCTTAATTTGAATCTTTACTCGTGATTTCTTAATGAATCTTTACTCATGATTTCTCAATTTGAATCTTACTATCCCTTAATATAATGGTAATTCGAAACTATTGCATTTTTAAGAAACTTTTTTTAATTTCTATGTTTGCTTTAATTTTTAAAAATTGTACGATAGATTTCATTAATATTTTATTAAAATTTGATATAAGGGATATAAAAATGAAAAATTAAAGCAAACATTTCGTTTTTATAATCAAAGAAATGCCTAAAGTTTGAATCATACATCTTGCTCCTTTGAAAATAAAAATGAAGCAAAATCTCTTTCTGATCGGTCTCCCTCAATATCGAATTTTAAATTTTCGAAAATAGAATTCGTAGCAAAATCCTAATTTTAAAGCTTAAATAAATACACAAGCTTTGATAGGCAGAAACAATACGTTTGCGCATGGTACATCTAAACAGAGAAACTATTAAAAATTTTAGTACTTACAAATATTTCAAGTAGAATTTCGATTGTCAAAACTTACCTGCAAAGAAAAGAAATATATATATACTTTAAAAGTCACAAAAACATTTCAGGATATTAATATTTACAAGACTTGCACATTTTCTTAGTCATCAGATATTATGAAGTCATCATGTCATGTAACTAATTTTTAAATATTTATTTTTATATGAATATTTTATTCAATTGTTATGAATGATTTTCACTTATAAAAAGTCTGATAATATTTATGAGAACAGAAGAAACATCAGAATACTGCTGCTTTTAAAACTGGTAAGCGAATCTGATGCTTTTTTCCATATTTTATTCAATCATATTTGTTAAACTAATTCAAGTACACATGAAAACGTTTTTTAAATATATTTTAAATATATCCAAAATTCGATGTAGATGAAAATTTAATATTTGAATTTGTTGGTGGATTTATCTGCAGAAATGAAGCCAATAGAACGATTTACCCATTAGAATCCCACGCAGAACGCTGTTCCGAAATTATACTGAAAAAAGCCGATATATAAACTCTATTTGACCTTCATATGTGAATTTCAGTATTATATACAGTCATTCAAAAACGTATTGGGACATTGGCATGAATAAAAAGAAAGTTATTTATAAAACAATTTATTGCTTCAAAATAAAAACAAAATGAATCGAGAAATATTTCAACATTTGGTAAACAATTTGTGAGCAGAATTTTATTGGTATTTTAAAATTATAATTTATTCTAGCTTTTCAAATATAATTCAAAGGTAAATAGGAGTCAAAAAAGAATTGGGATACTTTTGAAATGAGAAATTAAAAAAAAATATATAGTCCATCAATAGAATTGAATTTACTACCACTTTTTAGTCTGTAATTTTAAACATAAAAATTTCAACAGGTAAGATTATTTATAGAAAAATGGTTAGAAATTAAGATATATGGAATGGTGTGCGAAAACTTGTAATAAGTCAATGGAAAAAATGGAAAATCAGTACACTGTTCAAGACATATCTTAAAATTTAGTTTTTTAATATTATTCACAAGTTCAAGAAAACAAAGAGTGTTGAAAACAAGCAAAGATCAGAGCGTACAAGAACATCTAATGAACGTGAAGAAAGGTGGATTTTGAAATAAGTTTTCTTTAATCCAAAACATTAGTGCAATAAAACTGACTCTGCAATGTAAAATTAAGTTCGGAAAATCTGTAATTCCTGAAACTGTTAGAAATGTTTTAAGAAAATATAAATATCGTGGCAGAGTACCTCAAAGAAAGCCCTACATAAGCAAAGCAAATCGACAAGCTAGGCTAGTATTTGCTAAAATGTATAAAAAGCAGCCAAAATAATTCCAGAAAAATGTAATTTCTCTTGATGAGAGCAAATATAACATTTTCGGATCGGATGACAAGTAAAAAATTTAACGGAAACCAAATGCAGCAATGTATGTGAAAAATGGTCGGCCTACTGTCAAATATAGAGGTGGCAATCAAATGGTCTGGGGTTGTATTGCAATCACTGATGTCAGAAACTTGCATTTTATTGTATATACAATGAATAAATATATTGCCATTCTGAAAAGAAATTTAAAATAAAGTGAGAGCAAGTTGGGAATCTCAAAACATTTTAAACTGTACCAAGATAATGACCCGAATCATAGAGGACCCATCACTGATATTTGCAAGTTATGTATTCTACCACTGTCAAGTGTTATTAAGACTCCTGCACAAAGTTCAGACTTTAATCCCACTGAGCCTTATTTGCTGTAAAAACTATATGAATATTAAATTTCTAACAAGCATGGTTTAAGAAAACATTTGATAAAAATTGGACCAAAATCTATGGATCATTTTACAAAAAAGAATTGGTTCCAATATATGCCAAATACACTATGAGAGGTCCTAATACGTAAGGGTGGCCCAACAAGATATTAACTTTTAAATTTGCATTGTTTTTCTTATTTTATTGGGAAGTGTCCCAATATTGTTTTGAGCACGTTTTTTTACTTGATTTCTTTCATTTTCCATTATAATTACATTAATATGAGAGTTTTGTTTGAATTATTATGGTTAGTATATAACAAAATAATATTCATTTCTTTGTTTCGATTTCAATTGTACATTTAAGCAAAATATTATTATAAAAATCTGTGAACTTATACGGTGTTCCAATACTTTCTTAAAAGACTGTATTCAATAAGTTCTGAAGATAATCTCATGGAATGTAAAAAGAGAAAACGTATCGTTTGGAGTTCTATGAATAAAACACGTCCAATTACTCTCTTTTCGACAAAAAATAAGACAAAAGCTATTACGCCACTTGAGGACTAATACAATACAATACTAATCAAATATTCTGACTTAAATTATTAATATCTGATCAATCAGTGACCTATATAAAAGATTCAAACTGATATCATATTGACTAAATGAAATAAAAATGAGCGAATCAAACTCTCTATTAATTAAAATATGTGTTCCCTTTAATTACTTTAACACGAATTTATGAACCAACAACCAATTTCAAATTAAATTCGCGATAAGCTAGAGCCTTTAAATCTTAAAGTTCAGAGCTGGATGGCAATGCAAAATCAGCTTGTTTTCTTGTTTGTTTATTTGATACCTATTTTGTAATCAATAAAAACTTTCATTACAGGCACATAGTGCCATGTCAAGTCGTTAGCTAATCTGGAAATTAGTTTAAAATCGATTACAAAACACGCCTAAAAAGCAGACCATAATTATTTAAATAAATAAGTTAATATACCATGTTCTTAAAAAGAATGACAAATTATAAAATAATTTCTCCTAATCCTATTCAGATTGTCCTGAAAATTTGTGGTTCTGAATATTAATAATTCATACAATTTTTAATCCAGTTTACAAACGTGGAGCATTAATTTCTTTACTTAAATAATTATTTTTCAAATAAAAGCGAATAACTTTGAAATTAATTACAGTTGTTTTTCTTATTAACAGAAAATCACTTTCCAATGCTTATCAAATCATTCAAATAAAAAATTTTAAAGTAGAGAAGGTATTTTTAAATATACCAAGAAAGAAAATATACCATGGATAAAAAAGCTGAAATAAGAAAGATTGAGTAAAGTAAGGGAAAAAAATTTGAAGTACCTAAAAACAGTAAAAATTTCTATCGAAAGGCATTTATTTCAATTGTTTAGATATCTTTCTCTATTGAAAACAAATATTTGGCAAATAAATCAAAACGAAACGTTAAAACTACAAGTCCTGCCTTATTCAGATAAAACTGGAATAAAGAACTAAAGCCAATCTGAAAGATTTATTATACAGGTATATCAGCAGTATCTCTACTACTACATTCGCCTTAAATCATTTTTCATATTGATATGAGTCTACAATTAATCTTTCAAAGAAGCCTGCTCTTGATCCATAGACACTTGTAGTTAGCCAAGAATCCATTGATTTATTTCACCAGTTTTACGAAACTTTTACTGCGGATAAATATTGTAGTAGTTTTAGCACCATAAGGAACAGATTTAAAATTTTTCATTTATTTCGCTAAGAAATTCATTCTTTTCTTGAAAAATATACTAAACATTTACTTAGTTGCCATTTGGAACTTTCTCAGTGAAATACAGGTGGTCGATTCTAATCTTGGAACGATATCCGATTTCTAAACCATTAGAGATAAACATATATTTCCAGAGGAAAAATGATACAAAGAATGATATTTTATATTGTTTGAGCTCAATAAATACGAATTTAAAAATTTACTAAATCTTAATTTTTAGAGAATCTTCGGGTTATATTGGTTATATAAATGCAGGATGTCGATTCTAATTTTGGCCTAATAGCTGATTTCTAAACGCTAGGTGTAGGCATACATTTCCAAATGGGAAACTATTATAATTGCTGTAATGAGTTATTTTTTATGTTGTTTGTATTTATTATATGAATTTAAAAATTATCCAATCTTACTTATTAGAAAGTCCTCGAGTTCTATTGACCATGTAAATGCAGGATGTCGATTCTAATCTTATTACAGCAGTTGTTTTCTAAACCTTTGGAAGTAGGTATCTACTTTCAGTGGAAAACTGTAATAATTGACTTAAATATATTTTATTTTGCTGAAACCATGCATTTTAGAAAAATATTGTAAATCTTTTGATAGAGTCTTCGAGTCTTATTGATCATTTAAATGCGGGATGTCGATTCTAATCTTATGCCAATAACTAATTTCTAAACTGTTAGAGGTAATCATGTACTTCCAATGAAAAAATGCTATATTATATTATTCGAGCCTAGCAAATTCACTTCAGAAAAATTTATTAAATCTTAATTTTTATAGATTCCCAGGATCCTATTGTTTTATTAAAAGCAGGACGATGATTTTAATCTTGGTCCAATAGTTGCTTTCTTAACCATTAGGGATAAGTATTTACGTTCAATGGAAAAATGTTTTAAATCATAAAAATAATTACATTTTAAATTGTTTGGACCCAAAAGGTTTACCTTAAAATAAAATACTATGTCTTAAATTTTATACTATCCTCCAGTCATATTTAATAAAATATTTTTAACACGCTATAATTTGAATAAAAAATAGTTCCGTTTTTTCCCCGAAAAAAAGACATAGTTATGAAGCTTATATTTTCATTATTTTAGACCAATCAATTGTCGTTTCGTGGTAGTAACGAGAGTTGATTGTTGGATGTTTCTCGAATCGCTCATTAAATTAGTTTAGCATAGCTATATATCTTGAATAGTTTAAGCAGAGAGTTCAACTTTTTTCTTTTAAATGCTAGTCTTTCAAGAGATAATAAGACCTAAGAACTGTATAAAACCAATACATTTATGGATTCAACATATTCGAGAACTGCGCAATTTAATGGAGATATTAAATTGCAATGATATTCTCTACACACACGGCCTGCATTCCGTCTTGAATGGGTTAAACAACGTAATGTATAACTCTAAATGTTTACATATCATTTTTCTAATTGGAAACATATGTCAATCTTTAAAGGTCTAGAAATTTTCTCGTGAGCCGATTGGATTGAACGTCCTGTACATTATGATATTAATGAAGTGACTGATGTGTTTCCATCATATATCGCACTTAAGATTTGTTGGAAAGGCAATGTTCAAAAAATATGTGTCTACGATAAGATAATTAAAGTATTTTTCATTAACTATAAATTAAAATTATTTAAACAAAATCTAAAAATTTAATGAAAACATTTTTTAAAAATTCGCTTTCATTAATGCATTAAAAATGGAATTTTATAAAATTCTGATTATTTTCTATTTTACCTGTCTTTAATTTCTAGTTTACTATTACAAATATTGTAGAATCTTTTCTGAAACACACTGCCAATTATCACCATTATTGTATAAACAAAATTTTATTAAACTGGCCAATTAAGTTAAGAAAATAAGGAAAAAGTGTATTGTTATTGAGAACACACAAGCCAACAAATTTTGAAACTATCACATAAATAAGTGGGGGGAAAACCGATTCTTGAATTTCATCATTGCAAAATTAAAACAAGCAAAGTTAAATAAAAGTGTGTGAAATAGGATTCAATTTGCTTTGAAGGGCAAAATACTTGAACCAAAGAACTTTCCTGAAATATCATAATTAGTATGGAATCTTTCATAAATATTGTGCATGAGTCGATATGTGAAAAGCGTGCGTGTCTAAAATATGCAAGTCAAAATATCTCGCCACCAACATTAATTATAATTACTTATTATACTTAATGTTCATTGTCCTATAATGAAAATTATAGACTTAAAAATTTTGAATGATAGTTCCTTGAGGAAATAATTTTCCTGAAAATCAATCGTACCTCTATTTTAATATGAATCAAAGAAAACTTCTATACATGGCACTAAAGGTGAAATATATAAATATCTTCTGTAAACTTATTAAAGTATTTTACCTAAATCATAATGTCGATTGTTAGAGCAAAGCCTGAAAAAAAAAAAAAAAACTCGACTGAGTTAAAAACTTTAACTGTCCGATAACTTCGAGGGGAAAAAAATTCTTGGATGGCAAGACTTTTATTGAATCAGAAACTTGTCAGAGACGTAGTCTGCGTTATAGGATTTTTTCAAGTATGTGCCACTGGCTAAATTCATTCTGGTTCAATAAAACTGATGGAGTTTCGCGGAGTAAATAAAGCTTGTCTGATGAAAGACACTAAATTTGCTTACCACTGCAGTTTTAATTATACTATATATCATGTACATTATATAATTCAAACCTATTATAATTTTAAGATTTGTATTAAAAAGGCCTTTTAATTATTTTATATGTATCTAAAAGAATTGTTAAATAAAAAAGCTATCAGAATTAAAAAATATTTTTAAAACACATTTTCAATAATATCTTAAGAACTAAGTGCTATTTTTTCAATCAAAATTCCTGAGGTCAAAACAGAAATGTAAAATTATGGTACGCCTATAGTAATACTTACTCTAACTGAACTGGAGTTTTATTCGTATTCATTATTTATTTAACGAATGTCAAGAATGTCTTTTTTGCTGTTACATTAATTTTTATTTAATTTATTTGAAGATTGCTTTAAGTGTTTTAAAGAAGTTCGAGTGCCGAAATTGTTTTATCATATATAACTAATAATATCAGGAAACTGCATAAAAATTAAGATTTATTTACTTTTTCAATACTATATTTATTGACACAAATATCTTAAATAAAAAAAATTGCTTCATTTAAAGCATTTCTCCGACAAGTAGTGTATGCTTATCTTAGTTTAGAATTAGTAGATGTCTTGTATAGGGAGATTTTTAGAAAAGAAAAGTTAAGCATTTATTAACAGCATATATAACTATAACAGTCTATATAATCATAATGTATTAACTTATGTTTTTAATAGTATACAGAGCTGTAATAAATGCCGTTACCATTTGCTCTTCTTAACAAAAAATCATAGTTTAGTATTGATATATATGATTGGTTTTTTTAAATGCATTTCGAATGAATCTTCAACTTTTAACAATAATAGAAATATTATCAACCTCAGAAAGTACCTCGTATTTGATTTTATTTGAAAGGAATATTTATTTCTAAGAATGTAATGAGGCTTGATTTTCGAGAAGAAAATACTGATTGGATTTTTCTATAATGACATACTTTGATAATAATAATCGTTCATTTTAGATTTTTATCTTCCATTAATGTTGTTGATAAGATTGCAGTTTTTATCT
The DNA here is from genome assembly GCF_947563725.1 of Argiope bruennichi. Lineage (NCBI taxonomy): Eukaryota > Metazoa > Arthropoda > Arachnida > Araneae > Araneidae > Argiope > Argiope bruennichi. The sequence continues at coordinate 65,135,503 of NC_079162.1, read as the reverse complement.
CTCTCATTCAGACATGATTGAATTTCAAACCTTGTAGCCTGTAATATAGAACAATTTACTCAGAGAATCCATATACATTATGTTTACGATCATCATTTTCGTTTGATGGTTTCATCATTAAAACTTTATTATGCCGAAAGAATGATTTCTATTTACTTTCGTTAGATATCTAAGTATCTGTCTAATGATAAATGTGAGAATAAGTGTGGTTGTTTTTTTTTTTACTTTAATACAATTTCAGTTAAATTTACCACAGTGTTATTTTGAATGTTTTGTGCGAACACAGCTGTAGTTATTATTATAGCTTGTCATAATATTTATTCTACGCCTGTAACGTTGTAATGAATAAATATAATTGGTTGTTCCTCAATAAATCACATTGCAGCAGATTTATTGATTTGTACGAATTATTGAGCAATTCATATCAGAACATGATTTTTTAGACTTTTTTTCTCATTTTCGACTTTATCTATAATAACTTCGCATGCTGTTATTCATGAACTTGTGCTCTTTTGATATTGCATTCCAGCTCTGCGTATTTATCGGATATATCAGTTTCTTTCACTTAACGCACGGATAAATTTCCTCTGTAGTAATCACTATTTACATTTCTATATCCATGTTCTGTTAAAAAAATGTCATGCGCCTACATGTCTGGTCAATCCTTAGAATTCCTCCCAATATTTAAGAATATTTTGTTTCCTAAACAGGAACATCAGAGTTCGTAAATGAGAGGATAACGTATAATTGGGATGGTTCATGCTTTCCTGGAGGGTATTGCAATGGTGTGGGATTGAATTACTTCTATTCCGTTGACAGAATGTAATTCCTGCGAGAGAAGCTGGGCAAGTGGTAGGTGATGACATTTAGAACCCTATTATAAATCTTGAGATTGTGATCATTTAATAAAAATCCTTATTTCTAAAGTAGGATGCTAAAATAATCCATTCACTGATTCAAGTTGCAGACTCTTTATATACCAATGCATTTTAGGGTTTCTTTTACTGAATTGGCATTTTTCATTTTTTTATAATATTGACTGAATTGACTGAATTTTGTATTATGACCTACGTTTATTGATGGCCTATTTAGGGCTCTCAGGCCAAATCCGTTCTCTCCTAGGGTTTAAGAAGTTGGAGTGTGGTGCATTTGAGCTCTGGATGGCTCTTTATACAATACATATATTTTTATTTTTGTTATTGTAATTATTAATATCAACTTTATTATAGTTTTCAATGCTTTAATATTTTAATTATGTGATTTCCCATTACATGTTTTTAACAGCAATGACAATTATGATATTTTATTCCTAATTCATCCACATAAATAATTCTGCTCTTCATGCAAGGTCATTCTGCTTCTTTTTTTTAGGACTCTTGTTGGTGGAAGAGGGTTTTTTTTCCTTGATTATCATGATCGTTCTGCTGGTGTCGTGGGAGAAGTTTGGGGTTTTTTTTAATTTTAATTTCATTTAATTAATTTAATTATTTTTAAAACTTTTAATTAACCGCTTTAATGTCGTGTCTTATGGTCTCGTATTTTCTTTTCTTCTGCGTTGTTTGTGTGTGTGTGCTTTTATTCCTCTCCTTTAAATTTGATTCTTATATGTAAAGCCATACGGCATATTTGTGTATTATAAAGTACATGTGTATTTATGTCCAACTTTTATCATGTAAATTTTATCTAATCTGTATTTTACCTTTTTATTCATGATTCTTATTTTTACCTGCGTATTTTGTATTTATTAGTGTTGCATTTAATGCTTTTTAAGAGAAACCCTTTCTCCTCACTGGTGTGAATGAGTAGCTTTTATTTGTTCATGCATTAATTACAGTCACAGTTCTGGAAGCCCTTGTAAATAGCCATATTTTCAGTCAACGGACCCGTGGGGACTGAGCACATGCAGACCCCCGCCCCATGGCCTCCTAATTTTTTTTTCTCCCCCAATCTCGCTCTTGACTTTAAATTTTTTTTTAATTAATCGGATCAGGGGCGTATCAAAATTTTATATTGAAATATACCTTTCAAAAATATCTTGACCCTATGCTTTAAAGTATAATGTTATAAATTTCATCTTTATTCGAAATTTGCTAATGGGAGCATCTGTTGTCGAGAACTGATAATTGAATTTCTCCTCACGTAAATTACACATGAGAAAACAATCGTAATTCCTTTCGATTTTCTAAATGAATCGACTTGAGTGGCAGAGACGATTAAATTCTCCTGTACTACTGATTGCTTAATCAATACTAACTAGTTTAATAGCAAATCGAGACCTTGGTTTAACCGTTGGACAAGGGAGATTTTTAGATGGACATAAATTATTGGGTTAATTGCTGCGCCAGATTCTTCTTTAATTTAAAGAGGCGTTATTGTAAACATATTTCACTCGGAAGGTTTATTTAAAAGTAAATGGTGGAGTGTTCAATAATTAGGAAATATTAAATCTGAAAAATCAATTAAAAGTGAAGGATATTAAATATAGGATATTAAAAAGTATTAAATTTTCATTAAAATAATGAGCTAAGTGCATGAAATCGAATGAGTTACGTTATTTCAACAGAAGTGGTAATCTAAAGTTTGTCTTTCAATTTGGCATGGAAATAAACAGCCTTATAGCCACTGTAGAAAGATAGGCAAATCTTTACGGAACAAACTTTTGCAGCTACAACACTATTTAATTCTCTAATTGTGCTCTAGCATTAGAAAAATATATCCATCAGTCTTGCATACGTTTTCGGAATTATCTTAATCTTCAAAGGTATTTAATGATAGTTTAGTTATATTAATGTCCCATTTTAAATCAACACTAGAGCTATTTTAGAACAGACCTCGTAATTTTGAGCGCGGTCAGATGACAAGGGTGACACCTGAGTATTTAATGATAAATTTCTAAAGATGATAATTCTTTAAGTGTTTGCCTCTGAAGCGATGAATGTTTTTTTTTCCAGAAACATAGTTTATTTTATATTGTTTTATTTTATCCTTTTATCATATTTGATTTTGCTTTTTTTATTAATTTTCACAGTTTTTAAAGATTTATAACAAACAATATCAAGGCAGTGTTGACATTTCTATATTAATATCACATTAAAAGGCCCAGGAAGATGTTTTCTATGCAGTAAAATCCCAAAATTTGAATGAAATTGTTAATATGACTTTTGTATTAGCATGACTGGATTTGTTTGATTTGCATATCATGATGAATTTACACAACGGATCTTATAATTTTCGATCATCATTAGGTCGTAAGAATGACATTTGAGTCTGAATTTTGCTTCACAGATATTGCATCTCCTTACTGTCGTTTGTTCACCTGTAGCAAATATTACTTGCATCAAAACCACGTATTTGATTATTTTTCAGAAAAATTTCATCTATAAACGGAGATTTTGCCATAAACCTAACAATACAAAAGGTAAGTTCAGATAAAAAATAATTGAATTTTATCAATTTGGTCAAATAATCACCTCTACTTTCAAAATAATGAGAAAATTGGAAATAGATCTCATCATTCTGAAACTGGTCAAACGGCTCATACATCACTTAAGTCTATAGTCTAATTCCAAAATTTCAATGTACACTTATGTAATGATACGACTGCTACAAAAACTTAATGTATAATCCAATTTATCGCCAAAAAACTTGGATTATTGAACCATAAATAATGCGGAAACAACAAAATTGTGACAAAATTTATATGATCAATGGATATACAATAAATTTGTCATCTTCTGATTTCTTATGAATGAATTTGTCTTCAGATTAATCTGATTGTCTTAAACTATCAAAAACTATCAATCAATTCCAAAATTTCCATGCACGCTTATGTAATGATACGACTGTTACAAAAACCTAACCTTATGTATAATCCAATTTATTCCCAAAAAACTTGGATTATTGAACTATAAATAATCCGGAAACAACAAAATTGGGACAAAATTTATATAATCATCTGTGCAATGGATATACAATAAATTTGTCATCTGATTTCTTATCAATGAATTTGTCTTCAGATTAATGTGATCGTCTTACACTAATGCAAGACAAATATGTGCATCTAAATTCTACCGAAAATCAATTCTTTAGGAGGGTAATAAGTATAATTTAATCATCACTTAATATCTGTAAGCACTTTTAAAAGTTCTTCAAATAACGAAGCAAAAGAAAAAAAAAGAGTTCCTTAAAAAAGAGCTCTTGAGGAAACGGCCACTTCGATCAATATTTTTTCTATCTCCCACAATCCCATAAAAGTGCTTTTCACATCTATTTTTGAAATCCATAACTGTGTAGTATGTTTTCCAAACTCATCAGATGAATAAGACCTCAATTTTTCCCACTTTTTTACTGCCTTGTCCTGATATCTACGGCCAGTGGATGTGAATCATTTTATTACTTCTCCTATATCTTAGGAGGAAGATTTTTCTTCACCTAGATCAGCATTCCGATGGATAACGGAAACAGTTTGATGGATGAAGCTGATGTCCGAGGATGCGTGGATAACCCAACCTCATCTTCTGTAGAAGGACTTCCAAGAGTTTTATTAGTTTTCAAAATCAATACTACTTAGTTTCCGACGACGAGTGCAGACATTTTACTTTTCTTGAAAATCAATCCCACTGTATAAGAACAGCGTGGCCTCGGTTTTTACATCTTTCTAGTTAAGATTGCATTGATTTAGATTTCAGAAACCATATGCAAGGAGGATGATATACAGGACAGATGCATTTAAGAGTTGGAAAGGAAGAAAAGTTATGAATTTATTTCGGAATAAATTTTTACAAAACAGCTATAAAGTTATTTTTATAGCTCATGATTATCCTTTTTGCTTTCTGTGTTTATATGCAAGATGGTTGGCTATAAAAAGCTATGCGAATATTTATGTTTGACATGCACGTGAAGCAAAATGATTAAGGAATGCAATAATATCATTAATTTGATATACGGAACACGTATGTTTTGTTATTTTATTGAATCGCGTTGGCTGTATACAGAAAATATACTACCGATATATTTATATTTTGTTGACATTATAAAGTCAAGAGACGGGAAAAATCTTTAGATGTACAGAAGATAGCTGATATTTGAAAAAGCAAAAAAATTTATGTTACGCACTTGAACATGTTTATGGCTTTTTGTATCGTAATTTTCCTTAAGTTTTGTTTAAAACAAATGTAATGTTAAGTTGGTTTTATTCCCATTAAAATTTAATGATTTACGGAAACAGAAATCTTTATTCTTGACTTCACCGTAAAAATTAATTATGAAAAATATAAACTTAAATTAGTAGAAATACACAAATAAAGTACCATTCAATTTTACAACGCTGACAAACCTTCAAATGTGATAATGATACTGAATCAGAAGAAATAACTTCCTCCAAGTTCATACTTAATAGCAACTACTTGTAGCCTTATGATTTTTGCCTCCTCTTGGTCATTTCAGAAATATGTGTCCTGAATTGTCTTATCTCTCTTTCTGTGTGGTGATCACCTCAACTTATGTACCAGGACATACTCTAAGAATTACATACATGTCTTCGTCGGAGCTATACTCGTTCAATGGCGTCTCATATCTCTCCATCCCTGTTCGACTGGCGTTGATCATTTACACAGATACTCCTTATCATATAGAAAACTTCAAGTTATTCCATCACTTCTGGACCTGTGAATCACCAAGTCTTGCAAGAATATGAATACTCTGCAAGTAAGTTCATTTGGGATGCACCCCAAAACTGAGAATGAGTCGCTTCCGGTATGGTGATTGGTCAGCTTTTCCCTAATGGGAACATCAATCCTGCCATCACTCTCTGGGACCATCATTGATGACAGGTAGTGCATCCATATGAGGGATAGATTATGGCCCACTCGTATTTAAGGCTATTTTGATCTGCCAAAATAGCCTTACAAAATTTCAAAAAATTTCTATTTGGGACAACCTGATCATTCAACTTTAAAAGCAAGTTTTTTTGGGTTGTTGGAGTGTTCTTATTCAGTAAAAACAACAATAATTGTCTTCAAAAGTTTTGTAATAAATCTTAATAATCAGCAAATTAAATAAGCATTTAAAAAAAACTCTCACTGTAGAAGACCCAAATGAAGAAAATAATTTAAAAGAAGTGGCGGATAAAATCTTTGACAAAGGCGTAACTTCAGTAACAGGACCAAATTCGCCATTTTCTTTTACTAAAATCTTAAAAATTCCTCCTAAGCACACATTCTAACCTTACAAAATAAATCTGATCCCAAATACTGTACCTCTAGGTCAAACTATTACTCTGAAGTATACTAACAGACGAACACACTCAGACATTCGCTTTTATTAGTAGTAGAAATTTATACTTTACTTCATGTTCTTTAAAACGATGCTTTATATATACGAAGTGAGGAAAAATAAATAATATCAAACGAATAAACTTCTCTTCCTACATTAATCTAAGCTAAAGGAAATATTCACTGTCACGAGAATGAGACTCATTTTTTACACATGAAAATGATGAAAGCTTACTTATTTGAACATTTTTACCATACGCAAATGCGATTTTTGAAGGAAAAAAATAAATGATGAAAAAAACTTCTTTGAATTTTAAAATGAATTTAGAAAATTTATATCAATTTCAAGAATTATACTTAATACATAAGATACCTTCAATATTAATTATTATTATTAAGTTATATATTAATCAAAGAAAGTCATGAAGAACTTTTAGTTTATAATTTTATTCAGTCCATTTATCATAGCGTTATTTAATCCCTTTCGCTAAAGCTTTATATAATTTAATGTATCTTATTTGTCTTTTCTTATAACCATGAACCAGCAAAGAGACGATTTCTTTGGTATACTTAATCACTTTCACTTAAAGAATGATTTTCTTTCTTGTTATTCCTGGCCAAGAGCAACATGGACGAAAGGATCCAAATTAATTTTCAGGCAATACAATTGATGTCTTCTTTTCTTTGTTCTTTTGTGCTTCGGATTCATTAAACTTTGCCTTTCGAGATTCTTTCCGCTAAAGAATGTCACCGAAATATTTTTTCATTAGATTGTTCTGTCTTGAAAAGACCACAAACTTGTTGCATGAATGTTGTTTTAAACTGATAAGTGAGCAGATAATTTATTGTTCAACCTTCTTTTGAAACTAAATATATTTTTTTTTCTCTTTTCGGATGAAATATTTGAAGCACAGCGACAGAGTTTTCCAAACAAAGCAGCTTGTTTTTTGGAAAACAAACTATTTAGAACTTTTTCGTTTATTAAATGCCTTCACTTATTCTTGATTTTTTCGCAAATCAAATTAGTAACAAATGAATTATATACGTTTAGCAAGAGAGTTAAGTATATGTTTCAAAACATTCAATATTAGATACACATTCTCAAAATACCGTTTATATTGCTCAAAAATATAAGGTATCGAGGCTATATTTTCAAAAAAATTATATCTGCTTGGTTACTATCCAGATTTTAACATTGGATATATCATGAACAGAAAATAAACTGTATGGATATAATATTTGTTCAATGTATCGTATTAAATCTATTTAATATGTGCGACAAAGACAATCCTGTCATAGGAATAAAGCATATGTGGTTAAATTAAGATAACCGATTACTATAAATCGATTTACCGGGAATATTGGTTGGTTTTATTGCAATCAAATCTTTTATGCAAAACATCAGGGTTCCTTTAATAAAATATATTTTTTAAACTTTAATTGTGGTATTTATATAAGATTAGTAATATTTTAGTGGTTTTCAATTTAATTTCTACTGATTTTTACATTAGTTATAAAACGATACAATTTCACACGCCCTTAGCTGCCCTTATTCGTGAGATTAACGAAAATATCTGAATCGCATTTAAAATAAGCCTTTTAAGTAAAATTAACGGAAATTGATAATTAATATATTTTCGATTTAATCATATTACGATTTTTTTAACCAGATTGAACTAATCGTTATATTATCAATAATACTGTAAGGGAAATTTATTTGGATATTCATGTACATAAATATAGAAATTTCAAATTTCTATTAGTTCTGAGCTTTACATCAATTAAAATCCTATTTTTAAGCTACACTAGGAACATATGAGAATGAACCTTATAAAAAATTTGTATCACTAATTCAAGAGGTTGAAAACTTACACCCCTTCCATTTCAAGCTTTTACATCTGGTGCACGTTCAATCCGTTAGGGCCAAACGTCCTCCCTCTTGTATGATGTGGCGTGGAGAGGGGGGGGGGCGAGCTCTGGTGTCGTCCTCGTCATCTGACCGTGGTTCAAATTTATGAGGTCCGTCCCAAATTATCCCTTGTGTTGCTTTAAAACGGGGCGTCAATATAACTAAACTAAACTAAACTAAACTAATCAAGCTTCTACACCTCATCAGCTACTGGTTGATTAATTTCATGCAGACCCAACGTATAGTAGGTTACCATATATTGTATGTATTGAACACCCAATCTGAAGTCTGAATCCTACTACCAGGGTTTCGCCATTGTTAAAATAATACTTTTCTATTGAATGCAGACATTTAAAGAGAAATACACAGAATTTAATTTCTATCATATTTCTTTATCAGTTTGTAAAAAAAAAAAAAAAAAAAATAAGAAACATGGATGAAGAATTTAAAAAAAAATAACTCTTACTTTAGGAAATGGAACAAGGGTAAACAAGATTTTTTGTATTGTCGTACATAAACAATAACATGAAAAAAACTTTTTATTTGATTAGAACCCTCCGAATTCCATATATTCGTGGAATTTAGGGAAGGAAGTAGATATTATAAGTCGTAGATATTGTAGATATGTAGGTATAGTAGATATTATAGGTCGTAGTAGGACTTATATATTTAATTTCAGAAAAGAACAAAATCCCGTATAATTAAAATCCGATATAATATTTCTGCAGCTTCCCTTAAGGTTGATATTAAAAATAATTAATGAAAAGTTACAGAAATCTGTGTGTTCTTCTATTTAATGAGTAGTTATTCCTGCATTGCATATTGTGTGAAAAATTAACTAGGTTATTTTCATGGGACATAAACAATGTCATGAAAAATAAAATTACCTCATTCCAGGAACCCCGATTTAAAATTTTGACAGAATTTAGAACATTCAACATTAGAAGGCAAAATTAAATGCTTTTACATTTAATTGCGGAAAAGAGCAAAATAACACCATCTTGTTCCAGAATTTACCTTAAGGTAGGTTTTAATGAGCTTCCATTCTTCTTAATAATTATAACAACAGCGAAAATGAGTCCAGCTAATTTCTAAAAGATGTTATTTTTATTTCTCTTTCCTACTTAATTGTTTTTTGAACTTTTATTTTTTTCTGATATGACACAACATCCTGTTCAAAATATTATTTAGTTAAAGTCATTATCTTTTAATCCTATCATTCTGAAAGATGTTTGTTTTAATGTGATTATCCAATTGTTATTAAGGCTAGATAATATGATAATTAAGGCTCAGAATTATTTTATTGTAGCTTAATCTCTTAAACGAAATTGGGTATAAGCTTCGTATAATTAAAAGTAAATCTTAGACAACGAAGAGAGATCAATACATTTTCAATTATTAGAGAATATTTCTTTTTAAATACATGTTAAATGGAAAGATTTCGTTTTAATTGAAACGCTGTTCATTCTAATGAAAATGTCAACTCTGTTTTTATTTGTTCAGTGCTATTTTTGTTTGAATGCTTCTATTCATAAAATTGCGATTGCATTTTTGTTTGGTTGTTTCAATTATAAAAGATGTGATTACATTTTTGTTTGGATATTTCTATTATAAAAATGTAATTACATTTTGTTTGGATGTTTCGGTTCATAAAAATGATTACATGTTTGTTTGGATATTTCGTTTCATAAAATATGATTGCATTTTTTAATTGACTTTTTGGTTTTAAATGTATGCTTCGTTTTGATATTTACCAATACATTAATCACAATAAAAAGAATTATAAAGCTTTATACTTAATTCTTAAATATTATTTGGATCAAATTACCAAATTATTTAATTTTATTTCTAAATCTAGGTTTAATTACTGGAATAATATAAATTGTAAAAAATAAAGAGAAAATTTTTATTCCTCGACATTTTTTGCGTATAAAATGCTGAGTTTTGAAAATGCTGTTTTAACTCTTTTATTGCTGAAATATAAAATAACTATTTTCTATAAGATTATTATATTGTGTTCATTCAAGATTCTTATAGATTGAAGAATTGACATTCTATTAAATCTTCAGAAGTTCAAAGGTTTCTTCACAATAGCAGTGTGCTCAGATTTGGAGATTGTGTTACTGGCACAGGTATTATGTTTTTTATTACAGAGGATAGGTGATCATGAGTCACGATTATGATAATGCATATTTTTGTAACTTCAGAGTAGGTAACAGATAGAATTCCATGGATATTCTTAGTTCTAAATAACTTTATATTCTTATTTTCATATATACATCTAAAAATGTGGCATTGTTGATATCTAAAAATTTTAAAGACGTTGATTAGCGTATGGTTATTTAATTATACTCTGCATTTCTATTTGCAGCACGAATTTTAATTAACCGATGACTTTGAACAGAAATAACGTTTGAGTTATTTCAGACAGTACAATAATTTTTTTATCAAAAGTAACAAATAAAAGGTAGGAGTGAGTAATAATTACAAAATGAGAATCTTTTGAGATAGCACAATAGAGCGACTTGTTCAAAAAAATCATCAGGTAAAATATGCTTTGTGATATTTACATTCTGTTTTAAAGTCGCGGTGAGATGACGAAGATACTTGAGATAGTAACCCATCTAAAAACTTCTACACCTCATCAACGAGAGAATTGTGATCACCACCATCAGATTTAATGGAAAAAATCATAATATGCAGGTTCTCATATATGGCTGTTCTTCGGTGAAAGCGAGGTTCAAGCCTGTAGCATTCCACCTTACCAAACGGATACCTGCAGCCGCAGAGCAGTGATATGGCTTGTCTTAGGCCATGGTAGAAAAGTTAGTTTTGGGCTTAATACATTCTAGTTTCAAAACTCTAATTTTAACGAATTTTACATAAGCTTGCGGATTCTCCCTTAGCACAGTGTTATCGTAAAAAAGTGTTAAGAATTATTTCTATCATCTCATATTTGGCATCGGTCATTTTTTTTTCTTACAGCCTCTGTTTTACTTATTTACTTAATCAAATATGGGTATTGGTTTCTTTATAATCTGTTTTTCAAAAAGACAAGAAGAAAGCATCAAAGAAAAATCAAAATATTTGGAATTTGTTTTTGCTTAAAACAGGAGAATTGGCCATTTTAAACCAAAGAGAATCTCATACCATGTTAATTCAATAAAGAAAACCATAAACAATCAAGTAATCGTCAATGTGTAAGTGGTTTTCATTTCATTATAAACTTTTCATTCAATATATATTGTTGCAAGATAAATGATATTTTTAATTCAATAAATCTACCGACGAGAAAAAAAAGCTTTAAATGCTTATGAATTTACTGAGAAATTTGATCTCAAGCTCTGTTTCGAAATTTCTGTAATTCATCTGCTAAAAATTACAAAATCAATGATTTTCAAAATTAAATTAATTTGTTATTTTTTAATTTAATTGGTTTGGAATTTTTTTTATTATTTTGTTAGTCTAAAAGACTGCCAAGCACTAAAAAACACTTGTGATTCATTTTCCACAACATGTCGAAAATTCGTTTATAATTCTTCTACAATTCTCCAAGAGCTCACCAGTAGCATGCTACAAGTTTTAGTTTAGTTTAGTTTAATTTAGTTTTATTAACGTCCTGTTTTAAAGTTTAAAGCAACACTAGGGTTATTTTGGGACGGACCTCGTGCTTTGAACCACGGTCAGATGTCGAGGACGACACCTGAGCTGGCACCCCTTCTCCACACCACACCACAATAGCGGGAGGACATCTCACCCTGACGGATTTAACGTGCAACTTAACCCCTTACACAGCAGTTCTTTTGTGGAATCGGGTGTCGAACCTGAAACCCATGGCTCACGAGCCGAGAGCTTCGTAACTTTAGTTTGAAATCTTTATGAGCAATTCATGTTTCTACTAAGAAACATCAAATTATTCAAAATCCAATTTTTACTTCATTTTTTTGTCAAGAATTTACGTAAGGTCTTACTTATCATGAGTGTGATATCAGAACTTGCTCTTGTTCTTCACCTAAACTTTTTTTTTCTATTATCTAATAAGAACTTACTACATATTTATTAAATATAGACAGAGAAAGATATCAAGGATAATAAACAAATAAATAAATGCTTGATAAAACGCATTCATTCACTTGCTCATTTTGTCACCTGTAATGTCTGCCACTAAATGAAAACTAGTTATCTGGTTTATATAATCTGAACAATTAAAGATGATGAAAATTTTAAAAAATAATAAATATTTGCCAAAATCCCATTTACTTGCTTATTTTCTCACCTTTCAGCCATGCTACTAAATTACGATGAATAACTTCGTTATTCAATTTGAATAGAAGGTGATAAATAAATAAATACATACCTACTTTTCTTGTTTCGTGAATTAAGGAAGATATCGGAAGTATCTAGCATTTGGGTTGATATGCATTCAAATATCTTTCGGAATATATGTACTATTTGTACTACGTTTATTTTAACGGATAGAAAATAATTTAAATTACTTACCTTAAGCATCTAGATTTTCCTACTCTATTGTCTATAGCAAATAAAGAAAAATGGAGAACACCGACAGATATAAAATCTCAGAATATTACATTGTTTTATATTTTAGTTAATCTATGCTATTCGGTTAAAGATTTCTGTGTTACATAGATATTTTCAAAAATAAACGGCTCATGCTTTGTTTATATTATTTTTATCAACATGCCTGATAACAGATAACAGACTTTTATTTATAATATTTATACAAAATTTCACATTTGAATATTACTAATTACCTTAACATTCAATGATTGGGAATTAAATGTTACTATTATACTGCGATCCTCTTCCTCAATATATGATTACAGAAAGTTTTTCAATATTAATTTTTTAAAATCCTTTCACTTATCATGTTTTTTCCTTCATGTTGTGAACTACAACATACTTAATATAGTTGCAGTTAAAATACGATTGAAAAAACAATTTTTCTTACGCAACATCATTGACTTCTCAGACTTATGGATAAAGGTAATTTCATGTGACGGCATTATTACTGACGGCAGAGAATAGAATATACTTTTTAAAAATTTCTTCGGTTTATTATTCGGCATTTTTTTCCCTTTAATTGATCAGGGAGTGCACAACAAATAAGTTTTTGTGCTTTCTATTTCTTTTGTAATTCTTTCAGTACCATAAATTTCTGAACAGTTATTTTCAGAAACATAATGCATTGAGCCAGTTTAGATATCATTTCCTTAGATATCAGTAGTAATTAGCTTACAATATCAAATTTTTATATGAAGATATGAATTATATTTCATATTTTCATCTTTTTAGATGAAGTTTATCATCTATTAATTTTTAGATGATACATTTTATCTAAAAACAAAGTAAATATAAAACCTAGGTATGTTTAATTTTTAAATATCTCCGTTTTGGTTTGATTTATAATTGCTATTTAATTTGTTGTTATTTAATATAATTCCATTTCCCGATTTAACAACGTACTGTTTTATTTCAAATTCCTTTTATTGTTAAAGTATATGAGTGTCAAAAAAGAAACATTTTACGCAATTATTTCCTTTTTGTTTTAATCAATTTCTGTAACACCGAAAACAACGAGCGTTACTACACAGAACAAGTATTTTCCTGTTTTGATTCGTTTAGTATAAGAATTCACATAGAGTTGACTTTGGATTCTTTGTCCAATTTAGTTGCTTGTCTGAATGATTTTGCTGTGTGTGTTAAGCCAAAAGTATTTCCCTTTTCGCACTCTTAAATTTCTTCTCCAATACATTGCGATTTATCGTAATTTTCTTGGATGAAACTGCGAAAGTAAAAAGAAAGCTTTCTACAAATTGTTTGATTGGATTTGTTCGGAAGATCTTTTGTATATTTCCTGAAGGAAAACGTTTGAATAAATAGAAAATCAATTGTTAGAATAGAAAACTAAGTAACACTATAAGTTATGAATAATTTGATTTATAATATTTTAAAATGTTTTATTGTTGTTTTTTATTTATTAAAATTTTCAGATTTAGTTTTTCTTTGTAGTTTTAAATTTCAAATTTTGATAAAAACAAATCAAGTATTTGAAGAATAATTTTCATTGTTTGAAATGATGTAAACTTTCCAGAATGAATAACTTGTAATATTTATTTTATAATAATGCTTAGTTTATGTTTCTGTATAACTTAGGTTTAACCTTATCATAATGGCAAATATTTAATGAAGGATTGACTCCACATATCATCATACGATTGCTGAGTACTCTATGAATATCTTTAGAGGGTGATCGTATCAAATGATATATGACAAGTTTATATTATTTTCTAACAGCCATTTAAGTTTGAAATGTAATACTACTTATTTCGTCTTTCAGAAATAATCTTAACGGTTTGGTTCGCATTTAATTTTTCATTTGTTACTAGAATAATATAATTAATTAAATATTAACTTTCCAATTCAAAGAGATCTTGTAAGATGAAAAGAAGTTTTTTCAAAACAAGATTTCTAGAATACATGGCGTTGTATCGAAAAAAACTGATATTTATAAAATTTTACTACATCCATCGTATTTTTTTTAATAAAATATTCTACAATTCTAAAACCTCATTGAAAAATTCTAAAATACATGAAATATGAATATTGCAATATTATATGTTTAGCGCCAGGATGGAACATATTATTGACAATTAATAGTGAAAATAAAAATATTAATGCGTGCTTTTATAAATAATTTGATAACACATAATGTTTTAAATGCATCCACGACTGCAGTGTGTATAGTTCATTTTAAACATTCTTGAATATGCATTTATCTCAATCCTAGATCTAAATATGAATTACATATGCAGAACACTTAGTAATTTTTAAGAACTCTTTTAGCCAAACAGTAAGTAATTAAACTCTACAATCTTGAACAAAGTTTTAATTTTTCTATATAAAATCCTTTATTTGAATTCGTATTTATATGCAAAGTTATAAAAGATCGGTTCGCTAGATGAAACAACTTTGACAAGAATTCTAATATGCCGAAAGCAAGAGGAATAAACCCAAAGTAACAGGAAATTTAAAACTAAAAGTGCAGGCGAAGTATTAAAATTCCCGACTGTAAAACCAGAGGGCTATTTTTAACCGATATTTACATTGAAATGTGTAATAGTATAGAACAAAACATGGTATACAATAATCAAGAAGTGATTTCTATGTTGCCTCAGGATAGGAAACTTTAATATGAAGAAGAATTAACTGAGACCATTAATAGTCGATCCTTTCCATTTCGTTCTTTAGTTCTGACCATCAATAAAGCTGTTTTATACATAAAAGGAAAAAATAAGTTCAGTATGATAAGTAGATCCTACCCGTGGCTTTTTTTATTCATCTTAAATATTCAGTTCATTTCTTGATAAGTAGGCTTCTCCAATCCTCAAAACAATTAAAATAAATAAAATGTCCTTGCAAATGGCGAATATAATATGCCAATCAATGGGTGAAACAAAGAAAGCACAAGAAAATAACGCAAAATTGAGTTGTTGCATTAGGATGCTATCTCTGTTCTCCAGGAAAAGATATTTCCTTATCGCCAAAGACTTTTAAATACGCGAAATTATATTAGATATCACTTTAAAAATATGCCACTTTCTGGGTTACGTCATAAATTGTATAATTTTTTCAAATAAAATATGTTTTTAATTTCTTCTGAAATACTTTATTTTATACAAGGATTACTCTCAAGACAATTATTACTCTCTTGTATTCCTGTTGAATTAGTCATAACTAAAGAGGTAAAAATTGCTCCATCGTATCACTGTCTGAAAGTTTTTACTGAGGTTTCGACGATGAAAGGCTTTTATCTTTTTCTTTGTAGATTTCTATTTAATTCGAATTTTTTCTTAAGGGGTGCGACTTGAGAAATAAATTGATTACTATATTTCCTATGAATAACAACAATTTGTTTCAAGGTGTCAAAAATATTGTTGATTTGACGTCCATCAAGATTATGCTCTTAGTATTTTAACTTGAAAATTCATGAATACATACTGCACTTCTAAAAGCGGCAGTCATGTAATTTTGAGTTAAAAAAATCAAATCTCCCTATTAAAAGTTCGGCATTTCTAAAACTGTAATCGTATATTGATTTCATTTACAATAATAAAAAATTCAAAAGGAAATATTCCTTTGGTAGGTGAAAAAACGAGAAAATTTAAATTAATTTTAGATTGGCTCAATAAATACTACTATTATAACAAAGGAATTTATTTAGAGTAACGCGTATGATGCATTAGATTTTCAAAAGATTATTAAAAATATAAAAAGAAAAGATTGTTTATTTCTTTTCTGTTCACACATCAGCGAAGAAATCAAAATCATATCATGAAATAACGTAATTGTCATAACATGATCTTGACTTAGTTTAACACATGCGTAATATTAGCGAAATGACTGTTTACACATCAACGCAGAAATAAAAATCAGATCTCGAAATAACGTAACTGTCATAACATGATCTTGACTTAGTTTAAAACATGCGTAATATTAGCAAATGATATTAGAAAAAAAATTACTTTAAGGAGCAAAAAAGGAATGTTGAATTCAAGAACGTACCTTTAGTAGCACGAGTGGCTAACTAGACTCCAAGAGAAAATCGTCACAATCGGTGTAGATGAAGGATTTACTGAGGAGCTGTAAACTGAAAAGAAAGAAACAATATTTCTGTAACTCTACAGTATTTTTAGTCTAAAACGCTGACTAAACTGCCAAATCTCGTAAATCACATTATACAATTCAAAGTTACGAGTTCTGGTAGTTTATCCAGCGTAAAGTATTAAATTTCTTCATTGATTCAAGAAAGCTATGTTTATGTAATTAGATCTAATTAAATTTTATGTTTTAGAAACGATATTATTATCAGTGACAAAAAGGGGCAAGAATAAAAACTGCCAAGCAATTTTTCATTTCTTATATCTCACATATTATATTATCTTTTGCAATACCTTGTTTTCTTGGTTAACCATAGAATAGATCTTTTGGAAAATATCCTTAGGATATTCCAGAATTTGCATAAACTTACCTTTTTTTCAAATTTCTGTATCAACCTCAATATGCATGTAATCTGACCAATAATGAAATAAACATAAATTGAAATAGAAAGATATGACTTACCATTAAATACAAGATTAAAGTTTGGCATAAAATATTTAATTACATATGAATAGTTTTAATTCCACAATCTGTCAGTAAACTGTTTTAATTTATAGTCTCTTCCAGATGGATAAATGTTAACATTTTAGCAAATCTTAGATTATAACCTCACGTTTAGCTTTATAGTTATTTATAGTGCAAAAAGTGAGAAATTAAAATGTCAGTCATGTCAGTATATATATTATATGTATTATCTTCTCCCTTCTTTCATACCTATGAATTACGGCGCCAATGAAGCACCTTCCTTGACTGAGTTATTGGCGATTTTAGCTTGTTTGCTAAGCCTCTCGCAGCAATTATGTTACTCTTGGGTGAAAGGAAGATAGTTTCTTATGTAGCAAGGTAACAGATGACTCTCACACAGCAGTTATTTGATATCTGGTTTTGTGACTGAATAGAAAGTGATCCCAGAAATTTTATGACACAAAGTTAGAGTTACACATGTCTTTACCGTTAGATTTGCGAAAGCTTATGCTCTAACATCTGATAAAAAATTCATTTTAGAAATTGCAAATGCTAGTTTCACATTAGAATATTGAAATCGTGATCATCGTATTTATTAATAGGTGATGTATAAAAAGCTAGAGAGGCATTTTTAAACTATTTTCGTACTTGACTTTGTTAATTCGACGAAAATATTACCTCAAAATGCCAAAAGAAACTTTGTAGTGAAAATAAAATCTACTTGAATCTTCTTTGATTCCTAGTAACTGAAAGAGCAACAATTCTCATTACAGAAATTATGTATGATTATTTCTCATTTGAAAATTTAATTCTTGAGTGTCGCATTTATTATTAGACAATGAATATGTATATAGAGAAGCAATATTATGTCACACTGGAATACCACTTGATCGATATCGATCAAAATATATTTGTAAAAGAATTATAAGAATTTCCTAACGAAATTAAAATTTATTTGATATTACTTTCGTCGCCACCAACTAATGAAGAAAAGTTTTAATTTTAGAAATTACGTATGAGGATTTCACTTTAGGAAAAATAAGGCCCTCTCATCGTAATTATGAATAGTTAATGAACAAAAGGACAGAGATGCATTTTTACAGAATATTGGAGTTTGATTTGATCGATTAGCATAAAATAGATTTAAAAAAGAACTTTTTACATAAAATTCCATATAATAGTTTGGTATATTTATTGTTATTAAAATTGAGAAAAAGGTTTAACGCAAGCGGTGTAATTGTGATTAGGTAATTAAAAATAAAATGCAGAAGTATTTATTACATTTAATTGATGAGATATATTAGCATATGTCTTTAGCAGTTTTATGCAAGGTAGACTTTGACCTAAAAATAGGTAAATTTATGACCTTAAAACTGATTCCAAGTTTCGGAGTACTTTTTGTATACACTTATTAGTATGTGTGTACGTGCTTGCATATACGCGTGTGTATTATTTGCTTTTCCTCCCGTTATTAAATAATAAAACCAAATAAAATTTATTACAATTCTTATTATGGAATTTTATTCATAAAAAGTCAAAGGAATTTCTGTCACCTTATTCTAATATCTAATAGAACTATATTTCGATTGAATTTTAAAATATACCGAATTACTTGCTGTAGAACTAATTTAATACTTAAACAAGTAAGTGTGTGAAGTCATTAAAGGGTATTGTTAGGATAGGTTGAACATTTCGAAAACTGTTAATTAGTATTTTTTATAACTTTTAGTTCTCTAAATTTCAAAAAGAAGTGAGTCATAACTTCCTATTTTTTATACTTTATAATTTGTTAAAAAACGATACCATATCTTCTACTTTGAAGGAACATAAATTATATTTAAAACCAGCCACTCATCATTCTAATAAAAATTCACTCTTAGAATAGAATATATTATCTATTTATTATTATATTTATTTAGAATATTTTATGTTAGAATTTTTCTTTTATTTCGGACGGGAAATTATTATAGAAAGCAAATATAGATGCACTGGATTTTACAAATAATAAAATAATTACTTATACGACAGCAGATGATAAGAAATAGAATGTGGAGGAAGTTATTGTACGATTTTGCGTGAAAAGAATTTTTAAATGGTAAAAATTAATGTAATTTATAAATGAGGCGGTGTGTTTCGAAAGAAATAAATTTAATTAAAAGGAATTCTTTTCTATAAGAGCATTTCATTTCAAAGCAAAGATATACTATGCTTTGGAAAAAATATAAATAACATTGACCGATTTCTTTGCATTCTTAATAATGTGTGCGTGCGTGCGTGTGTGCATGTATGTAGACTGGATTTCAAGTTTTAGACATGTTTAAAACAGATGTAGTCAGTTTAATAAAATAATCGTTCAATCTATATCTTTATTTAGCCTTATTATCAATGAAAGGAATCCCTGAAGCCTTTCAAGTAAGGTTTGTATTAGATCCCAACAATGGAATTTTTTTTTACATCTTCCGAGCATGGCGGTGTGGATCAAAACAAGCGCCAAGCATACAAACAAAAGAAGATTAATAAAAAAAATGCAAATAGAAAACAAATTAAGTAAACGAACAGATCTGAAAGCGTGATCGAAGTTTTGATTCCTTTGAAACTGGAAAATAATCAGAATTTGTTTGTTCAACGACTATATGATCTTCACGATGAAAGTTTTATTTCAAAAAGAAACCATGAAGGAAGCCACACTTTAAAGTTTTAGTACTTCAAACAGTGAATGTTATAGCAATTAAATTTTGAAAAATCCAGGAAAAAAATTAAAGGTTCGGGTGATTCAGAAAATAAAGTAGTTATTCTTTTTGAATTAAAGTAGAACTGCTTTTATATTTAATATTAAACAACTTGAAAAGAATTATCACATATGTGCAATTATTCTGAATTTTCTTGCTGATTCCTTTTCAAACTGCAGAGGCTAAAACTTTTCACTTTAAAATGTTAAAATAAATTTCAAGACAAACTCAAAATAACGAAAAGAAGAGGTAAACTACTTTCATAAAGAGATTTTTTTTTGAGAAATTGATTTTATTTAGAATCTTTTGCATTAATATTAGGAAAAAATGAACTGAATTTTGAAGAAAAAATATTCGTAAATTAAAAAATTGCATTTTGATGTATAAATTAAGAAAACTTGGAATATTCAAAGATTCTTAGAAAAAAAATATATAAAATATCATCATTTCAAACATGAAGCAAGTCAAGTTCAACGCAATTTCGCGTGGTTATGGTTCGCGAGTGGAAAATATTTACTATTGCCTGTTGTAGGTAAAACTGCGATCGATCATTATTTAATTTAAATCGCACAAAATAAATTACGAAATATATCAACATTCAGTTTTTTAAGAATATAAATGTTTATTATATCAACAGTAGTTGGTAAATTACTCTTTAAAATCATAAAATATTTTTTCTAGACAATAATAAAGAAGCAAGCTCACTTGCAGATATAAAGAAAAAACATACTAGGTACATGAATATAATTGCAATCTAAAATATGTACAGTAAAAACAGACTTTTTTTATTTAAAAAAAAAAAAACTGACAAAAGTGCGATGTGCCATGTGTTCGAAAATAAATAAAATAATTTTGACGCTTGCCTTAATACAAAGCTTATATTTATCCTCAAAAAATATTAATCTCTTTGGAAAATTCTTAGGAAATACATTCCTTTTTGCTCATATTTTTCTGTATTTTTCACCTAGACATCAATATTTCATCTTGTACATTTCTAAACATGGACATTGAAACATGAAAAATATCTAGTACTTTGTTGTTGCTGAATACAGAACATTTTCCAATACCCACAACAATATTATTGTTATTCACTTACGCTCGATAACACAAGCTTGTAAAATATATTGAACATAGAAAAAAATGATTGGATGCTAGCACAATGCTTCTTTATTTTTTCAGTGAAAAAAATAAAACTATATTTTCTTCATCTAATGAAGACTGTAGTTACGTGAATGTTCACACTGGAAAAGATAAACTTTCTTTTTTATTTGATTCAAAACATTTGTTTTTGTATTTTACACTAAAATACAAAAATTGTTCTGTACTCTTGAGTTTAAAGTTCTCGAGATTTGTAACTAAACGCTGTATAGCATCGATTTTTTTGTTCGAATATTTGCTAATCTGAATAGCATCACAATAAGATTTTTTTTACTTATTATAGATTTTTTTGAAAAAATAATTTGTTTGAAAATCAATTGCCATCGGACATTTTGTTTCATTTCGATTATAACCTCCTGCCACCAGCTTGATCAGAAGAAAGTGCTAAAATACACATTGGTTTATTAGTTTTTGAATACTGCTGGGAAAGTGCACAGGATATGGACTTTATTAGGTGGAACATCCAGGAATTAGAATTAATAGCCTTAATATTTCAATACATAGTCTTTATCGAAACACTAATTAATCCATTAAGCCGCTGAGGGACATGAAATATATTCTGTATCTGAGAGAAATTCACGAGTGTCATTTTAATCTGTAATGACACCAAAGTTGCATTTTAACCAAATATTCTCTTCAATATACCTTCTTTAAATAATTTCAAATATTAATTTTATTTCGATTTCGATAAGAATGTGAAATCCGGATACCATACGATACATATTCTTTACAGATGGTGTCAACATGTCTAAATTAATCAGATAGACTTAACGTTCATAAACTTTTATTTAAAAAAAATTAAAAAATTAGATAAAAGTAAATTTTTTATAAAAAATATATATAAAATATCAGCTCTTAATAATTAGATAAATAATTTAAATTAATAATTAGATTAAAATTAATATAAAATTTTAAAAATATTAATAATACGGATAATTGTTTTTTAGGTGGAGCGAGACTATTTTAAAAACATCAAAACTAATGTATCAGTCATTAAATCCAGAAAATTATCAATCTCAGAAAACTACACACTGAATCTAATTTTTTCTAATATGCAAGAAGAGTTCAAAAGCAAGAATGAAAGGAACGGAACCCTAATTTCCTTTTCAAATACAGGCTCTTGAAGATGTCGTGTCCGCATTTATCACGGAAAGGGGGTGCAGTAGCTTCTGTGGGTAAAGAACCCTGAACACCCGAGGGCAGAAGTCTGACTTCTAGCTTATATGAAGAAGAAACTCGCACATCCACTTGCACAACCCCTTTTTACAGGGGGGCACATTCACACACCTCACAGATAGAACACAGATGAGGAACAACCATGCCCGAACCGGGACGCCCAGATGACGGGGAAGATGCGCTGGACTCCTGCCAAATACAGGCTCTTAAGAAACTTGATTGAAAACTTTGTCTAAATTTTCTAAATAATAATTTTATTTATAATAATTTTATCGAACATTGAGAATGTTGGTAATATTTCCAGCTTAAAATTGAAGTAATAACAGCTATTTAAAATACACTGTCATAAGTGAGCTAAATGAAATTTAAAAAAAAAAAATCAGTACTTAACATTTTTTTTCATCATTTTTTTAAACTGAAAACTAGATGACATGACTGGTACGAAATCTATCTTAAATAATTAAATTTGTCCTTTTAAATTAATATATTCACATAACACAAACAAAAAAAATACTCAAAGTAAGCTTTTGGATAATCCTTTTTATCAATTATAATGTTTTAGCTTCAAGAAGTTTGGTATATGCTAATTTCTTCGTCTCTCAAATCCTATATATAACATTGGATCTATTCTTCTTGATAGTGAATGTAAACATGTTATCAGTATGGAGTGTACACATTTGCCACAGAAAGAAATGTTATCTTTTTTTTCAATCAGTTTCAATTTTCTTATTTTTGAGAGAACAAATTTTTCTTTTCAAATGCTATTCCTTCTTCAAAAAAAAATCAACCTGCACAGAATACTTTGGAGAATCTTTATTAAATATGAACTGAGTAATAAAAGTAACTTAATAATTCAATAATGAAAATGAATAACTACGCATTTCGAAGTACTTGACTTAATTTAGAATTGAATTTAATTTGCTTTAAAGTTTAAGAAAAATTATCGAATTTTTCGATCCATACAATTTTTAGTCGATACAGAAATGCTTGTAAAAATAATAGAAAGCCAGCATCAATTTAATATAACATATAACGCACGTAATATCAGCTTTATACATGTAGTAAAATCAACTGCATACTCATACGGAAATTCGAGCTTTAATATTAAAGCTTTAAAAATATTATATTGGTATAGAGAAATTGCGTGCGTGAATACATTCAGGTTTGCATAGTTGTATGATACTATTTCAAAACCATGTAATGGATGTTTTCAATATCATGAGTTGTTTTCCGTCTTGGAAAAAGAAGCGTTTCCTGAAGCTTTTGCATTATTTTTTATTTCATATTTCTCATGCATTTTCTTGCAGTTATTTTCCTCCAAGCTGCATTTTTATTTTATTTCCGTGTTATTATTTTTTGCTCGATGTTTTCTAATACCAATATATCATGCATTTTTGAAGTGTTCATTTTATTATTTCAGCCTTCTTATTGAAGTATCTTTTGCATGAAAGAGAAAACGGTCATTTTTCTTATGAGTTTCTTTATACATTTCACCATATATTATTACTTTTTACACCGATTTTTTATAAGTTATTTCATAACAATATTTCTTACTTATAAATTGAATGCATTAAATATGCATATTTGATGCATCTGCTACTATATATCCTAATTTAGATTTATAATTATTTTTCTCATTTTTTTTTATTTCAAACATTTTCTTCGTTTATAGTTTCCTTTCTCGTATTGTATTTAGTAACAATTAAACTAATCTTTGATTAAATTTTTGAATAAAAATTCATTAAGATTATGTCTTTAAAATGGTATATTTACTTAAATTCTGAAAACTCATGCGATTCTAAAATTCAAAATGTGTGATTACAGAAAAGGAGTGAAACAAAGTGATTTTTTATTGATGTAATTTTTTTAATGAAAGGAAATACCGAAAATATAGCATCCACTATTGAGAAATCAGATTTTAAGTAAATATTGAAAGCTTCTGTGTTCAAAATCCTTTTATTTCATCTTAAATTTACTACCTTCATTAACGCTTTTTTTCGGGACTCGACGCATGGTGTGAGACTGTAGAATTTTACACTGGAGAATACCAAATTCAAAACCCCATTCCATCAGATATTCGTTGTGTTTCTGAACTAGATATCTGATGAGGTCATAAATGGAGAGCCGAAAACCCCTTTCATGAAGATTTCGTGATAAAGAAGTATACAAGAAGTATATGATAAAGAAGTATAAATTCAAATTATCTTAGTTGCATATTGCTAATGAAACTTTAATTCCTCTAAGAATACCGATATAATACCTCGAATGTGCAAATATTTTTTGTACATAAAAATATTTATTTCATCTTTACATGAAAATGTTTCCTCTATATTCCATAACATTTATCCTCTAAGAAGAGAAAAGGACGTAAAATTACAAAGTAAATTATTCCACCCTTTATATTAAAATAGAGCCTCTGTTAAGGTTGCTAAAATATTTTATTTAAAAAATATTGGGAAGAAATGTTGTTATTAGAGTGATAAGCCTCTCAGGTAATGGTCTATTAAATGCTATTTAAAGATGACAAGTTAAGATTTAGTTGGATGCTAATTACTCTATGCAAAACATTTTTAAAGGTATTTTCCACTGCATACTTTATTTTTATGCATTTTTTTTCAGTATCAAAGAAATGTCAAATAATTAAATGTATTAAACTATAAATATAGGTATACATTAAATAAGATGCCTAAATTAACTATGCTGAGAGTTTTATTTTCAATAAGTACATTAACTTCGCAACATATATTGATGGATGTATTTATTTTCAAAATAGGGAACATGATTAAAAGTATTTTTAAGCTTCCAACAAAATTTATTCCGTTTACGAAACAAAACTTGGAGTACCTTTTAGGACTTCTAACATATTATACATCAAGAATATTGAAAAGAAATTATAAAATTTGGACAATAACTCTTTTAGCTTTTGATCTACTAATTGAGTTCCAAAGATAACTTAAGATTTATTGGATGCAACCAAACGTGCCTACGTAAGGTACCTATTCTTAAACTACATTTTTGATTCCATTAATGAACCTACAAAATTTTTTAGGTCTGAACTGAAATTCATATAATTCAAATTGACTTTGATGTGTTTTAAGCCGTTGTTTTGAAGGAGAAAATGTTACAAAGGTAGAAAAGAAACGACATAAGAGAACTCCTTATTATTTTCATTTTCCTCTTATACGATTATGTTATTTTTTTCCTCATTTACGATACAACTTGTTTTCAAGGTTTGGGTTCTTCTTTAACAGTTACCTATCACTGAGATCATTAATTTAATGGTCAGAGCCTACGAAATGTTTATACCTGTTAAAGAGAGTATTATTTCAGGTTTAATTTTTATAAACTTCTCATCATTTGCTTCACGCATGTGTAGTCACATCACTGTAACATGATTAAATCACGAATAACAAAAAATAGCGTATTTAGTTCGTGTTGCTATTTTGCTGCACATATTAATTTTAATAGGAAAGAAAATTCGTAATTATATATATTTACATATAACCATATTTATCTAAATTTAAATCAATTCAACTGATTGTCGCCTTGCCCTTTAATACACTGTAATAATTATCAAATTTCAAAATTTTAATTTTGCTCTTTCATTTTAAATTTCACAGCATATTAATATCTTATTTTTATATGTATATGCTTATTCCAAAAACTAAAACTGCTAACGTATTTATAAAATGGATCCTAAAAGGTGATGTTTCCACACAAAGTCTATATTAGGACATTCAATAAGATTCAACATAATTATCTTCTCTGTGTGAGAAATATAAAAGTGAGTAATTTAATGATATCGTGTTGTTTGTAGCAGACAATTCTGAAACAAACATGTTTCTGTATTATTGACGGAGAAGATAGTTTAAAATCTCAGGAAATTTAATTTCTTCCTTTCAAAAGTAAAAACCATCAAGTAAATTCAAAAGTAAACCATAAATCATCCTTTTGCTAAAAATTTGAGCATTAACATTTCATATTCAGTTACGATTCTGACAATATACTTTAAAGGCATTTTATAACATTAACAAAAAAAAAGCTTTTATGATTATTATAACCTAAAAATATTTCCATTCAAATGAAAGGAAACCTTTAATCTCTACTTAATTAAAAATAATGCAGATCTCTCTGATTTTACATCATAATAAACATTTTATTTACATTTTTTCCCTTCATTTCTCTTTTAGTGTTTTGCATAAGCTAATTTATTGTTCGAGGTTATATATAACACTGTAATTTCTACAATCAAATGTTTGACAGATTGATGATAATGCGGAAATATGACAATTAAGTCAGATGCTGGTAGAGTTAGAGAGTAGCCAAGTAATTTTTGACTGCTTGGGAGCCATGAACCGCTGTCTAATAGAAATCATCCGGAATCTGGTAAACCAAATGTGCACTTAATAGAAATGCAAGGTTAATCTGTCATTTGAAAAAAATTCCAATTTAAAACAACTTTAAAGACAGATGAGAAAAATTTCTCGTGAAAAAATATTTTGAGAGCAAATAAATCTCGTATATATTTTATATGCTCGAAATCTCAAGTAAAATTTAATTCTTCCTTAATGCAAACATTTTGCTATTTCAATAAAGGATAACTTTATATTATCAAATGTAAATTAATCCATTTTTAAGTTAAGTCAAGAACTAAATGAAAAATAAGAGAATTCTTTAAACTAAGCTGTATCAATTTTAGAATTTTTTCAAAATTAAGGAATTCCGAGGCTGGAAAATCAAATAATCTTTAAACACTTTTATTTAACTTGATCTGTTTTATGCTTGTAAAGATCTAATTTATTTTAATTTTTGGATGTGACAGGAAAGAAATGTTGTACTCTTAATTCTCGATATTAATATGCTACTTAATATTTTCTGAACTTGTTATAATTAATTGTTTTAGTTAATAGTTAACGGAAGTAATTTTGTTCATTACTTACAGCACCGCATGTGAATCTGCGAAGCAATAGCTCTCCATAATGTAAAGCAAAAAGTTATTGAAATAAAAATATTCTTCTATTTAGAATACTTATTAAAATATACTTTTAAAAACCTTTACAATAAGATTAATTAATCATTTTTTAATTTTTTAGCCATTTCATAAATTTCCTTAAAAGAAATTTTATTTTTTATGTTTTTTTCTAATATAAAATATGTGTCTTCTTCTGTCGAAAATACCTTTTTATTGTATTTTCAGATATATCTATTTCGCATTCACAAGAAGACGAAGCTTTCCTGTTTTGCTACTTTTTGAAAAAAATGTGCAAATATATATCAAGCATAAGAAATACCTATAAAATATTTCTTGCTTTTTGAACATTCCTCAAGGTTATAAATAGCATTTTTCGCAAAAGGCTATTGACTCTTCCATTCTACGCAAGCATGAATTCTTCCTTTTGTAATGTCCGAAACTATTTCATCACTTTCCTGTCGTTGAACCCTAGGATTTAAACTTAAACCGTTTGAAAATTTGAGCCAGGACATTTTTTGGATTTAAATGTGTGAAAAATAGCAGGCTTCAATAAAGAAAATGTTTTACATTTACATGACATTTGAAATACATGGGAAACACATAAGTAAAAATAAATACGAGTAAGTATGTTCTGGTATATATAATTAATAGATTTTGTCAAAGTTTGGAAATATCAGTTTCTGAAACACTTTATAAGATTACGTACGAAATCAAAATAGACCAATTAATTGTTGCTATTTAAAAAAATTCCCCTCAATGGGTGAGCGATAAAAAATCTAACAAATCCAGTAATGGATAACATGATTTATACGAAAATACGAAACACAGCTAATAAAACGAAGATCGACGAAGCGTACACAAAACAAAACCACACAAGCAACAAATTTTTATTTACTCTTTGTACTCAAATGACGCCTCACAAGCACCATTCTAGACGGTGCATCATTTTGAAGCTTTATTTAGATATTTTTCAGATTTTATTGTTAAAAATACCTACAGAATGGTAAAAAGATGTAGATTAATTTTTAGGGAAAATTCAATTTAAAACAATTATATATTTATTTTGTGGTGCAATAAACATGCCATTGTATTAAGTGAATAATTATATTATGCATCGAACTACTTTTCCGAGTGCAAAGGGTTAAAGAATCGCAGCAATATTTAGCGAGCAGAGAACACTCGCTCTGCCAGCGATCAGCACTGATGATCAGCACTTAAGTGTTAATTCACTCCATTACAATTTTGCTCTCAACACAACTCAACTCGACTCTACTCACGTCGTCTGTACGCCTTAGCTATTATAGCCCCCGTGATAGGACATCGAAAATTTTAGAAAAACAGGCTGAGATTGAATCCCATTAGCCATATCGTTAAGACTCTCGAATATGCGAGAACAACATTTTTTTCGCCTAAAGGTCACTAAGTTTGATTTTGTATGGCCGAAAATCATTGACATGTTATCCCTCACCAACCATTACGGTATATTTATAAAATCATCGTCCTAAATAGAAAACTTATTGCTCAGGAAATCAGTATTGCAAATTCGTAAGAATAGTTTGCCCTTAATTCAGTGCAACTAATTTTAACCCAACTGAAATCCACCTATCATATATTTGTTTTTAATAATTTTTCATATTTTCAAGCTTAGGATTTTGTATTCGATTTCTCGCTCACTCTTAATGGGCTAGACGATTGAAATTTTGCACATTTGTTTTTTCTGGATGTCAGTATTTTCAGAACTTAATTAACAATTCATCATTTAGTGAACTAAATTTTGGTTCTGAACTAGCGGCGCAACTAGCAATGAGTTTATGATGCAATTGATCTCAAGATTAAAATTAAAAAATAATAAAACTGAAAGCCCTTTTCTAATTAGTACATTATAAAAGAATGTTTATAAAAAAACATGTTTTCAATTACATGTATTTATTCTGATATTAAAGAAACTTTTCCATGAAAAAATTACCAAGCCAAAATGAATTAATTATCTTAAGAGAATTAGCGATTGGTCTCAAAAATTGCTGCCAAAGGACAAAAGGAATTAACATTTTATTTGCTAGATAAATAGCGAAAATAGTAGAGTTGAAGAGAAAATTGCTAAATTCAAACTGCAACTGGAGTAAAATCTTGATTATGTTCTAAATTGTGAATAGATTTAAAAAAAGGATATATCTTGTTCGAAAGATTGTTCTTTGAATAATGTGTAAGAAAATGTCTTTCGCCCAAATTGCATTAAGTATTTATTAAATATAATTTGTAAATATACTATTAAAATTAATTGTATAAAATATCCTTTCTAAAACCATTATGAAAATTATACTCTGTATAATAATCCGGCCCTTTTTCTTCTACTCATTTTGAGTGCAATATATTATAAATTTTCAATATTAGAAATAAATCTTTCCTATAGAAGGATTTTTTAATGAAACTACGTGACCGCTAGAATGCAAATATAGAATTTATAATATGTTATTGCGCTTAGAATTTACAGGAAATTTCTCTGCTTGCAATCGTATGATTATTTTCATTTGCTGCTAAATTAAGCAGAGAAGATACTAGCTTCAATAAAATTATTCCCATTAAAGGGTTTCAGAATAGAATATAACTCATGTATTTTTAATCAAAATTTTATGACCTTAGGCTTGTTAACATTTCCTTCATTCCAAAAGATCTTCTGCTGTGAACTTCAACGGAAATAATAATATAATATAAATAGTAAATGAAAAATATATAAATAAGGAATATAATAGTAAAATTGTTCAGTAAGCCCAACATACTAAGTTACTTTAAATACACATTGTTCACTTAAACTGTATTAGCTCAGTAAACCTTTAATTAACCTTACTTCCGGTTTGCCCATAATAAAATGAAAGTTTAAATTCAAATTTTAAGGATATTATTTTTTTTTACCAATCAATTAAAAACAGAATAAACTAAAAGCTTATTAAAATGACTTTCAATCAAGGAAAAATTATACGCTTATGTAATCACTATTATTTTTCAACTTTTAGAGTGTAAAGAAATTTTTCCTTGTACTTTGTTCCATGCAAGAAAAAGTGTGAACACACTTTCTCAATTAACATATTTCAGGTCAAGTGTAAACTGATCAAATAAGAGACTAATTTTAATAATGTGGCGTTACAAATTAAATTAAAAATCGCCGTGATTATCAAACCTGTGGATCCATTGTTCTAATTAAAGAAGTACATATTTGAAAAAAAAGTGACAGCTACTTTTAATAACTTGTAATTAAAGTTGCTGTTTTTAATACTTTTAATAAGAAAGACTACATTTTACGGGGAATAAATTTCACAAAGGATAAGAGTTTGTTAAATATATCGGAGCATTAAGGCTCATTTCAAAACACTGAAAACAAAGTTTTTCGACGAGTAACCGGGAAACCTAATCCACCCATAAGGAAAATGCCAGAATATTCAAAGAGATTATGTCGAAAATAACCATGATTGCATGTAACTTTTGGTAATAAATTCAATGTGCTCAACTTTTGTCTCTTTTGTAATACTTTATCGCAGTTTTTAAAAAAAACACCTCGTATTATTCCGAAGTGCTTAAATCGGGTAGATACTCATTTTTAAGTTTCGGATCCTCATTAGTAATCCTTGGTGAAATCTCATTCAGAAGACAATATTTTTATGACTGTATTTCTTTCTTTTGATTGAATACAGAGCATGCTGTACAGTTTATTCCATGTCCCTACAAATATTAACTGTCACGTTATTTCTACATTCTTGATACATGATCCGAAATTTCAGATCTAAAAACACAGTTAGTAAATGTACTGATTTGCATCCTTAAAAACGGAGCATACGATATTCTTTGAATTTTCATATGGCTATATTTAGGTTAGAAATTGTTATATTGCATATTTTTAGCGCACTGTTTCAGTCTAACAAACAGCTTGTTTTAATAAATTTTATTAAAACTTGTTTAAAATAAAAATATTTATTAAGGAATAATTTAGACTTTAAGTCTTTAACATTAATAATTTTCAACAGAAATTTAATTAGCATTTTTTTTCTGTAATATAAAATTAGGTTCATTTTCGTTTTCTCATCATTTGCATATTTTATTAAGTATTTTTTTATTCTTACTCTTAAGGCAATTATAAAATATCTAACTGACTCCAGTAAAATTAAACTTATTTCCAGTCTCATCAGGAGTTCTAATATTCTATATATTATAATAATAAGAATAATTATATTATATATATTATATTATTATATATTATATATAAGAATAATTATATTATATTATAATATTAATATTATTCATATTAAGTACTTTAATTTATATTCTATAAATTAAAGTACTTAAGTAAAAGAATTTATTTTCATTGGAGACGAAATTAATTCAGACGTATGGGTTACACAGAGGCTTTTTTAAAAGTAATTGATTACCACTGAGGCCAGTATACTGTGAAAATAAAAAATAAAAAGTTCAGCATTTTGTAACATCTTAATCAATACATTTATTGGTACTATTAATATATTTTAGATATGTACTTTTGGAAAACGATTTCTTAATAAATATAAGTCAACTTTTATTATTAAAGCAAATGCATATGAATATAAATATTTTCATCAAATTCAAATAATTTATACAATTTTGTTTCACTTTAAAATCACTCTATAAGATAAAAAAATACTCTAATTAGTATTTTAAATCTTCTATGCTTTGGACTGTTTATATGAAAAGATTCACCTAAATGCAATACTTTTTGAATTTATCGAATGGAAAATGAGAATGGAGATTCCCATTAGAATTTTTGAATTCTAAAATTGTGCGTTTTTTTAATTTGTACATATTGAAGCAGATTTTTCATATAATAATATCATTAGAACATGGTTAGATTCTCACGAATTATATAAATATACGTTTCGTAGAAAATCGCACTATAAAGCAATTTTATTTATAATAAATTCTTGCAAATGCGAATTTTCCCTATTACTTTTCCCTTTTCTAATTATTTTCAATTATGTATATTCAGACAATACATAACTTTTAAACTAAATTATGCGAGAGTCAATTGAATTTTATTAGTTTATAGTAAGGGTGTCTCAACTTTTAGAAGGATTTAATGAATATCATATTTTAAGTGAATATCATTTCAAAAGTTAAATATCTAATTTCTTCTTACACACAGGTTGAAGATATCGCTGCAGATATTATTGTCTTGGGGTTATTAATGAAATTGATTGTGATGCATAATTTTACATATAGAGCAAATTATATGAAAACTTTAATGCATTCCT
The DNA here is from genome assembly GCF_947563725.1 of Argiope bruennichi. Lineage (NCBI taxonomy): Eukaryota > Metazoa > Arthropoda > Arachnida > Araneae > Araneidae > Argiope > Argiope bruennichi. Next base: position 65,102,870 of record NC_079162.1, on the reverse strand, counting down.
CTATGGAAAAATTATTCAGAAGTTTTGCTTTCATCGGAAAACTTTACGGCGCTTTACACGAGAAAGACTTCGGGCTTACAGTATCATGTGAAAACGCTTTACTAGCAATAGGGCAACAAATATCTTTATAAATATAGAACAAGTCTCAGTAGCAGAAAGTATGCTTGATGCTTTCCGACCGTGAGCCGTGACGACTCTTAGGAAGCATCGATTTCTCCTGGCCCTAGAGATCTAGAATAAAGCCTTTTATCTCAAAGTCAAATTAGGAAAGTATTTTCAGTGGTGAGGAGTTGAAAGAATTCCTATGTGAGTTTTTTTACTTAGAATTTGCCATTCTAGCAAAAGTGTTGAAGGTATACACTTTCTTATCGATGTGGTAAAAAGCAAGAAGAGCAAGGAACTAACTCTAAAGGGAATAAAAGTGGGAAAAGTTTACCTATATAAGTAAAGACTTTACTATACAAACTGACTTAATTTTTGACGTAAAATTTGTAACTCTGTCTACTTTATATAAAAGGAAGTTATATAGATAGAAAAAAAAGTTTATTTAAAGTTTTCTATATATAGAAATGGTAATGCCGAGTCTTCTCAAACGTGTGATAAAATCTGGAAAATTATATATAATATTCAATACTATTTACTTTAGACATAGATTGAGACTGTATCTAAAATTTTTCATCTCTCTATGCTAATTATAAACAGAATTTATTCAGGTGATAAAAACTGTTAGAATTTTTTTTTCTTTAGTTATAGTTACAGTTAAATGTAGAAATAATACACATTCTTGGGAAATGGATTAAAAAAACATAAAGATTCAATATAATGCTTTCTAAATTGAAACGAGATGAGTAGGCGACAGAATGTTAAGAAAATGTGTTACATTTTATACGGAAATGTTGATAATTTAGTTTCTGAAGAAGCAATGCTTTTACAATAATCGACTTTAATGTAAAATGTACATTTTTGTCTGGCTCAATAAGTAATGTTTCTTGGTGCACTATTCATGTTATGATATTTGCTTTTTTGAATAGTTTGTTCTCATATTTTATCTGTTTTTTCATATTAATTTTTAATGTTCAGCACTTTTACATTGCAGTTTTTTTACTTTTATTGTTAAAATAATTTGTATTTGCAAGAAAAGAATCATTTTCCTCTACTTTCATATTAGTTAGATTTGTTTTAGTTATTAATACGGCAATTGTTTTATAAAACACTTTTATTAAAATTATCTTGACTTATGTTTATTCATATGAAATTTTCTAAACGATTTTGCTCCCCACTTTTTAATGTTGCAAAACTTTCAAATTTTTCACAAGTGCATTTTCTTGATGACAATGGATTATATTAATATTTTTATCACTTAATTATCTGTTAATATTTTAATTTAAATAAATTTTGACGTAATTGGAATGGCACCATTAGGCAGGGAATTTCAGAAAAAAATTATTTCAAAATTCCATAAAGGTTATAACAAATAGTAATAAATTAAAAATTTGAATTTAGAAATTATTTTAAGAAAAAACGTCTACTTTTTAGTACATTTATAATAATGTGTTTTTAATTTAAGGGCTACAGTTTCGTAGAAATACTTTGAACTATTTAAAAAAGATCTCTTCAGCCAATGATTCAAAATATTAGATTAAAAATTCTCTTAAATTATTGTTAAAATATTTTGTCAAATAATCAAATATCAATAAAACAAATTTGTGTATTAAGTAGATTAATTTTCCAAGAAAACTAAATGCATTGAAATGTGCGCATTACATATATTTGATTGTGAATAAATAGGCTGATTTTTAGAAGAATTGTTTAGTTGATGAATTCAAAAATCGATAAAAATATCTATCAGTTTTAGAACTGCTCATAATGGGGTTGAGTTGTTCGTTGGCTCAAATTTTTAGAAGAAAATAATTAAAAGAAAGCAACTCATTCATTTATATAATTTAAAATTAAATAAGATAATCTTTTTTAAGTGTAGTGATTATTGCATAATGATATTGTGATGTAATATGTGAAATCGGTAAAAATTAAATGAAAGTTGACATCATTTTATTGTTACAATTCTAAAGACTTCTATACAACATGTGTGAATGAATTTTAAATAACTTTATAGTATAAAACCTTGTCTTTATTCCTTTACAATTGCTATCTATCTATTATATTTCCTTTATTCCCCTAGAGACATAAAAAAAATATTCCTGAATAATTTTTATTGATTTGACGTGCATTTTGTTGTTTTCTAAAAAAATATTTCATATATTTTAGTTTTATTTCTTTGGAAGATTATTTATTTCAAAACTTTAAACTACAGGCATAAACATAAATTTCTATCTTTCATTAATTCACTGATCTTATTAGATGATATCCCTGTCGTTTCCTTATAAGAAAAACTTAGCTTAAAGTTATTTGATCTGTGATATCCTATAGGGGACCAAAAAGTATAATAACAAATTTTTCGATAAGAAAAGAATAGCTTGTCCGATAAATCATTTTACGGAAAAAAAAATATCGCTAAAGGATACTGTAAGTAATACAGCTTTTTTTCTTTGTTAATTCGGGTGCTACTTCATAAGCTTAGTGAACTCCGTCTACTGATATCAACAAGACAAAGAAAAGGTAAGCGATACTGTTTATGATATAACTTCTTAAGTGAACCTATGAATTTTCATATAAATAAGAACTGAAAAAAAAATATTGTGTGTGTAAATAAGGACAAGTGATGTGGAGGATTAGTAAATGAATAATTATTTGGTCTATCAGATGCTTGTTTCTCACCTTTAAATTAAGCCACTGTATGTCAATTAATTACTAATCTGAATAGGATGATAAATAAGATAAATAAATATATATTTATATTCGTACCTGTAATTCATGTTTCAAACATTTAAGAAGACATCTGAAAGATCTGGATATATGGACTGATACACATCCATAAAGCTTACCTAATCACTGTGCTAGCTGTAGTTCGTTTAGTTCCGTAGAGAAAAAATAATTTTAATGACTTACCACAAGTGCCTAGCCTTTTCCAAACCTATATACTGATGTAATGAAAGAAAACTGAAGAATATATCTAGAAAAAGTACCTCTTTCATATAAACACTATAGAATATTACTCTTTTTAGTTCATCTTAGCCGGTATGAGACGAAAAGTATCTAATTCAGAGAAACAGTTTAAAAAGTAAATGGTCTATATTTTATTTATACCAAAATTTTAAAACCCAGGTGATAATTATTGAACTTTTTATATTTATGAAAAATTTCCTGTTTGAGCTAATCTAATATTTGATGAACGAGAATTAAATTAATGTTGAAAATATTTCCCGTTCATTTTTACTTAAATCTCATTACATTTATCAGGTAAACTATTTCATTTTCTTTTGCACGTTGCTAGCAAATATAACATTCGATATAGTCGTATACTATATCGATATAGTCGATATAGTATATGCTATAGAGTAGAGTTTCTTTTACCAGTAGATAAGATAATAATAGATAAAATAATGATAGACCAGTAGATAAGATCATGATTTCAGATTATATCATTAGTAGTGAAAATCGGAAAAAAATCTGTATATATATTTTGAGTTTCTTCAGCTTCGTATTTTTAGTTAGCTGATAAAACAATAATTATATACAACATATTTTTGCACTCAATGTATTAGTTAAGCAGTGACGCTGAGTTTGAAAAAATAAATGTTCAGGCACAACAGTTTTATCTACGATATAAAGCGTGATTTTCTTTTTTAAGACAAGAATTTATATATACTGGATAAAAGGGGAAAATTCAGAGCTTGAATTATTACATTTGACTCTTAGTGATGAGATGAAGGTTCTTCAAACCTCTTGGAGATAAAAAAAATGTATCCTTAAAATATTTTTTCAGTTTAGAGATGTCATATCGCTTACAAAATTTTAAATATAAAAAAATGAAAAATGTCTGTTATTTTGTTTATAAATAGACTAGCGATTACTGCATGCAAAAATATCTGTTTATAATCAAGCAAGGCTTTATCATTTAACTGTTGTTCTAAATACGTGAGGTATTCTCTAAAACCCTAATTTTCTTTTTAAAGGTTTTCAGTGAAAATCAGGTTTAATAATACTACAAATAAATTTTATTTAATTTTTCCCCATTAATGGATTTAATCAGACACTATATTTTATTGATTAAACATATGAGTGACAGAACTAAGTTTTTCCCATTATCCCATCTAGGATTGCATCAATATCTATAGCGCTAGAAACAGCGAGAAAAAGAATTTTTCTAAGATCGTTTTGAGTAGTTTGATATTAAAGCTCCTCTACCTTTGACTTTGGCTTCTTTTTGCTATTTAGTGGCTTGTTTGATTGATTTTCTGTGTGTTTTAGGGCAAAAGTATTTCCCTCTCAGCAGTAAGTTATGTATTCTTTCCCGATTCGTCATAATTTATTGTAATCTTCTTGGACGAAGCGACGAAAGCAAAAAGAAATCTTTCTACAAATCGTTTGAGTGGATTTGTTCGGAAGATCATTTGTATATTTCCCGAAGGAAAATGTTTGAATAAATAGGAAATCAATTGTAAGAGTAGAAAACTAAGAAACTATGTATGTTATAAATCACCCGAATTTTAATCTTCAAGAATATTTTGTCATTGTTTTATCTTTATTAATATTTTTAGATTTCGATTGCCTCAGCAGTCATGCATTCCAAACTTTGGAAAACAAATCAAAAGGCTGAAAAATAGTTTGAACTGTGTGGAAGGATTTTAATATTTCAAGAATGAGTAATTTGAAATATTTGCTTTTTATTTAAGTTTTAATGTAATGTTAACTAAATATTAACTTAAAATAATTTTACTGATTAAGGCTTAGTGAAGATTTGACTTCAGATATGATTGCACAATTGTGTAATACTGCGTGAATATTCTTAGATATATGATGAAAATATGACGATTTTCCATAACAACCATTTAAGTTTCAATTTAATTAATTTAATTTTGCTTTTTAGAAATAATAGTTTTTTTTATTTGATGCTAATGTAATGGAAATTGTTTCAACATATGATTTGTTGCCCAAAATTATATTCTATTTTTTTGGATTTGTTCTAAATTTTTAGCAGTGTATAAAACTGATTTATATAAAAGAGGAAATAGATAATTATATTTTGATAATCATAGATGCCTTTGCTCTTAAATATTAGTATAGATAGGTAGGTAGGTAGGCCTTAAAATAGGTAGATTTTATGAATCATCATGTCAATTAAAATGAATGAAGTTCCTCTGCAAAGGCCATAGACAATATACTTATTTAATTCTTGCTAAATGATGTGTGAAACAAAGATTTCACAAGAAAATAAGTCAAAATTGAGTTAGATGCAATAATTAGCATATGTTAGCCTTATTCCATAAGATCAGTTTATTTGCTTTTATCATTGTCTTCTAAATATACAAAATTATATTTCACATACAGCACTTTCTAGACTATATCATAAGATATAGACATCAAATTAAATCTGCCTTTGATTTCTGTTGAAATATTTTATTCAAAAACTATTTTCATAAATTTTGCATTGTGTTCTTGATTTAGACTAACATCATTAAATAGTAGATTTATAATGAATAAGATATTTTGATGCAGTTTATTTAAACTCCTATTAATTTCATTTCGATCATGATGAAGATGAAAACATTAGAATCATGTTAACATGAAAATTCATTAATAAAATGTGCATTTGTTAAAAAATCAATCATAAGATTTCGCGTTTTATTTTTTTAAATCTTTATTTTTAAAGTGCTTTATCTCTAAAACACTACTCGTGCGTTTGTTTCACTTATAGAAATAAAATAATTATTTAGTGCAACGCAAATACAGACGCATTATAGTTATAAAGATTAGTAAAAACGAAAAAAAAAAAAAGGGATTGCTTACACAAAAGATTAATAATGACGCTAGAAGAAAGGATTGCCTATCTTCCTCTGTATACTCAACAAAAGCAGAATCAAAATCAAAACATGAAATGATGTCATAGCCATAACTTGATCTTGTATCAATTAAACAGCCAGTTAATTACTTACAAAGAAGGAAGAAACTAATTCAGGTGACTAAGAAGGGGGAGGGCATGGATTGCAAATGTGAGTTCGGGATGAGATTGAATATAATAGTAGTATAACTTTACTATATTTATTACTATAAATATTGAAGCACAATATCTCGATAATTCCAAGAAAATTGCTTTCATATTTTAAGTATGCTCATTGAGCAGCCGATAAGAGCAGAGTCAATGTACTGGTTTTGGGTCAGCATGATCAGGATTTGATTCTTGATATGTCTTTTTAAAATTTTCTCCAAGTTATGTAAAATAAATTTACGATATACAAATAGATATTACCGATTATAATGAGTTATAAAACTAGGACTAAGATTTTTACAGACAACATAATTAATTTTTATTTTACTCCTTTTTTAAACAAAAATAAATATTTATTATCCTAAGGCTTGAAATATAATTTAACTTTTGAAAAGAAAAATAATTATAAACATGGATATTTTTAAAATGATTTTCAAAATTACATAATTTAAATTAATTTACAAACAGTTTAAAATAGTATATTTTTCAATATCTGGCAGAAGTATTTGAATTTTTGAATTTTTTAGCCATCAGTATTATGTTTAATTAAGTAAATTACAATATGAGATATTCCATTCTTATAAAAATCCAAGAAGGAACTGACATGTTTGATTGGCATTTTTAGGAGGGCAAGAGTTGCAAGACTAAAAAATTTCAAACTATAGTTGAGGTGTCATTTCCCTTAAACACTTTAGTATTCTTTCTTTTTCTGTTAAAGCGTTCTGATGATAGTTTTTAGTTTGCATTCTTGCTCATATTGTTTTTTTTTCGGGGGGGGGGTCCGCATGTATATATTATCAAGATGTTGAAATAAATGTTTGTGAAAGAAATCCGCCTCTGTTCAAAGTTGAACGATCATTAAAATTTACGACCATATGCATTCAATATATCAACAACTATTTTCGACTATTTCTTTCAGATTATCAAAGTTAGAAACGTTTGTTTATATTTTTAATAAACAATCAGAGCTTTTTAGCTGTTATGTATTTAATAAACTATTAGTTATCTAATATCCGAGACAAACACGATTTCATAAATCAGAATGAAATAAATTATTATTTTTAAAACCCAAAAATAAAAAAAATAAAATTCTAATGTTTTAAAATGCAAATAATAATTTAAATTATTTATCACCATTAGATATATAATTATTTTACCATTTAGAAATTAAATAATTATATTTCAACTATAAAGTGACTGCACATTTATTTTTACATAAAAAGTGAGTAATATAAATTAAAACTATTTGCAAATCATTAGTTTAATTTAAATAATTTTGGAAAAATTTTATAAACTGTACATCAAGAACCGAAGCCAGACCTCGCGGATACGCAATCAACACTTTGCAGACTGCGCTGATCGGCCGCTTAAAGGCGGTTACAATTTTCCAGTATATAAGCCAAAAATTTGAATACTGTTTTATCAGAAATAGCTGGCTATTGTGCTTTAATATTTTTTTATGAATCAGCATCCTAAAGGCATATTGCCGTTATAATAAATCTCATACGGAACTCAATTCTTCAATACGTCCCCTCCTCTTGTAAGGAGGGAGAAAATAAGCATTGAATTCCAAAACTTACCTTTTACAACTCCAGCAAAAACTGTACGTCGAGATTGATCTCTCAATAGATATCAATGAAGAATTCACTGGAGAGCTGAAAACTGAAAAGAAACAAAAAATATTCCTATAACTCGGTAGAAATTTAGTAGAAAAAGTATTCAGTTTCTTCAAAGAATCAAATTTATTAAATAATATTTTATATATTAAATTATGTTTTGATTTTATTAAATTTCATGTTTTGAAATCATTGATATTATCAATCAGAAAAAGAACCGAATAAAAAAAATGCTCGAATGTTTTTAATTCCCACTATTCTAAGTATTTGAATATTATACTATTTTTTTAACTATGTTGTTGTGGATATCTTTCGAAAAAATTATAATTCAGGTAGAAAATATCCTTATAATGATATAACTTTGTAATACAAGCTTACCTTTTTCACATTCTTGTATGAATCCCAAAATAACTATAATCTGACCAACAATAATATAAAATAAGTTGAAATTGAATGATATGACTTACCTCAAGTACAAGATGAAAATTAGGCATTAAAAATCTCAACTCAAACGACAGTTTTAATCAATCAATCTTTAATATAATGTACCTCTTATAACTAGGAAAATTTTAAAACTCTAGATTAAAACTTTTATTTTTGTTCTATAGCTATTTATAATGTAAAAATTGATAAAATTTTATCAAAACTAATGCATGATTATATTCTTAATTATAATAAAGTAACTGTTAAAGCCTTACAATAAATATAATGAGAACAACTAAAAATGAAAATTTTACTACTTAAAATATACATCTGATGAAAAAAATTGCAAAGTAGCTTTGAAAGTTAATAGTTATATGAAATAAATAACGTCCATTTATTTTTTGATTGAATAAAAAACAGCTATTTGGAGAGAATTATATTGAAATAAATTCGAAAAAAAAATTTACAACAACGCACTTTTTTCTTAACTTTAAGGATTTTTTTTTTAAATTTTTTAAAAATTATTTAATTATTATTTATTATTTTTAATAATTTGTGATTTATTAATTTAATTTTCTTGGAATTCCGAAAGTAGTTTTTTTTAAATGACTAAAAGGCATCGACACTATTATATAATCAATAAGTGAAATTAAATTAACTGATTAATTGATATTACGCTTTGAAAACACATAAATAGAATACTGTAGTGTTGAGAACACGCAAGTATAGAAAATTTAAAAACCCCAGCCCATTAAAAAATGAGTTAAGAATTGATAGCAAAATCCCCTCTTAACAATCATGAAATAAGTCTTAGAAATGGATTAATTTAGTACTAAAAATGAATAGTTTGATTTACTTCAAAAATTCATCAACTGGTTAAAAGAATTGCAGTTCACAAATCTATAGTTGAACTTACATCTCTACAAAGTTCGAAGGAAATATAGAGAAAGCAAAGCTTCAGTTTAAACACAAAAATTTAATGATATTTAACATTCTTTCATAAAGCCTAAATAAATGCTATCTTTTATTAATCTGCTAAACTGCTAGTTCTGAAATTGCTAATTTTAAAAGTCAAATATTGAAGAGATGAGGAAATTTAAAATAAACTGCCTAAATTAAAAAAAATATATATGTATTTGAATATGGATGAATATTTTTCTATCAAAAAATGTAGTAGACATTCTCCCTTAAAATGTTGAAATTTTTTTCCAGAAAATAGTAAAAGCTCACCTGGAGAGACAAATAAGAACAGACATGAACCAAGATTTTTCTTGAAAATATAAATACGTACTTTGAATAATGAGTAACTTTTTCGACTAAAACACATCAACTGATATACAACATGCTCTGTAAAATATCTGAGGTACATATCCTGGCATATACTTATATTTATACTAAAAAAATAAGTGTTTTCAGAAAGTTCTTAGTTAGTAATGTTAAAATAAGTTTCTAGACGAACCAGGTCAACTAGGTGAATAAATAACAATAGTCGAGAACCATGATTGCCCTTAAAAAATCCATACTTTGAAAGAAACTAATGATGTATCGATTTAAAAGTGCCGACAAAAATGCGGCATGCTTTGAAAAGATTAATAAAATAATTGTGACACATACCGTGACATATGTTCATATTTATTATTAGAATATATTAATCTCCTATGAATCCTTAGTAAATACACTTTATTTTGCTTGTATTTTACAGCGGGTATCGATATTTCATCTAGTACATTTCTGGATATAAATACTAAAAAATGAAAAGTGCTTTGTACTTCATTACTGGTAAAGAAAAAGGAAAATTTTTAAATAGACTTGCTAATATTATGGTTATTATCAGAGATTTCATTATAAAAAAAACTAGGAAAATATGTTTGACACAATTGATTGGAAGTTAGTGCAAACCTGCTCGATATTTTTAGTAAAAAAAAAAGAAAGTTATTTTGCTTTATTCAGTATAGATTGCGCTTGCAATGCCAATGTTAATTTTAAAAATTATTACATTTTTTGATATTATCTCTCAAAATATCAGTTTTGTCAACAAACCTTTAGCGTCTTAAGAATTTAAAACTTTGGGACCCATTGATTTTCTTAGACTAGTAGTAAATGAAACGGAAAATTTGCCCAAAATTATAAATATAGTATTAGGCTAAAGTATAATTTAAAAGAAATTTGAAAGAACTTTTAAAAGCATATCAATGAAATATGTCCACTGGTGTTGTACAGTGGACCGCAAAGTGTTAAAAGTATTCTCAAAATGTGTAATAAAAACTGTGTAACATTCATTTTGTGATACGAGGAAATTATAACAGTCAGTTAGCTTTTCATATTCAGAACTGCATTCTCTTTAGAAATTGTTAGTCTCTTATAGATCTTTGAGATTTTATTGACCGATCGACTAAAGCACACATCAAATTACTAGTTTTTAAATAGTACATGTTAAATTCAAATGTTGTGAAAACTATTCTTCGGCATACCTAAAGATCAAAATCGATAACCTTCATCTTTCAATACATTTTTCTTATAAAGGCAAACCTTAATCTATCAAGTCACCGAATGGTATAGAGCTGCATATAATATAAGAGAAGTTCGATAGATGTTTATTTCGTCAATGACTTTAGCTTCTAAGTCGGGTGTTAATAAAGTAAAATTTCATTAAATAACTTCAAATATCCGTTTTATTGTGACTTTGACAATGAAGATTAATTGAGATATCATATGATGGATATTATATTCCGATACCATTACTTTTATAGTTTGAATCAATAAATCTAACCCAATAAGAAAAATATATTATAAAATTAGCAGTCTTTGGTTTAAAATATGAAAGGGTTTCAATCTTTATGTTAGTAATATAACGTGCCGCTTTAAATTGAGGATCAATGCTATCTTACAATTGAATTTATCAAGTCTAGGAGAAAATAGGGTAAGACTGGGATATTAATATTCAAAGTCCTGTTGCTTGTTTTGTTTAGTGAAACTTTGAGACTGCAAGTATTCAACTATTTACAGTATTTAAAGAAATAAACTCTTGCTCTACTTTTTATCAACAAAATTATAGTTTAATTTCAATTCTAGCATCAAGACTTGGTAGTTTTCGGTCTTTTCTCTTTGTACCCAAACATTTTCCTACCATATCCTGAGGTTATAAGTAGAACCCTACTACTTTTGGACTATATCGTATTGTTTGTTAGGTTTTAAATCTTTAGAAAAAATATGGTAAGCTATGTTAAAATGAGTTTTTATAACTTTAATAACTATTGAACAATTAAATTTTTGAAACAAACAAACATTGGAGAGACATCATAAGAGAAACTCACCTATACAGACGTCAAGTGTTCAGGAGCAGTAACAAGCCCAACATGACTGCTCCTTTTTATACCCCTGGAGTATAAGCCAGTAGGCGTTCGTTACATAGCAGAACTAATGACGCACGATCTAGTATCCGGTCTTACCCAATTCACCCCTATCATTCACTAAATTTAGTTCAAACCACTCTGACATTAAACTCATTGCAAATAGTTAACGAAGACGCAAAAATGCAAGGAACAGTGTCCAATTTCCTTTCTATAAATTTGCTCCCAATAAATTGGTAAGGCTTCTTAAGAAAACAAATTTGCTAACGATACGTAACTGATTCCCTTGACGACTAAATTGTTTCTGTGTAGGTTGCAATAGCTTTTATTTTTGAAACAATATAATTTCCGGATGAAAAAGACTTTTTGGAAAAATCTTCAATTTCTGGAAAGCACAAAATATGAAATAAAGTATATAAAAGATTTTTACGTTCTTAATTGCTGAAATCTACAGATTCATTGTTTTTAAAATCTGTATAGTGGTTAAATGATCGGTTAACGAAATTAAACCCTTTAAAAGGATGTGAGTTATCAATATTGTTAGTTATCCAGTCAAATATTATTTTTTAAAGTTATTGATGCATTCTGCAAACCAAAAATAAAATACCTATACTTTGTTTCGTATTTGCGATTATGTAGCAATCCACTCTGTTTGAATCCTATAATCTTATCAAAATGTTCTTAAAATGTCTCGAAAAATACTTCTGTATTCAAAGAAACCCTTGAATATATGAGATACCCAAAAATATTACTATGGAAAAAGTTTTTCTTACCAAAAAAACCTTCAAAATTGTAATAATTTTAACCCCTTAACTGTTTTATTTTCTATAATATATAATAAGATGACACCTTCTATTTAGGGGATATTTTCTTATTTTGATTGAAATGGAAATCCATTGAATACTTGACTTATCTATGTATTCGAAGTAATTATAATATAGAATTATAATCGTTATGAATGGTTTATTTTTTGCTTACAGCTATCAAAATTCGATAAATTGATGCACGTATGGCACTCGGGCAAAACAGTTAAGCGATTAACTATGCGTTTTCTTCTTTATTTTTCATTTCGACTTACATTATTTTCAGCTTAACTGACGAGTTCCTTGCTGATACTGATAATACAATGATCCTCCCTTTTTGCATATTTTTCCGAGATAGGTGCCAGTAAATCTCAATCAGATAAATTTATATACACCTAACGAATGACATTATTTTTTCTTGAAAGAAGGGGAACTTTTCATAAAAGAGTTCAAAAGAATACTAACAAATATTCGATAATTCTTATTTTATATGAAATGACCAAAAATGAATATATATGCATTTATTAGAATCCTTCTTCCCAGTAATGAATTTATATGTTTTCTTAATTTCTGCATATCTTAATTAGTGCATTTATAATGAATTTTTTAATTGTGTAAATATACTTTTTGCCCACCCTGCATATACATTCCTAAATAAGTTGATTAACCATTGTTTTTCATTATTGCATTCGAAAATAAGTATTGTTAGTAAATAACTAATACGATAAAGAACCTTGTTTTTTTAGATTTGAATCCTCATCTGTCTTATTATCCATCATCATTATTATTTTCATTCAAATAACAGAAATGTTTTTTTTATATCCCTATCTCTTTACAAGGGCTAAAAATGAAGTGCATAGCACAATTTCAATTTACTTCATCCCCTTCATAAAGACTGATTTTCAATTTATTACAATATATTGGAATCATGAATAGAAATGTCTGTTTTCAAGTCGCTATTAGTAAATACTCTAATTTGTTTCTATGGAAATGGAATTTTCGATATTTTTGGAACTTACGCATGAGAAATTTTAGGTCGGAAAAGACATTTAGCTCGTCTCTTTTCATATAAAAGTCTAACTAACAGGTTGTTTTCAAAAAGTTCACTGAAACCTATTCACAATATGAAGAGTCATTTACAAATAATTCTGATCTTCAGTCATTTGCAATGATCTACTTTCGTTTCAAATAAAAACTTGCTTAAAGATTTATTTTCAAAACGTTCATTACAAACTATTCACAAGCTATTTATAAATAATTAAAATATTTAGTCTTTTTCAATAACAATTTTTAACAGAAATTTAATTTGAGTATTTTCTCTAAATACGTCATTAAGTACATTTCGGTTTTTCTTTTTGCTCCAAATACTTTCAATTCTGATTTTCTACATATATATATATATATATATATATATATATATATATATATATATATATGTAAATGCTTTACCTAATGTACCAATATAAAAATAAACTCAATCCCACTCCTATTCATAATTACTATATAGTATAAATTAAAATATTTAGCCAAAAACAAACCATGTTTTATTTAGAAAAAAATTCAAACTTACTTCAACTAGAATAATGTTTTAAAGCAGTTAACCAATTTAATGCATGCCAGTATTTGTAATAATCATATGGACTTTATTGTCACATATTTTTTAAATCATTTCATAAAAAAAAACAATTCAAATGTATAATGTAACAAATTAATTAAGGTATTTATTGATATTCTGTAGAAAGTTTCTTGGAACACTATGTTTGAAAATCACTCTAAATAAAAAAAAAAATAAATAAAAAAAAAAAAAAACGTTACTAACTACTTTTATTAAATTAACCCTTTCTAAGGTCATGAAAAGTATGCTTCCCACCTAATTCATCAATATTTGTATGAAGCTATAAAGTTGGCACAATTTTTGGCGAATTTTTCATTAAGACAGAAACTTAGATGCTTCAGTACTTCATCTCACTCAGAATGGTGTTTCTTGATTTGTTACTTAATTATTAATTAAACAAATCAATTAATTAATAAAATTAACTTCATCTAATAAGCTAAATGAATCACTTTACTTAAACCAATTTCAACCCCAAAAATATTTTAATCTTCCATTACTAGAAAAAATGGTCTTTTAAAGGATTAAATGTATATAATAAATTCAATTTATCAGCATTCTTGAAATTAATTATTTTCTAAACGCATTTAAATTTCCCTTTAAATACAAATGACCTTTCTTCTAAGTTCTGCATAATTTTGGCTTTCCCATGTTTCGTAGTATCTAATTTCTGGAACTTCAACTGTGCAACGTGATGTTTGGTTGGTTGGAGTGGATGTTAATGCCACAAAAGCCAGACATCGCTATGCTGCGCCAAGCGTCTGTGCAACGTGAGGCTATAGTCTTATGAGATATACATGTGACCAAAGTAAATGCCCGTTCAGCTAAATTTTTTAAAAAAAGTGCTTTCGCGAAGTTGCATAAACACTAAATGCTTTCGTACGGTTATTTTTCCCTTTTTTTAAGGGGGGGGGGAGGTGATTAACTGGATATTAATCATAGCCTTAACAAGGAAAGATACTGCATGAACTATCATGCAGCATTTTTCTTCGATTCAAAATAGCAGTTTACATCAGAAAAGTTTAAGGTTATTTATATGAAAAGATTCTCCAGATTCTACTCATTTTTGAGTTCATAAAATTGAAAACTGGAATGATAATCACCATTAAAAGAATAAATATGAAAATTGTGATACTTTAGAATGCATATATTTAGTTTATATTGCGGATTTGTTTATTTTAAATCTTGCTCAGCGAGTTTATAAATTGAATATAATTTCAAACACTAAATTTGTAATTGCTTATTAAAACAAGTTGAGGAAATCGCTACATATATTATTGCATTTAAAATATTAATTTTTTTGCTATGTACGATTTCATATATAATACACACTACACTACAGTTCTTTCCTGTGTAGATAACTTATATTGTAATTAAGCTTTCATGGTGAAATATTACGGCAATTTCACAATAACTTGAGAGTTCTTAACTAGTTATAGCGCAACAAATATCTTTATAAATATAGCACAAATCTCAGTAGCAGAGGGCACGCTTAATGTTTTGAGATAGTGAGTCAAATGACTTCTAGGCAGCATCGATTTCTACTAGCCCAAGATATCCAGAATAAAGTCTTTTATCTCAGAGTTAAATTAGAAAAATATTTTCAGTGGTGAAGAGTTGAAAGAGTTCCTATGTAAGTTTTTTTACTCAGAGTCTGCTATTCCAGCAAAAGTGTTCAGGGTATACGCACTTTTATCGATGAGTTAAAGAGTAAAAAATTCCCAGTGGAATAAAAGTGGGAAAAAATTTTATATATAAGTAAAATCTCTACTAAAAACACAGATTTAGTTTTTGACATAAGATTTACAAAGTTTGTCTGCTTACTCATATAGTAGGAATTTATACAGATGATAAAAATAGTTGAAATTTTTTAATTTATCTTTATATATAGATAGGTAGTATACAAATTATACATACAGATAGTAATACAAAATTATAATTATAAGTACTATGCATATTCCATACATAGATTCACAAATAGACTATTTCTTTTTAATGAGTGGCTAATAGCAAGTCCTCAGTGGTAACTTTAATCGATAGTAACTCTTAGATACAACCAAAACAAAGTACCAGATACCAAAGTCCGGTAAGGTTTGAATATATTAATCTCAATTTAAATTGCACTACTTTATAAATAGATTTATAAAACTTTCGTCAATAGGCCATGTGAAATTACTCGGTAGTTACAGATCGCCTATATAAAATATAACACATTGACTTTAAGCTTAGCTTCCGGACTAAGATGAGAAGCCACGATGGCCTAATTCAGCCCGAAACCCGATCCCTCCGATGCAGATCTAGTGCACGTTAAATACTTCAAGGCCAATCGTCCTCCCACTGGTGTAGTGTGGAAGTTTGGCGATGGTTGTGCCAGCTCAGGTGTCGTCCTCGTTATCTGATCTCGGTTCATCACCAAATAGCCTTAGTGTTGCTTTAAGACGAGACGTTAATATAACTGAGCCGAATGAAGATAAATGTTTTTTTTTTTTACTTCAAATATTTTATTTACACAACATTAGACTATTTTTCGATTGGCTTGATTGAACAAATACTGAAAATTTACCTTCAGTGTATTTCATTACTTGGATTTTAATTTAAGATGATTAAACACAGGTGGAATGAAATCTTAAGAAAATTTAGAATTTTGGAGAATATTTAAATAGTTTAGAAAAGTTAAATAACTACTACAGTTTAAAGTTACAAGAGAAGTATTTTGGAATGGTCAATTTTAACTATGGTGAATTGATAAGAAAAATATCTAATTTGATATACCCCGGGCCTCAGAAGAAGGCGCCTGACTTCCGTCCTTAGAAAGAGAGTGCATTTGCTAATTGGAGGCAAAATAAGAAACGGAGGGTAAGTCGTGAAGACATAATAGAAGTGCAAAATACGATTGTGCCCCAATTTATCAGAGTAGATTTCTCTGGTATCCCATTATGCATCTCCAGAGAGCTTGGGAAAATTCCACTCTGAAAAAATTCATCTCGAACTAGCAGAAGAACATTTGAGTCTCGAAAGGCAGATTTAATGTCCATAGGGCTTGGAAAATAAGAAATTGGTCTTTATTTTCTCTTTAACCAATTTCTGTATAAATTGCATATCTCAACAAATTAAAATGCTCGTACTCGATCCACAAATTGGAATTTAACACATTTTAGATAATGAATACAATGAAATTACAAAAAAAAAGAAAATCGTTTTTCGAAAATGTTAAGTTGTTAATATTTCTGTTTTGCTTAATTTCAGAATGTCGTAAGACTTCAGAGAATAATAATACGAACTCTTTCATAATATGAAAGTAATGCTATAAAGATATAGCAGGGTATCGAAAAATAAATAACTTATTTACAGAGACATCATTCACAGCATTCATGAGCAATTTCATCATCATCAGCTTATTTACAGAGACAAATGTTTATATAAACGTTTAATAATTTAAAAATAAATCATACAGTTTCATTTTAATTTATAAAGTGTATTGCCTGCCGATTTCTAAAGTAAAATCTGAATTAGTATCACACAGTTTCATTTTATACACAGTTTTCGATGAATTAATTTACATTAATTTAGAGAGGCTTTATTTATTAAATATATCTTCTTATAGGTGCTATTTTTTACAAATAAAGCATAAAATTTCAATATCATAAAAACGAGACCTTTATGGAAGCATTCACTTAATCACCCAGAACATTATTATACTACACTCACTGCTTTGATCATTTATTAATTGCGCTGTAATGCCGAACCATGCGTGGGTGATATTTCATCTATATATGTGAGCTATTATGCATGTAGTCACATTTGCGGTCAGGTAATTGTCATCTCTGACTTCAGTTCATTAAGCGTACGCATGGCATCTGTTACAGGGAATGTATTACAGTGAGATTTCTACTGTCATTTAATATCATGTTAAATGGGATCGAGAATTAAATAAACTTAAAATCTATGCTTAGTAGTTAATGAATTATAAATACAAAATTACAATTAATCGAATATTTCTTAACGATGCAATTTTAATAAAATTTTACCTTTAGATTGGTTTAAATTATATTAAAATTCGTTAATCAGTCATTTAAAACTGCATTTTTTTTATCATTGCTTAAGAGTGAATTGTACACTGCAAAATAATTCATATGTATATTACCACTGGTTTTTTTTATCAAAAAATTAATTTTGAGCAATTCAACAGTTTGTAATAAATTTTTTTTTCTGAGTATTCAGTTTTGTCTGACAGTTTTGGTTTGAAAAGCAATATATTTTTATCATAGAAAATTTAATTGCACAAATAAAGTTTTAACAAATTAATTACAAATGAAAACTCTGCTAAAAATAAGATTTTTAATATAATTAGAAAATTCTTTACACTCATTTATATAAATTTACAAATATTTCTTTCTATAAAATTGTTTAGTATAGGATTACTGGAGAGAACTTAAATTTCTGTTCAGACGTATAAATTTTAAAAATTACATCTGGAAATTAATTTAAAGAAAATAATCATAGAGTATTTTTAAGACACTTGAATAAAATTCCATTGACATTTGAATGACATTGAATGAAATTCTTTTCCGCATTTGTATTTTTTATTAATTCATCAGCGACATAATAGAAGAAAGTCTCTAAATGCACAATAATTATTCAATTATTGTAATAATCGCAGTATAGTAGTCAAATATAGTGGCAAAATAATTAGCTATCCAGATAAAATTTACGTTCATTCGAAAAAAAAAATCGAAATGAGATTTTTGATGTTTTCAATGACTAATGCTACTAATTTCTCTTTATAATTAATTTTAATAAAAAATTCAATTCATTATGAATTCATTTAATTATCTTTACTACAATCCTTACTCTAAATTATATAGATTTACATAAATTTCGATGGAATAAATCAAGTAGTGTAGACTTACCAAGGAAAACAAAAATTTCATTTCGCATTTATATTTTTCTAGAAACTGTATTAACCTTAGAAAACTATTAGGTGTTCTTGGAGTACTTATAATTCAATTTCATGAAAAGCAATTTCATAATAGTAAAAAAGATTAGAATATTAAATATTAGAATAAATAATTAATGAAAAGCAATAAAACTGCATTCGCTCAAGAAATTTAAAAACAAATACCATCATGTTTTCGTGAAGTGTAATGATTACTTCATAATAATATTGCAACAAAACTGTAAAATTGTTAAACTAACACGAAAGATAACAATCTTACATCTGTAAAGATTTACACTCTACATATGTGAATGAATTTTATGAAACTTTAGAAAACAAAATATGCATCTTCATTCCATCCCAGTTGCAATCTATCAATTCTGTTTATATTGTACCGCGAGGGAAAAACAAAATTTATTCTAGTATAATCTTTATTTATTTGATGTGAATTTTGTTTCTTTTATTCCTATAATATTTCATAGAAACTTTAGTTTTATTTTTTTGAAAGGCTTATCTTTTATAAACCTTTGTAAAAGTTTGGGCATGAATTTCAACTTTTTATTAATCCACTGATCTTGGAAGATGAAGATTTGTTTTCTTGATCAGAAGAATTTAGTTTAAAATTATTTGAGCTGTAATATCTTGAGCATAATAATAAAAAAAATCATTAAAATTGCCTGTATATTACAATTTTTTATTGAAAGAAAACAAATTTCCAAAAGGATGCTTTAAAAGCTTCTTTTACTTTTAAGCCAAAAGCCACTTTGTCAGCTTAAAGAACTGTCTTTACTGATGTCAACAAGACAAAGGATAAGGAATACTGTTTATGAAATAGTTTTTAAGTTAAATTTTAAAGTAAATGGAATTAATTAAAGGTAATATTTTTTATTAAAAAAAGAAATGTACTCGCTAAAATTTAAATATTTTTTATGTTTATCCTGAACATTTGTTACAAACTCACAGCATATACAGTTGACGTTATTTATGGTGTGCAACATCAGGTACTTTTTAAAAATATTTATATCAAATAGGTACATAATTAATAGAATGTTAGGAATCAATCGTACCATTGAAATTGATAAATAAGTATCTCACATTTTTGGAATTTTATAATCTTTCTGTTTTATTAATGTAAAATTATCGATTTCGCACTTTCTATTTTGATATTTTTATGGAACTTTTGCAAGATGAAGTTAATTTACGGTTTGTGAATCTCGGTGAGCTCTTATTTAAGCACCTCTGTTCAAAATTATTTATCAAAAACTCTTCACTATTTTCATAATTATTTGATAATTTACGAGAAAAAGTTTAATAACAACAGTACCATTTAATGAGACAAGTTTTGAAAAAATTTCATTGTGACTTTTAAAAATTAGCATTTCTTCCCAGGATAGTTAAAATTTCCTTGTATAGCTATTTTATAAAGGCAAATTGACCTTAACCTGGTTAATTAGTTCCAATTTTAGAATTAATTATGTAGTTAATTGAATTATAAAGCGACATTATTATCATTTTATTTAAGTTTTTATCCCGTCAGTTTTAGCATTATTGATTCGAATTTAAATTATATTTTTGTAATATCGTATATCGATGCCATTCAATTGAAAAAATGATAGACGTTGAATATTTAGGTAAGGCTGCCAATGAAATTTGTCTTTCTGAAACTCCTTATTAATGAGATAGTTGATTTTAAACACTTTTTTCCTCTTTGAAGAAACCTGAAATCAATGCATACTCCAAAAATAGCACGCATTAAGTAAGTTTACAAGTTTATGTGCTCATGAGGTCATTTTTTTCTACTGTTAGAATGCATTCTATTATTATAAAGAATAAAAAAAACGAATATGCGCAGTTTTCTTGTGAATTGGTGGATTGTCTAAACATGCATCTTAATTTTTAAGTATATTTGAAATAAATTTGTAAAAAAAATTTTTTTATGAAATACAATTAAAACATTAACATTTGAAAGGTAATTTGTTAAATGAAAGTAAAATTCAAAATAATTGCTTAAGAATTTATAAACAAGAAACCAAACAAACTAATGATTGAGAATGAAATATATTCATCAAATTTCTTCAAAAATAAAATAAAGGTATTTAAAAATCAATAAATTTCTTCAAACGTTTTAGAAAACTTTTTTCTTTAAATGCCTCATGAACGAATCACATATTTTCATTCTATTTTTTTAATGGCTCATCAGTTTGGATTATTATGAAAAATATCAATATTTTAATTTTTTTTATAAAGTTTCCAATCATTTTTGAAGTTGTCATATAATCTCATAAAATGTAAATGTCCAATAACAACATGAGTTTTAAAATTACTGAAATTGTTTCATTCAACAAAAATTAGCTCCAATCCAACATTTTAAAAACATGCAGATCGGAACATTCCCGTTATATTGATAATTGTTTGGAAGAAGCTATGAGTGAAATTTTTATTTAATGAAAGAAATTTCTTTAGAAAAGTAATCAAAACAATTATTAAGATTTCTTATTTTTGAAAATGTATTATTAATCAATCAAATTATTATTAATCAATCAAAAGTAATAATTATGTATAATAAACTATAAAATATAGTAGAGTAGAATAAAATTAAAAATATATGCATAATTCATTACTTTCCTTAAAGCGATCATGTAGTAAATCATACCTTAGAAATATATATTTGACCATCACCTTGCCTAAGAAAGTTTGGAGCTCTTTAGAATGTAATAAATTTAACTTTAAACTAGTTAAAAATATGAACTACTTTAAGGCATCTTTTTTAATTCTTTACAAACAAAATGCATTATCAGGAAAAAATTCATTTAGATTTGTTGATTTCAAATATATAATCTAATTTTGCACTGACAATGAGAAAATCATTTGATTACATAATATGAAGATGGATTGGATAAATTTTATATGAATCTATGAAAGCATTTACTTTTTCTGTATCACGTATTTGCATCAAGGAATAATTTTATTGCAAAAAATAGAAATGAAAACTTTAAGAGAAATTTCTGAAAATGCATCCGATCGTCTGGAAAACTATGGTTAAATTCTTGAAAACTGAATTTTATACGAAAAATATGTCCTTTTTATAGACTAAAATAACATCATTTATTTTGAATATGAATAAAAAAAATGAAAGCAAAAATGTTATAAGTTTATATATGATATATTTAAAATATAATAGAAACATATAATTTAAGTTTTTCAGTATCCAAAGAGGCTTTAAATCACAAAACTGAAACAATTTTTGAAAAAAAAAAAAAACACTTTTTAAAAATATGATTTAGGCAACACAAAAAATATAATTTATATTAAGTAAAGAGATATACATAAGTAAATCTTTAAAGTAAGTAAGTAAAAATATATGGGTGTATATATAGGGAGAAAGGTAATTAATTATTATAAAGCAAAGTAAAAAAGCTGTCTTTTTTAAGGCTAAAAAATAATATTTTTTTAATTAATATAACTCGTGATGTAGTGAAATTTATGCATGTGTAACTGAGGAATTTGAAAAATTTAATTTCTTTTATGACATGTTAAAGGGTGCAAAGCGAAAAAAAAATTAACTGCAATTTTCTTTTAGATATTTTCTTTTTTATTAACGCTTAGGCACTTTGCTATTACATTTAAAACTTATCTGCTTTTTCTGAAATGAGGGTTTTATTTATTTTTTTATTTTATTGCTACAATTTTCAAATTTAGTGCCAAACTTTAAAAGGATCATTTTGCCTCAAAATTAATTATTTTTCTTTTTCTCAATTTTTTTGTCTTCCTTTTTTTTTTTAACAAAAATTAGTTATATTTACTTCTATTCTCTAAGATTTTCAAATGAGTATTTTCCTTTTTAATTAGAAACCCTATTTCATGCCATAAATCTTTATTTATATTACCAAACCAAGTTTTCAAAAATTCAGAATTATTTATAATCATAATAATATGAGTGCATTTATAGAAGTAAATGTGATAAAATAGTATGGTGTTAATATATCATTCTTTTGAATATAAAATTTCTAAAACTACATATTTTGCGCCCACATCAGTTATTAAGAAGTTCCTAATGTATACACCCACCCTTTTTATATTATTAATATATGTTGTAAATATTAGATTTTACTTGTACTTTAAAAGCAGATGAGATTACAAAATCTCTGTACTAAGTTTTAAAAAATAATAAATTAAAGAAAATGGTCCTATTAAATATACAAGTCAATAATTAAAATTTATGCTCAAAAAGTTTCGGTATGTAATTTCTCATGTAGTCATGTAATGTATGTAATAAACGTTTCCCGAGATTTTTTGCTAATAAAATCTTTAAAAATAAGCAGTGTGCAATATTTCTAGCGATATGAATTATTTTTATGTATAAAATGAAATAATTAATATTACAGAACAAAGCTACTTATTAGAAATCTTCTAATAAAACTGAAAAAATTGTGACTAATAATTTTTAATGTGATAAATTAAACAGAGGTTTGGATTTTATCATAGCTGATCTATTAATTAATCAACAAGTAAAAATTTTATTCTATATTATGATTGAAATATAATGAATAATATATAAGTTATAGATGCAGTTAAGTTTTATGAGTAATACGCTTCGTTGTACTTATATAAATATGGGTCCTAATTTAATTAAAATTATTTTAACTCATTCATATATTTGTTGACAGTGGCTCGTTATTATAGTGTTCGACAAACTTAAAATGAAGATGCTTAATGATTAATATCAATATTATAAATAACAGTGTTTTATATGATTTTTTTATATTTTGAATTAAAATATGTTTTAGAAATTACTGAGGGGACATCGTAATTCTGATTTAATTAAAATATAAACATATATTTCAACAGCCTGTAAAACCTTTGTTTCACGGCAAAGTTAACAGTTACACTTATTTTATAAGATACTTTTACATTATTTTATAAGTAAAAAAATTTAAAGTACTTGAATAATATATAAAAAAATTAAATTATCCTAAATGTAAAGTACTCTGTATGAAAAACGCTTTGTTCTCCTTAAAAATGTGTCTTTTAGGTAATGATTTCACAGACTTAAATTCTCTAAAGTCCTTTCTCATAAACACAGTTGCAATATTGAATTAAATGAAAGAATATTTTAAATTTTAATTATTTCCTACTTTTTATAGCTTAATTTGTATTTCCTTAATGCAATTACCATAGAATCTTGAAATTCATTTTTTCCCAATTTCACTATCAGGTGGCACCACCGGTATGGCATTAAATTAATCTAACCGGTTTAAATCGATAGCTGAACATTAAGTTGTAAAACTGTTTATAAAAAGCTATATTGTCAGCGAGAAATCACATCAAAGTTTTAAGCTCTTGCATGGCAGAAGGGGGAATTACTGTTTGCAAAATTCGATCTATGTAAAAATTAAACAAATTAAATAAAAGTTAATAAAAAATCTCTGTATTTTGCAAAGTTTAAATTTCCTGCATTTCATCTGTTTCTACAAATTGCCCAATTTGTACGATTACACCAGTGACCGTTATCATTCGTCATTAAAATTAAACGCCAAGGAAAAGTGAGTTTTCCTTCAGGAAATCCAATGACTGAAATGAGTGGACGAAATGGCTACGGATTAATTTTACGAAATGGCAAGTACTTCTACATTGTCTAATTCGAATGACATAATCTCGTTCATTAAATGAATGAGAATATAATTTACAAAATTCTATTTAATTAATTGAATACAGTCAATTCATGTTGGCAAATTTGTGCCTAAAACAGTCATTACTTGAATTAACTCCTGGAATTTCAGCAATTAGCCTCAAATGTTAGTTGGGAGCTCTTTGGAAGTGCGCTCAATTAAATTATTCAAGTATGGAGTTTTCATGAAAACGGATTTGGAGGACGCCCATTAGCTACTTACTTACCTGGGAAATGCAGATCATCATGGAATCTACATCATCTTAGAGGAAAGTGCCTTAAATTTATTTTACTAAATCAGCACATTTCGCAGCTTTGTTTTATGAGGATTTTATAGCCGTTTTGCATATCATAAGAAAATTTTATTTAATGAAGATTTTAGAAATATGATGCACCACGAGCAAATCCTAATTTACGAGGGCTTTATAGGCTTAAATGTAAAATTTTCTAATCTTCATCTTTGAAAATCATTTCGATAAAATTAATATTTATTTCTTTTCATTATTGTTCGTTTGTATTATCTCTCAGAATTAATATAGATATTAATATTTCAAGATTACTTTTTAATGTTTTATTTTATTAGTTATTTATATTTTTTCACTAAATCAGTTCAATTTACAACCTTTTTAAAAAACCGTTGAAACTGTTTAACCAAAGTTCTGGCATTCTTACGTTTCATAAATGCATGCAGATTAACGAAAATGTTATGGAAGAAATAATTTAAAATTTTTACTTCGAGAAATATATAATTCATTCTCTTATTCTTAATTTCAATTATTATATGAAATTATTACCAAAAAAAGTACTGTTTTAATGTTTTTAGATTGCTTTTTATCACATTAATTTTATTACTTATGATTATGTTTGGCTTTAAAATATTTTACATATCACAAGAAAATCCTGATTGCTGATTGTTCTTTATAAATGTTTCTAAGTAATTACTTTTACCAATCCCTCAGAGAAAAATATCTTGAACTTTATTTTAGAGTTGTGCATTTATATTATAACATAGAATCGTTGTGAAAATAAAACAATAGTTAACATTTTCTGATTCTTTTACTACAATACTTTTTATTCATTTACAATCTTTTAAAACTACTAACGGCTTTAAAATGCTAATTAAGAAATCAGTGGTGAGAAAAAATCTTGAAGGATGTTTTAAATTTTTTAATTCTCTTTCTCTCTCTCTCTCTTTTTTTCTTTTTTTATCAACTGTTTGTCTATGGTACGCAATTTTCTTTCACTAAAATATTTTAATCACTACGATGCTTAATAAAGTAACTAGAATTCATTTTTCCAAAAAATTTTAGATTAAAAGTGTTTAGAAAATTTTTAAATTATTTTTCTTTCTTCACAACTAGTAAGTTAAGGCAAATTTTTACTTCAATAACTTGTGGCTCATAAGAAGCAGTCAAATACATCACCAATTAAAAACCGAAGAATTATGAAAAAATCATTTCCTAAATGATTAAATGCACCCAAACATATTCCGTTTAAAGTTTCATTCTCAAACTCTTTTATTCATTACTAGATGCTAACGATTTTATTTATATAAAATTGTTTTTTCAGAATCTGGATAACTAATTCATAGTAAAGACATAAAAGCAAAATTTGAAATCATATTCAAATACTTCTTTTGCACGAATACTAAGGCAAGTAATTTAAAAATAGGAATAAAGTTAAGAAAGCAATCTATAAGAGATAATTCAGTTTAATTACACTTACATTTCATTTTTGAAGCAACACGAGAGAAATTTCGAGAAGGATCCTGATATTTCGAATCATGGTAAGATGGAGAGTCTAGATGGAATTTTCCAGAATTTATCATTATTATAAATATTAGGAATTTTTTAAAGCGATTTTTTCTCATATTCATTATCAAATGGCTACACTTATATACGGAATTAAAATTTAATTAAATTATTCAATTTAATGATTGACCATTTCCAAACGATATTGAAATATTGCATTTTCATTGAAAAACTTACAAATGTACAAAATTTACACAATAACTTATCAAAACGTATCAAAAAGAGTAAAAAATTGAATACATCTTTACAATCATGAAACAAATCAAATTTAATAAAAGTATGTAAAAAATCATAATTTCAGAGCAAATGTATAAAATATATAGTGGTATTATTTTCTTTAACGTTACAACATAGAAACCTTTCAAACTCATACAAGGACTATTTTGTAATTTATTTTACATTTCATCATAGAATAAATGTTGTATGCAAATGTAAACATATTTGATGGCATTCGTATGTATCTTTATATATCATGACATTAATGGAAATAGTCTGTCGTCCACTGTTTGCATCATTAAACTTCAGTAATTTTATAATAAATAGGTGGAGTTCTAGAACGTATTCATTATCATTCATGACACTGATTGTTAGTAGATAACTCCGCTATTTTAATACTTTTGTAGAAATTTTGGGCTTTCAGATTGCATCAAAAGCGCAAATCATCGATTCGGGCATTAGTAGAAGGGAACTTCATCACAAATGACTGACGATCTATTCTGCCGGAAAATAGATCAATACTTGTTTCATGAAGTACTTCTCAGTGAACTTTCGAGTGGAGTAAGCTGCCTTTCAATTATAATCCAGAAATGGGTGCTTAGATTTTATATAAAATAATTGAATTTCTTACATTGGATTTTTTTGACGAATAAACAGTGTAAATATCTATGATGATAAAGTGGAAATTTTATTTTTTAAAAGCAAAAATAAAATTCTTCAATTTGAAAAGGAATTAATATTATGTTGAGTATTTTATTTTTAAATTTTTTTTAAATAATTATATAAAATTTATTATGATTCCCTGTTGCACTAATGAAGTTTTGAATATTCAAATTATATTTAAAATCGTGGGTCAAGCTTAAAAGGTACTAGATCAAATTCATTCTGCAAACCTGAACTACCCTTGCTTCATTATTTTAAACACATTCCCACAACAATTTTTATCATCTTTTAGTATTAGTGATGCTTTTCTATATTTGATAAAAGTTGAACAAAATTTTTATATAAACAATAAAA
Source organism: Argiope bruennichi (assembly GCF_947563725.1). NCBI lineage: Eukaryota > Metazoa > Arthropoda > Arachnida > Araneae > Araneidae > Argiope > Argiope bruennichi. The sequence goes on along the minus strand of NC_079162.1, from coordinate 65,075,312 downwards.
AAAGTGAGAAGGGAATTAAAGATTTAAGTAACTGTAAATACTTTGATCATTTCTTCAACCGAATTTTGTTTTCTATTTTCTTAATTATTAATACCAGAAACTGCTTGCGATTGAATTTGGAAACCAAAGTCAGATAAATACGTTTAATTCGAATTCTCCCCATTCGTAATTGGATTATTTGAGTAGAAAGTTTCGGATGAATACAAAAATATTTGAATTAGTGTGCTTTTGAGAAAAATTGTTTATATGTATTTCTCAAAGAACATTGTAAGCATAAGCAATATATTTAAAAAAACATTTATTATAAGCTTTCAACTATTAGATAAAAATATTGTTTTTATAACGTATGTGAAATCGACAAGTGTTCATCGTTCTTGCTCTTATAAGAATTATTTCTAGCTATCAAAAATAATCGCATTGCAGATAAAAATATAGCTTTTTTCTAATTCACTTATAATGTAAATTATTCGCCTTTTATTGAATAAAGAAATAAACATGAATGTTGTTATTCATGTTTTTAGATTTCGTCGTTTTCGCTTCTAGTATATGATCAAGACATCTGGCATAAGACGAAAATAACCCTTTTTACTTTTCTTTTCTTTTTTTTTTGCATTTTATAACATATATTTTATGTTTTTAGCCATGATCAATATCACTTTCACGTATCCTAACTGGTCAGCAACTTACTCCTGCTTTTATACCTACCACGAATTGCAAACTTCCGCTCTGCGCTGAAACATCTGTTGCCCAGCATAAAACACCCAATGAAAAAGAAAAAAAAAAACACAAGGCGAATTTGTGTTTTTGACATGAATACTGTATGCGTAGAAAAAGCCGATTTACAGATCACGGGCTTTCAATTCCGCTTCCTTACTCCATGTCTGTTAATAATGCAAGCATATTATTATTAATGTATGTAATTAATGTGTGTTTAAGTGTGTTAATGCCTGTATATGTTACATATGTATACAAATTATATCTGAAATTTCATTTTATAGATTTTTTTCATTTTGGTTGCTTATGCTAAAAAATTTAACATCCCAAATTCGTATTACAAAAGGCTGGAATTGTTTCTAATTGAAAGGTTTAATTTCGAAATATTATTAGTTTTTTTCCTAAATAAAAACTCGTTATAAAAGACTCGATAAAAGAAACATTAGAAAATAACGAATATTTCAGTACAAAATAATATGCAAATAAAAATAATCCGCATAAAACAGTTATACATTTTATGTCATGAATTATCATTTGAACAATGAAAGTTAACATAAAATATATATGACTTTTTTACATATTTTGTCACCTTTATAATGCGAATGGCTGTATTTTAATGCTCATATTTAATTAATAATAATCTGGATAGTACATAAAGGAAGATAAACAATCAATATAGTTGTGAATTCATTACTGTACTGGCGTGAAATCAGTATCTTATTTTTATTTTCTAAGACGACTTTGGCGACCTGATGTCCACCAATAGTATAGCTTAATCATATTTGCGTATTGAAGTTAATATTTTAGGTATAAAATTAAAATAATTAATAATTGCATTTTTATTTAATATCTTAAATGATTTTTGAGTAAAAACAAAAGTGAATATAAAAATCTACAAATTTTCCATTTTCATAATTATCAAGATAATATATAATTTTTTAATTATTTTTCCTCTCATTCATGATAAAAAAACTAATAGAAGGCTCGAATTGCACGTGCATGATAGTGAATGAAATAAAATGAAACTTCCGTCTGAAATGAACAAAAGAAGCGGCCATCTGAAATAAATTTCATCCATTTAGGACGAACAACAAAATTTGGATATGTAAACAGTATAAGAAAATTATAAATTTAATGTAAAAAAAATAACTGTTACATTTCAGAGAGTTAGAGTTAAAAACAAGTATCCAAGAAACAACGAATGGAGTATGAAAATTGAAAACTCTTAAATCAAATCAGAACCAGAATCCATTCATTCAAAACAAATGAGAGAATTCCTTTCTTAATTACAAGTATCAGTGACTTATAATAATATGTAATTATATAATGAGTACATTTTTTTTTAAAGTGAAAGCTGTTATCATTCCATGAAGTTTCAATGTATACATCTTAACAGTGAAAAAGATAGCTGATAAAATATTTTTAAAAATAAAGAAAGCAGATGAATTTCCTAACAGCTATGGAATCTATTGTTGCAAACCACATTTAAAAACAGATTCTTTAAAGTTTCAGGCAGCTGAAAAGCATTACTGAAAACAAAATTGTTTGAATTTTATGATGATGAAAATATATATTATTTTAGTGCAATAATATCAGAAGCTACAGAAATAAAATTGAAATGAAATATTTTTAATTAATAAAAATTTTATTTAAATTTTTAAAAAATATATATGATTAGAGACCTCTAAATCAATCGGTTTGCACTGTTGAACGTGAACAGAAACGGAGTGGCATATTCGTTATTATTGTCAGTAAGAAAGAATTCAAACAAACAGTAGCTGATAATGATTTCTTGTTAAATATTTGCCCTTAAATTCAACAGTTTCGTCAAACATTCAGTAGTTCTATTGTCCATTGAGCTCTCCCAGTTAACCAAAATAATTTTATGAGAAACTGAAATATGCAATTTGCACAATCTGCCTTAGTACATAGAGCACTTTAAATTCAGCTACCCACATCATATACTAGATTTCCTCTAAAGAGAAGAATCGTTCATCATTCTGTCCTACTTCCCATTACTTGTATCAGAATCTTTGATTCACGCACCTTGCGTGACTTTTCCACTCACGCGTGAAAGAGCTGCGTAAGGTATGAAGAGAACTCCACCCTCATAATAGGAATATCTTCTGCTTGCTAGTTTACCAGCTTTACGATGGATTTGACTTTGTGGAGTAATTCTCGAAAGCTTCCGCATGAGGAGAATATATATCATAGCTTTCTGGAGTTTTTCATTAAAGCTATCCTCATATGTGTATAGGAATTCGCTGGAAAGGTAAAAATAGGAATTTCATAAGTGTTTCAGATTTAGGTTTCAGTGAATATTTCAGTGAAATATTCAAGCTATTGTATAAATAAACGAAATTAATATTTTAGCTGTCTCAGATAGAATATATCTGGCTTTTATATTCAGTACAGATTAAGTTCATTAGGGGGAAAAGGCGAAAATATTATTGAGTAACCTTCTAAAATCATCACATTTCAGTGCAAATCATTACGTTTTAAAAAAATGTCACATCGAGAATCTTTAATCGTTGTTACTATATATTGTTAGTATTTCATTTTTATATTTTATATTATTTATGATTTCTGTTTTATAATTATTTTTAAGATTTAAATTTGTTAGCTTACAAAATAAGTGGTGTGATTTGTTTAACAATAAAAAAGTAAGTTTTGTACTCTGATTCGATATATTCGTGGATTCACAATAAACCTTCATATATGAATTGTAATTATGATTTATCATGGCAATTCAAATTAATCTTACAATGGGAAGTGTGACAGTTCAATCATAGACGCTGAGATTTAACTAAAGATATACTTATTGTATGTCAAAACTTAGAAAATCTTTTAAAGAGATTTCATGAAATATTACTTACTCATTTTTATTATTTTACTATAGTTATCTATAACAGAAAATAAAAAAGAAATTAGGGATTGAAAGGATTATCCTAGATTTTTTAAATTGTTTCGGGGCCATCTTTCTAGTCAGGACCAATTGTATCTGTTTATGTTTTTAATATTTTTTATTCGTTCAATTCATTTCACCTCTTTATCAGACCATGCGAGTTTAGACACTAAGTCTGATTTAATACAATACAAACTATAAAACCTAAAAAGGAATTTGGTAACTAATTGGAAAAATGGCCTTTGAATTAAAATAATGCAAGAACTAACCAGCACACCTTGAAAGTTGGTTGAAAAGAAAGACAATGGCTTTGAAGAATACATAATGTCTGTAGTCTGATATACTTACAAACGTAAGGAAGGCGCCGACAATCATTCATGTGTACAACTTGCACACTCAACAAGAATTCTAAGAGCCTTAACCGTCTGTATATCTAGACATGCACTTGCAAAATCCCTAAACCAGCAACTTTTTGTCATAGAGCAATTGAGATTACACAACTACACCTTAACTATAAATTAACTAATAGTAAAAACTGTCTTCAGTTATATGGTTGTCTTAAATAAAACTAATCTTCACACAACATATGAAAACTTTGTTCTTGTGTTGATTTAATATTCCTTTAACTTTAAAACGAAAAAAAAACCTTTTACGCAATGCATCGATGTGCATAATTACATAAATTAAATGTTTCTTGTTTAAATTAGTTTCGAATTAGTTAATAATTAATGTTTCGGAACGTTAATAACGTTACTTTTAATAAAAAATATTATAAAGTGACATATACATTTTAATTAAATAATTTCATTTCTTTAGTTTTAATTTAAAACTTGAAATAAATCTTAGATTAATTTTTCTTTATTCTGTAAAATAACTTAAAAAAAAAAAAAAAAAACTAAACAAAAATACGGCTTATTGCTTTTTCTAAGTTTATCTGCTAATTCTCATCCGATGACGAATAAGCATGATTCTCTGCATTAAGAAATAAAAAATGAGACTTTATTTCTATATATTGAATATTTCGATATATTTATTTAGATATATTGTATCTAATTTGCATGAAGATACAAATTAGATGCAATATATCTAAACAATCTGATTACCAAATATATCAGCCACAAATTCAAATTTCCCTTATAATTCATGTTGATAAGACCGTAAATGTAATGGATCCCGACAATTTCTAGATAATATAGTCAATATGTTAAATTCGATCACTTCATTTTATATCTTTAGTGGAAAGTATATCTCAAGAGAAACCTATTCTACGAGCTAAATTTGCTACTTGCAATTAATACTGCCGTACTGAATAATCTTACTCGTCTTTGGACTAATATGAGATCTGAATTCTTAATATCTATATACAGATAATTGATATTGTATTGATCGGCATTTTATTATAAAAGAATGAAATCAAATATATAATCAATATTTTAAAACTAGATTTATTTTATAAACGTAAGTTGGAGCATTTTAAAATATTTCTTCAAAAGAGGTGATATTTTTTGTCTTTTAGAGATAAGATGATGGAAACCACGGAAGTTAAACCGATAATTTTCGATAAATTGAATTCGGCATCATTTTGTTTGGGGATGTTTTCCTTCAAAATAATATTCGATCAAAAAGAGTTTTAGATGTAACATTCTTGAAGGCAGTACTTATTAAATTATTTAATTTCAATGCTTACAAAATATAATACCTAGCTCAGTTTTTAGCGTCTATATTTGAACCTCTAAATTCACATTTTAATGCTTGAAATAAAATGCAAAGGATTACTGTTTGGAAACATTTATGCCGAGTTTGCTTGGATATGTCACGTTCGACTTCTATAATTTTTCATAAAAATATACACACATATATTATGCTAAGTTGCAGGCTAAAATAATACATTAATTAATTAAGACTTGACATGAATCATTGCTGGATATCTGTGTTTGTTAATATGTATTTTGCTATTGCATTAATTCAATGTACAAGCTAACTAGCTGGACTATTGTATCAAATGTATAGAATGTGAAAATGTATGATTAACTTGTATCGAGAGCAATGAAATCTTGGATGAAATATATTGCTTTGTTTTATATTATAAGCCAATGATTGAATTGGTCTAGGACTTATAACATAATTTAAAAACAAATAATAGATTATTTTTTTTTGCATTTAAAAACTGTTTTCTTCTTCTAAGCTGCTTTGAATAGTTAAAAAAAGGTTTATTTTTCCCAAGAAATAATAAAATTTACATGTTCATTTCAAAAAATATTAAAATTTCAATTATATGTAGAAAATTAGAAGAAGAAAACAGTTTTTAAATTATGAAACACATGGAATAGCTAACAAATGGCACGCATATATTAAAGTTATCCCATCTTAACTTTGCAATCATTTTAGTATATAAAGCGTGTTTTGAAAGTCTAGAATAGATAATAAAGTATTATAAATGCTAATTCTAGATTTTAACTTACACTTATGTCTTGCCAAAAGATCACAGAAATGTCCGTGACAAACTAACTGTGTTTATACTATTCCTTCTTTCCATTCCTTTTAATTGATTTGAATTCACTCACTCTATTCTCTTGTCTCGTCAAGGTGTGAGAATAAATTTAGCTTATCTTAGAAACTGCAGTTTAAGTTTGATGGCAGTCTTTTATGCACGGAATTAACGAATAACTCATTTTTGAAGTATTCCTAGAGGTTTGTAAGAGTTTCAGTTTTACTGCAGTTTATTCAAATAGTTCTTGTGGTTAGGGACAGAAAGTAGTTCATTAGAGCTCCGAGAATATTGGCTCAGTACATTTGTTTCTGTGAATAATTATATATCTTTCTGGGTTCTTAAATTGTCATACCTGCAATGGACGAAATTATAATAAAAAGCTTCTTTTTACGGTTGACCAAATTATAGAATAAATTTTAGCATTCCATTTTAAAAATAATTATTGAAGAATTGTTTAGTACTTGGAACGGAATTTATTAAAATTTATATCCCCATACATTTTTATTCTCGATAATCATTCACACGTCCGTTTCCATGAGTGATGCCTGTGATTCAGACAACTATCTAATTAGATGATTACTTATTTGCTCTCTTCTAATTGTAGTAGAGAAGAAACTATCTAATTAGATAGTATGTTGGAATCACGCGTGCTGAGGAACGTGTTAAAGCAAGGAGATATAAAACAAACAGTCTTATTCTACTCGCATCAAATTCTATATTGACTGAGAACTTTTGTTGTTGCGTGAATGTGAGTGACAAGGCATTCAACGTGTTGATTAATTTAAATGTACTCTAGAATTTCTCAGAAAATGTTGCTTACTTTTTCTTTAGTACTGAAATTCTTAATCTTTTCTCAGTTGCACTGCCATCTTCAGGTAAAATTTAAAAAAAAATTAATTAGCATTAAAGGAAGAGTAAATACATACAAAAGATTGTCTACACCGTCACACAGAAAAGTGCATAAATTCATGATAATTCTATTATTGTTTTGTTTTTTTTAAATTTTGCTTTGAATAATGAAAAATGCTTAAAAAGAAAAAATGAAAAAAAAATTTTTTCTTTTATAACATTTACGTCATACCATCAAGTACCACTCCATAACTTCAAAAGACCTGTATATAACTTCGTACCGCTTTTGAGTCGGAATACTCTGTTTCTTTGAATTCTTAACTTAAATCAGGTTTTAAAAACTTACTTTACGCATATTTATGCATAATTTTATATATGTATTAACATTAAAGGAAGAATAAATGCATTCAAAACAGCTCTTCAGATTATTATCATTTTCCTATATCGTCACACAGAAAAATGCATAAAATCATGATAATTCTATAATTGTTTCGTTTTTTAAATTTTGCTTTAAATAATAAAAAATGCTAAAAAGGAAAGAATGAAAATTCTTCCTTTCATAAGGTTTACACGACACAATCAAGTACTACTCCATAACTTCAAAAGATCTGTATATAACTTCGTACTGTTTTTGTGAAAGAATATTCGGTTTATTTGAATTTTTAACTTGAACCGGGTCTTAAAAACTTACTTCACACGTTTTTATGCTATAATTACATATTATTTATATATTATATATATACTACTTTTATTTTTCCAACTTTGAAACTGAAAAGGGGATCTTCCTGAGCAATACGTAATAGTCGCTCTAGGCATTAGAACCATCCCTCGCGATAAGCTCCTTTTCCTTTTAAATATTCAAAAACCGGTGAAACTTTTATATTGTTCTCTTCCGCTTTCCAGACTTGAGACGAAACAGGGTCCTGACTTCTGAAAGCCACGTAAGCAATTTTATTCCCTTTTTGTGAGCGGCGACTTTTTGTTTCTCTTCGCGCAGGCTTTTCACATTTTTTTTTCCTTTCTCGTCATGCAGACACCACATACATCATTCGCTCGTCTTGTTTTGTCTCCAGCTAAGTGCGATTTGTAGAAATTTGGATGCGCTTTTTCCTTACTTCAATGAAACTTCTGTATTTTTACGATATTCATTAGTTAGTAATATAGTTGTATGATGCTGCCTATTAACACCATTCATAAGATTTGTCTTACGTATTAAGGTATTGTACACCAGAAAAATGCTATAAAATATTTTTCGCTAATTGATTACAAAAAAAAAGTAATTTATGAAACATACATTTTGTGATATAGCTGTTTCTTCAAGGCAGAATAGAAAAATTCAAATGTCGCATTTTTACCATAATTAGCTATTGCACTATGAGCAGTCTATAGGATTGAAATTTATTCCATTTTCGTATAAATCTGCACAGATAATAATGATTGTACCCTACCGTAGGTTGGGAGAACAGAATTAAAAAAAGTGGAAAATAAATAAGACAATACGCCTAAAATAATGTGAGAAAGCTAACTAATGAATCATTATCTCCTGTGTTAACATGAAATATAAGAAATACTTTTAAACAGAATTGCTTGTCTATGTTTTTCTGATTCAGCAGTAACATAGGAAAATCAAAACACGATATCATCACGTGATTAATAAAAACTATTACTTTTTAATTAGCTCACTTAATATACATAAATGGGCACAGTTACAAATAAAAAAAGATTTACAACCATGAAATAGATTATCATAGATCATAGAAATTATTTTATATTAATTGTCGCAAGCAATCATGATATGATTGATCATCTTTATTCAATCAATACTCATCTATTAAAAATCTTATATCAAAAACCAAAGTTCACTTGTAATCGTAAAATATTCCTGGAGAAGAAATATTTATGAATTATCCTTTTTTTTCTTTATTTTCTTAGTAATTACAATTTAATTTTTAAGAAAATATGAAGATTTTAAAAAATGTTTCTTTTTCACTTTCAATTAGGTTTCCTAGTTAGTCTTTAGGCATCAAGGATAGGATTAGAATTTTTCATACTTTGTATAAAGAATAATTAAAAAATTTATACGTTTTGTATTTCTTATATTCCAAGTATATATATATTTGAAAATAAATCAATGCTTTACAAAAAAAAAAAAAAAATCTATACAGTGCAAAATTATTGCCCAATATTCACCACATCGGATGATATCGCATAATATTATTTGTTGTTATACAATATTCTTGCTTACAAATTAAAGACTTAAAATTATTTGAAAATAAATCAATACTTCACAAAAATTTAAAACTGTTATTCAATGCTGCGCTTTATTGTGCTATTTCAATTAGAAGATTATTTTCTTAGTTAAATTAGTGCAAAACATTTAATAACAGATGCAGAATTTGACGAGATAAAAAGGTACTTTAAAAATAACCCCGATTCGGTCACAAGAAAGGCAGATAATAAAAGAAATATGATTTAAAATAAAGGATAGTTTCATATTTACTCGTATTTGTGAAAATCTTTTAAAGAGTATCCTTTTAAATCATTATTAAAATCAAATAAATATTAAATATATTTTGAAGCTTTTTACGAATTCTGATAAAAATCATTTGGCAAATACTATTTTCTCTCATTGCAAGATTTTTCTTATGAAACATGCTCTAAATAAGATGAATCACAATTTTTCCAAATCTTCTTTAAACACGTTTGCTAAGAGACAACTCATAAGATTAAACATCTTCATTCAGAAACACAACAGAAATTAAGTTTAAAATAAGGATTTCTAGAGGGCGACAGAAGTTAATTAGTATCCCTTCCCCCGAAACAAACTCATTACCAATTATTATTATTCAAGAAAGTTCTTATCAAATATCGTTTCTGCAAATACTGGAAGAAAGTAATAACTAATATCATCGGAATTCCCCCCAAGAGAATATAAACTCAGTTGTCCTAAAAAATGAGTATTAACTATAAATAATTCTCGATAGCCGATAAATTGTTGAGTGGAAGAAAATCCACATTTTCCAGTTAATAGCTAATTAAGAAGATAAGCCCATTCATCCATTTTCGCTCCAGGGTGTTTGAATTTCGGTTGATTATGATGGTACTTGAAACTTCTTTTAAAATTCAGGTACAGTCAATGATACATAGAAGCATAGATGATAAAAGGCGAAATTAACCTAGTTTCAACTTGAAAGCAGCCACGGTCGTTTATAATATTTTTAGTTATTTTTATTATTGAATGCCATATAAAATTGTATCCCCTCGTTTAATTTTCTATTTTTTAAAATTTATTTGTTATGTCATCGATGATGCATACACGTAATACATTATATAATTTAAATTTAAAAAAAGGAAACTGTCTCCTCGCAATATTGACAATAACTGAATAGAAAATCACTCATTAAAATAAAATTTCCGAACAATTATAATAAAATACTACTACCTGCGGTCGTTTATAATATTTTTAGTTATTTTTTAATGTCATCTAAAATTGTATCTCCTCTTTTAATTTTTCATTTTTTAAAACTTATTTGTTATGTCACTGATGATGCATGCACATGAGACTTTATATAAATTGCATTTATAAAAAGGAAACTGTCTCTTCATATTATTGACAATAACTGATTAGAAAATCAATCATAAAAATAAAATTTCCTAACAATGATAAAATACTACTACATACGTCATTTATAACAATTTTAATTTTGTTTATTTTTGAATGCTATCTAAAATTGCATCTCCTTGTTTAATTTTCCATTTTTAAATTTGTTTTGTCACTGATGATGCATTCACATAATACCTTATACAAATTACATTTATATACTAATTTATAAAAATTAAATTTATATAATACTTTATATAAATAAAATTTATATAAAGGAAACTGTCTCCTCGTAATATTGACAATAACCGATTAGAAAAACAATCATAAAAATAACAATTTCTAATAACTATTATTAAATACTACTACTTACAGTCGTTTATAATAGTTTTAGTTATTTTTATTTTTAAATGCCATTTAAAGTTTTATATTCCCGTTTAATTTACCATTTTTCAAATTTATTTGTTATGTCACCAATACTGCATGCTCATAATATTTTATATAAATTAAATTTATAAAAAGGAAACTGTCTCCTCGCAATATTGACAATAACTGATGAGAAAATCAATCATAAAAATAAAATTTCCGAACAATTATGATAAAATGCTACTACTTAAAATTTGGCGATTTGGGTATTTCCTTAAAGTATATGTAAAAGACTCCTCAAATTGTTAAGTTTTAAATGAATTATCACTAAAATCATAATGATCTATCTTTCTCACATTTCCTCTTTTTTGGACACTCTTTTGAAATCAATATAATATGAAATCCTTTAAATGACACTTTACAACTTGTGAATAGATTTTTTAATTAGACAAACTAGTAAACATCCACTCTTTTCGGGTTTTGGTCCACATTATTAATAAATGCTGATATTTTTTCAAGAATTATTTTGGGTTTTAAATTATTTTTTTTTTTTTATTTTTAACGATACATTTTCCATTAGTCATAAGAAAACTGTTTAGTAAAATTTTAATTGATAATTAAATATATCAGGATTGTTTGTTCCTTTTCCAGATATTAAAACGAACTTACAGGGGTTTTTTTTGTCTGTGAAAGTTAAATAAATTGTCCTTTCCATTGATGTAAATTCATGAGACACTACAATTTCATTTGATGTAAATTCATAAGACATACAATGACAATGGCTTACGTTAATTAGTTAAACTTAATTTGATTTCACAGATAATTCGTAGGGAGATAGAAAATGATTAGAAACCATTAAAAACTTTAGTATACATCACTCCTAAAAGAATCAAATTGGAAAAAATTTATTCTTTTTTACTTCAGAACCGTAATGATAGTTTTACCTCTCTACCAAACGAGCTTACGTTTATGTTGAATTATGAATGCTATTTTAGAATCTAATCTATGATAATCAATAATTTCTCGAAGATGAAAATGAATGAATGTACGAATAATCCTCTTCAGAAAATAACTTATTGAAAAATAAAATTTATTTTAATTAAAAAATTCAACATTCTTAATTGTAGGGATAAAACATTTTATCGGAGTTTTTTTTTTTCTGTTCGACCTTTAAAATATGCGAAATCCATTAATCAGACAAATCAGCTCTTTCATATCTATAATATGAAAAATATGTAATCAATTAATGCTTGTATTACGATAAAGAATTTTTCCTAGAAAATATCTCCTAAGTTAACACGTCCATGCAGTCAATCTGTCAAATCTAATAGATGATGATCGAGCATCTGGATTCGCAAATATCAAGACATTATTTCATTATTCATGGCAATGAATAACAAATACTTTCTACCCATATTTATTATACGGCATTCTGAAAATACGTCAACATTTACCATAGGGCAAAAATTGTGACAGCTCTGTCACAAGTAAGCATTCTGTTATCACATTTTCCTGCTACTGCCGTTCTCTAATTATCCTCGTCCTTATCCTCGCCTCCACAACTTCTACATCGAGTACGAATGTTATCTTCTACACTTCCGTAACGAACTAAACTTTTTTTCTCATAGCATGATTGTTTAGGAATATGTTACAAATAAACTGTTAAATATAATAGATGAATACAATTGAAGATTTATGCCATCAGTTTTAAGTTTCATAACAATTAGTTCCAGAAAATCAGGCTTATCTCGAAAGAAATTCTTTAGCCTTTAAAAAATCTTAGTAAGAAGTTGCATTAAACTGTTATTACTTTTACAAAACATTAATAACTGTTATGTGTAACAGTTGATTACAGACGTACAGATTACAGTTGTAACAGACGATTTTTACATGCTAGTTTTAATAGGTTTAGTCATGTTTTTTATGTGTAAGATTTTGTATTTGAAGGATTTTTTTAACGTTTAAATGATACCTCCTACTTCACTTATAAGATTTCTCTTATTTCATGGATATTTTTGAAGAAATCTTTTAAAGAAAAATTTTATTTCGAAATTTACATGCACCTTTCAGGTCATCTACCTATTTTGATCTAATGATATATAATGACACTGTTGTTCATATTTCATAATGTTAAAAAAATATTAAGAAATTCTACACACCAACTTGAGACCTACGAATGTGGACAGGAAACCCGTCTACAGATTGATTTATAATAGACATTATTTTATGCAGATCTTTATTATTGGTTTAAATTTTTTTATAACTTTTGAATATTCTGTTGCTCACAATAATCTTCATATCAATTCCTGAATAAAACCCATATTTGCTATGAAAACCAAGGGTTGTCTATTTGTTTTAGGATTTAAAATTCTCTGGATAATTTGTATTCAACTAAAAAGTTTTTTTAGATATTCTTTTAACGGAATATTATTATTCATTGAGAACGTATTTAGATCGTTTTGGAATGCAATGTCATTTGAGTTATGATTTTCGTAACGTAGTTTTCGTGAAAAAAATAAAGCGAGAAGATTTCGGAACTAAGTCTAGAATGTCAAATATATCATTGCTTATTTCAAAAGGCACCGAAGAGATTCAATTTCCACAGAAAACTCTTGGATGCTTCTTTGTTTAATGAAAAAATGGCGAATCCGGAAATTCTTCCATGGCGATACTATAACGCAGAAAAATGCAGCTATAAAATTTCTCAATTCTTCCGAATTATGGAGCTATAAATCCTCTACAAACTGCAAAATCCTTAAAATTTTGATATATTTGGATCCCGACTGATAAAATTACAACAAACATGCGTTCATGAAATCCCAGAAGAATGTGGAACAGATTATAAAAAGAGGATATCTTATGATAGGTATTCTGAATAATGTGTCAGACTTCCAAATATCATTCGTTTTATTAAAAAGATCATGACTGATATCTTTGGATTTGGATTGTAATCCAAGACATATAAAAAATAAAAAAGGAACGTCGGATCATAAAATAGCGCCGAGATTGTGTAATACATTTCAGAAAGTTTTGATGACTTTTCCTGAAATGCAATATGATTTTACAATTCAAAGGAGAGAAAATGACTTTTTAAAACATCAGCAGCAGAACTTTGATGTTTGCACTCATGAATATATCCACTTGTTTTTCAAATAACAAAAACATTGATTTTATCCAATCAGTTCTAATCTCAGGTAATGGTAATCTCATTTTGATACTGTTCTGAGAGATTATGAGCATATTTTAACTCTCTGAACTCGTATGTCTTCTCTCAAGCATCTTTCAATGATGGTGCATCGTTTTGACATTTTATTTATTTAATTTTAATTGTTAAAAATACCTACAGAATGTTAAAAAGATGAATTTCCCTGAAAAACGAATCTACAACTTAAAACTTGTATTTATTTATTGGTGTAGTAAAAAAGTCCATGTATTAAGTGAAGAATTATACATCGAAATACTTTTCCAAGTGCAAAGGGTATTGTTTTGAATACATGCATAATTAATGCGATATTTAAAAATGCGTCATTTTCAAAACTAAATTTGTTTCCTAAGAAATTCATTTTAAATTTTAATTTGATTAACAAAAATTCCTTAAATAATTAATGCACTTTTGTCTGCCAGTTAATGTAATAACGATATAATATACAAAGCATGGCATTCTATTTAAAGAAATTATGAAAGTAATTTAAATTATGCATATAAAATAATCAATTTTTTTCCTTATTTAAATGTTTAAAAAGAAAATTCATTCATGCTTCTTTAGAAATAATTAGCAAACATAAATTGAGAGGAAATGAAAAAAGTCAAACAAAAAACTCAAAAAATTTCTTTAATATCTCTGACGTGAGCTCTCATTAATTATTAAAATTATCAGAAATGTTTTCATTTATAAGCATTGTTATTCTTCAACCAGTAATATTTTTACATCCACCATGGGATAGAAAAACGATACCTTTAACTAAAATAGTTTGATTATAATGAAAAAGAGCATCAAAATAATTATGCGTATAATTCCGTATATTGTGTCTCCACTCAGGCGTAAGAATTTTTTTATTATGCATTAATTTGCGAACATCATCATTAATTCTAGCTTAGAATTCTTTTTTTAAACACGTTAACCTTTAGGCTCAAAGAGGTTTTCAATACGTATGCATATTAAATAACTAATTTACTAAAAATATAAAAGTGGTAAAATAAAAAATTATGTAAATTTAACTGAATGTATTGTAAATACAAAAAAAATCGTCAATATCAAAGAAATTGTCAGTTAGAATTTCTTTAATAATGTTAACAAAGATAAATAGTTCTTACATCAGTAGAAAACGGTGTGAAATAAATTATTCAAATTAGCAGAAAAAAAGAAAGAAAAACCAAAAAAATTAATTTAACTTATACTGCAAGAAATCCTATTTATACCAGAGGATGTGAAATGCAATGTTATATATGAATTTTCATACGACTTAATTCTATTCGAAAACTTTTACAGGATTCATGATTTTTGGTCTTTGATTTTTATATTTGAAATATACGCATATCACAAGACTGCTTATTCTTTTGAATATTTAGATTGATAAGCAAAAATCAATATATTGCAGATTTCACAACAAAAAAAGTTTTAATCTGTATAACTATTTAAATCACGAGCGCAAAAGCATATCATTCAGCTGAATTCTTTAAAATGTAAAATGGTTCGCACTTCTGTTACATCTTCTATTCTTCAGATAAACTTGGGAATCGAAAGCTTCAAACACGTACTTGAAATTTCTGAGTCCTTTATTTGAATGAAAATCGTGTTTGCGAACAGGACCTGGAGTCTAATAGGTCGTGTTCTAGAGAAGATGAAGACAATGAATTCAAGGTGCACAGAACTCGAATCTGAAATCCAGAACAGACAAACGATAGGAGTTTCTAACTGATGAGGCTAGTCTTACTGTGTGAATTAGAACAGAATAGACGCTTATTCATTGATCAGATAGTTTCGGAGGGTACTTTGGTTGTTAGGGAAATAAATGATGTTTGGAATCTGGATGATTATAAGACGACAGTTAACTGGTTTCCTTATCATCAAATCTGGTTAATGGGTCTCCCATTATATGATTAACATTCCGAACTAAGCAAAATAGAAAGGCAAAGGTAAAATACAAAGGTAAATCATTTGTTTGATTAGAAGGTGTTAACGTACTTTGAGCTTAAGAATGGATTTTAAGACGTGTGACCAATGATAAAAAGTTTCAACTTACACAGTTTCGCCAATTATTATTTTTAAACTTTTAGCACAAAAACTAGGTCTTTACTAGATTACTAGAAGTATGGGGTCATTACTAGAAGTATGAGGTCATTTTGATCCTCCATTACTAGAAATTCGCCCTTATTTTATTGATTTATTTAATAAAAGAAGGAGTTGCCTTTATTATATGAATATTCATTTCATGAATATATGCTGATTTTAGATACAAAAGCTATTTTTAGCAAGAATAAAAGAATTTTATCTTGTTTCTCATTTCTGCTTAATTTTTTCTGCAGTTACTCATATTTTACTCATTTCGCCAAATATGTTGATCATATTTCCCATTTTCATTTAAAAAACACGATGCTCATAAATATATAAGTAAATATATGACAAACTATCTAAACTTGGTTTTCGCAAATTTGAATTTTTATTTTCTTATTTTGGCGGAAAAAGTTAAATCGAATGACAGTTTTCGAAGGGTGAAAGGTTCATATACACCGTTTATTCCAGATGTCAAAGAAATAACATATAAAGAGGTAAAATAAGTGTTTAATTGAATTACATCTTTGCTAGCAGCACACATTTGACCAGTTAACTGTATTATGAAATTAATGACCAAAAAATAAAAAACACTATTTCAGTATCCCAATTGTCATATGAAAAGTTTTCAAAAATTAAGAATATATATATTTCGGTATTTTTTAAATTTTTAATATCAAACGCGGATTACCAAAAGTATTTTAAAATTTAAAAGAAAACTTTTTATAGACGTTTATACGTTTGCTTATTTTGCAAATTTTATTCAGTTTCTTAATATATATATTACCTGTTTGTATTTGATTTTACCTTCCGCTAGCATTATGAAAAAATTCAAAACTTTCATAAAATACATTTATTTTACATTATGTACCTTCAATATTCTGTTTTTCGTAAACAAGCTGCATCCCGTTTAGGGTGACATGTTTTCTTAGAACTTGTTTAACCTCGTAAGCAGAATAAAATTGAAAGCCAAAAGAGCAAGCTTTGCGTCGAATGATGGAATACGAAGCAACAAAACAAAATGAAAGCAAACGTCGAGAAATCCTCTCTTTGCCTTTTTTATTTTTATCTGTATTTTTTATTTCCATTTCCACCGGAAATTCCACTGAAATACTTCCTCTAAAACTGATTATTGTATTTTCTACTCGTTTTCTATGTTAAGTATTCGAAGATTTTTTTTCGCCGCTAACTAAAGGAGAAAGGTTCGTTTTCTAGAAAATGTAAATAACTTGTCTTTTCGAGATGTTTACTTTGCATTTGAATGAAAATCCGGGAAAGGAAACGAATTTTAAAAGATACTGACTCGATATATTGATATATCTAGAGCCCAAGGCAAAAAAAAAAATGCTTTGCATTCCTGGAAAGCTGTTTCACTTTAATGTGTCTATTAAAGAGAATTAATTTATCTCATTTTAAGTGTTGCTCAAAATTTTCTTTCTTTAAAATTGTTTAATTGAAGTACTATAAGCCAAACGAAATTGGTTCATTCTAATGAGTTAATTGTTTCATGCATCACTGATTTCAGACAATTAGTCTATTAATTGTGTTTGTTTAGTATAATAAAATTTCTTTTAGGAAAACATAAAAAAGAAAAGCTTTTGGATAATACGAAAATAAAAAAAAATAAAAAATAAAACACATTTTGTATAAAATATCCCTTAATATTATAATTCCTCCTGCAATGTATTTTAAGATAAAAAAAAAGTATATAACCGGTGTTCACTCTAATCGGGGGCCTATTGTTAGTTTCTAAACCGTTATAGATAGACAAAAACTTCCTGGTGGAAAAATGCTGTACTGATGAAAACAATTATGTCATGTATTATTTCATCAATAAATAAACAATTAAATTTTTTTAAACTAATTATTTACAATATCCCAATTTGATTAGTTATATTTTGTTATATATTTTTGACTGGTTAGAAAGCTTCGAATCTCAATATTTTATCCAAACGATTTTAGCTGACTTCAGCTACTTTCTCATGGAGGAACATTCAATCAACATTCTCCTTTTTTCTCTGAGTTGGTCATTGATTGGTCTAAAATTATAAAAAGCAAAGCTTCATAATTCGAAAAATTTTGATCATAGAAGAGTAGAACTTTTTTTATTTAAAATGCTGGTGTGCCGAGAATATTTTACTGAATATGAATAATATAATATATTCTTTACATAATTAATAAAAAGTTAATTATTTCACTTAAAGAAGTTTCAGTATATATTACTTTTTGTTTAGTTTGAAAACACTTTTTGAACCGTTGCAAAGTATAACAAGGAAATAAAACAAAATATGTCCTTTTTGAATGCTCATTTTCATCAGTGTCTGCCTGATTATCTTTTATATTAGCAAGAGAAGAACAATCATCAGTTTATTTTCTTTGAATAAAAAGTTATTATTTTTCAAACTAACGCAAATTTCTTCTCGTTTTCATTTTGTGTTTAGATAAAAATTAGATATGACTGTTCCGCATCTACTGTTGATCATCTTTTACGTATAATCCTTTTACTGCCATACTTTGAACTTAAAAGGGTCGATTTCTAAAAATAAACAAATAGTACGCAAATTAAATTATGGCTCTGAGTAGCAAACATTTTGCATTCATGTTGATTCTTTGATGATAAGCTCTCTTTCACTAATTCAAAACATTGCGGAAACAAACATAACATCCATTATCACTAATTGATATAAAGGTTTCCGTCAAGAATTATTTTGCAAGAGTTCAGAAAGAGAGAGATCATTTATGAGCAAATAGTACTACATACTACCTTTATAATTCATTAGTTTTATGAAATTTAATAAATATTTTAACAATCATTTCCATTATCATATTTATATTTAATTTTACTACAATTACACTTATAATACCTTATGCGTATAACTTATTTTTCAAGAGTTAAAAATTCGCAAATTAAAATATTAATAAGTTCTGTATGTGTCTGTGATTTTTTAAAAATATTTTTTCCTTTGCTTTTCTGCAAGTTATCTTTAATTAAAAATATTATTTAATCAGAATAAAGTAATTTCAAAAGAATACACCAAACATCATTTATATTTGTGAATTTTTATTATTTTGAATACTTGAAATCCTGGCCAAACGTAAACAACCTCCAAATAGGGAATTTTCTCTTATTATGTCTGCATCGTGTATCCTGAATCTCATATGGATGTCTTTTACACTTATATATCCATATTATGACTTTTTTTGTGCTTTGTAATTTCTTAAGAGTTTATAAGCTGATTTAATATTCCTGTTTAATTATACTCTAAGCAGAACATTCTAATCATGGTCATGAAAATTTGTCTCTTTTAAGTTAAAATATTCTAAATTCATGGGCAATCATTGCTTGATTATTCATCAACAGCAGGTAAAAAAATTCATGAAAAAAATTTCAGCCAAATAATTGTTGTCCTAAAGTTTCTATTAGCCCAAATTCAGGTTTCACTTTTAATAAAACAGCTTGCTTATCTCTGCCTTCATTAGTTCCTGTTTGCTTTGAATTGTAATGATAACACGGCGTTTTAGCCTTTATAAATTTAACATGTTTCGCTTTAAAAAACGAAGTATTGGTTAACTTAAAAAAATAAAGGTGAGTAAAAATTATATCTCTTTTAATAATACATTTTTACACTTTAAAATCTTTTTAAAAGTATACTATCATACTAAATTCACTCGCACTTATGAAGACAAATATCCACTTTTATACTGAGAAAAAAATAAAATAATGGAAATAATTTTCAATTAAAAGTAATACACTCATTTTTATTTCAAACACAAGAGCTAGCATTTCTCAAAATCCCAGATAGAAACTCAATGCTGTGTCCTTCCCAATAGGGTCATAATTTTAAAAAAAAACTTGAAAAGTATATTCAACTATCGTTCACTTTTTATAAATACAAAAAAACGTTACTAGCTTGGATTTCTGATAAAACAAAATAATCATAGCCGGTTTAAAAAATTTTTTAGAACTTTGGAACGAACTATTTCGATCAAAAATCAAAACAATTTTAATTCAAGGCAATAAGCTCAGTTTTATACCAAACAACTTAAAACTACCAAATTTATATAGATGCAAGAGTTCGCATTTCTCAAAATCCCAAATAGAAAATCAATTCTGAGTCCTCCCCGAAGAGGTCATAACTTTAAAAAAACCTTGAAATATATATTCAACTATCCTTCACTTTTTTATAAATGCAGAAAATGTTACTGGCTTGGGTCTTTGATAAAACAAAATAATCTCAGTCAGTTTAAAAACTTATACTACGACTTTGGAACGAACTATTTCGAACCAAAATCAAAACCCCAATAGAATAAACGATTTCATTGGAGATCGATTTCTTGCAAACCGAAAGAGATGTTCTTGGGGAACGTGATCGGGATAAAACAAATAGTATTTCGTCCCTCTTTTCTTTTGCCGCGATTATTACCTTTCTTTATTTGGAAAGTTCCAAAGAATAGTGAGTTACAACAAGCAGAAAGTTTATAAAAGGAAAAGAAAAAAAAGTTATTTCTTGAAAAGTCTGAGGAAGATATATTAATAGAAAATTCAAAATAAAGGAATCATTTATTCCACATGTACTAGTTATTCCGGGGCTAGAATTTTTACTAGCACTTGCGGTTTATAATTAGAATAGTTAGAAATAGTTTTCCTTAAATAGTTAGAGCTTCACTCCAGTAATCGTCGAGATGAAGTTCGACTTCTTTAAGTGTATTCTTGGCTCATTAAAAGTTTGAGAAGTATCAGAAATGTAATCAGGTTCTAAACATTTTCCTTTTTCTGTATTACGTTTTAAGAAGGATTTTTATTTCATATTCCTTGCAACTCTTGTGAGACTACAAATGTTTTCTTTCTACCTATTGAAACTACAATTTTTTTCATTCTGCATTTCGATATAACAAATTTTTAACCTAATTCGGTTTCTTTTAGAGGAAATAGATACAAAAACTACTATGGTCATACTATTCAAACATATTACAAGTTAAATAATAAACTGTTTATAAAAAAATGGATCATATTCTCAAAAGTTAAATTTTTATAACTTATTAATAAAAATGTTATTAGTTCAGCTAAATTAACTTTTGTACGAATTATGTATTTCCTGGGTAATTTAGAAACAATACCATTTGCATAGTAAGAATATATAAAGTAGCTAAATTAACTTATGTACGAATTATGTATTTCCCTGGATAATTTTGAAAAAATACCATTTACATAGTAAGAATATATAAAGTAGATATAAGAAATAAAAGAAAAAAGTAGAGTGAAATGTAATTACAAAAATGTAAACGTCAGTTTTATCATTTCATCTAGACTTTTTTTTTTAATATAGTAAAATTTCTTCGTAGAGAAATATTGTTATTATTGTTATTAAAAATTCTTACTCTGAAGTCTGTTCATACTTCCATCTAAGCAAATTTAATTTAAAACTTGCAGAGATTTCCTAAGTTCGAAAACCTTTTGCATAACTTATGTATCCTAGAAATATCATGAAATTGTTAGTTTTTTTCAGTTATGATGTGTTTCAAATTTTCATAAGTTTTATATAGACAGGGATTTCAATTTCTTTTATAGATATAAGTATTTTTTATGCACATTATCACTTAAATTTGAATATCTGAATTTGAATTTTTGAATACTTTTCCAATAAATGAAGTAGTGAGAGATTAAACTATTTTAGACAATTTTAGAATCACTTTCCTCTTAAAAAATTTGCTTAATCTCAATATTCTCAATGCTCTCTCTTTGAAAAATCATAAAATTTGTCAAGTTTTATAAGCAAAAAAAATTATAACAAAAGAAAAATTCCAAAGAATGGATTAAAAGTATAGGATAAATTAAAGACAAAAGTTATTTCCGCTTTTTTTTCTTTCATACTGTTTCTGGTAGAAATAAAATTTTCACGCTTTTTCTCTTTAGTATTGTTTTTTTTCTACTATTTTTTATTATTTCTTGCTATTTATTATTTCTGTTATTTCTCTTTCTTCGTTATAATATTATATCTTACAGTATATTCTCTACACTTTTTTTAATTTATTGTAAGAAAATTAAACTTTTAATTTATACTATGACGTCATTTCGCAGGCTGTAATTAATTATTTTTGTCAGAGTGGCTGCTTCTGCTAATTTATTGGCTATTTCTATTACTGTTAATGCGAATTTATTTTCTCAACAATCTATCCTGAAAGAAACATTATTATTATCATTTGAATACATCGTGAATTAAAACAAGAGATATTAAATAAGCTAGAGTTTCATTGTAAATAATTAGATGTTAGCATTTATTTTGATGGAGGATCCAGTTCTATGCATTCTATCTTATAGAACGCTGGCTAATCATGATTTTGATTATACAAAATGAGTTCTGTATATTATTTATAAATATTTCGAGGAGATAAAAGATAAATGTGTCAATCTTTCATGGAATCTGTATTTCATTTTCTATGAAAATAACTGCATACAATATACATGAAAATTATATATTTTAAGTGCCTGTACTGAATATTTTTCAAACTGACTATAAAAACACTAAAAAATATCAGTTTAAATGATAATCTGACTGTAGCATTTTACAATAACTTTTTAGAAAGCTACACTATAATTTCTAAACTTTTACAATATTTTAATTAAACTTTTACTTTAATCAATACTTTTCAGTTTATATGAGCACATTAATTAATTTTTAATTCTAAAGAGATCGTGCACAGGATAGAAAATGGGTGGTTTAAATGGATCTATTAAAATAGTTCACAAAATATTGCTGAGTTCATAGAAAAATAAAAGGAGATCTCTTCTTTCAAGAAATCCAAATGATTTTGTAACAATATTTACCAAACATTACTTTCCTTTCTAGCATTAATGTATGTAATTTCTATCATTAATCAACAGAATCGAATCAAAGCATTTGTAAATGACACTTACTTTTACCAATATAAACAAACGAATCAGAGAATACTGTGGATTATTTTTTTTTTTTAATTTTATCTAATGAAAGAATTCTCGCATTTGACACTCTATCCATTACATATATGGTAAAAATAAATTGATTTTCGCCATGTCAGCAAGAGTAACGAGAATGACACTTTATGGAAGGACACGCATTTATCACATTCAATAAATGAAAAACAAAGAATAAGCTTAGCCATTCACTTGAGCTATAGTTTTAAGTAAAAAAAAAAAAAAAACCAAAAATCCTAAATTTTCCACTGTGAAGCTATTATAAATGATTTACAGATACTGAATATTTATACACAAATAATACATACGAGATTTACTCTTTTATTTTTGAGGTTAGGATTTCACCATATACTGTATGAAAATCCAAAAGGGTTTTTATAATAACATTTTTGGCCTAACTTTATTTAATCGCATGATTCCTGGAAGTCGGCAAATTATGTCTTCAATTACTTGAGACTGTGTGGCATACATTTATGAAAGATGCATAAAATATGATAGTAATTCTTGTTTGTATATTTATAAACACTTAAACCCCTAGTATGCTTGATTTGTTAATTATTTCAATATTTGTAAAATAACTAAATGCAGCACACTAAAGCAGGACAATGTGCCGAATTTCAGAGTATTTGTCCACCTATTTTATTGGGAATTTCCTTTTAAAATAATCGGATGCTTACATCTCAATTGCAGCTTAAAATATGACTTAAATTAGGATGATGAAGCTCATATTTCCTTAATTAAACATACATATTTGTCCAGAAAATATTTAATATTAATCACTTTAATTACTTTACCTAAAACGACATCAATGATTAATCTAGGCATTAACGTATCATATTAATAACTACTTCGTTGTCGAACATTATCACTGATTTCTAAGTATTTCCCGGAACTTGGAGTGGTAAATTCTCTTTAAAATAACTGATAACTGATATTAAAACTTCTACCTAAGATCACTATTCGGATAAATTCATTCTAGCACATTTATATATTTATTGCATTCTTCAATCTCAGCATTTTGATTAATTTACCTTATATAGGTGTTGGATAAAGAAAAATTATTTTAATATTTTATTTCCTCTAAAGTGAAATCACTTAAGATTTCGAAATATTATCAACATTTAATTTGTTTAAACAACTTGCCTAAAAACTCCTTAATTATATTTCCAATGCAACCTTCAACTAAACTCCATGACACTATTCCACCCACATAAGCAATAAAATGAAATTGGAGGAATTGCGGAACTTAATTGTTTATTGTAAGCATTTTATTATTGGAAATAGTGATTTATATTGAAACTGTTATTTATTTTCATAGATCTCGATATCTAAGAAATTAAGTTACAATAGCTAGCTAGCTTTCTTAGGAAATCCCAGGAATTTGCTGATCATATTAATAGAAACAGAATTTTACTTTGAACGCAAATTATCTATAAGACGAAATTTAATTTTCTGCCATTGTTTCCAGAAATTCTTATATTAACATTATTTAACTAAAGATTTTGGAATGTTCATCTATTTTATTTATTTATATTTAAACTTCTTCCCTATTAGGAAACATATGTCCAATTATTGATAAACATAGCATATATTGGTAAGAAATGTATAGAATAAAATTGTAGCATTTATAATTTCTGATTAAATTAAACACTCGTCCCATTCTTGAATTTCTTTAAAAATAGCAGGTAATTTGGTAATTCTGGAAAGCAGTCACACGATGAAAATGACGACAGAATTCTCTTATTTTTACCTTGATGACGTAAAAGGTCTTTGTGAAATAAAGTTCAAGGTAAGATGAAACTTTCAACCAATCGTAGTTTACGAGAGTCATCCGAAATAACAATCTTTTATTTTAAAATTGGAAGGATTAATTTGATTTAACTAAGCTTAACTGAATCATTCACTCTATTAGTTCAAGGACACTGCAGCTACATTAATACCACTGCATTTATTAATCTTTATTTCAAATTCTTGTATTTTTTCAATTTTTTACAGTCTTTTAATCTTATAAAAAATGTGCCATTGTTTATATTTTATGCTTCCATTTTTGCTTTTAAAAAGTTATACTTGCGAGTAACACAGGAATCAAAAAAATGTTTTGTTGAAAAATTAAATTTAGTTGAGCTATGATAGCTATATTCATCGCCAATATATAATTTACATTTGTTTTAGTTTAATCCTAGACCTGGGGTATCCTATGATAGCTCAGCATCGAAATCTTTCAAACTGAGTGAAAACATAAAAGCATTTTCTGGGAGTAATAGTCTTTCTTTTTGCATTATAACGATAAAAAAAAACATTGAAAGATTAGGCATTCTTTTTCTACCCTATCTAATGGTAATTCAAAGATATAGACAAAACATAAAATATCAATTGCAGCTACATTTACTCTAAATGTTGCATAAGTATTTATTGATGATATACTGAGTTAAGATTGGCATGTGAATTGCCGAAATTTCCAACGAAAGCTAAATTGTTATAGGAATTTTCAGAAAAACTGAATCAAAAGGCAATCAACAGTGTAAAGTCGACTATAAGTATGAATTTCAAATAGCTTTTAAAATAATAAATAATATATTTGCTGTCGATGTATATTGACATATGTATATTAAGTTATTAAGTGGAGCTCGTTCATTTCTTTTTGTAAATGTTAAATGTCAAATATACCCGAATCTAACTTTGCCTCAATACATTCATTAATTTAATTATGAAGTTTTGCTATACTACTCGTCCTAAGAATTAATAGAATTATTTTGTCTTATAGTACTTATAGTAATTTCTTTTGAAGGGAATATTAGCATGTTTTCTATTTACTTGCAAAAAGATTTTAGTATTGTTTGAAAACTAAAAGGAGAGGAGGGACATTAAAATAAAGATGTTTCTATGTTATATCAATAAAAAAAATACTTCATGAAATTTTGCACCTAAAAGCAATAAACATTTCCATAATTCCATCTTAATCACCTTAAAGAAAATGGAAAAGCATAGAAACGATAAGTTCATTTTTTCCAGAAAATAATTTCTTTATTTTCTTTAGAAATTAGGCAAAACGGTTTGTTTCCCAGTGGCACAACTGTTGATGTTCTCTCAAAATAGAAAGACCACTACTTTCTCGCAACACTAATGAAGAACTGAAGACAAGCATCGAATCAGCACCGAATTGGTGCATTGCGTGTAACAGTACAATTAATAAATCGAAACGGCTAGCCGAAGTTCCTAATCTTAAGTCGTTTGAAAAATGGATGAGATTTTTTTTTTATGGTCTTCATGGAGCAAAAGAATCATAATGAAGTTTCAAGGACAAAAATAAAGAAAATCATTTAAGTTTGTGTTAGTTCAAGATAGAAACTGTTCGTTATTTCTTCTGTAGTAGAAAACTTTCTATGTATGACAAAATGCACGGTGTTTTTATTTATTGTAGAAATCGGTGTTTTTAAATTGTTATTGAAAATAACAGATATGCTTTGTGGAATTATACTCCGTGCCTTAATTTCAAGAGAAATTTCTTATATATTTCGTCATAGTTTATATCGTATTTTTTTTTCTTTTAAAAGTGCATTCTCTTTTAAATTGGTTTAAGATTTTTCCAAGAGGATTTGTATGGTTTATGTACTGAATATGCTAAGAAATAACTATTCAGAATAACAGAACTATTGCAACTGATTTGTGTTTGACATAATTTAAATGTTTAAAATCATTCAATAATTTTGTTTAATTTTATGTAATTCATGTTAAAATTACAGCATTTCTAAAACTATAAATTCCTTCTGATAACTAAGCACGGATAAAAATTTTAACTATTACTTTAAATTTTATAAATTTACGTATCAAAAATATATATAAATGGGCAAACAATTTGTATTTTATCTTTTATAATATAAAATGTGTCCTTAAAATCTAAGAAGTTTCGGTCATAATTAAATTCTTTTTTCCCTTTATCCAAAGTTTTGAAATGGCCAACAGCGCTCATTTTCAAAAAATTATACTCTTTCACACTTTTATTTTTTGAAACATAATACATCGACCGTTTCTAAATGGTAAATTTGGAAGTCATGAAACATGAAAACAATAGAAATTGATCAATATCGTAATCTGTGGCAGTAATTTTTAAGCAATCAGATATTATTCCTTCTAAACTTTAATTTCTATCCGCTTTTATCTATATGAAATTCTTAATATTTATTATAAAACTTGATAGCATTGCAAATTATAGCCAGTCATTTCCTGAAGATGTGATGTGCTTAGGAAAAGTTAGGAAGAATGACAAAGGTTCCACCATCTGGTTGTAATCTAATATCGTATTATTACTTAAAAACTGATTGATCTATTTAAGATTCAACAATTGCCAGATACTTCAATGTTTTAAATACTGTAAACTGGCTATTGGAGGCTATACTAAGTTAATTCCTGATTTGTTTCTAAGGGAAATACTTATGTGGGCCAGTTTCTCCTGAAAGTCCCGATGGCTATTCAGAGAATAGAAATGTCACCAGACTTCTGGTAAAGTCCCCGAGTAATTGACTAATTGTCACTTTAAAAGTGCAAAACCAAATGGGATTCGAGCTAACACCACGGAGAAATAGAAGCCTTCAAAAAGATTTGAATTAAAAAATGTTTTTACATTTAAAGATTCAACAATGAACTATTTAGACAAAGCGTATTAATGAATATTTAAAGAACAAAAAGTGCAAAAGGAATTAGAACTTAATACGACTTTACTTCAGCCAAATGATAATTTCCTTCAGCTTCTAGTGAAAGAATACATTTCTCTAATAACAGTTCTGAGACAGATGCGTTTTGTATAAGTTAATGAAAGCTGCAAAACTATGAAATTCTTGCTAAAAATACACAAAACCCAAACTTATAACACAAGTGGATCTATTTTTAAACGAGAAAAGGATGAAATGTATATTCCGAAGAATAAGCACTCTTTCTATTCATAATGCATTCTATGCACTTAAAAAGTTTGAAGAATTGCATGGAATAAAACTTTAAATGTGTTTAAACATTATAGATAATCTATATTCACTTGCAAAGTCACTTATTGGAAAAACATAAAAGCTCTGTGTTAGACATCTTTACTCAAAGTTTAAAATTTATTATTTGATTCTGTAAGAAGGTACTTTCAAATCTAAATATAGAAACGATAATTACTTCGTAGAAGAATTATATTCTTAAGATGTAAATTTTCTTTAATATTCAAGTTTAATAGTTTTAATATTCAAAAAGTATTTCTTTTTATATTATTATTTCTTTTTATATACAAAAATAGCTAGTTCTGTTAAGGTTTTCTAGATTTTTTTTTTTTTTTTTTTCAAAATTTTAAGGTCAGCTTAGCAACAATAACTCTAGTGCTTATGAGCAAAGTCGATTGGCACATGTAAAAAGTGCAATGCCAGTTTAACTTTAGAAACTATTGTGCCTATAGTAGGTGAAAAACAGACGTGATATCACAGAATAGCGTGATTCTACGTCCAACTTGATATAATATGCCAAGTGCAGTTATGTCTGTTGTATGATTGCCAATAATGAGAATCGATTTCATTTGATACGTTGAAATATATCAGCTTAATTATCAAGCTCGTAAACGCACATAATTGCATATATATTGAACCATTTGGTAACAAACCCAAATAATACATTTCTATCTATCTATGTATACCTTGCTTTATAAACTGAGACCTATTTTTTAATTATTGTTATTGTTCACTCTTAGATTTCAATTCCAAGTGATAAAATATGGTTTCACACTGTAAATAAGATATTCCTAAGTGATAAAGTATGTAAGAGAGGATTAGGAAGGGATTCAAATTTGTCTGTATTTGTTTTTTACGCGTATCAGTGCTTTAAAGGGTCCATCTGTATTTATTCATTAACTTCTTTAGTTAATTATTTTCTTTTACGCCCTTTTATTTTTTGTATTTCTTTTAATTGTTTCTTCTCCTTTGGCTTTTGTATTATTTTGTTTTTTAATTATTTTCTGAATTTTTAAAAGTTATTTATTTTGTCTTTCATGTGTTATAAAACATTCTGATAAATTCTTGAGCAGTATCTTTTCTCTTGACGGCTAATTAATAACTAAACATAGAATTCTGAACAAAATCGCAACTTGCTATGATAGCTTAAGGAAAACTAAAAGCTCAGTATATTAAAGGATTAAAGATCTATTTGCGTTGTTTTATTTTGTAAATAATTCCTTTTATTTTTCCTCATTTTTTTCTCTCTTCCTTTTTTTTCTTTCACTTTCCATATTATTTAGTTTTGTAAACAGTATTTATTTTCATTTTACAGTTTGACATTTTTTTCTGTTTTTAATTTGTGATTGTTTTAGACATGTGCATTTGTACAATTTTGTGTATACGCAATTCTTGTTACCAATATATTTTTCAAATAATGTAACATTCAACAATAGTCCAACTTCATGAGAACCAAGCTGGCGAGAATCAAGAAAAATCATTACCTTCAGGGAGTGTGATTTGTCACCTAATTCATTCTCACAACACTGCTGAAATAACCTCATGGTAATAGTTGTAGAGACATGCAATAGCATTGTGCACATACATCAATAATGTTTTCATAAAAAATATATTACCATTTTTACCATATTACTTCTCATATTCATGCAAAAAGTTTTCATCTACGAAGAATAAACATCATCCTATAAATTATTTATCGAATGCGTGTATTTTTGTTTGTTGCAATTCAGTCTCTTTTTCCCATTACCATAAAATAGAAACGCTGCTGTTGTTTAGTTTCTTTCTTTATTTGTTCACTATTGGTCTTTGTATTTAATGTTTATTAAAAATATTTGCTGTCAAAGTTCATTACAATTTCGTTGGCAAGTAATCCATAAGTACCTGGGAAACCGACATTCGATATGCAGGTGTGTGTGTGTGTTTTTTTTTTTTTTTTTTGTAAGACCGTAAATAAAATCCTTTATTATGGCTTGTTCAAAGTTACTAGCGAAATTTAACTGATTTGCAAACGCGGGATTTCACATGAGAAAAAAGTATTTGAGTCCGAACACTATCCACTACTACATCTCTGATACGCTTACGCAGGTCATATATAGCCATATGTCAATACTTAGCTTTAAGAAATGTTTTTTTTTTTTTTTTTTTTTTTTGTGTGTGTGTGTGTGTGTGTGTGTGTGTGTGTGTGTATAGTCACGTGTTTTCAGGAAAGATACTTATATAGATAAAAAGACAAAACTTTATATAAATATAAACCTTGATCCAAATCGTTAGAGCCGTTTCCGGGATATATAATTTAAATATATATATATAAATTTATTTCATATAAGAATTGCTCGTTTAAAGTTATAACATAATTCATTCGTCAAAATGGACAAAAATAATCCCTCAAATTTCGGTTAACCTATGTTTCGAATATTTCTATAAACGTATAAAGGAATTATAATTCTCTCTAAGATAATGCAAATTCTTAAATAAAAAAAATTAAAAATGTAAGTACTATATATTTAATATTCTCAAAATCGATTAGTTAATTTGTAAAAAGAAACTACTTTAAAAAAAATGCATGCATTATATATACTTAATAATCTTACAAGCAATTAATTTACGAAAAGGAAATGCTTTAAAAAGCATAAGCCTTAATTAATAATCTCCAAAACGATTAAATTTATCTGTTCCATTGTAAGGTAAGAACTGATCTAAGCTAATTATCGAGTTAATATTTTCATCCTCTTAAAAGTATAAGATGTTCGTTTCTGAACTTGAGCATGGATAAAACAACGCAGCTAAATCCTCTATTAAAAATTTTAATCTGTGAATTCACTTCATGAATCGAATAGTTTTTATATGTAGAAGGCGCTCCCAAAAGAGAATCAGTTTTCTATTTTTCCGAATCTTACATCTAGACATATACTTCAAATTAACAAAAATTTAGTAAATAAAGTGGGCAAAATTATCAATACATAGTAAAGGATGTACATCTGTAAAGGATGACAGTAACAGCTGTGAAAAAATTAGATTTTTATATATTCCCTATAGTATAAATTTGTCATTGAGTAAAATGTTTCTCGTTTATTCATCTATTCACACATATAGTTTCATATTTTCTATTTTCAAATTCTGCAGAGATATATCCATTTTTAAATTTAAAGGGACTAATCACAAATTTAGATAAACTATTTAGAAGAGCATATTAGATCAGAGATTTTCAGAAGAGCATATTAGATCAGAGATTTTCAGAAGAGCATATTAGATCAGAGATTTTCAGAAGAGCATATTAGATCAGAGATTTTCAGAAGAGCATATTAGATCAAAGATATTTGCTAATCGCGCATAATGTTGATCATTTCGACTGGTCGACAGCTGCAACATCGACTTTATAAAGAAGGAAAGAGAAACTCGAGAAACTAAAGATTTAAGATATCTCAGATAAGTACTGAAATACTGAGGAGGAAACTGAAATTCTTGCTTACACTTGTGTGCTTTCTAAAAGAATGACATCTTTCAATAACAATGAATGTTTGGACATGATGATTATTTATATTATATGGAATCGCAATGCTGGCCTAGTTTTAAAAGTACACAAACGTCGGTTTCCGAAATTATGGTATCATCCTAAAAAATATGCTTTTTAAAAGCGGGTTTAGCGATAACATACTATAAGACCCTTACTTAACCATGCAATAATGGGGAATAAAAAGCGTCAAATAAGCCAAGATACCCATTTATATATTTATATAATTGGCATCTTGGCTTATTTTTTAATTTACCTTCATGCTAGTGTACGAACAATTAGTCGCGAACTCACCATTTCAAAGCCGACAGTGTGCAGAATATCTCAACATTATAACTGGCAATTATACAGAGCTTATCGCGTCCATGTTCTGATAAACAGCTGCATGGACAACTACAAGATCAATGTCTAGAATTTTACATTTAGTCCCACCTTAGGTAAAATCTAATCCTTCTTGTCTGGGAAATGCCGTTTGGACATACAATAATTTGTATTACTCATTAAACTTTAAAACTATTACTTTTGCAACAGTAAAAATCCATTTTTCTTACAAGACTTTCATCGTCAGTGGCAACTTTCTATAAATATGACGTTTTTAGAAAGTCTTTGGTTATTCCATTTTGTACAACAGTAAGCTGAATGATGACTGATATAATTAGATAATTTTGATTGACATTATGTCTGCACTAAGAGATTAATTAGTTTTGGCTGTACATGATCTATATAAATTTGCCGACGAATACAAAAAAAAAAATCTGTCTTTAAGTCACAAGTGATGAAATCGACAGTATATATCCAAATATCGTTAAAAGAATGCACTTTTGTGTAGGTGTCGTTTTGATCAAGCTTTAATGCACTGAATATTTTACAATTTTAAAAGTTTAATATAATTTCATAATTGCGTTAATGTTATCTGATTGAGCGCTGATAATATTTCGTGATATGCATATTATACCTGAAAATTACAGAGAAAGCTCATCATGAGTTAGATGTATCGAAAAATGTTCTAAGTCATTTACATTTTAATATCTCGGAAATTTTTACAGATAAAGCATAAAATTTTGTATGTGCGTAGACAGATGTAAGAAAAACATCCTACTCACTGACAGTTTTTCGCTATGGAGTTCTTATTAAAATTTAACTTTTGTAACTTTTTATTATCTCTCTACAGAAGCACAGCATTTTGATGCATTTGGGTCCCTATTTTTGGAGACTCTGCTCTTAGAAGTATACATTTAATTTCAACAGTTAAAGAAATAAAAGCTTGTTCTTCTTTTTTGTGGATACCCTTTATTTGCTCATATTAGCACTGCAATCCATGTCAATAAACACTTAGTTAACCTAACTTGTTCTTAAAAATAAAGTTTTGTATTGTAAATTTTCCCTCCATTTTCCGAGGTGACAGACTCGTCAAATTTTGTATTCTTATATGTTCATGACGAAATACACAGTTTTAATATTTTCCAAATTTATCTGTCAATTAATTGATTAATAAAGTTTAATTTTGATTCCTTATGATTTGCTCTACCTGGTCGTCATCTTACGCAAAAATTGATTTCAAAACGTGATAAATATTTTAATGAATTAAATTAATGATTATAACGTGGAAAATCATTAAAATAAAACATCTTACATTTTAATACGATAATAAAATGGTTTAAAATTTTTAATTAAAATTATTTTATTCTCTTTTCAAGACATAGGCTTGTGAATATTAAAGGAAAATTCCAAAGAAATCATCATTTGATATTTGAGCATTGAATTCAATTCTTCAAAATTCAATGAACATTGTTGTTATTGATAAATGATAAACTAAAACAACTTTACTTTCTTCTGATTGCACAATATTCTAAATTAGATAAATAATCTCTTTCAAATTAAGAACAATTAACTTTTACGTCAAAGTGATTAAGAGACTTAGGATGAACTTCAGTTGAAGCAATTCTTTTATGAAACACGAATCATTATCTGAGCATACAAGTTCTTGTAACATGCTAGAAGGAATTTCATCTGACTATTTGCCCTTAGAAGAGTGACCTTACGAAAGTATTTTGATCATTAGCACGTCTGGAGAGAATTTGATAAAAGAATAAAATTTCTGTTGTGTATTTCTCATCAAATCCAAGCAATTAGTATTAATGAGATCACCATTTTTAACGCATATCTATAAGGTATTGTATACGGTTAACGCTATGAAATGTGTCTTTGTAAATCTAATCCTCTTTGCATTGAAAAATAAACAAAAGTATTAGGATTGAAGTCCTAGTTTCTAATTTAATTTTTTAAAAATTTTAATGATAAAAAAACTTTTTGCCTAATAATAAAAAGTGGAAGTATACATTGTTCATTACTAATAAAATATTTTATGCAAGTATTTGGGTTTGTGTATCATCAAAAATCTATTTAAAAAGCAAAGCAAAAAAAAAAAGACTCATATGGGGAGAATAAAGTAAATGGTCTATTCAAACTATTCTGCAGCTGCAGTTAATAGCCAAATCGATACCAAAATTCGGATATACGCTATTTAGAGTACGCACTCAACCATTCTGTAAAAAAGAAAAAAAAATCTAAAATTGTTTGATAAGTTGCACTTTTCATTAAAAGGGCGAGATTAAATCTCAACAAATGTCAATTTGAAAACTCTCATTTTCTGAAACTTTTTTTTTATTTAAAAAGTAGCCCATATTTTATAAAAACGAAATCTTTTTACGAAAAGAAAACATAACGATTTGTATAAACAGAAGGGATATAGTCTGAATCATTCAATTAATAACCCATATGCTCTAAAATCGTGTTATAACTAATAGCAGTGGTGAATCAATAAAAACAAACATTGGTGGTCAACTTTTTTATACAAGAGTCATTTATAATCGCTATCTAAGAGTTTCAACTAGCTAATATATTTCGACGTAGATCAATGCCACTAGGAAGTGTCAAACAATAATGAAGATATCTGAATGGTCGAATCGTTAAAATCTCATTCAAGCAGAGACAAATGCGCATCGGTGAGTTCATTTGCATTAATTGTTGAGACTTGCATTACTTGTCTGAAGAAGAAATTTGTAGATTTTAGTCATGCCCAACTCGTGTGTCGACCATAAAATCTATGCTACAATAGAGTCAGATAGATTCAGAGAAAATTGATTCATTTCTTTTCTTAAAAGATTAAAAAAACGGTTTAAATCCTACTACGAAAAATGAATGACTTTGTATTTATTTTTCTGAACAGGAAAGAAATGGATAATCACTCCATAGGGGATCCTATGGAGCCATCTGTTCTCCATATGGCAAATGTAAATGCTTAAAAATACCATATGTGGATAAATCCATGGGATTTTCAGAAATTCCTTTACATTCGCCAAAAATTGATAGTCTGGTGTACGATACTTAGGTCATATCCGCATTATATTGAAATGTTATTTTTATGAGAAAATAACAGCAAACTTTCCTCATACATGGTTTTTGACCACATTTAGATATCATGACAACTTCCAACATATTGTTTTCCATTGCTGCAGAGAGATAATATATTGATTCAATCTCTTATGCTCAAAACAATACACCTCAATAAACTGGATGAGCAAAATTTGCTGAATTAACTCTTTACTACTAATCTAGGAATTAAGACGAATTTCTTACTTATGGGCCAATTGATCTCCCATCCCAACTCCATCCAACAGCTTAATTCAGGAAAGGCTGAAAGTATGTTGTATTGCATAACAATTTCAATTTTAGCACAACTAAAAATTTCACACTGCATGCTCTAAATATATGATTTTATACGGTCATTGGAGAGACAAATATTAAGACAAGTAGCGTTAATAACGAAAAGAATAACGCCCGTTTAAAATGACATTTAATTAATCATCGAATTCTTCGTATTATATAGAAAAGCTGTTTAGAAATAGATAACTGTATTTAAACATTTATTATTAAACATTTCTTTTTTTTTTTCAAATATCTATGAAAAAAGTGATGAAAAAGCTTTCTTACAAATTATTCAGAATTATTTTTCTACCCAATCATTAACACATAACGAAAGATTGAAGATATTTTTTTGAACACATGCCTGAATAATTTCGCTAACGTATTTAAATTTCATGATGGTACGGGAATTTTGATCTCATTTGTTAGACGTTGATACAGATTTCTAATTCTACAGCTGAATATTTATTGAATTGATATATAATTGCGTGATATTTTCATCAGTGTCAAACAAGTCTGCGGTGAGATGGAATGCAATTAATTATACAGTAGTTTGAGGACACTACTTTAGTGACGAAAATGAATGCAAACAACCAGGCATACAACACATACAATGAATTCGCATTTAAAGATGTTAAGGATATTATTAAAATTGTATTTATTTTTAAAAACTGTATCGGTATAAAATTATATTCAAAAGTAGAATAATGAGTTTTTTTAAAATTCTTTTGGAAAATAATTTATTTGATCCAAGTACTATATGAAAAAAAACTATTAAAATCACTTCAATAATCTTAATTGATCCGAAAAGAAATTAAACTAATACTTTCCAAAGCTGCAAGCATTCAGTGTTAAGAACATTGAACATCTTGCGGCTTTGCATAGCATTAGTTTACGCAAAAAAATGTCTATTTTTCAGTACAATTATGAAAGTGCATTTTTATTATCAAATTTATTGAAATAAATTATTCTTTTTTCAAACTGTTTCTTTTATTTCCATTATAAAAATTCACTGCAGATTTACTGCAAATATTTCATGAAATATTAGTTACAGTTTATATTTTTTTTAAATCTTGCGCTTACAATTTAACGAATAAATAATACGTACAAGTTACGCTTGTAACTATAATGTATTTATTACTTTTGGTAATAGGATTGCATATTCTTATACTGTCCCTCTCTCTATCTCTCTTCTTTCTCCTGTGACGGTATTTCAAAATCTTTCTTATTTTTCTTTCTAAAATATCTAGGGGAAATAGAGAAACCAGGGGGGTGGTCT
Organism: Argiope bruennichi; assembly: GCF_947563725.1. Taxonomy (NCBI): domain Eukaryota; kingdom Metazoa; phylum Arthropoda; class Arachnida; order Araneae; family Araneidae; genus Argiope; species Argiope bruennichi. The sequence continues at coordinate 65,038,691 of NC_079162.1, read as the reverse complement.
CCCAAAAATTTCCTCACATACTCTCTAATAAACTTTTCATGTAAGAGAACGCCTTATATGGCATTGGTGTACAGTATTTAAGAAATGTTAGCTTTTGATGTGAATTTAGCATTTTTACTGATCTTTCATGCCAGGGATTAATTTCCAAATAATCTTAGAGAATTATTTGACGACTAATACTTGTCATGCGTGAATAGTAACCAAAAATATAATTTCTCTTTTAAACACAAACACGTTGTTCTCAACCGAGTGAAGCAAAAATTCAATACAAAACTGCGCATGTAGTCACAAAATCCCATACCAAATTTGATGCATTTTAGTTTTTGCGCTTTTGTTTATCGTCTTTACATGTTTCTGAAAGTACAGACCTACAAACAGTCAACCCATACTTGTATTTGGCTAAAAAAATGATTGGTGTCTAGAGTATAAATTATAAATCTCTCTACCGAATTTTATTTATCTAGCTCTCTTCGCTTTGAAGTTACCGTGTTAACTTATATTCGAACATCCGGACTTCCTCTGAACAGATTTTTCACAAAATTTTATGGAAATCTACAGATGGGGCGTAAGGATCGTATACCAAATTTGAACCATCTAGCTCTCATAACGTTTTTGAGTTATCTTTGTGGTAGACAGACGAACAGTTTACAAAAATGTGTTTTTCTAACTCGGGGAGATCTAAAATGTGGAGATTCGTCAAATTTTCGAGTTCGAATTTGTTTGACGACTACTATACTTACTCTACACTATGTCTAAGACACAATCTCTATGTATTTATCAATTAATTTCATTAGGAATAAACACCAAAAAACCTGTTACAAAATATTTCTTTACATTTCTTTAAATATATATGTAAACATTTACCGATAATTTTTTTAATGCGAAAAATGATTAAATGAATTGAATGACACTCACAAAGGAGCTTTGAAACGATTAGCACTCTGACATTCTGCTCATTATCCTAGATACCGAAGTAACATCCAAAAAGAAAAGAAATTACCTGGCAGCAAAAACGAGTTTATGAAAAGCAAATGAGCCCATTCATTACTTGTCAAAGTTTCCCCATTATTATTTCAGTATTCGCAATGAATCAATATCGAAAAACGTAGATTACCCACAAGCCGAAGGATCAAAGTAATCTATTGTGACCTACGACGTGAAGAATCTGCAACTTTCTTAGTAATGAACAATTAATGAGATTAACATCGCATACACATAAGACACCGTTTCGCCATCAATGGTTTTATATTAAAAGCAGTAAGAGCCAACCGCTCGCTTCAGAAGACTATTATGATATAATCAGGATCTTCCTCTTCCGTTTGATTATGCTCTTTCATTTTGGATTACTCGCATCATCGAATTTTGGTAAAACCTTGATGCTCATAATACGCTATGCTCTAGAGACTGCATCTCAAGATTGGTTTTTCCCAGAAAAAAAGTTAAATGATAGTTAAATGATTTAATTTTATTATTTTCCTTTATTTTCCGTAAAGTATAAGAGAATAACTATGAAGACACGTTTATCTCCTACAGGAAAAAAGAAAACAAAAAACAGAACATAACAGAGGAGTTTTCAGTATGGTGTTAAGGGTGGTTTTAATCCCATTTGTTTTAGCTCATACAAGAAACCATGAATCGTGGTAAAAAAAAAGAAAATATTAAATTATTTATGAAAAGAATCAGCATTATTTAATCAGCAACGAAGTGAAAACAAATCAAAATTAAAACTTTGATGTCCACCGCTGGAGATTCATATTTGTTATGCACCAAATCCCAGTAACTTATTACCAGTCTTGAAATTCCTAAACATTTCCTGAGCCTAAAAATTTATCTTTCCCATTTTAGTGCATTTCTGGACAACTTTGCTATTAAGATCCAAGAAACCTTGAATAATGGTTAAAAAAGGGGCAAATATTAAATTATTCATGAAAGGCATCAACAGTACTTAATCAGCAACTCTGTCAAAAAAAAATTTAATTAAAATTTTGAGGCCCACTGTAGGAGATTCAGACTTGTTAAAACCAAATCCAAGTAACTTATGAACAGTCTTGAAATTTCCAAACATTTCTAGATCCTAAGAATTTACTTTTCTCATTTAAGTGGATTGCTGAATAACTTTGCTATTAAATTTATGCTTTGTAAAAGAAATTTTAATATTAATAATAATTGAAGACAGTGGTTGGCATTGATTTACATTCCATTAAGTATATATTGGCGCGGTGCGGAATTTCTGGAAGAAGGGTATTAGTTTAAGTGTCGTTCTCGCCATCTAATCCCGGCTTAAAATCATGAGCTTCACCCCCAAACAGCATTCTTGTTAATTAACACAATTAAACTAAACCGCTTTAATTCGAATACAACAGGAATAATATACGACCGTATGGTTGCGACGAATATTTGGTACATCATTCGAAGGCAAATGACAGATAATTGACAAAATTGGGTCTCGTGTCCGTCACGCACTTATCCAGAACTCAAGATTTTACCCAAATATTTTACTTTTTCAAAATGAAATTGTATGAGAATCTAACTTCTTTTATACAAATGAACAGAATATAAAATATTCGTAATAGATGATCTTTCATCTGAGACATAAAAATTTTAAACATACAGAAACAAGTAAAAGAAAACTAACGTGCACAATTTTGATGCAGATCATTTCTCTTTCTACACGTCCTTTTCCTATCGGTATTTTAAATTAATAATCTTAGAGGTTGGATATTGAAATTTATTCGAGTTTTTTTCCCTTCTTTTTCTTATTTTAAAAGAATTTTTGAACGCTATGAATTCTCTTTTCGTTTTTTTTTTTTTCCATCTTTAGAACACAAAAGTTTATGATGATACTTCCGCGTTCGATAGCTGCATTTAATTTGAATGCAATCAAAATGAGTTTTTAAAAACTATCCAGATAGTCGGGGGATTTTTTTTTGTATTTTAATTTTCCAGTTTATTTTGCAAATAAAAAAAATATGGTTGAATCAAGTGCTGATAAGAGCAAATAAAATTCAAAGAGTGCGCAACCTACAAATTTTTAATAACTTTTTCCTAAGAATAAAGGACATGGTTCGAATAATCTCCGTTAACAAAAATGACAAATATGAAGATTGATTCTTACGTATTCAAAAGTATGAACGTTGAGAAGAAAAAGAAAAAGGTACAACAAGATTGAAAAGTTTATTATTTTTATCAGTTTCAAAAGAAATGTTGTAATTTTTTATAAAAATGTTACTTTTTTAAAAGAAATGAAGTGAATAGAGTTTATTTTAAAATAATTCCCTTCACGACTTTCTGTCTTTGCTCTGAATACTAGAATTTGTTTTCATTCTATAAATATTGAAATTTTTGACAAATTTTAGTTGCATAAAAAGTATGGACATAATCTTTACGCAAACATGGCAAAATTATCTTCCATCTTTTTTTTTCTGTTTGCTTTATATCAAACTGTTGTTATAGTTAACAATTTATTATAATTAAATTTGCATTAAATCACCGGGGAATTTTCGTAGAAAAGATTAATGCTTTTTTTCATTCCAGCAAATTGATTTTTTTTATTTTTAATTAGTTTAATTTACTTGACGAAATTTTTCTTTTAAATTCCATGATTGCATCCTTTATGATGTTTAACAAAAATATTTATAAAAATTGATTTGGGTTTTAAAATTTTAATTAAAATATTGAATGAAAAGATCTTGTCTTACAAAACTAAAATTGCAATTGGAGTTAAAGAATAAATTTAGAATAATGTAATTGGTCTTAAATAACATATCATACTCCTTTTCATTCTATGAAGTTAGATAAATTTCAATATTCACGCTTTGAATTTTTTTTTTATTAAAAAAACTGTCTTTAAATTAATCTTAAAATTTAGACTTTAAATTTTGTTCTCAAAGCCGTTTGTAAATGAATAAATGTTTAACTAAATATTATCTCCATTGGCTATTCCTTTTCATTATTATTGGTTGCCATTAGGAGAAAACTTTAAAAAGCGATTTTATAATTTATTTATAAAAACGCTTCTCTATTGCCTCAAATCCCCCCCCCCCAAAAAAAACAAATTTTTAATTGAGCTTTATTAAATGCAGCTTTGAACTAAAAAATACTACACTAATATTTTAACTAAATACTATAATTATTATACTCTCGTTGTGGGGCTCTGTAAATATGCAGTTTAAATGCATAATTTTTTTTTCATTTTCTTTAATAAAATGCATTTTTAACTTTTTAATTTTAATTTAAAATCTCAAAGAGAAATAAATTCATCTTATTTCAGTAATGATATAATTTTTATGTTTTGATAATTAAAATTGTTAATTACTTTTATAAAATATATTGATAAAGAACAATTAAATAAGACATTTCTATATTAATTGAATTTATTTTGCTGCATCTGAATTTCATAATTTAGAAAAATGATATATCTTGATTTTGGGCAATTGCGATTCCTACATTGTATTTTGTCTGGTTGGATTTCATCTGTCTTGCCTTCTGATTTATTAAAGTAAGCCCCAGTCCTGAAATTTACAAGCACACAAGATTGCTATATTCGATTATAAAGTATTATTATTATCTAGTTTTGTTATTCTAAATCCTTCAGAAAGACCATTTAAATAGTCTCAACAGCACTGATGATGGTATCAAGAATATAGCTCTAACTAAAAATAATATATTTATATACTTTAAAATTTTCATTGAATTACTTTTTATTCTATTATTTTTTTTACCGAAAATAAAGCCATTTTTAAATAACTATTTATCTTCGCTTTAATTTCCTTTTTCTCCGTTACGTTTCAATTAGTGCACTAATTCTAAAGGTTATAGGTAAAGGAATGCGGTTGTGAGCATGCGTTTACCTATAACCTTTATCTACAAGTATATAAATGTAATATTCATTCGAAACTTTAATTCTTTCTAAAATTAAATGGAAAATGAATGAAAACGGATTTTTAGCGTTATTTTTAAATAACTCATATTATTATTTATTATTAAAAATGTTAATCAATCAGGATTTTCATGTTTTATCGAAATAATGAAATAATTTTAAACAATACTACGGGAAGTAAAATAATATACTCTTTTCTCAAGTATTTTATGGGTATTTATTTGAATTATTTTCAGCTTTTCCAAAAAATAAAGAGCACCAATTTTGTTTGAAAAATAAAGAGCACCAAGAGATAAAATGCGTGTTTCCGACCTTCTAGATAATGTAAAAATTAATTTTAATTTCGGTTGAATAACACAAATTCATAAAATCGAATGATTTTTTTTACAAATCAAGTTTCATAAAACATATATTGCAGTAAGATACAATTATTTTTATTGAAATAATTATTTATTTTATTATACTATAATCAGAAACCTATAATATTAGAATCAGAAGTGAAATTATATTTGCCATGTAATCCTGATGTTATAAAAATGTATCGCATTGTGATTGATTTCATGCTGAATTGTTTTCAAATCAATGAAGTAGTCAATAAATATTATTGCGTTTGTATGATATACTCTTGAGATTCTTATGACAGAAATTTAGAAATAATTTCCAATCTGACAATCAAAATAAAAATCACCGGTACAAACAAAACATACAAACGTACGTGATGTACACAAAAAAACGAATCTTCTTCCATTTCATTCAGAAACACGTTGATGCTTTATTCAACACGGATATCCTCGAAAAACATTAGTTTTCCCATCCAACAAGCCCTGCGAGCGTAACATTTGTGCTACATAATTTTCCAAATCCTTTGTGGCCATATTGAGATACAGCTTCTATTGGCCGTTTACTGCCGAACTCTTTAGCTACGCTTTTTGCTGTTTACTACAACCCTTTGTCAACATCTCATATTTCCGAAGCCGTATAACAGTATTTCTACGACCAATTGTTCACTGCTCGCTATATCCTATTTAGTTTGTGTTTCGGAATAACCGCGCAATAAGCCGAATGAAATATTAGATTCAGACACGTGCGATAACAAAAGACACTGCTAAGATAAATAGGACGAAGCTGATAAAATGCAGGGATAAGTTGAAGGAAGTTAGGAAAGAGAAATACACTATATATGAAAGAAAGCATTATTGAGAATAACTGAATCCATATTTAAATATAATTTGAGACACGCCATTAAAATTAAAAAGAGCTAAATAACAATAAAATTAAATGATTCATTAATAAAAACATTCAAGCTTTAAAGCGTAAAAATTCTTTCAGGAGAATTAAAATTGATAAGAAATTTCACAAGTATATGTTTAAACTTTATATAAGAGAGAACAGATTATTGTTAGAGATAAAAATGATTAAAATAATGATTTTCGTGTGGATAAGTTTTTAAATATTATTTTCAGAAAGTTAGATGTCAAAAATTGCACAAGACAATAAAGAATTTTTTTCTTTTAAGGGATAATACAGCCATAAGTTTAATTAATCTTAAAGTTTTAGCTATTCTAAGATCTTTCAAGAGAGAGATTTGTGTTAACGAAAATTATAATGAATGTAAAAAAAAGGGCATTGTTATAATGGAAAATTTAAAAATAAATTAATAGGACATTTTAAGAGAGCTAATGGAAATTCAATTAAACACACTCAGATGGAAAGTTTAAAAATATAGAAGGTCTTTATTTTTATTGGTCGGGATTTTGATACTTTTATTTAAAAAGTGGAAGAAGACACCTTTGTCCAACGGAGTAATCGGTAGCTGAGAATTATGGAACAGTTTAAGAATAAAAGATAACGTCAAAAGAACCTATTCCTTTCTTTAAAATTGATCTTGCTTTCAGATTTTCTCATTTTAATTGTTCAACCTAATTATAGTTTTGAAGGGAACACGTTTTTGAAAGGCCAAACCTCTGCATTTCTGCGAGTATAAAAAAAGTGCTTCCATCTGTAAACAAGTTCGTCTTAAAATAAAATATAGCGAGTTTCAGTGTTTGTAACATCTTCTGAAAATGCTTGCATATCGCCGAAACAGGATTTCATATTTTATTCACTTTTAAGAAAAACGTCAGTTATTTTTACCCTCCCTTTCAAGCTTTTGAAAAGAAAGGAACAGGAACAGTTTTATACTGTTCGGAACTTGAACACAGAAATACGCTTGCAGGATCTTTCTTGCTTCAAGCTTAGAGCTTCTTGAAGTTCTAGCTTTCAAGATTTGCATTCGAAATTGATATTCTAAAGGAACAGTGAAAAGGGCGACGGTTTCTACTTTTCGACGGAAATAAGATTCCCTGCCAGAAATTTGAATAAAATGAATAACAGCTGAAATTCTCCGCTATAGGCTAGGAACTCTATACAAATTTTTTGCTTTGAAATGAAGCAAAACATGGTTGAAAATGCTGTGAGTCCTGTATGAAGTATTCATGTTTACAAACAAAAAAACAAATAGCTTTACAAGAATTTGCTTATGAGAATGTAATAGAAAAATGTTGAGCTTATTATATAGTAGTATACTATTTTTTTACCTATTTTTTAGTATATGATACAAGAGAAGTAAGATTCTTAGATATATAACACCAAAAAAAAGAAGCAAGTTATAGATATTATAAGAAGAATTTCTTGAAATGAATATCACACATAAAAATTCTATATATCTTCATAATATACGATATTTTCGGAATTTGCATTATGTGTATTTATCTCAATATATATATAAACATATAAAATTGATAAAATATGCAACATTCAAAGGCTTTTTAACTATTTTGTATCAAATTAAGATTTAAAAGGCATTCGATTAATACATAATGATAGTTACACACCATGATAAGGGGGATAAATAATTGAATTTTGTTTGGTCTATATAAATGAAATCACTTACTACAATATTATTCTTAACTGAAATAAATGGATAGATTTTTGCTGATGTTTACAAAATGAGAGGAGAAGAAATAAAGAAAAATAACTTTCTTAAATAAGCCGTGGATGACAATACTTATACTGTGGACACTACAGAGAAGGTGGAAGACTGATATCCAATCTGATACAATGTGTTTTACTTTATAACGGATTTTTTAATTAGTTCGGAATAGAAAATGATATATTATGTTACAACAAATATCTGTCTCGGTGTAATCCTAAAAACAATTTTTAAGGTAGATGACTACGTTAAAAAGTCGATTTTTTCCGAAATTATGTTTTTTTTAAATTAATTTTTTTTAACAGTTTTCCTTATAAAACCGTTAGAATTTTGTTTATAAGTATATTTTTAGAAGGTAACAGAAATTTTTATATTTGCATTCTCAAACGTTTTAATGCTATTTTGCATCTTAAGATGCTATTTTATCAAATTCAAATCTTTAATTAAATTTTCTTACAAAAAAATCTCATAAATTAAAATCTGATGCATATTTTTTTTCTTCAAATTTTGTATAATAATTTTTCATTGTGTTTTGCAATTCTTGAAATACAGAATAAGTAATCTATTCATTTCAAAATATTTGTAGTTGTTTAAGTACTTCACAATGTGAAAGAATTGAAAATTTCTTGTTATTTATCAGTCGAACCCCAATATTGAAAGAATGGATAGAAATACAACTTATTCCTCCCGAACATAGGCATGTATCTTAAGACAAGGAGACAGATTTTCCACTTCGATTGATAGAAATTACAATTACTTTCAAGTAATATCTCAAATACTGATCCTTATATTACATATTGGTCCATTGATTAATATATTCAGAGGATTGATAAAAAGGTTTTTGTGCCATGTTACAATTTTTTTTTGGGGGGGGGGGATTTCTTAGCTCCCATTGGAGCATGTAATAAATTTTCATCACATCGTCCCTTGAAAAGCTTTGCTTCCTTAGTGAAACAAAACCATGCTGAAAATCAGCTTGTACTATGACATGTTGTTTCTCTCTCACATGGATACCTCTAAATGTTTGTAATCACAAATTCTTAAATATAAATGACACTTCGGTATGGGTCAAATTGACATTAAAAGTTTTATTTCCCTCTGTAGACATTTTACCTTTAAGCATAATAATACGGTGGCAAAATGCGATGATTTTGGCATAAAACATGACTCAAACACCTACTATAGGTAAAAAAATCTTTTACTGGGTTATAAAAATATTACAGTGCATTGCATTCATTTTTCAGTTTATAAATACTTTGCTTACGTCAGAATTTTCAAAAAGTTAAACGAGTCTATATAAGCGAAAGTTTTCTTATTTTTGCTTATGATAGCGATTTCTGTTTATTATTAAAAAAAACGGAGGTCTTTTATTAAATATTTTCTTCACCTTATTTTTTAGCAAATTCCGGAACAGGTTATCCTTTTTATGCTGCTGCCTTTGCGGTCATGCAACCTGTTTTGAAAAGAAGACCAGAATTTAAGTGCATTATTTGAAAAAAAAAACGGTATTTTTATATCAACAGATTCTAAACAAAAATTGTTATTTATGACATCAATATTTTGTTTGTAAACGTCAGTAAGCAGTCGATAAATATCAGCATTTTAAGCGTGTTTCCATGAGCTTAACCCATCTCGTCTTACTTTCCTCAGAGAATTTATTTTTTGTTATTATTTTCTCCGGCAATTTCCCGTCATTCATCTTCACTTTTTTCTCAACGAAAATACTTCATCTGAACAGAAAAGCACCAAATATTTCCCTTTTTGTGTAGAGGAAAAACAACTTTTGTAACTTAATAGTTTCTTTATTCATTTATTTAAAAAAATGCTATGTTAAAAAATAATACTGCTTTGAAACTCAGTTTGAACTTTAGTTATTTTTCATTTAAATGATTTATCTTAAGAAATACTAAATGTACCACAGACTTTCGAAATATATAAAAAAAATTCAGTAATACTCATCTTAAGGGAAATATTCAACTATATTGTGTAGAAATAAACTCTATGCTAAAAATATAAGGAACCTTAACATAATTGTTCTAGCAGTAGTTTTACGAAATCGCAAAATGTGTGCATTTTCATATAGCCTACGGATGTCAACTTATGTATATTATAGGTATTCACCACATTCACTGCTATCTTTTCCATATTGCAAACAGATGTCAAGTTATGCATAATATAGACATTCATCAGATTAAATTGTATTTTTTCCATATTCCATATGACAAGTGGCGAATGTCATAAATAAAGATGGCATTGGTGACTTGGTATCCTTTGGTAATATGAAAGAGCAGCTATTGAATTTCAACAATATTAAATTTTTGATATATGACCTATTATACTCTAGGCGACGATATGTAGTTTTACAGATATTAATAGCCGTCTACTACATATGGTCACGATATGGCTTTTTATATATAAATATTGCAAAATTTCAAATGTTCTTTTAAAGATATTAATTCTTCAAAAAAATTTTGGGCATAAAACGCCCCGTCTTCTACTGTTATGACTTACGAAATTGATATGACCCGAAAATGCCATAAAAATAGAGCAATTTATAGTTTCATCGTCGAACATTCCTATCTTTTGTTCTAAATAATACCTTTTTAATAAAGTGTCTGACGTGATTCTGTGGCTTATCCGTGAGTTGTGTATCAATCAACTTCAACTATTCCATCAACTAGCAATAACTTTAGCTCAGATTTTAACAAATTGCACTTTGGAAAGGTAGAGATTGTTTGCTCCCTATTTTACTTGAAGTATAGTAGTGAAGTATCGATTTCACGAAAAATATCGATTTAGCCATCTGTCCCTCCCCTATTTTACTTGTAAAGTTTATATATTAAAAAGGAGTTACTTTGATTGAATAAGAAATCAATTTATTTATACGCTCGCTCACATCACTTTGTAACATACAATAATAATAACTCTTTGAAATAAATCCTTTCAGAATGAATTGAAAAATTCCAAAAAATATGCATCATGTATCATCCTTTTCATTCTTTATTCATTATATTGATAGAATAAGAAACAGATATTGTATTAAAATATTATTGAACATTTTTGTTTGCATTTGTATTTAATTTTTTATACAACTTCATTATTTCTGTAAGAGGCATTGAGTTTATTTGCTTCCAGAAAAATCAAAGAATACCATGTGAATGAAATTTCCAATACTGACTGCTTTAAAAAGTTGTTCAGATTTTATATTTGATGCAAGAAAAAACAGTATTTTATTGATAAAGACATTTATCAGATTTAATCGTAAATATAAAATTAAGGATTAAGAAATGATCTGATGCTATAGACATGTATATGATATTTTTATCCTAGTTAGTTGCATGAGAATTTTAGCTTATTTCAGTGACATTTACATCCCATTTTGAAAACCTGCTAGACCATACTGGGGTTAGAGGAGGAAATTGGCACTGGAGTCTGTACTTCTTCATCAAATATCCGCAACACAGCAGTAGTAAGATATTTTGGCTCCTTAGGTGAGATTTAATTCAATTCTAGAAATGCATGCAAGACGGTTTTTCGCTTGAACTACAAACTTGAAGCCCTCTATCCTGAGATTAAACTTTTATCACACCTAAGCTTAATTAGATATCATTCCGACTTAAAGCTACCCATGATAGATTTACCATGCATCAAGTAACATATGAAAGTTTAGGGAAATCGAGTCTGAAAACTGCTCTTATTCTATCCTGAAGTCGATATTTCCACCAGGACTCAACAGTCCAGATACTGAACAGCATATTTATTAGCTTGATGGATAAGCAAATTCATTTGTGTTAACAGCTAACGAAAAGAAGATAATACGTGAACCAAAGAAGAGTATGGTAGAAGTGTGAATAACATGTTCTGACATTCTGTTTGAAGATGAAAAATGGGAACGAAAGATATTTTTTCATAAAATGTAAACCTAAAAAATTTTGATTTATCTGTACGTGCACTAAATAATTCCAGGACTAGTTTTGTGCAACCTCAATACATATTAGCATGGCATGGCATGGCATGATGCTTATAGTTATTTTAAATCTTGATTATGTGACCTCAATACGTAGTATCTTTGTGTTATTATTAGAAATTATTAGATAATATAATGATCATAAACGGATGATAATTCAAGCAATATCTGTTGTTAATGGATCGGCGTTATTAAGTACGGAATATTATGCAGACTGTAAGCCTCTATCGAATGTGCTGACTTTCGTAGAGGCAGCAAACAGGTAGTAACGGAACATTTTGTAATACCTAGTGAACTGCACATTAATACCCATAACTAATCACAAAAATTCTATTATATTAACTCTATAGTTTCTTCGTTATCAAGATTGGCTTTATTCTGATTGTAGAACAGTATCTCTGCAATCAAAGTTAAATTCAGAGTTTTTAAATCTACATATGTGTTAGTATGATGACGCTGCTTATAAAATTCTAATTAGTATAAATAAGATCTTTTAAATATTAGAAATTGTAGGAAAAACATTACATAATTTTTAATAAAAAATGCTCCAATGGAAGGAAAAATTTATAATATTAATTAAAAGGCATATTTACTCAATTTAGAAATAGAACTCATTTTATAATGCATATGGAAGTGCTTTAATTCAATTCAATTCAATGAAGTGACGCGTTATTATTATAAAATATGACTTTATAGTGAATTGTGTAAGCCAGTTTATTGACTTATAATGTATTAAAATGTAATGTAGTATATTAAATATTAAATTAACAGTTTTTATGTGTTGATTGAACATTGATGGGATTTTATTTGTGGTTTCCCATTTTCATTTTTATCCGCCTACTCTGATAATACATTTTTTTTTATATCCGTCATATTTCAAAACATTCACTTCTATCAGTATTTATTGAGATCGTAGATTTTGAGCAGATATTCTTGTATTGAATAAATCCAATTATCATCCCACGCAATTCTTTATAAAACATGCATCTTACATATGTAAATCTACTTTGAAACTAGTCATATTAAGCTTTCAAAACTGGCTCACTTGAGATTGAATACCATCCAAGACAATAGTGATATTTAGCTACAACTCTACTAGATCTTGTAAAATAGCCTCCGTTAAAACCTTACACTAGTAATTACCTTTCTCTTTAAGATATCTTTAAATAAAAATAGCTCTTTTAAGCTGTTCAGACTCCTTTCTGGAGGGATATTTAAGTTATCAGAGCTCGTAACATCTTGTAATTAAACCCAGCCAAGTGAACTGATAAGGACACTAATTTCCATTAGTGTAATCAAAGTAATTTTATGTAAATAGAACATATAGATACGAGAAATTGATGTATGCTTACGAAGCCGTAGTTTTATCTTAAGATACCGCCGTTTCTCTTTGATGTAGCAAATTTATAAATGTCAGGCAATATACATTTATTTATTAAACTTTCTAAAATATAATTATATAATGCGAAAATAGATATATATGATGTAAAGTTTTGCAATACGTAAATTTAATTTATCCGCTCCATTCAAATAAATTATTTATAACGACACTTCTCAAAATCTAGCAGATGTAACTATAACTGCCTTAAATTGTCCAATATCGAGAGCCCCATTTAAGCTGCTGATCCATCAATTCCTTAGTTCCACTGTCCTAACAAAGAAAACTCCTTTTCTGAGTCTTAAACTCTATAGGCGGGAAAAATAGTTTAACCCGCAGCACATGCGCGAATAATGTTTACTCCATCGGAAGCCTTGTCCCATTAAGGTGAAAAAAGAAGTATACAGACTCGAGACAGAGACACTAACTGTGAAGAAGAGAAAATGGCTTTTATTTTTAAAAAATCATTTGGTTGATTCTCACGAAACTTTCTAAGACACAGCTGTAAGTTTCAATATATCTGTATTCAAAATTTGAATAAAATTTGTCTAGCAGTTTTTTAGTCTATAGAGAACATACATAAACGACATGATTATATTTTTTATTTCAACGCTTATATTCATCAGCATCATATAATTAATGCTGAAAGGTTAACTACTCAAAAAATAAAAATAGATTATTTAACGTTTATTATTTATATCGAGTTGTTTTTCCTAATAAACTTGAAAAAAACTAATTATATATTTTTCAAATTTTTTCATGTTGACATTTTCTGCAAAGTCCTCTTTTTAATGTTTATTTTTATTATTATTTTTTTATAATTTATGTTATTATCCGTAACTTTTTTTTAATTTCCCCAATTTTGACAGATTTTTTTAAGTATCGGTGTCGATACTGATAGCTTTTAATTATAAATTCACTTAATCAGCACCTCTCGAATCAGCAGTTATTACAAGAAATAAAATCAATTATCTATTTTTACTGACCTTTTTTGACAAAATAATTCACAAAGATTGATTTTTTTAATCAGAAAAAATAATGGAAATTTCTGCTTAGTTAAACAAAATGATCCATCAATTCCTTAGTTCCACTGTCCTAACAAAGAAAACTCCTTTTCTGAGTCTTAAACTCTATAGGCGGGAAAAACAGTTTAACCCGCAGCACATGCGCGAATAATTTTTACTCCATCGGAAGCCTTGTCCCATTGAGGTGAAAAAAGAAGTATAAAGACTCGAGACAGAGACACTAACTGTGAAGAAGAGAAAATGGCTTTTATTTTTAAAAAATCATTTGGTTGATTCTCACGAAACTTTCTAAGACACAGCTGTAAGTTTCAATATATCTGTATTCAAAATTTGAATAAAATCTATCTAGCAGTTTTTTAGTCTATAGAGAACATACATAAACGACATGATTATATTTTTTATTTCAACGCTTATATTCATCAGCATCATATACTTAATGCTGAAAGGTTAACTACTCAAAAAATAAAAATAGATTATTTGACGTTTATTATTTATATCGAGTTGTTTTTCCTAATAAACTTGAAAAAAACTAATTATATATTTTTCAAATTTTTTCATGTTGACATTTTCTGCAAAGTCCTCTTTTTAATGTTTATTTTTATTATTATTTTTTTATAATTTATGTTATTATCCGTAACTTTTTTTTAATTTCCCCAATTTTGACAGATTTTTTTAAGTATCGGTGTCGATACTGATAGCTTTTAATTATAAATTCACTTAATCAGCACCTCTCGAATCAGCAGTTATTACAAGAAATAAAATCAATTACCTATTTTTACTGACCTTTTTTGACAAAATAATTCACAAAGATTGATTTTTTTAATCAGAAAAAATAATGGAAATTTCTGCTTAGTTAAACAAAATGATCCATCAATTCCTTAGTTCCACTGTCCTAACAAAGAAAACTCCTTTTCTGAGTCTTAAACTCTATAGGCGGGAAAAATAGTTTAACCCGCAGCACATGCGCGAATAATTTTTACTCCATCGGAAGCCTTGTCCCATTGAGGTGAAAAAAGAAGTATAAAGACTCGAGACAGAGACACTAACTGTGAAGAAGAGAAAATGGCTTTTATTTTTAAAAAATCATTTGGTTGATTCTCACGAAACTTTCTAAGACACAGCTGTAAGTTTCAATATATCTGTATTCAAAATTTGAATAAAATCTGTCTAGCAGTTTTTTAGTCTATAGAGAACATACATAAACGAAATGATTATATTTTTTATTTCAACGCTTATATTCATCAGCATCATATACTTAATGCTGAAAGGTTAACTACTCAAAAAATAAAAATAGATTATTTGACGTTTATTATTTATATCGAGTTGTTTTTCCTAATAAACTTGAAAAAAACTAATTATATATTTTTCAAATTTTTTCATGTTGACATTTTCTGCAAAGTCCTCTTTTTAATGTTTATTTTTATTATTATTTTTTTATAATTTATGTTATTATCCGTAACTTTTTTTTAATTTCCCCAATTTTGACAGATTTTTTTAAGTATCGGTGTCGATACTGATAGCTTTTAATTATAAATTCACTTAATCAGCACCTCTCGAATCAGCAGTTATTACAAGAAATAAAATCAATTACCTATTTTTACTGACCTTTTTTGACAAAATAATTCACAAAGATTGATTTTTTTAATCAGAAAAAATAATGGAAATTTCTGCTTAGTTAAACAAAATGATCCATCAATTCCTTAGTTCCACTGTCCTAACAAAGAAAACTCCTTTTCTGAGTCTTAAACTCTATAGGCGGGAAAAATAGTTTAACCCGCAGCACATGCGCGAATAATTTTTACTCCATCGGAAGCCTTGTCCCATTGAGGTGAAAAAAGAAGTATAAAGACTCGAGACAGAGACACTAACTGTGAAGAAGAGAAAATGGCTTTTATTTTTAAAAAATCATTTGGTTGATTCTCACGAAACTTTCTAAGACACAGCTGTAAGTTTCAATATATCTGTATTCAAAATTTGAATAAAATCTGTCTAGCAGTTTTTTAGTCTATAGAGAACATACATAAACGAAATGATTATATTTTTTATTTCAACGCTTATATTCATCAGCATCATATACTTAATGCTGAAAGGTTAACTACTCAAAAAATAAAAATAGATTATTTGACGTTTATTATTTATATCGAGTTGTTTTTCCTAATAAACTTGAAAAAAACTAATTATATATTTTTCAAATTTTTTCATGTTGACATTTTCTGCAAAGTCCTCTTTTTAATGTTTATTTTTATTATTATTTTTTTATAATTTATGTTATTATCCGTAACTTTTTTTTAATTTCCCCAATTTTGACAGATTTTTTTAAGTATCGGTGTCGATACTGATAGCTTTTAATTATAAATTCACTTAATCAGCACCTCTCGAATCAGCAGTTATTACAAGAAATAAAATCAATTATCTATTTTTACTGACCTTTTTTGACAAAATAATTCACAAAGATTGATTTTTTTAATCAGAAAAAATAATGGAAATTTCTGCTTAGTTAAACAAAATGCCGGAAAAAATAACTGTTCTTTTTAAAACGTAGTAGAAAGCTGTAAAAAGAGACAAGAAGATTTTTTTCTGAAAAGTATTGGGAGTTTTACAGCAAATCCAAAAATATGAAAAGTATCAAAATCAGTAAAAAAAAGGTAACAATTTGCTTACAAAGATAAAGGAGAAATCAAAAAGTTTAATTTGTAAATTTTCAACAAAGTAACAAAAGGCATTTTTATACTTTAAATATCAGTTTTTAATTATTTGAAATGGCTATTCAAAAACAAGATATGACATTACTGATAACATTTTAAGTAATTCAAATTAAAATCACAAATTATTGGAATGTTATTAAATAAAATATAAAGAAACTAATCATGTACTCAATATTAATTAGAAAATACTAATTTAAAAACAACTAATGTTTATTTCCTTCTTTATAAATTAATGATTATATAATGAATAGTTAACGAATAATTTTTTTCATTTATAAAATATTAATTAAAAACAGAACTAAAAGATATTGATTTAATTCTTTATTAATTAAAGTTCTCATTTTTAATTCACTGAGAAATTGAGCAGATTGCTTTATTTTGCAAAGAATCTTTTTTACTTGGCTGAAATATAGATTCTTATCAAGAAATTAAAGGTATAATGTATTTATTATAAGATAATTTCTTTTTTCTCAGTATATTAATAGCTATTTCAGACTGGATATTGGGGTATTAATTTAACCAATGAAATCCCGAGGACAGTTTCTAATTAACTCTAGTTCGACTATAAAATATAACTATGACTATAAAATATAAAATAAATGAAAATTTCTTATTTTCTTTTTTGGTTGAAATTACTTGGTTATTTATGATCGTGTTCGTATATATTGTATTAGAAGGAATCTTAAAAATTTTTAAAGCAAAATAAATTACAATAAAGAGTTATGGCATATAAATAATACTTTCAAAGAATTTCCAGGAATTATTATAGATCAATGAAGAATAAACCTGTTTATGGGGTGTTTCGTTCAAAGCAAATGGTTTATAAAACTGAGCAGTTTTGCTATCGTTCAAAGAAAGCATAAATGCAGATTGCACACATCACTTTGTCATCTCCTCTAGTATGATCGTCGATGCATTTTGAAACGGGAAAATCAGTTTCCCTTTGTAAATACTTTATCCGATAAAAAAAAAAAAAAAAACATGGAGCGAAATAAGGGTATAAGTTGACTGTGAAATTACCGGTATGTAATATTTTAAAAGGTAATGTAACACCACTAGGTATCTGTGAAGTGCCTTCTTGTACTTATGGAGCAGCTGCGGGATTTTTAAATGCTTGTGAGCAGGAGCTACGCGCATGCAATGTATGAATTTGAATTGAATGAAATCTGATCTTATTAGTTCATCATATGACATTCTTTGAGACATACTATAATTTATTTATAATTAGAAAATAATTATAAAGTTCCGGAATATCTTAAATACATATATCATTACTAAAATTTCCAAAAAAAAAAAAAAAAAAAGATCTTGGATAGGATTTCCAGCTATATACTCAGTCAGGTGGATTTATAAAATTACAATAAGGAGTACAAATCAATTGATTTGTACTCCTTATTTTTCTACCAATACTCCTTATTTTTCTTTCTGTACACATTATTTTTCTACCAATGTATATAAAATAAACAAGCCTTTCATTTAGTGGTTAATATACTATGATCTGATGTCCCAGACTGTCTGATCTCGTATTATTTGGGATTCTACATCTGAGGTTACTCAATTCCTGATTAGGGATTATCATCAACATTAATAAGTTTGTCCTCGTTTCTATCTCACGTATTTAGAAGCTTCAGGGACTACAAAAAGGGATCTAACTATAACCATATTGTCTGATCTTGTATTATGTGGGATTCTACATCTGAGGTTACTCAATTCCTCATTAGGGATTATCATCAACATTAATAAGTTTGTCCTGGTTTCAATCTGACGTATTTAGAAGTTTCAGAGATTACAAAATGGATCCAAATATAATACTTTTAACTAATTCCCAATCCTTTTCCTATTATCTTTTCAATAAGGAGTTCCTGCCTTTGACAGCAGGGATAAAGAAATTGATATTGCTGGAATCTCTTTCTCCTTGAACTCAATTCACATGCGTCATCAAAAAACTGAGAAGTAAAAATGGCAAATCCTTCCATAAGATTTTAAGTTACAGAAGCTGAAAGATCCTTTTTGTAGACAGACACTGTCATTTGCAATAACAGATGATTTTCTAAGCTTGTCATTACCAACATAATAAGGCTTATCTATCTGAGATTTGATACCACAACCGAAGAAAATCCTCATCATCGAAATGACCCTCATTTTCTTTCCTAATAATGCGGAATAGCTTATAAAAAGAGACTTAGCTTACTAACGACAGATCAAGCATTGCGTTGGACTAAATCAGGAAGATGGCATTTGATTAGTTGCGAAGACAGAATTAGTTAACTTGGAAAAGTCATTTTTAATATTGTATAACAAAAAAAAATTCCCCTAATTTCTTTCTAATGTTTTTAAAAAACATACCTATCATATTATAATGAGTATTATTGTGTTGGTACGAAGTAATTAATTGAGGTAATAAAGCTTTCTATGAATTAGACATATGAATTAAATTTATAACTAAATAGAATAGACAATCTCAGCATTTAAACGCCATCGGTAGACAGAGCTAGTTGTGTCATAGTTCTTCGAAATTCTGTCGGAAGATGGCGCCTTTGGCGAATACATGATAGGATAACTGAAGTGTGAAATGTAATAAGGTAATCCACAGGAAATGACCAGGAAGTGTTCTCGAAATCTATCCTGCTATTCCATGATAACGTATGAGCACACATGGTTTCGGTTGCATGGAAATTGGTGCAACGTTTCCGAGGAAAAGTATTGGAATTCCCTCCTTACAGACCGTATCTCGCACCAAGTGATTTTCCTCTCTTTTGAAAACTGACGAAACACCTGGTAGATCGCTATTTTAGAATCGACGCCAAAGTTCAGGGCGCTGTCGTTATGTGACTCCGTGGCCTAACCCCTGATTTTCTCTATGCCGGTTTTGACATGCTGGTTTGCCGACGGCACAAATGCTTCAAAAAAATCTTGGTGATTGTGTGAAAAAGTAATATGCATTAATACCTTTCTACCTCTGATAATTTCTTTCATTTGGGGAAAAACTTTTTCTATGAAAGGACTTGTTACCTTACTTTTTGAACTATTTACACAAAGATGGGATTTGTAATGAAATATTTGTCATTTTTATGATTTTTCGAAAACATATCAAAAATTCTAGAATTTTTTTAGTGTTAATAAATTAAAATGTTTTTCACAAACTTTTCACATATGCAAACTATCATGTAGTGCAATGCTTATAAAAGCATGTATAAGATTATCTATATAATACATATACAGGATGGTTATAATTAAACTTCCCCTATAAACAGCATCATACACCGCAAACGGGTGAATGGATTGCAACGAAATTTGGCATATAAACTTAAAAATTAGTTCCAAGATGTCCACCAGAGGGCACTTTTTTCGTAAAACATTAATTTTAACACAATAAACGACCAAAACTGAATACAGAAACAATATTAACATTTATTGACTAGTTTCTGATCACCTTGTCATCGAACCATATTAAGTAAAAGTAAGGAAAAAACAACAATACGCTGTTTGAGGGGGGCGGGTTCATTTTGCAGAAACAAGAACAGATTAAGACGAAATTGCACAAGAAGAGCAGTTATTAATCATGCCCAGGACGATGTAGGGAATGGTGCTCTAAGTAACCACCCTCATTCACCTGCAAAATTTGAAGTCGATGGACAGTGTGTTCAACAGCAAATCGTAACTGATGAGTTGTGATGCTTCGTACATGAAGCGTTATGGAGTTCTTTAAGTCATTCAATGTCGGAACAAGATACCATCATATTTGCAGCCGAAAACATCGATAAAAAACATGACTAGGACAGCAAACCCTAACCTTCTTACCCTAACCTGTTTTCATAAAGCTTCCTCTTTTTAGCAAATTTAAGCAAATCCCGACATTTTTTTCCTAGAATTGTTAGCTTTTCCCGGTTTTACATTTTATTATTCACAATTCTTGCTCTGGATTGTTAATATTGTTTCTGTATTCCGTTTTGGTCGTTTATCGTGTTAAAACTAATGTTTTTCCGGAAAAAGCGCCTTCTGGTAGACATTTTGGAACTAATTTTTTTTTTTTTTTTTTTTTTTTTTTTTAATTCCGTGAGCGCATCTCGTGTATAGTCTATACACGAAATTTACAGCATCGTTGCAATCCGTTTACCCATTTGCGTTGTATGGGATAAGCTGTTTATAAGGGAAGATTAGTAACCCCTTGTATATTAATTACCACAAGAAAGGGAAATTACCAAGGGAAATTATAACCGCACTGTATTTATTAATGCATGCAATCTTCTATACACATTCATCTGCATATCTATATTTTACAAATTCTCTAATTTCAGTTCTTTATCTAATACATAGAAAATATTAAAATTTTACTAATTATGCAATAAATCAAGTGTCTAATAAAATACTGATATTATTAATAATTTATGGATAACGTTGTGAACTGTAAATTCTTCATACTCCAAATCAATTTAAATGTATCTGTAATAACATTTTTACTTCATTTAACAATTACATTTTTAGATTTTACATTTACACATAAGTATTTATGTATCGATTTGATAGGGTTCTTTTCTTTCTATAAATAGATGCAAGTGCTTTGAACTAAATCCTAAATCGTCCCCAGAAATGTAAAATTTAAAATTCCTCAAAAATAAATATTAAAAGAATAGGATATTGTTCCAAAACATTTAAACGCGTCATACAGCCATTTCGAAAATTCCTGTATTCTAATTTTACGAGAATGTTCTCGTCTTTAAACAAAAGACTGAATTTTTAATTTATTCCTTATTTTTTTTAAAAATATTCTTATTTCTATTGGTTGAGCAATAATTCATGAGCGCCTTTCAAATTTCTGTCTTTAAAAAAATTCCTCCGATTGTTTGGTGAAGAAATTTGATCAATCGTTCTTTATTTTATTTTTTTAACCCAAAGACGAACTATACTTTAACTATTGCTCCTTCTGTATAAGCAGTACAAATCTTGTGATTTCTTCCTCTATTAAATGCACCTCTAACACCTCTATTAAATGCAAATGATGCTGAAAAAGTTAAATTTAGTCCATTTTAATGAACTGAAAATACTCCCTTCCATCGCATTTTAATGATCCTTTTTTCGATGATGTCTCATCGTTTTAATGATATGAAAATATTATATGAATATAGTTAAAGTTAAAAAATCAGAAGGCACTATCTTGTAGATCATTAAATTATTTTTAAATAACATGTTTTTCTGAAGCTCTTTATTTCTGAGTACATTAAAAAAAACAGTTCTTGAATTACTATTCAATCCAATACTGCTAAATATTCTTTTCAACTGCGATATTTTCAGCAAAACTCATATTCAGTCGATTCTATATCGACGTGAAATATTCGTGTGTGCGTAATATCTATAAAGAATAATTTATTTTGTTCCAATAGAAATTATCCATTGTGTGTATAGTGTGTCATCTATTATGTGGAATATAATGCAATTCTTAGAAGAGAATCGAATTTTATATAAACATATCCTTAACTCTACAACAAACAACTTTAGAAATGTATTTTACAAATTTTCCTTCAAATATTTGTTCATATGAAGGAAATAATATACATAATATTTTAGGGGGAAATTCTTTTCAAAAGTTTCAGAATTTTATAATGGCCCTCATAATTTTGAATCAGAGTCAGATGAAGTTGACAACCCTTTTTCTACACCTCTCCACAAGAAGACTATTTGCCTATTGACATCAGATTTAACAAGTAAAAGGACGTGATATAAAACAGCTATTTTGCAGAGTCACATTTCGAACCTGAAAGCCTGTGACCTTACCACCACTGTTCCGGTGAATTATCTTTAGACTTGTAATCAGGAATAAACAAATATTTGAAGTATTTAATCCTGAATAACTAACTCAATTTACTTCTGAATTGAGTTAGTTTTAAAATTATTACAATTATCTATAAACTTCTTAATCGAGTCAGTTTTAAAATCATTACAATTATCTATAAATTTCTTAATTGAATAAGTTTTACAATTATTACAATTATCTATAAATTTTTTAATCGAGTTAGTTTTAAAATTATTACAATTATCTATTTAAGATGCCCTTACTTTTTTGCGTTTAAATAATGTTGATCAGAGCTAGTGGGAGTTTAAGAAAAGTAGATTATCCTTACAAACAATAATTTACGTTATAGTAATGTATTTCGACTTATTGAGGTTTATAAAACAATATACATGAAATAAAATATTATTTACTTTTTGTAAAGGTAAACATAAAATGTCTACAATCATAAATTGCTAAAAAAATTTCTCCACCATCTGTAAGACATACTAGTTGATATTGATCGAGGTATTGATGTATTAGTCAAAGGTGCCAAGTTGCCCCAAGATTTCTGAATCACCCTGTAATACAGGGTGATTAAAAACTTATAAAAATTGTTACTGTTATAAAAATGAAAATTACTGATAAAATTATTTCTATGAAAAATTGCCTGACATTAGTGACATTTCCTGACATTCTCTATTTTCATTCGAATTCATATTTTATGAATCACTTCTGGAAAGCAAGCGAAATGCTATATTTTTAGATGGAAACGTTTACTTATCTGAACACTAGTCGCTTACTTTTTATTCTATACCAGTCGCGTTGTTTATCTACCTTCTGTCTCTATCAATTCTCAGTCAATTTTATAAATAATGTCTCACGTCGGATCTGAATGAATCGAATCAGTGGAAAAAATTGCCCACCAATAACGGTCCCTACTATAATGGTGTGCGATTTAGGTAACAAATTTTATACCTTTTAAACGTAATGAAACGAGCATTTTTCGGACAGGAACAAAATATTGCTAATACACATCTCTCGGGAAATTACCTCCAATTTAGAGCCAAGATCTCCCCAGGAATAATCGTTTCCCACATTATTTATTTTTATTGGGTAAAGATTACCCGGACACATTAATCGTGTTTGGTTATTGAAAGGTTAATCATCATGCACGGGTAATTTATAGATAATGGTATAAATAATAAGAGTGATACGGAGTTTCGGGTAAAATCGCTCCATATTTTAAAATGGGCGTATTATTAATCGATCTCATGCATTTATTTCCTGCACTTTCAAAGGATAATTCTTTATTGCTTGCTAGTTTTACATTTCTTTTTTGTTATCCTATTTCATCAGTCAAAATTTACAAACGCGTAAAAGCAGCATATTTGGAGGAAAAAGTTTTAAAAATTCGTCATGAACTAGAACAGATTAATCTCAGTTTTTACATAATTTATTAATGTATAAGTTAAGTGATGTTTATTAATTGTTAAATAATAATTTACATATTTGTAGAATATAAAATAAATCTCCTGTGTTTTAAAGAATTAGAAATCAATTAACAGCTTGATGTTGGTTATTTATTTAATCTTTTAATAAAGCGTTTTCAGTAATTTAATGCGATTAAAATTTGTTGCATTATATTCTACTTTTATTACTATTTTTAATGGATATAATAATATTCTATTTTGGAATCCATAATATCTTAAGAGAAATTTAATAAATTAAGAGAAATTTCAAAAATATATCTTCAATTATATTAAATTTATTACTGAGTAAAAAAAAAAAGATTAAAAATACTAATAAAAAGTTATTTTCATTTAAGAAATTTATTCTTAACAGTTAAATGCTAGATTGATAAGAATTTTTTTCTAAAATTTTTTATTTTAATGAACATAAGAGTTCAGAAAATCAATTCTTGTTACTGGAAACTAAACGAAGTCAATGCATGACTGTTGAAGGCCCGTTATTGACTGGATAAGGGTATAGCAGAGAGAGTGGGTGAAAACTATAAAGCCAAGAGTTCGAGACCCGATACCTTAGAATAATCACCATCTATATCGATTTGGTCTTTATAAAATCTAGCAAGTTCAAACTTTATGCTAATAGTATGGACATTTGGAAACTGTATCAGTTTTGATTTCGGCCTTATTCACCTTTAAAAATTACAAAACACTTCTTAAAAGGATTATGTATTTCTCATAATTATATAATCCATATTTGGTGGATTTTAAGCTCATCGATATTAAACATTTTTGATAATATTAAAGTTTCAAGAGATTGTCAGTTCTGATTGCGTTCAAACCCACCGTTCAAAACTACTAGTTTTGCTGTAAAATGGCCCAGAATGACTTTTACACAGAACACTTAAAATTATTCATATTTGAAAAATGTCAAATAATCTGCGTCAATTTGTTTCTAGAGTTCATTGAGCATTCTACAGATAGAAAAGTTTATTATGTAGCAAAACAAAGGAAGACATTCTGTATGATGTTCTCAATTACTTTTATCATGTGACTAACTTCATGTTAATTGATTTTATTCTCATAAAAAAATTAATAATGCGATGTTTAATTTGATTATTCATATAAATAATTCTGTTTCAACACCTACATTTAAATAATGATATTTTTAAAATTCATTCAACTTATTTTATTTTCAATAAAGTTCTTTTAAAAAATTTTAATGGCTCTATCCTAGGCGTTTATAATGTAGAAAACTAATTAAAATATTTTATTACTGCCATCAGAAATGTCATAGTTACGTTGATTACGTAATGAAAAACCACATAATGGAGAGAACATTGAACCTTTTTAAATTAAAGTCAAATGTGAAAACATTTAACTAATGGTTACTCAAGCTGAAATATAGAGAACGAAAGTTTCATTATTTCTTAATTATCTCGGTTAAAGTTACTAAAATTTACTTTCCCTTCAAAGACGTAAAAATCCCTGCAGGGTCAAAAACTAATTTTATTTTCTTTTGACAAAACCATTACAAACTAAAATACGCACCTGCTTATTTTCATAATGGGAAAAGAGGTAGAAACCGCCATAGCTTCAAACCTAATTGCTATGCAAAAATGCAGGGGGGAGGGTCTTTTCTTTCTCTTTGTAGTAGAGTTGGAAAGTTATTTTTACTCAGAAGACGAAGTTAATGGTTTCAAAATGACGATATAGGGTTCAGTAGCAGTACCTAGTTGCAGAAATTTAATTATTTGTAGCAGAGAAAACTCATGCTTTGGGAAATATTAGGATTATTTTTAGTTAACAGTTTTACTATGCATAATTTAAAGATAATTATAATAGTCAGTTTTTAATTTTAAATATCTGAAAAATGCCGCTTTGTGCGAATTAAATAAAATGTTATGTCATATATTTGTATTTTTTCCTTTAAAACTTATGAATGAAGATAGCATTAAATTAATGTTGGGGGAATTTTGGAAATAATGTCAAAAAGTTGGATATATTTGGACAGTTTGATGGATGCAACTTATTAAAAGAAAACAAGTTTATTTTGGAACGAAATTCACAGCTTTGAACAGTGATCACATGAGGAGAATGATATTCGAGCTGGCAGTCTACACTAACCTCTACAACTTACCATCGTGAATACATTTGACATTCTATGACAGATCTTACGTGCACTAGAATCACATATATTGTGAACTGTTGGTGGAAACAGATGTGGCACCCCAAATCACCCGACTGGGAAATCTACATCCAAGAAAGCGCAACCCAATGTTTTATATCGGCCCTTTTTATCAGTCTCAATTTGCAAAAATTATCCTTTATGCCAACCAATATCGACCAATAATTTTGCATTTTTAGCTACCTAGTATAACATTTCATTACTCGCTAATGTTATGGAAAATCGGCACTTACAAAATTGTTGTCAGGAACTATTAATTATTCAAAATTCAGAATTTCACTTTTCGATTAAATGGTACAATATCGAGTACACCATAAATGACCCCGAAACGTTAAGGTGTAGACTGAAGCTAGGTTTAACAGAAATTTCTTTCTAAGTGCGTTTTGTTACGATTCCGCTATAAAGTACTTTTTGATTTTTGTGCAAAACAGTAGTTTCAAAAATATTGTTACCAAATAAAATACTAAGTTTTACCATTTTCATAGTTTCAAAAGCGGATGTATAGAAATATATTCATGACTTCTCAATGGAGCCTTATTTATAAAGTGAAAAAAAATTACTAAATTACTAAGAAATTAAAAATACTGAATTTCAATTCAGATCTTATCAACATCAGGTCATAGAATATTGCTTAATTTCATGAAACATGCCAAATATTTATTTTACTCATGCAAACGTTCTTTTTAAGAATTAGCAAAACTGAATTGGAATGTGAAATCTTGCTTATAAAATGTTAATCCCATTTTATGAGTATATGACGGCCTTATTTAAAGAAAAGAGAAATGTAAATACATCCACTAGTAATTTTTCATTTAAATTTATAAGCTGTACTATCTCGGCTTATCCTAACTTGGTTAACTAGTGATAGCCTAATGAGAAATCAGAAACTGTCATTAGAGATATTAAAAATATCTTTCAGGGCAATTAATTTACTCAGTTCTAAAACTTTTCTTTGAAATTTAACGCAAGAAATACTTAAAAGCATGATCTCAATGCAGATTTTAACGTTTTGTAGCGTATGCAAATTACTTATTTATTTTTCAAGTTAAACACCGTTAAAAAATTAAGTTAAGCCCTCGAAATAAGTCAATTAGCTGATAAATATAATATTAGTTTAGAAACGACGTCAATCTCTGTTAATTTCTCTCTCGTAATTATAAATATTAGAAGTAGTAAATGATCACGTTGTTTGTAAAATACTTAAGGATATTAATTCGATTTATATATTCATCAGGGAAACAAGCGCACCGCTAGCAAACATTAAAATTAATAAATATTTATTCGGATAAATTATACCAAAGAGGCCTGTTATATAAGTTCAAATGTGATGTAAATAATTAACTGCCTATTTGTATCATTCTATCTTTATACATATTTCATCATGAAAGATAGAAATCCGTTATTTAATAGAATATAATCAGTTATTTCTTCAAAGATCTAGATATTTTATGAAATAATTGATAATTATGATCAGTTATTAAATGAAATAATTAGGAATTATTTGAAATGATTAACGGTAATATATAGAACTGTAGATATCAACACATAAATCCAAGCAATTGAATGAATCATAGAATAAACATCCCTTAAAAGAGATCATAAAGAATATCTGAAAGCATTCATAAAGTAATGAAAGTTAATGTAAAACTCTTAGCAAAACAGTGTGACTAGATAAACAACTCGAATGACAATAAATTAAGAATTACCTCTCGTACTGGAAATAAGCTTCCAAAGTTTTATCATGTAATAAAATTGTATTAGCTATTTTATTAAAAGGTTGAAGAAATGTACTAGGATTTGTCCTTCAGCGTAGCAAAATGTATTCAGCGATAAATTATGTAAGAAATGAATTAATTCCAAATATTATTGGATCTTAAAATGCTGTTTTGCTTGTTGAAATTCCATTAATATATGGGAGAAACCACAGGTTCTTCATTAATAATACTCCAGTAATGAAACACCTCGAAGAAAAACAGTTTAATGTAAGTTGAAAAGAAAATTAAGAAACCAGATACATAACAAAAAGATTTAATAAAAATTGTTTTCAAAAACACACTCCTGCTTGTGTAATACAATGTAGGTGCATTTTACTTCACTTTTTGGCTTTAATTTAAAATTCATTATTGGGAAACGCTTCCGAATCATGAAATCCTTTTTTTTTTTTCTAAAATATTCTAATATGGTGCCATGTTGGGGAATTGAAGCTGAATTAAATTTCTTGAAGAGGAAATACTTAACTTTTGAAATACTTTTCCTAAATGTATTTTCATTGGTAACACGTTAAAGTAAAAAATTCCAAAATTTTAGTAAGTACGAAAGCAAATTAAAAAAGTATTACAAATTTCTATCTCTATAAATTTGAATAAAAAGTGCGTTCTAAACTTGATTTAAAAAAGAGTTTTAGAAAAAAGGTTGAATGGGAGAATAATTCTGTAGATTTAAAAAAAATAGGAAGGAATAAGGCAATAATATAATAAATTCAAAAATGATTTAGTTATTAATTATTTTTTTAGAGCCAAGGAATAAACAACGAAAAACAAACCGCCTTAGCAAACAAGTCAGTCATGGCATACATGTGTTAAAAAATAAGAATTTCGATGAAAATGCAATAAAGTGTTAAGTTTTCTTTTAAAGTTTATTACAATCAACGAAGCCTTTTAGTTACATTATTCTAAACGAACCTAACACTAAAACAAGCATTCTTAGCACAGTTTTATTCAAACAAATGAAATTTGAGAAAAATCTTGAAAGAATTATAGTTTTTTCTAAAACAAATAGGTTAAGATATTTTCATAGAATAGTTAATAGATATAATAGCTAATATAAAAATCGTTTTCTGTCAATGAGATCGGGTTTTTTTTCAAGGTTCCTACGTTCTTTAAAATTAGTAACTTGAGTAGTTTTCTTTAAAAAAGGTTTCCCAAATATTTAATTCTATATCTATTTTTGGAAGTATTTTTATCACCATAGTGTAAATGCTTTCATCATAAAACACAAACATTGTCTTAAAATAAGAAAAAAAATTATATTTTTAAAAAAACGAGTGAAATTTAAAATTAATGGAGAATTAAATCCTCACTGAAAGATAAAAATTCTTATCAAAATAATCCAGCTCCAGCTTAAAAAATATATATTTTCTTTAAAATTTTGAAAAATCTCAGTTGATAATCTTTTGAATTCAAAATTAAAATGATTTTTATGTGTTAAGGAAAAATTTCCTATTTCTTATCTGCTTATATTAAAGAGATCTTTTATCTTATAGATCGTTTTTGCTTAAAAATAATATTTCACCATTTAGCGATAATTTATACTACTATTCACAGTATGCAGAATTTATAGCGAAAGAAATCACTAATTAAAATTGATTAAAATTTGAAAATATTTGCACACATTTTTATTTTAAAATTTCTATTTTCTTAAAAGGCTTTATTTTAGTGAATATTTTTTTTCACTTGACGGGCTTGAGTTTTGAAATTAAGTGCAAATATGTGTTCCCGATGTCAGTATTGCATTTATTATTTTTGAAGTTTATTTTCCTTTTATCACTTAATTTTACTTATTTTTGATTCTACAATGTAATCATTTGACAGAACATTGGAGAATAATTGACTGCAAAATCTGATAATTATTAAAAGGAATTCTGAAATATATTCAAGACTTAAATGTAGAAAATAACAAACATTTTTTTAAAAAAAATCTTTATTCGTTATTACTTTCTATAAATGTCCTTTACCGACTTAGTATGGTTTTCATGATTCTTTATATCGATTTATTCTCAATTCCGCGTCACCAGGAATTAACTTTTGCAACAATTACTTCACATTCCTTTGCAAATAAATGTATAAAGTATGAAATTTAAATAGAGAAATTAAATGTCTTTTGCTTTGATGTTTAAACTTCATAGAGTCATAAATATTCAAGTTCCCTTGTTATGGTAGTAGCTTGATACGTTTTACTGTCAAAATTTGTTTAACAATGAATTAGTTATTCGATATTAATAATTTTACATCATAGTATTTCTTAAGAAATTTGCTTAATTTAAACATCGTAAAGAAATTCTTGTGCTTCATAATAGCTATAGTTAATTGTTGATAAAGTTAGATGTTTTATAAAATCTTAAAGAAGTAATTATACGTTAGAAATATATGTATAATAATATTTCTTCAACTATTATAGTTTACAAGTCTTTCATTGTTCTTTATTATTGTCTGTGAGTTATGTATTTTTAATAAACATATAAACATTTGATGAAATTTCATTACTGTCAAGGGAAGGCGTGCTGTTATCAAGATATGTAGCTTCAATAGATGTTCAATCAGTTTCAGCGAAAAATTTCATTTAAAATGATATTCAATTATGATAATCATTGGGGTTTTTTTTATATCTAAAACGAGAATGAAAAACAAGGGAATTTTAGATATTTCTATCCCATAATTCAAAATCGAAAAAAAACCTTTTGTTATAACACTGTTTATAATTTTCAGAACAATTAAATATATTAATAAAAATATTTTTATATTAATTGAAAACATCATTTAGATCTTCCGATGAAATCTAAAAAATTACTATGAGCTTAGCTTGAAATTCTAAATACTGATTTTAGTACCAAATTTTATAAAATCAGTTAAAATTTCTTTTTATAAAACCTTTTCCATTGTTCTCTAAGATGGATTTCTCTATTAGAAGAAATACTTTAAATCAAAAATTTATTTTATATCAGAGAAAATCTGTCATAAAAATCGGATTGTTTTCAGATTTTATATTATGATCAAACATAAAAGTAGACTACAAAACTGAAAACTCGTCATAAGTATATAGTTGTTGTCACCGTCAGTCGCAGTTGTCACTCGCTTTCAAAATCTCTCCGACAAAAAGGATGTGCCATATACTTCCGATATAGCTATGATGATCCAGTTATGATTGATAACCTATACAAAATTGAGCCCAGAGAACTAGAAACCGTTAAAAGTATACTCAATGTATTATGTATGAAATAATCAGTTACATAGTCTGGAAGTTTCCAGATGAAGAATTTGAAAACAAAAGTTATTGACTAAATATTTGATATATGTCTATCTCCAGCTCATATCGATTTTGTTTTTGTTTTTGTTTTAAGT
Organism: Argiope bruennichi; assembly: GCF_947563725.1. NCBI lineage: Eukaryota > Metazoa > Arthropoda > Arachnida > Araneae > Araneidae > Argiope > Argiope bruennichi. Next base: position 65,007,228 of record NC_079162.1, on the reverse strand, counting down.
TGTATCATCGAAATTTTTAATGCATGCGTGATCAGAATGTTTGAAAGACAAAGAACTGTCTATGTACAACAAATTACAGAATTTTCAGGGAAACTATTCAAACAAAGTAGAATATAAGAATCGATATTAAGATAGATGTCTTTCGATATAATGCATGGACTTTTCTTCAATATAGAAGAAAAAATGAACTTTTAAAGTTTGAAGCATATCACATTTTTCTTCTAAATTCCTGATAACATAACTTAAAGATATTTATCATAGTTTAGAAGTTAATTCCTAAGAGACTATTTTGTATTCTTAATTTTTTAATTAAATCTGAAGAAAGTCTTATGGCTAAACGATATGCTTTGAAAGTCATTTAATGCAAAATTTGATAAATAAAAATATTTTTCAAGATTTTAAAACAATAACTATTTTTATGCATTTTGACATGTTAAGGATACATTTAATCTGCCCATAAGAAATTACTCCAATGTTAAAGATCCATGAAACATTTCAATAACATGCTACACATAACAGTGTGTACCATTTCGGATTTAAAGCACATTGTATTACTTACTCTCTTCAATGCCACCATCATTTTTTTTTCTTTGATTCGTAATTGATTCAAAAACAAAATGAAGCAACCAATTTGACTTGCATTTTATACACATAAATTGATTCCATTTGTGTTCGTATTTCTGATTTCTTTCGTATTTCTGATATATAGTTTCTTCATCATACGAAAGAAGAAAAACAATTGACATTATAAAATATATGAAAGTATGCTACTTCATGTGAATCTTCTCCTGTGTTTTCATTAGATATTTCATATTTATCAGATAATTTTAAGGATTTTAGAAGTTAAAATTACTATTTAAAGGCTTTTTTTTAACTTCAGCGTACCATATCTGGGGAAAAAATCCACAAATGTTTCGGCGTCAGTATCATGGAGTATTTTTATGAATGAGAACATGGAAATAGGGGGTATTCTATACTTTGAATTTAACTTTAATAAAAACATGGCGAAAGGTCCGGTATGAAAAGAGATGTATGGAATTCATATAAAAAGGAAATCATTACTTTTCTGATAATAATCTACGCTTGGGATTCTAGATTTTCACTAATATATTATCATGGATCAGGTATGTAAAGTATAATGTATAGTTTGCAACGAAGGAGTTCAAATTAAAGAGGACAGTGTCTGTCTTATAATACGTGGCTACGTTTTTTTAATATTATTCACTTATAAAACGGACATCTAAGGGTAAAATTTAGTTTAATTTACTTCAGACAGTATCTATATCGTTCCCATTAAATATTGCATTGGAATTCAGTTAATAATGGAATTTTCTAATCCAACAGAAAACCCTTTTAAATTTCAATATCATTAATTTCAGCTTTTTTAAAGTATCTACTACTTAAGAGGTAACATATCCAAATAATCCAAAAGAATTTTATTATTTTTCCTTAAAAGATACATTTTGAAAACATTATGTTTGATAATATTCTAATTAAGTGTGTGGTATGGAAAGTTTGAATAAAAATTTTTAACTCTGTGCAACAGTTTTAAAATAATTTTACTGAATTCTTTCTTGCCAACATATATATAACGCTGAAGTGACTAAGAAAAAAAAATTCCTTTTCCCATAACGTGCTTACAGTCTTATATCCCTATGGGCCATGACAGTCCTACCTAACATGAAATCTTTCCCTATTTCGTCTTATATTTAAAGCCTTGTCTTACGTAGCCGTTTTCGGCGAGCTGAAAACAAATCATCTATTTAGACGTTTGTTTAAGCTCCGAAAAAAGTGCGGAATATAAGCGCGTCATTTATTTCTTCTCCAATCTTTCGTGGCACCTTACTAGAGAAAGCAAACCATTTCGGAAAGTCCTCGATATTCTGTGAAAAAGGCTTTCGAAATACTCTCGTAAAGGTGAAAGATTTACAGTTCCTCTCAATTCTCTCGGTGACCGGTTTCTAGCTTTGAATGAAAATATATTATTTCAACTCCCATTCTGGAATTTTTCCGAAGTGTGTGTACGTTTACTTGCTAAGACATATCTTTTACATAAAATGTTCTCCAATTTGCTAGTGAGTAACCAAAAAGTAAATATTAGCTTAACTGTATGCCATATATTACCTCAGTTTGAAATATTTACTTTAAAAATAATTCAAGTTGAGAAATTATGTAGTAAGCAAATAAATTGGTAGTTTTTAATTTCTTTTATTTACTACTTATTTGACTAAAGCCACAAGCTAGAGTTCTCAAGTCAGGACAGGTTTTCGCATGCATGAAAAATATAAAAGGGAAAATGATAGAATATACTAGAACGTATATTAGGAAAAAGAAAATACCAGGAAGATTACATTTTATGCGAACGTCATTTTAAATATGGGGAAAATTTTTCATTGATTTATAAATTAAAAATCTACATACCAGGAAATATTTTAAATTTGCTTAGAAATTCAATTAAATGTTATTTCTGATTTTTTGCTTCAAATATTCATGAAGCAATAAAGTAGGAAATTTGTTCACAACTTCTGAAAGTTTTTATATGATATCCAACTTTTAATATTTTCTGAAAATTATGCGAGTTTCACATTAAAGGAAATAATTATCGACATTTTACTTTAATTTTTGAACATAACTTTTAACTGCACAGTAAAAGTTCAAACTTATTTGATTCTTCTTATTAATAATTATGGAAAGGAACTAATGCTGTCTGATGTTCTTATTTTATCATATAAAGTAAAGACTTTAAACATAAAATTTCATCTACCCTATTAATCAATTAGATAAAATTTTGGCAACAAGTGGCTTTACTTTAAAATTTAACGAAGATTTTAGTTTCACTTAAAAATCTACTCTGGAGACTTAGAGAGATTTTCTTATAATTACCACATTTAACTTGCCTTTTTTCACTTCATTTCAAACATTTGTATATTGACTTTACTTCGAAACATGTATTAAATATAAATGACAATTTTAAACAAATTTAAAAAGTGAAAAAATCGAAAGAAATTTTCTGAAACGAAAATATTCAATCTAAAATTATATAAAGAAATAAGGTTTGAAAATCTTTCTATTAGCTGCACCAAATTTAGTTTTCAATATAAGAGAGACAAATTTAATAGTTTCTTTATAAAGCGATAACTTAAAATGTTTATTTTCCTTCGGTATCAAGACATCACGAAAGAATAAACCAAATGGATTCTTATTGAATATATTCTTTTTTTTTTTTCCTTTTATGTCACCTTATATGTTTAATATTTAAAATTATATCTAGAAGTTTAGAAAATATTCTTTTATCGTATACAAATTTCATTGGATGACAGTCCACCTTAAAGACTCCCATTCCCTGAAAAATTGATTTTTAATTTAATGCCTCTGAAATCTTTTAAATTAGAACATGATGGTAGTATAGAAAAAGGTAAGAAGTATTCGAACACTCTCACTAAAGGACACATCCCGATAGCTTTATCATTTTTATATAATTTTGTTTTTAAAAACATTATCACCAAATTTTAATACCAGAGTACAATAGAGTACTAATTACAAAATTAATACACTACTGCACTATTGCTTAGAATTTAGGTACATAAAAAATAATCAAGACCTCCACTAAGGAAGATTGTAAAAAAAAATTATATTTGGCTGTATGTATAAATACAGCTCTATTTGGTATCTATTAAATACTACACCATCTTATGAAATCATAATTAAAACCCGAGAGTATGTCTTCAATGCATGCTAAATATTTGTTTTCAAGTGAATTAAAGCATTTTTATTCAAACTAGATGTTGTTGTACAACACTGTATCATAAAATATAAGTTTTCTCTGAATGTATAAATTATAAATTAGGAACCGTAAAAAATATTTAATTCTTTAATTGGAATAAACAATTTTCAGTTTAGAAGCAACAATTCACAACTGAATTTTGAGGCCCATCAAACTTGTGAAATTCCACAGAGCAACATTACGCAAACAGTATCCGATGTATTAATCTGTATATATTATTTCCTGTGAAAATAGGAGCCATAAATTTTCTCTTCATTTTTTTAAAGAAAGATAGCGCAGAATTTTACATGCTATAATGAAGTAGAAGAATTCCATGAACAGCAATTTGATGTCATTTTTTTTCTAGGTGCTTTCGTAAAAAATTATATCCATGGACTAATTATGTTTTATTGATAGTTCTGCATACAAAATTGTCAAATGCACACAAAATAGTTCAAACACAATAATTCATTTGTTTCATGCGTTTAAAAATGCTTAAAAAAATTTCAAACCATACTATACGATTATGGTTTTCTATGTGCTCATAGCGTACATGTAAGGGTTAATTCCTGTATCTGCAATTTATAGAAATATGTAAAAGAAGTCGAATCTCAGGTAGCAATCAATGTCTTTGTCAGGATAAATTGTAGTTGCCAAACATTTTATGTCATAAAATGCTGCAAATAGTAAAGAAAAGAAAATATCAGTATAGTTGGAAGCGCAAACAAAACCTGTTTGATTAGTTTAATTTCTCTCTTCAGCACTTTTATATTACTGAATTGTTGATGTAATCACTGGTAATATGTTTTAAACTATTTTTGCATAGAAAACGAGGTTGATGCAATTTTTCTGCACATTTCTGAAGTACCTTGTCAAAAAATAGACATCAGACAAATGATTGTGATATATTTTATCTTGCTTTTATTCAAAATATTTTATATATTTTTCTCATTATAAACTTCAACTAGAAAGCATATCAATTTTTGTTCAAATTATTACTTACCTATCTTAAAACAAAGTTTTCACCCTGCGCATTTGCAAGTAAACGGTGGGCCGTACACAATTTACAAAGCTCCTAATCTTTTAAAAGCATTTTCTGAATTGAATTAAGTTTTCTTAACTTGTGCTTACAAATCCATTCCGCCCATCAAATACTATTAACTTTTCTCTTTGTTAAAATCTTTAAACTAATAATCTTAATTGGTCTTTATAGGATCAGAATAACTAACAGTGACAATTTAACTAGTTTAGCTAAGATTTAAGTCCTGTTACGAAGCTGTACAAAATTGAATTTCGGGATAACTTCATAATTATTAACGGGACACAATTATTTAACAATAATTTAAAGGGACAAATGGGTGCTTCCTTTTTATTTTATTTCCACATCCCACTAGCAACAAGATGTTCGACACATAACTGAATTAACATCAAGTTCTAATCCAAATCGTATCCTTAGTGGAATCAAGTCTCGAACCAGTGACATTTAGTTAGGAAAATGGAACTCAACAAAGTAAGAGAGTGTCAATGATTAGAAAATTGCAAAGAAAACAGTATTTTTTATACCGGTAAGATCTACTGCCTTTAAATAAAATAATGTGCCTATTTCCAGAATTTATTAAGATTGAGCATATCTTCAAATAAAGCAATGATGCATTTGTAAAATTCCATTCATAATAGATTTAAATGCTTTAAAATATCTAGTGGTATCTAAATTTGAGCAAAATTACTTTGAAAAATGCCTAAAAAAGTACGTGTCTAAAGTTGATGTAGAGGATTATGATTTTAGAAGTAAGTGTATATGATTTTTAAAAATTAAAGATTTTTTTTCTGCTTTTTTTATGACATTTCGAATCCATGTTTTTAAATTAACTCATTCGTCCTATTCAAGAAATTATCAATAAGGACAATGTTGGAATCTAAACAAAATTATGACACATTTGTAAAATTCTATTCAAATCAAATTTCAAATGCATTAAAATATCAGAGTTCAAATAAAACAAACTTACTGTAAAATATAGCTAGAGTAAATTCATAAGGCTATAAATTGAAATTTACTTTAAATTTACTAATATGCCAGTTTCAAAAACATTGTGATACCAGTTTCCAAAATGAATAATGATGCGTTTAGAGAATTAAATTAAAAACAAATTTTTGAATATCTTACAATATCAATTTGAGTTTTAATTGTTCGAGCATCTTCCAGAAAATATCTTGAGTATTATATTCTGATAACTTTTAAGATTTGCGTTTATTTTTAGTAATACTGAACAAACTAAAACTTCCATTAAGAAAAGTGCCATTCAGAAAATAATTTTGGAAGACTACACTTATTTCCTTTTTATATAGTTTTTAGAGCATTTCACTGCAATGTTAAGGTTATTTTAATGAAGATTGAGCAATTGTTTCAGTTCTGAGGTCACATAAAATTATGGGCGTTATCTCCTATTTATTTTTTTTAATTCCGTATTGCCTTTTAAGGCGATGAAAATTTTTAGAATGATAATGAAATAAGCTTAATTAGTTTCACGAAACTAATTAAAATTTTCCTAAAAATTGTTCTACAGCTGTTCGGTGTTAAGAATACTTGCTTTTTTTTATTTGTCATTCCATGCCTGTGATGGCATTAATAACAATTATCTAGAGAAAATTTTAATGTTTGACTTTAATTCATCTTTATAATAAGTTATTTTATTTTTATTGTGATTAATTTGCCTATTGATTTATCCCTAAGTTGCGCTTGCCTTAGTAAACCACGCTGTAATTTTTTTCCTAAATATTTAATAAGCTTTCAAACTCATTTTATGGTTGGATAGAATCTAGAATAAAGGGGAACTAATAATTTGTTAGCTATGCTTTTGTATTCTATATAACTAACGAAAACTACTTTAACGTTTCAGATTAATTTCATACCACAGTCTATGGCACACTCATTTTGTGTCTCAAAATATCACTTGGAATCAGGCTGCAATTTTTTTTTTATTTCTTCATTATTTTAGATTATAGGAAAACTTTCTTCTATTACACTATTAATCTTGCCAAAAGACTATTATTACATAAAAGTTTGAAGGGCATGCAGTGGTGTTCCGGAAGGAAAAATCATGGGTTTAATATCCATACTTTCAAAAACAGTCACCTACTATAAACAACTAGGTTAATTATTAGTGGATTCACATCCATTACCCCATTTACATTTCAGTCTTTTGCCAGTTGGTTAATTTATTTTGCTATCATGTTCTTATTTTTGAGATAAGCATCATACCACAATCTATAAAACATTTCCTTTTAAAATATCTAACAAAAATGTTTTAATGATGCATGTTTCCAAATTAATAATATATTTTACACTTCGAATCAATAAATGTAAGACAATTAGACACTGACCCACTTACTACATTCTCGTTCGTTAAAAATATGAAGTCGTTAAGAGATACAGTAAAAAGTTCGAATTAGTGTAACATTTATTTACATGTTACGTTACACAAAAACAATTTACATACACAATTTGAAAATAATTTTAAGATATATATAAGAAAAAGGGTCAAAGCATATAGCACATGCCATCGCCTGACCTGAACCGAGTCATTGTGCAACCAGGCATCAGAGGGCGCTGTCTCTGACTTCATCATCGTCAGTTACGGTTTGTGTTACAAGAGCGGTTGCAAAGTAGTTTTATAGTACATCAATCGTGTAAATCATCGATTTACAAGAGGAATGATATCGGATCGCCTTACAGAATTTCAGAAGTGAGGCCATAAAAACTATCACGTCATTTATAAGCATAGTGCTTCCAAGATTGCACAAGTCGAAGTCGCACTTGAATTTTTTTCAAAGTTAAGGTACATAAAAAGAGCGATTAATACATAAAAATGCAAGAAACGAACAATTCCTTTTTTTATAAACTTCCTAAGAACTTAGTACGGACTTCTGAAGTAAGAAGTTGCATCGAATTATTTTGTTTCTTCGGGTCTCATATTCCCTAAAAGAAACTTATACAAAATACTTCATGTTCAATTTTAATATTCGAAAGATAAGTTTTAGTGCCGCGAAGTATCAGACAATTCGGACTCAGGATATGGATTGGAACAAGACTAGAGTTTTTATTAATTAAAAGTTTGGATTATAGAGTAATTTTTTGATTACCACATTAGTAATCTTTCCTTCTAGTCAAAGGACTGTTTGTATAAATATGTAGTAATGCTTCTTAGATGGTTTATGCTTCATAAAAAAAAATGAATGCCAATGTACCGTGTAATAGATTGAAGCTCCAAAATCATTTATTTTGGTAATCCTAAATTTTACCTAAACTCTTGCATTTTGCTAACAACTTTTTTATTGTACTTTGGACTTGTATTTGAATTTTCCAAAAGGAGTTGGAAAAAAAAAAAAACAAGAATGAAGAAATTAGGAATCATTTAATTGCTCCGATACCTTTCTTGGTATGATTGTAATACATCCTTTTTTAAGCAAAATTATGACTGCATTAGCACGGCACTAATGATTGCAAACAGATTCGGAATACAAGAATGACATGGTGTAATCCTCTCTCAAACATGTCGCTCTCTAATCTCAAAGCTTATGCATTACCATAAAATCTTGGGGTTTTTTTCAAAGTAAAATGAAATGCTTCAATCTTTATATGAAAAGAGGATAAATTCTTAAACATTTTCTTTTTCTTTTTTTTTCTAAAAAATACATGAAAATATATCCCATTCCCTAGAAAATGGAATGCCTCATGTTGGGACATAGTAGAACATGTGAGGATACAGTTGAAAAGTAAAATTTTCTACTAGGTGGTTAGCTGACAAAGCGCTAAGTTCCAATGGAGGCCAATGAAATCTATCTAGTTTCTTCATGCAGCATCTGTGAAGCCAGGATAAAGAGGGAGTAATTCTGCTTTTAAACATAGGCATATCTCATAAGAAAGAAAGATTCTCTTGCGCCATTTTTGTCTTTGATTTCAGGGTTAAAATCTTACTGGTTATCTTCTGCTTAAAATATTTTCTAATAAGGCGTTGCAGTGTAATGAGTGTGGTCAATTATTTGCAAAATATTCACAGTAAATTCAGGCTTGAATTAAGACCTAATGTTCATCACAGTTCATGTAATTTTTGCTACACGTTAATTCCCTATACTATTCCTATAATATCTTCTTCTGACTTTTAAAAATGAACTCTTATTTTTAACTATGTATTCTAAACATAAAATCTAGACCCTTTTTAACTATACTATATATATACTGACCATAAAACCTGGACCACGTTTTAACTTAGTTAAGTTTTAAAAAAATTCAGAGCTTTTTGTTTCCTGTCAACAGTTACCACCAGATACTGCGATATCAATTTGATTCTTTTATAAATTACATAATCATATGTCTGCCTGCTATTTTTAAAAACTATGGTTTTAAAATCTTGCTGATTTTTAACTTTAAGTTAGATCGTAGCGATAATTACTTTAAGTTATAAAAATGATAAATAAATTTAAAATCTACCCATATTTAAACGTTGGCATGTGTGCGATTTGGATAGAGTCAAAGTTTTGAAAGGAGAGTAATAGCTCATTGACTCATTCATTACGAAGTCAACGAATCATGAGTATAAATGAACTCAATATAAACCGACCATATTTTTTAATATTTCATGGTCTTTATGAAAATATTTTTCTTTTGTAGCCTTTCTTAAATTGAGATATCGATTTATAAACTGAAATGGCCAAATAAAATTAAGAATTAAAATTTCTAGAGTTTACAGACTTTTCAAAAGGGAATTTAATTTCAAGACCATAGAATGCTTCTTTTTAACTAAGCAGAAGATAAAGTGAACCATGTTACTGTTCCTTTCTAAACTCCTAGCATTAATTACATTTTAACATTGTGTTTTCTGTCATTAAACGTTCTCATTCCTTAGTTTGAATATTTCGATTCCTAATTTGTTGCAAAACAGCAAATTAATATTGTGAGGGATGTTAATATATACATTTTTTTTCAGGGCAACATTTCTAATAATCATTAAAAATTGAAAATTCCTTAATTAAACATGAGAAGTCTGAGTATTCCTACTGAAGAACCATTCCAATTATCAAAGCTTCATTAACTGTTTTATTTTTTCCTTCCATTATCTGAATGATAAATCAACAAACAATTAAAATTATATTTTTAGAAACGGTTTTGGAAGTCTAATGTTCTCGGATGAAATTTAAAGTAAATAATTTATTTTTTCCCTGGAATATTCCAAAGAAATAACAAGCGTATTACTTGCAAGCTTAAAAAATATTGAAATAAATTATTGTATATTTCGTTCTATAATTGTAAATGTTAATTATGAGCTCTGCTATTCTAGAAAATTTGAGAGATTTAATGATGATCATCATTTAAATACGAAGCATTTCGAAAAAAATAAGCAATACGAATGCATTAAAATTTGTTAAATTGGTGGATGGATCATTAATATTACACGAAACCCAGATGTAGATTTAATGCGTCCAATTTCAATTATGACTTCTTATCTTTGCTACCAACTTGCATTTTTATTCAAGAAATATGATAACTCAAATTTCAATAAATTGCCTCTAATATTGTATGCAATAAAGATAAGCACTGCACTTTCGGCTCTTGAAACATTTTAATTTTTAATTCCAAATTACTTTTGAGTTATAAATATTCTATTTCACATTAAAGCAATGCTGCATTTCATCATATTTTTAATAAACTGCCGAAGCAATTCTAAAATTCATGAATTATTCGTTACATAAAAATAATATATTAATCATTTCATTTACCTCAAATTACCAGCCGTTGAATATGCAATTTATTTTCAACATTAAATATATTGGTAAGAATAGCTAATTGCAATGAATTATTGATCTCGCTTTCCGTCTTACTTCTAATACTAATAAAAAAACTAATTTGGTTGTAATGACAAAAAAATATAAAAGGCTTAATCTATTGGATTTAAAAAGATAGCTTAATGAATTTCATGATTTATTTAACATTTTCCCATTTCACCAGCTTATAAAATAAGCTTCTATTAAAATTTAAAAAAAAAAAACATTTCTCTTTCAATTAATTTTCTAGTATTTTCATTTTGACTGCGCGTTTAACATTCAGTTCCATTTGACTTACATTTCTTCAAATATTTGATGAATTTGAAATGCCTGTAAGTATATCAGATCAAGCTTTATATTTCTAAAAAGCATCATGAGATATAATATCGCATCTTTTATTTTTCTCGTAATCTATGTTTTTTTTCCCATAAAATTCCAAAAATGTTTAATTTTAGATAGTGCGGTTCTCATAATTGAAAAGTGATTCAAAGTCATAAGACTTACCATCTATAGCTAGTAATAGAGTTTCAGAAAAAAATATATTAATTTTGCAAATAAAAACCCTCAAAGATTTGCTGCATCTTTACAGTGCTAATAATTACTTCCACGCCACATTTACTGGAATATTTTTAGGATAGGCGGTGGTCTTATAAAGATCTATTAACAGAAATATATTTTCTAATATTTAAAAAGGACGCAGATGGCAGCACGATTTCTGGTGTTCCTTCCTAATATCAGAAGATTCTTTCCTAATGTTAGTAGATACTATTTGAGTTCTCAGTAGATCCTATTTCAGTTTTCTAAAGAAAACTTAATTTGACTAAACTTAATTTGATTAAGTTTTCTAAAGAAAACTTAATGGATCTAATGATATTAACATACAATCAACAATTCAAATTTAATCAAATTAAATACAATTAGTCTTCTAAAATGATCTTTGTTTTTCTTTGCTTATCTCACATTTGCTTTAAATAAATGCATCCATTATTTAAATATCTTTGAATTTAAATTAAATCTTATACATATTGGTGGGAAAGTAATATATCAAGTAAATACTCAGAGCATACGATGGATTAAACAATTCCAATGCATCCCATATCAGTAAGCTACTAAGAACCAAGAATCATTTGGGAGGCCAGCTATCATGAAGAGTTTAGACATCACTGCTCAGAACTCTTCTGTTATGAATTCATTCTAGACAAGTATTAAAGGAACTGGGAATTCCTAAACTCACTGTCTTCAAAGTGATACAACAAATGCATCAAACAGGTCCAAGTAAGAATCAGATAATATTTGAAATCAAAGCTTATAACTACTGTAAGAAAATCGTCAGAGCGGAAATTAAATTCTATTTAGGAGAGGGTTGAAAATGACGTCAAAAGGCATTGAGCGCGAAAATAATCCGCTTACAGAATACAGCACTTTCCTTCGTTACAGGTAAATAAATGCCAATGCATTGTGTCAAATATTTGACTTGAATTTTGTAAGAAGATTTTGAAATAAATTGCTGTCTCGGGGGGCCAAAACTAGAATTTGGGGCCATTGTTTTATTAAAATGATTTTTCAACTTCTGTATTGTTCAGATTGGAATATTTGTGTATTAAGTCAAAAAGTCTAAAGAAAAAAAAATTCTTGAAAAAATATTAGATTGTTTTACAAATTTATTTTAAACAATATAATTTAGTATTTTTAAACAGAAAAGGTAAATTATTTTCTAAGAATCAGTTTGATTCTCTTTCTCTATTCAGGCATACTTTTTTTTTATTTTATGTCTGACCTGATAACTAAGAATCTTAGTCTGAAGATGAGAGCACACCTGAGATGGCAAAACTTCTACAAATTACCAAGCCATGCCAATGGGTAAATAGATAAAAAGAATCTTATTTTTTACCAAGTGTTTCAGCCCTTCTAGTCATATAAGTCCCATTAACCGTTGATTGGCTCAAAATGATGAAATTTAATGCTCTGTAACTCAGACAGCTTTAATAATAGTAGAGATGCTTTATTTCATCGAAATGTTTAAGTTTCAAGAATACTTTACTAAATACGACTAATAGAACAGGGTGACTATAAAAAAATTTAAATACATATAAATTTGGATTTCGTAATTATGTTCAACTGATCATTAATTGTCATTCAAAATGAAAGTTAATTTTTAATTTAAAGCATTTTTCCAATTGTAAATAAATGCATATTCCTAACAATTTAAAAATCAAACATAACGATTTTTTTTTTTTTGCGCTTGGATTAGATGGACTACTTCAATATGCCGTCCAGATGAATTCCATTAAATTGATAAAAAGCGAATAATTACAGAAACTTAAACGTTTATTATTAAATTATTGATAAAAATTTCATTAATAGTGAATGGTTCACAATTTTTCTGAAAATATTTGTCATATGTATCAAAAATTTATAAGAAATTCAATGATGAGAGATGTAGCATATATGGGAGACAAGAAATCTGGTTAGCAGACGGAAACATAAAAACGCCAGTTTTTCTTTTTTAAAATTCCAAATATTATTTGTAATAGGTCTCAATAAATTAAAATTTTATTTAGTTGTATATAGTATGAAAATAAAATGAGAATATTAAATTTAATTTCCAAAAAAGGCTTAGTTTTATTTCTACACAAGAAAAGTATATGCTTCGAACACATTCTTATTTCTTTACCGCCCTTACTCCCACGATGCAATTAACTTATTATACCTATTTACTTATATTTTCGTCAAATACCAAGCATGTTTAAAAAATTAAGATACATAACAAAACAAATTTCATTCTTTAAGGACATTTAATTATTCTTAACATTTTGTTATAATAAAAACATATTGCACTTTTTTCATAAAAACTGATATTATAATTGAAATATAATTTATCTAACATCAAATGTTTCAAAATTATTCTGGTACAGAGTATGTCTGCAATTTTGATGCTATATATAATATAATAAGTGACTAATTAATATAGTAACATCAAATAGGTAAGTAATTAATAAGCAAATAAGCATTTTATTGAAATCCATTGTGCATTAATAGTTATTCTAATGCAATTTTTGAAGACTAATTGCTAAAAGATTTTATGAATCTAATTTCATACTAATATTATATTGCATTACATCTCAAACATATTCGCAGCAATTTAATTATCCTACAGTAAATTAGTTATCTTCTGATTTAATTACATAGTTTTCGGGGATATTATTTCAAAATGCATTAGCATTCCCCAACTTAATTTATACCATATTATATATATATATATATATATATATATATATATATATATATATATATACGCTTGCTTTCATCATTATCAACATACAAAAAGTAATACATGAATCATGCAAGAAATATACTATAATAATGCGACTCTATTACTACATATTTTAGTCTCATATTTTGATCTCCATTCCAACAATAAATTTTTGCTCATCAGTAAAATAACGAGTTATAGCATTGTATTACTGAGGAATGTGAATCAATAGAAGAACATGAATAGAATTCACTAGCTCTGATTTTAATCAACATTTTTTAAAAATTGGTCGACTGATTGTACTTCAGTAACGAATAATTCCCTGAATTCGATCTTCCTACTTGAGGCTTACCTTGAAGGAGAGAAAATTTGTGAACCAATATTTTTTTGTTTGACGGCAGCCTACCTATTTGAGCTTTTATTTCAGGTTCTAATTAGATGTTTTTTGGTCACCGTGACTAACAATAGATGCCATATTAGCTTGGCCATATGTCCTTCATTCAAGGATATGCTCATTGACTCCTGGACATAAATCCTAGTTCATAGAACTAGACCAAGTAGAATAATACATTTTTAAAAGAGAAAGAGGAGGTTTATTTTTTATTTTTTTTATCTTTTGAAGTTATTGAAGATACGATATGCATTCTCTTTAAACCAATTTTCGGATTACTTTTTTTTTCAGCTTAGACAAACTTTTTTCTTCATTAGAAATATTGTGGAACCATAAGATAAATAATTAATACTCTCTGCTGAAAGATTCTAAATCGAAAAGTTTAGTTCTTTCTAAGGGTAAAATTGCTTTAGCTTTGTGGCGAGATAAATGTATTATCATGCGCACAAAAATAAAAGTTTGTTATAAGAGTATCTGTGGTAACTTGATGGAAAATAATGGAAAAATGGGTGATGGAAAAATGGGTGTCTTGAGACAGTATTTATATAAAATTGCTTTTAGTCTAAGGCTTTGAAGCTACTCATAGGGATAAGAAATCGCAACTCTTAGGAAACAATTAATGGGAAATATTCATAATTCTAGATTGAAGTCGCATTATAGTGCTGTATTATACCTTAGCCGATATCTTCTATTTTTCTCATCCATATAGAACGTTACAATGCAAAATTGATTTAAGTGGCATTCATATAAGTTCCTTCCCTTTGTATTTTGAATGGGTTTCAAACCAGATATAGTTTCTTTATAATCTTTTTGTTATATCTAATACAAAACTTGATTTATTATATAATCCGGTACTTGAAAATTCTAGATAAAGAACGAAGCTTAATTATCATTTTTTCTATATCGCAATTATTTTCGAAATATAGCAATGCAATTGAAATACTAATCCCGTCTGTGGGTCTAAAACAATTGGAAGAAGTATATTTAACAAAAGTAAAATTCCTTTGGAAAAAACTCTTGCATACAATTATTGCGATTATTATTATTGTTTTCAAATATCATGTTATTTAATAATTTTTTAGTCATATTCCTGCAAAATATTTAACAAAATTGCAATATAATGATATTACATATAAAAACTATTAACACTTTCTATGCGTTTTAATTTATATACTTTATTGATTTGATTTCGGGCGGTATAAACTAAATAATATGCTTATTTATAAATTTTTGAAACCATATTACTGAACATATTTCTTCAGAAGTGATATTGTAATCCTTAAATGATAAAACAGCAGTTCCATGACTAGAGGTTTGAAACTTTTGAGAGCTTCAACCTTAGCCATTTGATTTGCAATGATTTTATCCACAGAAATATTTAACTTACACATCCACAATTTACCTAAAATAACTCAAAATTCAACTCACTGAGGCTGAAATTTATTTCTCATTAATATTTTGCCGAAGAAATAACTTTATCATAAATTTAACTCCATAGCTTTGAGATTCGAACCCACCTTTTGTATTTGCAAATTAACGACCGATTACACCCTAATTAACTCTTTATCTAGAGGAATCTTCTTTGATTCCCCAACTCTAATTCCTCTCTTTAGAGTCAGCCCAAAAGTCACTTTTTATGACGTTTGAATAAGGTAAAACTATTCAGGCAAATAATCAAATATTTGACAATTCAACACGTTCGTTTTGCAAGAATTATTTATTCTAAATGTGTGCGCTTTCCTTAACAAAGCTACAATCTTTTATTTCCCCATCTGAAGAAAGCCTGTCAGTGATTGATACATTTTATCACCTTCTGTTGTTAGTCAGGAGATTTAGAAGTGTATTCACCAGGCTTGATTGATTAACATCTCGTTATTTACAATTTTGTGTAATAGATCGTAAAACTCTTTTCGCTTTTAGAAAATTCTTTTTTTAAGTATCCTACTTGATTTTACATATTCATTCCCCAGGTTTGAAAGCACAGAAATATCTTTTGTGCTATAGGTAAAATATGTATAGGGGAAATTTCGAGATACCTTTTAAGGAAAGGTTATGATGCATAAATGTGTTCAGAATTTTAAATAATCTTTTGTTAAATCAATGGAAAGAATTTTGTCATCATTTCATTTTCTTAGAAGTAATAAAGTTATTAGCGTATGGCAATATAATATAATTGAAAAGTTAAACTATCTCAAGTTATCTTTAGATCAGATTGTTCTAAGCGGAATATAAAATAATAATGCTTTAATGAAACGACACCTCTACCAACTCTCATAGAGAAAAGATGAAAAAATATATATATTCCAGTATAATTTAAATATAGAGCTTCCAGATAAAGCTCTGAAATCATTTACATGATTCTTAAATATTCCTATAAGTCTGCTCCAAAAGGGGTGTGAAAACCCTATTCTTTAAAAATAAGACATCTATAACAGCTCATAAGGAAAGGAAAATGTATCTTCTAGTATAGCATCCGTACTATTAACCCTCGCTCAAAGGATGAAAAACTCATGTAGTATAGAATCTATGCAAACCTTAAAAAATTCACTTAGCTTTTCGTTACGTGCCGCTACTATATGCATCATATTAGACGAGATGATCTCAAAGATTACATGTTTTGTTTTTGTTTTTTACTTACAATATCTTGATCTTTAAACCTTGTAAATTCATTTTTTCGTATTTTATTTCCGTAATCTTGCAAAAACATCCCTTACTTTCCTTGCAAATTATTTTCACCACAATATTTGTATTTATGAGAGTTCATTGTGAACTAGGATGTTGTACTGGTTTTAAACAATCATCCTTGGTCTCTAAAAAAAATGCAATCTCCAGTCTAAATTCCTTTAAATGAAACGCTCATAATACTACATTATTTTACAACGTAAGAAAGAAAATATATAAAAAGTTTCATATTTAGACGCCTCAATCTGAGAAATTAGAATATTTGTTTCTGGAACAGGGAAACTGGTGACCAAGTCCGTCATTTAGTTAATCCTTACTCATTGGATGGGTATGAAAATGGCTTAACACACTTCCTAACCGATTTCAAAGTGGAATGTAAAACACGAGCTCAGTTTTTGATTCACCTTGCCTAACTAAAGGTTAAACTATATAAATACACATCTGATTCCATTGCATTTACTAACCTTTTTACAGTCAATAGAAAAGTCACAATTTACGACTTGAATAAAACAGAACTGTTGGAGCAAATAATACAATCTTTGACAATCGAACACTTTCGCTTTAGCAAGACAATTTATTCGAAATATGTGTATCTTTCTTACTACAATCTTTTATTTTTCCTGCTGCAGTGTATCCGTCATTGAATAAAAGTAGCCTTATCACTTCCTGTTGTTCGTCAAGAGATTTAGAGAAGTTTAGTAAACAGGTCTAATCGATTAGGGACCCACTCATAGCAATGCGTTGCTAGAAGAATGAGGAGGCTCAGCTTCACATATCGAAGTCGTTTTTCACAAGGGGTGAAAACGGAAACTGCGAATCAATATACAGAAAGTGCATAATGCTTAGTGCTTTCTGTTCTGGAAGAAAAACATTTGGCATCTCCTGTGCCTCTCAATAGCTCTGAGAAGGAATTGTGAAAGTAAATGCATTTTATCGACTGAATACAAGCCTTTTTTTTATTTTGGTTCAGAATAAATAATGGAAAATAACTGCTAGAGGAAAAGACTAACATATTTCAGGATCAACGCATTCAAAACTTTCAACAAAGACGCAATATCATTTGCAAGTTATTTAATAAAAATAAAATATTTCCTTGAAATCGTAAAATATTTTTGGACTTTTTACTATATTTAAGTTAGTCAAACGAAATTTTTAAAAGCAGCGTTTTAGTTAAATAAATAATAATAAAGACTGAAATGGAATCAATACACGACAAGTCCGAATAAAATGTCAGACCACATACTGCCCGTTAGATGCTAGATAGTATAACTGAACCTGATATCTAGCATCTAATGAACTGTATTTTTTGTGTAAAATATTCTTAGGTTCTGGATCAAGCAATTCCAGGTTCAAAAATTGCTTCGAATACCTACATGAAATATACCACATCAGAATACCCACATGAAATTTAAAAGAATTATAAAATCTTCATATTAAATATTTATTTTATTTTGAAAAAAAAAAGATTTCATAGTCATACTTTAAAAACGCCAAAACATATTTTATGACATTTGCATTATTAACACTAAATATGACAAACGACAAAAGTTTATCAATTTTTTAAAAAATAAGCTATTAAATAATTTTAATACTACATTCATACATTTTGTTTTAAGCTTTCATCAATTTATAATCATATGGATTTGAAGTTTTCTACCAAAATTTCTTTTGAGAGCTTCTGAAATTTTCATCAGAACTTGGAGTGTAAATTACAAATTCTTCAACCCAACATATCGCTAAAATCTATGTATAATCTATCAGATTATTTTTTCTCGAACTACCACTCGACTTCGAGGAATTTTGGAATTCTTCTCAAACATTTTTAATTTAAACCGATTAATCTATAGGAATGCTGAACTATTTAGCAGATGGTATTTTTAAAAAATATGTCATGTTAAATAAGGGTAGGAATTATTAATGCCAAGAAATTTGATTTTTATCTTTGCTTAAACCAGCACTTTCATCAGATTTCTGTAAGATATTTTACACATAAGGTACGGTTTCACACTCAACCGTCTAGTTCCTTCAAAATAATAATTTTTATCTAAACATTAAATTTTTACTTAATATAAACAGACAGTATTTAAAAGAAATAACTATTTAGAATATCATTCAATTATTGACAAAACTTTCGGGTGGAGGTTTTCGCGCTTTCTCATTGGCCCTCTTAACTCAAGCACAATGGTCACAGCTCACGCCAGATGGCGCCTTTAGTCCTCTAATGTGCACGGACGTCTGTACTAGCGTGTAGCGTACGTATTTTTAAGCGGCGTTCCTACAACCTGTCCGCCTGTAGATGAGGCACTCTCTTCCATGTTTTCCCTGTCTTGCGGTGTTTTGGGGTGCTTTGATGTTTGTCTAGTTTACCGACAATTTGTCGGTAAACTAAACAGGCATCAAAGAACTCCAGAAAACAGCAAAAGAGGGTCAAGGGGGGAAAATGTGCCCCGTGTGAAGATTCACGGGTCGTTTGAACACGGCTTAAAATACATTATCACTGTTTCGTCACATTGTAGATTCGTTTTAAGTCAACAAGAGGGCTAATTTGGAACCAAACATGCAAATTTGAGATTTTTTCGAGATATTAGCAAAATTAATATTAACCGTTACTTATTCCTAAGCGTAGATTGTTTCTAATTTTACAGAAAATGGCTTTTAGAAATTATTTACAGAATAATAGAGGCACAATTTGATATGTTTGAAACTTGTTTACTATTTACTAAAAATGTAAATTTACTATTAAGTTGGAGCAATTTTCTTTAAAAATAGTTATAATTTAATTCATATTTACATATATAAAAATACGGAAATAAAAAAAATTTAAAGCGATTTAACTGGAAAATTTCCAGAACTATATGTACAAGAATTAGCTGGAAAAACAATTCTGCAATTTACAGAAATAAAAAAAAAGTTATAGAAGGTATCTCAAAATAGAAGACTTATTACCAAATCCTTATGATGGCAATAATAGTTAACTTTCGAGGTTAAATGTTGGTCCCAATCAATTTATTACTTGAAAATAATGCTTTATATAATCATAAATTTTAACTGTTGGTATAAAAAAAAAGAGACATCTTGTCAAATATATTATTTTCCTGATAAAATAATATATATTTCACGAAATTAATTTTAAAGCATAAAATTCAAAATATTTGGTATGCATTTACATTACATATTCCATTTCAAATTTTATAAAAAATAATTTTTTTATTCATAAGCCGATAAATTATGTTAAAACGAAGTTATCTGTAGAGTTCTGTAATTTTAGAAATATTATTTCGTAATTTAAAATTTTTCACCTAATGATAATTTAACAAAAAAAAAAGCTTCAACACTTTTTTTTATTCTAGATGGCTAGTTTTCTCGATAAGCCAACAAATTTTCTTCAAAATAAATTAAAAGCTTTGATTCTCATTATATTCAATTTACATTCTTACGTTAATAATTCGAGGAAATATTTTAAAACTTTAATAAAGGAAAAATTATTCTCCACCCACGTACAATCATTCTTTTGTCAGTCATCGCAAATTAATTAGGGTGTTTATTACGAAGCCAACAAAATAAATTAACGTCATGATATACAAGGATATGATTCACCAAAAAAAAATTCTCTTTAATTGCTCGAAATTAAAATCATTTATGAATATTGGCCATCATTAAGATTATTATCTGATTTTTCAAGTACGCCCACACATTGAGATGTCACTTATTTGACATTTTTATTAAGAATACAGATAATTCCGGTATTATTTTGACATCATGCAAATATGTAGAAAAGCATAATTATTTTTAGGCATGTTCATAGTTTTTAAGCAGATTTTGAAAGCTAGATTTTTTTTTCTTTTTTAATTTGCTTAATTTAATTTAGAGTAAACTATTGAAATATAAGTATTGAAGCATACTTTAAATTTTATTTGGCATTAATTATTGAATTATAGTATAAATATTATTCAATGTTAAATATTGAAGTTTGGTATAAATATTATTCAAAGTTAAATACTAAAGTTTGATATAAGAATTATTCAATATATTATATATATATATAACCCCTTCAGTCTGAAGTAAAAATATTTAAAAGTTTTCATCAATATCAAAGTATTACGAAAGAACGATAAATTGCCCTTTTAGAAATCATTTTACATTTAAAGCAAGTTTCTTTGCCTAATATAGTTACATAAGTTACTTTTAAACTGATTAAATACGCAAATTCAGCCTGCACCTTTAAATAATTAGTTTTTCCTGTGTATTAGACATACATATTAGATCAAATATTTCTACTACAGAAAGGTGTAGCATCAATCAAATGTCATTGCAAAATATTCACCAAAGCCTAATTTTCAATGGTTGTAAAAAAAAAAAAAAAAAAAAAAAAGGATTGAATATAAATGAAGTCTCCTAACGAAAAACGAAAAGTATACATTTTGTCTGATTTTTAAGTTTCAACTTCATATGTTATCTCAATGGATGTAATTTTATAACATCTATTTGAAAATGTGATGGATTATAAAATTACATTAGAATTAGACTTTTCAAGCTATGAGCAACTTGGAGAAATTAAGGACTGGAAGTTGTGCATTAGGTTTCCTATAAAATTTTAAAAGCTGCATCTTGATTGCTTTTCCTCGAAATCCATCAAATAATAGCTCGAAAAGCTGAATTCATCACAGAATTGATATTACAGTACGTCAACCAGGTTTTGAAAAAGTAAATTTAATGAAAAATAATTCTGAACAAGATTACACTACTGAAATAAAAATAATAGCATGTAATGATTAATAATTAAAATAAATAGGAGTAATATGAAGTCCTATAAATTGGATATCCAGTTTGAAAGTATGTCTTTCTGAATCTTAAAGGTACGATTCCAATTTTTCTGTATGCCATAAAATAGAGGTAAATTATTTTCGTTATTTCAATTAAACAAATTCATACGTTTGCATAAGTTAAAGAATTATTTCATTTTTTCACCGTAAAATAATTAAAATAGCTTAATAAATTTATTTCACCTATTTAATTAGAAATAAGTTTTGTTTGACTCTTTACAAGACGAAAGAGTAATTGATTCGTGGAATTACAAAATTTTTGGTATTTTAATCTGTATTTAAATTAAAGAAGCAATTAGTTTAAAAAACAAGAAACACTTGGAAAATTTTAAGTATCTAAAACTATGATATCTAATTAAGTAGTTAACTGAACAGGTTCTGCAGATATAGCTACTATTAAAGAAGTAACTAATTAAATCTCCAACTTGATTGAGTAAAATGACGTTCAGGTTATATCTATAAAAAAGTATTTTTTGAAAGTAAGAATATTTCTATTTACAAGTAATTAAAATTTCCATGGATGGCTTGACATACCATAAATAAACTTATTAATTTATAAGTGAAACTTAACAACTAAAATTTTAAATGACCTACAGATTTTCAGATATTAAAATTATCATTTACTAAAATTCAGCATTTTTTTGTGCTGCATTAAATTAGATTCAAGCATTTTCATATATCGCCTATAAATGAAAACTAGACGATGATCCTCTTTTTAGAAACGGATTCTTTGTTTATTATATTAATATGGTTATTGAACATTTAACACCCATAACTTGTCTCTCTAATAATAAATATTAACACTTTTAACTACAAATTTCAAAAATATGGATTTTTTTTAATATTATAGCCTAAGACCAAAATTTTTATATTTCTTAATTTTAATGTATCTCGGAGAAAATTTCATTTATGAATATTAACAACATTTCTAAATTAAGATTTAAGTCAATTTTTTTCTTTGTCAGTGATTAAAAAAAAAAAACTTTCTTAGAATAGGCTTTATTTCATTCGAACTGTTTCATGATTATAAGAATGGAATTGTATAATAGAATTTTCAGTCACTTCCTAATTTTCTAGAGCTTTGAAATTTTTTGTACTTTAGCGTTATAAATGATAAAACTGTTTTCACATTTTTCATAATTTAATTATCAGTCAATCGAATAACTTAGTTCAATTTTAGTACCAAAAAGGTAGCATCTGGTAGTAAATTTTATAACTTCTTAATTTCGTTGCCTATTTAATAATAAATTAAAGGCTGAAGGATAATAATAAGGCTGTAGAGAATAATTAAAAAAATAATTTTAGTACATTAATGAAAATGGTTTTCAAAAACTTTTTAATATAATAAATGCACTTCATGCTGTAAAAATATAAATCAAATCACGTTATTTAGAGTTTTGTCATCATTATCTATACAAATTTTCTGCTTACATACTTTTTTTTTCTTAATAAAAATGTTTTCTAATATCAACATTTAATATGATGAAAATTATTAATTATTTCTTGAAGCAAAATTAAGAGTTGAATTCTTTCGCAAAATGAAGAATTTTATGCAAGGCTTTTTTATATTAAATATTGCTCATAATCAACGCTCACAATTTATCAATTATTTTATAATGCGTGCATTTCTATTCCTTCCACTTAAAATGTTTAAAACCTTCTTTACATTCTGAAAATATAGGGTTTCTTTTCCGTCAGGATGCTCAAAATTGCTTCCTGCTTTGTTTGAGAAGAATCGATTCTAAAAAAAAATAATATCGATCTTGTTCAGAATGATAGAATAGAAAAGAGCCTCATTCATTTGTTTAGATTGTTTCCGAACCCAGCTTTGTGTTTTTTATAATCTAACTTTCTATTCAAAAAGATGGTAATCGATTTGTTTTCAAATGATTAAAACTCTTTCATAGAAATTTAAAAATCAAGTTATTTTATGAAGATTTCAATGATGGAGTACCTCGGATTTTCAATATTTTATTGGCTTCAGAAAAAATACTCTTTTCATGAGGATAATTTAATGAACCTTCCATTTTTTACTTCTTATTTCTAGGAAATTAATATTTATTAAATGAATGTAAAAGATTTTTTTTATTAAAAATTTCCTCTTTCCTCATATTTTCATTTCATCGTTTACATTTCATTATTTAAGGAAGAGTTTTTAAGCAAATATGTATCCATTCTCTTTTGTCGATTAATGAAATATTAAATTAATGATGCATTTTATCTTCATTTCCTTAGAGCAATATTATTTTGCAGTAAAAATTTACCAATTAGTTGATAATTACATTAAATATATCCCATCTTCATTTAATAAATATTTTACTGCTGAGAATTAAATGCATATATTCATATAAAATCTTTCTTCGCATTGATATGAAAATTAAAAGTAAACGATTCTTGAATTTCTAATAGAACTGCGATGTATTTTTGCTTTAGTAAAGTAGGCCCAAAATTTGAAAGAAAAAATTCTAAATATGATTGTACATTTCAAAAATAATAACCTTTGCATTAGAAAATAGGATCACTTACAAAAATATCGACCGCAACAGAGGTCCTATTGCCAACGAATTAATAAGAAAACGTTATACAAGATAAAGTGCGCAGCAGAAGTTTAATAAAATATAAATTCATAATGGCATAATAGTGCAGATGTTCAAACAAAATTGGAAGCGTTTATCGTTTTGAACACTTAAGTATACCAAAATTTTGTGGTTGACATGTTCCCTGCATACCATTGTATCTATCATGTAGCGTGCAGTTTTTAATTATGTAATTCATGTAGTTATGCAATTATGGGTATGTATTCCATGAAACCTATGTTGCACATTATATGCGATTTATCAATTATTTTTACTTAATTCACTGACTGAGTCCTTTGTAGCAATTACCTTTTACTATGCGATTGATTCTAACCCCATGTCCTTTCTGAATTTTATACAATCATCTATAAATGTTTTAAAGATAGTTTCGGATTACCCTAAATATTAGAATTTAATTTCAGCCTCAGGACTTTTTAAAATGAAACATTTTGCTCACAACTTGACGCGTTTCATTTCTTTAATTGGTATCTTAAAAGAATTTTTATATATGCATGCCTATATTTGCTATTGTTAAACTAGAATCTGAACTATGATTATAGAAAACTGCCGTCCTGCTATGCGATTGATAACTAATCATTAAAATATGTTATATAATTATCTCAGATTTAAACTTTGTAGCGATTGGTTTTTATTCTAAAATATAACCTTAATTAAAGTAACGAGAGAAATATCAGTTGAAAACAAACATAGTACTAATACAATAATACAATCTACATATAATAGTAGAAAATCGCGATTCGTATAAATTTGCAGATCATCATTCCAGTGCAGATGGAAAACAGTTTGCAATAAACTATTGAATGAATTCGTAGATTCAGTAAATTTAAGTAGAGTTTCAGTAAATAAGTTGTCAATTTCCCTAAATATCTTGTCAAAGTCTGTTCCCACTGGCACTTCAGAATCGTACCTGTCGCATTTGAAAGGTTTCGGAAGCCTATTTTCCGAGTTATACACTATGCAGTCACTTTCTCTCAGGCCATTTCTAACAATATTTGTTATAACTTCGTCCATATTATTCCTAATTCTTTCGATGTCTAGTATATAATGCTAGATTGAAAGTACAGTAAAATAAAAAGATCGTATAGTAAAAATATTTTTGATTTCACAAGTGTTCACAAAACATTCACATTCTTTTTAGTTCACAAGAATAAGATCTTATATTGTCACTCATATCCAAACCTTTAATGAATTATATGGGTTTGGCTGGGGGAAATTAATATTCAAGTTCTGATCTTTCAATTAGAGAAATATTTGGTAACATCAAGTATTTCTGATTGTTGCAATTTCATTTGCATGTAATTCCAAAAAATGAATGAAATGTTGAATTTCTAATTAAATGAAATTAATTCTTTAATACCATGCATCTACTTCCATTGTTACTCACAGAATCTGCAAGATAATCGAAAGTAAGGCCATAGGGGATAAGAAAGATAAATAAGAAACTATTGGCGCCGTTAATCTGGATAAATGAATTCGTAAACAAAGATAATTACTACGGACTTACTACATTCTGCCTTAATTCTTGTCTTTCAAGACTTAATTTTAGATGTTTAACTAAGTGATTATCCACGGCTTTTTTGGTTTTTACCAATTGAGTTTTCAATTACTCATTCAATGCAAGTAATGAAGTGAAAATCAAAAGATCGAAGATAAATAATTTAGAGTATTTAGTTTATTTTTGAAAATAAATCCAATCCATCCCCCCCCCGTCTCATAAATAAAAGATATCCAACAAATAATTCAGCTGACTTCAAAGATGTTTAAATATAAACAGCAAGTACATAGATTTCTAAACCCATTCCAGTTTCTTTTAAATAGCAACATTCAAATTTTGAGAATCATTCGATAAATATTAACAATTATTTTTTTAGCATGGATGCTTATGTGAATTGGATCTGTCCAATATAAATTATAACTAGGCAGTATTGTTGGAAACTATGAAAAACATAATAAGCTGAAATGGTATTTATCCAAATATTCATATATAATTTTTTATGATGAAATTACCTAAGAGAAATGTGATATCTTAAAACAAAATCTTTCAAAGTTATTTTGGTTGGAAATAGCTAAGATAATTATATATTTTAAAAAAGAATCCGCAGCCAAGTACTAATATAGAGAGATAAAATTTCAATATATTTTTAAAGTATTTTTTGTTCATAATAGTTATGGCATTTCAGAAACTTTTCCCTAATGACACTTTTTTTGCCTTTTGAGTTTCTAAAATCAGGTTGCATTACTTAGGTAAAAATAAAAATTTATGAAAATATTCTTCGAGATATTTTATTATATATCATTTTACTACTTCTATTTTAAAATCACGAAGGCAGACGGCTTAAATCACTCATCCAATAAACTAATTTAAGTTTATTCTCTTTAAGTAACGAAAATAGTTTCTCAAGAAATAGTAAAAAAATGGTATGCATTTACTTTTCTAAGAAATAATGAAATTGAGGGAAATACTTTATGCAATTATTAATGCTCAAAATATCTTTTTTAATGACTCACGCTTCAAGCGATTAATTTTCCCATTTTGAGCGGGGAAGTAATCTGGGGACAATTTAAAGTACGCTTTTAACTGTTGCATTTACAAACTTAAAATCGATATTTAGAAGTTTATATTCCCTTTTTATCATAAAACGGATAAAAGAATACAGTCTATGGAAATTAAACTCACCATTAGCATAACTTAAAGTACATCCATAAAAATATTGAATGATTATTTTTGTGTTCATCTCTTAAGAAAAGAAAAACGACTGCGAATAAATTAATTTTTAAAAATTGAAGTGTTTAGTGGAAACAGTTATAACAGTTCAGTTACAGTTATAAATATAGAATACACAGTTACAGTAATAAATAGCTGTCTATAGTCAGCTATTTATAGAAAATGTGCCTATTACTGGCAGTTTATGTTCTGTAATAAATTGAAAACTCATTTTTCAATAAGAAAGTATGAAAAATTAAAATTATTTATAGATTCGCATATAACCTTTAATAGATTCGCCGTTTGTTGGAATTTTCTGACGTGGGCTGTATCAAGAACAGCATTCACTCCAGTAAAATATATTATATTATTAATATATATATATAATATTTTATATTAGGAGAGCATAGAATTTTGCTTTTTTAAAAAAAATTATATCCTCTAAAACAAATAATGAAGAAATTCCACATTTTAAACTTTCTGCATATCTTGATTGTGTCTGTGGGTATAAGAAAGAAATAGATGGATTTTTAGTAGGTGCAAATTTAGGACTAATGAAAAAATACGGTTGACTGAATCACGTGCATGATCATTTTAAATATAAACTAGAACTTCAAAAAAAGCTTAAATCAGTTATTTTTATATTAAAAAAACATAATATAATGTTAAAGGTATTAAAATGGCTGAATTGCACTAAAATTACAGAAAAATTTGTTACAAACTATGATTAAATGTTTTAGTGTGCGAAATATAAATGAGAGGCAAAGGATGACAATGCAAAGAGAAAAAAAGGATATTTTCTGGAATGTTATAAATGAAAGTTATCGTCAAAAAACATTAAAAATTATAAAACCAATAAACGGCAATAACAAGCCATCTCTGAAAAAGTACTACTTTAGTATGAGAGTACTAGTAGCATACTAAAAACTAGATAACAATTAAATTACATTTTTCCCACAGTATAC
Organism: Argiope bruennichi; assembly: GCF_947563725.1. Taxonomy (NCBI): domain Eukaryota; kingdom Metazoa; phylum Arthropoda; class Arachnida; order Araneae; family Araneidae; genus Argiope; species Argiope bruennichi. The sequence goes on along the minus strand of NC_079162.1, from coordinate 64,979,231 downwards.
ATAGGACCTTATGATATTTCCAATATAATAGCCACATAATGCTAATAATTCATTTCTACAGCAGTAACGTTAATTAGCAGCTTAGAATATGAGGATACCCATTATGCGAAGTGTCTTGTGTCAGCTTGATCATTCCATTTGTCGAAGAATTGTGAAAGAGTATTGAAAATTAGTAGCCGGTGTTGCGACAAACATCATTATGAAATTTCTGTTGTCCACCCAAATAATTTAAACCGTGAATAGTTTTGGGTCTTTATATCAAGATAATTCATGTATATTATGAATAATTGTTGTAGCTGAAATTACACTCTGAACAACAGCTAATCAAATGTAACCGATACGCAATAGATAATTTAAGTTCAATAACGAATTGTTAATTTTGGTTGCGAAACATTTGCACAATAATATAAATTATCAAGCATAATTTCGACGCTTTATCAGATTGAAACGAATAGTCATAAATGAGAATGAAATAATTTGATAGTTATTATGAAATATTATTTGATTTAATCATAGAACATATATTACTTCTTTAATTCTTTTCTTTGAATAAATATGATGCAAATAACTAAAATTATTCTAATAATCAAAGAGATCTATTATTTCATGACTTAAAAATTCATTTTTTTCAGTCAGGGAACAAAAAACCCTATTTTGACAAATTTAATAAATTTATCCTTTACTTATTTTTTTAAGATTTCTGTCCAACAAATTTGAATTACTTTACATAAAATTCGCAATATTTGATTTTTATGAAATCATTCGAAAATGCATTTTAATCAACTGTATATTAGTAAAAACTTAACAATATGGAATGAAAATGTAAGCCATTTTTGTAAATTATATTTTATTTAAATTTTATTAAAAAATCTAACTTTTTTTCTTCCATATTTCGAAATTGTATTCCAATACGTTACATAAATAGTGATTTGCTAAGGCTTCCAAAATCAATAAAAGATAATAAACAATCTTGTAAAAGTATGGTCAAATTGTTCCAATCAGTAAAAAAAGGAATATATATAAGATACCTCAAATATGTAATGGTAAGCCATGCTAATTTTAACATTTGCTCGCAACGAACGGCCTATTTAATTGTTCTTTATATTTTTTTTTCACTTTGGAAAAGTATGAATTTATGAGGTTTTAAATGTATGAGTGCATTTTTTGCATGAAATAAATATTTAAAGCATCGTGGTGTGCAATTTCCCGAATGATTAAAATAGCGTTATTCGAGGAATGATTGCTATTTTCTGGACTGATATGTATATAGGTTTCATATTATGAGTGCGCATTGTCCTGTTGTCTACCCATTCTAAACATTTCAGTCATAGGAGAGACTGAGGCTAACTGTAACTATTTTTAGAAAAATGCTTACATTTTTAAAGGCATTTGCGATTTTTTTTTATTGTAACAACTTCTTATATTGCTTAACTAGTCGTTCATAAAATTTATCAAAATATCATTCATCAGTTTTGTTGATTTCTGCACAGTAAATATTTTTTCAAAACTTATCAACAGCTATAATTTCGCACGATTATGGGACAAGATGCAACAAGCGTGGAGTAAGTAGTAAGAATAGAAACAATATTTAAACTTAACTTATCGTTACCATTATTTTATTAATTAAAGTACATAAGGTATTTAGTAATTATTACTGACTTATTAGTAATAAATTTTTATAAAGTGAATCTCAGTAAAATAAAGATAAAATTCATTAATCAATCAACATAAAAGTCAGTCTACCCCAGAATCGCTATTAACTCAAGTAATTGATAGACTGCTTCCTATTGCGCACGTTTTGTACCCGCATTTTTGAAAATTATTTCCTTCATCAGATTTGTGGGTCGAAGTCGTTTCTTTCCTAAGTCGTGGATTTGAGTCCAGAAGGTTCTTGGTTGGATTTTTGATTTCGCGAAGAAATCCCACCTTGAAAGCGGAGACAGCTTAGAAGATAAACACCAAGCCTCCAGCGAGCGGAAAGGGAAAGAGGGGATCGCCAGTAAAGATGCCGTCCCCATCATCTAATAGCTGCTTAATATTAAATGGCATGTCCAAAAATAATCCTAACGTTATTTTATAACGAGATGTTTTTTGCAATGTGCTATATTATAACATATAATCAGAATTATTATACGCATCTCCGCAAGCTAAAACAAAACGATTCTTCTCTTTCAGAATCTGAATGTTAGTTCAAATTCCTCTTAATTCATTTTTTCTATGTTTGCGATTTTGGAATTTTTTCCTGTAAATCTTCGTTCCTCTTCCCTCATTCTTTCTTCTTATTTTCATTTCTTATTAATTGCGTCGTCATATTCTTTTTTCCATTATTTCTTCATAAGATGGCGAGTTAAATAAATTTATATTATATATACATATTATTAAGTTAGTCTTTGTTCGATACTTAGAGATCTGATTTCTGAAGGTGCATATTAATATTTAAAGCAGAAAGTAACTACATGATTCAAACACAAATCAAGAAAAATCTCGCAAGTTGTAATGTGTTACAACTTCACCCAAAATTTTGCTAGAATTTTCCCGTTGCATATTTTCGGAAATTTTTGTTGATTTATAAAAAAAGAATTACAATTAGAAAAAAAGTTAAAGTAGCTTCTTAAAAACACTTAATACATAGACAAAGAAAATAAAATACATTTTCAAAAACATCAACTATCTTAAATCAAAATTTACAAAATATTTTGTTCTTCATTTACTAACTAAAACGCAGCACGTATTTACAACTTCTCATTACCCTTTTCGACTGGGCACATACTGTGCTGATGTGATAAGACAAGTTATGATGAAAATTACGATTAAAAATTTAAAAAACCACTGTATAGTATGCCTATTACTACTGGCCCCTGGCAACATCATTGTAAGCCTCATCGTGGCCTAAAGTTCCTTCATAATCATAATTACTGCCGTTTTCTTGTAATCCCAAATCGTGCTATTAATAATTAATCAGTTTTACCCAAATTTTGTTAATGAAACGCTAGCAATCGTATCACGTCGATAAAATTAAATTCACAAAAGAAGTATTAATTTGTTTTCTTTTTCAACACCGAGTTCGGATTGAATGTATAAAATTGTAAAACACTTTCAAAATAATACCGTGCAATAAGCATCTTCTTGCAATGGTTCATATTTATTTGGTAAGAAATTTCCCGCGAGAGAAACTGGCAATGTATTATTCAGATAGTCCTTTCTGAAACAAGCCTCCATAGTTTCCCAAGGACACTATGCTCAAGGTGCATACTTTAAAACTATTTAATTCAGTCATCAAATGAGGGACATCAAACTTGCGTAGAATCTTTTCAATATAGCTCATAATATTTCCATCCAAAGAACTTGGATAGATTTTGGATGCTAAATATGTACATATCAGGCCCAATAAAAGTTCTTAAAAGATCTGAAGTCATTAATAAAGAATTGAAGGCTCCTGTTTGAGTACTTCGTTCATTATTCAAGCCTGTTATAAACGGGTGGAAATCATAAATTTCTGAGACGTTCATTGAAAATCCTTGCTATGTAGATTGATTTTCTCCCCTCCCTTATCTTCAGTTTCTTTAAACTGTCTAGTCACTAATATCATTCAAAATATTGGAACTAAATTTTATCTTGAAAGTAGGGTATGTTGGAGGAATCAATCATCTATTTAAAAAGTACAAAATGGTGTAAAGAAATGTCCACAATAAAAAATAAGATTTTTCTTTTGCAGTATCTATTTTTAGATTTTTTTTTTTCATTTTTTTGTTGTTGTTTATGACAACACATAAAAAAGCCATTAATTAAACTTTTGAGTTTTTATTATTGTATGAATGATTGCATGTTGTTTAATTGCATCGAGTCATATTATATTTATTTGTATATGAAATCTTGACAATGACATGATCTGCTTTGAGTCATTTCATACGAATTATATGCAATCAAATTTCCATCAATGTTTTCAGCTATTGCTTTGTAATGTAGAGAATATTAAGTCCACCAAATATTAAATCCACCAAAGTTTTCCAAACACTAGAGCTCCTTAAATATTTCATTGACTACACTGTGTATGCCTGTTTCTTTATCTGTTCAATATGTTTCCTGCCAACATTTCAATGAATAAAATTCAATGCATTCCAGTTATTATAGAACTCAATGTAATTAAATAATTCTAAAATGTCAACTTTTTCATTACAAAATTACGAAGTGTGTATAAAAATGATTCCAATTTATTAGTTTCATGAATATTATCTCATGAAATTTAATTATATTAACACTAATTTTACTATTTTCAATAACTAACCATGAATCTGAATAATACCATTTGAATTGCAGGCAATTCAAATGGTATTCAGGTATCATATACTCTTTCAAATGGTATTTATGAAAATTTCATTTCGGGCAGTATACCCATTTTCGTATTCATTTCGTATGGTATACTCATTCAAATGGTATACTCTTTCGTCGGTAACTTTGTAACTTCTATAAAATCGAATATAGAGAATATTCAATCTACGTGAACGTTTTTTCCAGAAAATATAGTTCTTTAGGGTTTTAGTGATATATTTAAGAATAATTTATATATTTTTTCTATCTTTTGCTGTCACAGTTTTAGCAGAATTATTTATTTATCGACATATAAAAATGAAGTGGAATTTATTTATAAGATTTTGGTACATTTTTTTAAAATTTAATTTTAATTTATTGGACCCGTTGAAAATAATGACAGAGCCATCTGTCTTATATAAGGTATTTTATAAATTAGAAACATCTTTAAAAAAATCAATAATTAGCAAATAAAAGGGGATGTGGCAAATCATTTTCATAAATAGGATAGAAACCGCATCTTTTCAAACACTTTTAATTAAATTTGCATGTTTCATTTTTGTAAGGAGATAATTTTGAAATTAACTTTTCACTCATACCTTCGAGCGTTAGAATTCTGGAAACTTGGTAAATTCATTTATAATAATATACCAATAATAATAAGAAGAAGATAAGTTGGTCATAGTATAATTTAATAACTTAAGAGCTCTTAATTATCAATTAATATATTAATTTAGCTAAAAATTCATTATCTACATTGATTTCACAGAGACGGCGTTATGTAAGAAGTAAGAATATTAATTTTTTACTATATTATTTGTATCAATGAACTCAGGACATTTAAAATTATAATTCAGATTTTTTATTAATTATAAAATTAATACGAATAAATAATTAAGTGTGCCTTTTTAAGTTCAATAAAATGTAATACAAGGCATTGCTCATAAATTTAGATTAGATTTAGATTCAAGTTCTAATTCATTATATAAATCTTGAGAATTCATTAAATATTTCACCAGATTTTGATTAATAAATTTTATCAAAATGTCACTAGATTCATTATTCTTCTAAAGGATGAGCGCATTAGAGGAGGCTGACATTTTAAAAGTTTAAAAGGTATTGCACCACTAGTATTCTCATCTTGCGTAGCACTTCTTTCTGCTAATTGTATAACTATTGGGTGGTTTAAATTTCAAACTATGTTTCAAAATTTCTGGTTTCAAGACAAAAAAAATAATCAGGTTTTATTTCTGTCCTTTCTGTGCAATCGCTGTTTTTTACTTTCCTTCTTTTGAATTATTTATTTTTTAAACTTTCTCCGTACTTCTGAATCCCCCTGTACATGCATCTTTAACTGCTTGGCCGCCTTTTGGTATTGCCAAGTAGTTCAACTTTATATGAGTTCAAAGCAGCTGCATTAAATATCGCGGCATACTTCCTCTACCTGCAGTAATGGCACTTTTTTATGAGCCCTACACGTATGCATGATCTTAACGGAGACTACTCGAATTGCAGTAAAAATGAGTGATGGGAAAGATAAATGGGTCATCCAACGCTTGAGTGCAAAAGTATGGTTAAAACTGATATTCAGCTCCATATTTCTCTTCGATTCGTAAGATACGAAATTTTAAAGCATGATGGATTTTTAAAAAAAATTAATTTACAGTATTTCATGAATCAAACACATTATCTTTACGACTGATATTTGGAAGGAAATTAAAGGACAATATTCGAGTACTTCGAAGTTATATATCTTCACCTGTCTTTCAGTAATTTAAATAACCATATGTACAGACTTCGATGATACATTTCATGCGAAATTCTAGGCTAATCCAAAAACAATATTTCACGTTTTAAAAATTAAAATGCTTCATGCTTGCAAGTATAAATTGATTCATTAATGATGTAGCTTAATATTTTTAACATCTTGGAAAGGGTTTTAAACAATTGTTAAGAAAATAGAAATTGAATAATTTAAGGACGAATTTACTACGCAAAAAGGAGACAAATCGCATATTTAGGGGAAAAACTAAGCCTTTAACGTACCTTGCCAAAAATCGTCTAAAAAATCAAAGTTCGCAGAAATAGAAGAATGGGTCAACGATTTTTTTTTCTCAATGGAAAACATTATATATTTTGTAGATGCGATTAGATAATTGAAAAAATTGTATTTTAAATACGCCTAATGTAATAATTTATTAAGTGCAATAATTATTTCTTACAAAAAATAATCTTTAAAGGCAGGATGGAACAAAAATGTAAAGCTCCCAAAATCATATAATTGCTGTTACCTTACCATTGAATGATGCAATGAAAATCCAAAACATTGCTTTTTTTATCCAAAATATTTCTATTTCCGCAAACAATAGCTTTACAAAATTATATGGAATCAACCTATTTAGATCTATTGAGCACAAGGTAAGCCTCAATGATGGCACTATCTCTGACATGATCTCTGAAATATATACAAAACCGATTTCATTATAAAAATCTCTTCAATGAATCTGAAAAAATACATTAAGCACCGGTTGATAAGCAAAAACTCGATTATTTCGCTGAGGACATGCATGCATATACAGCAACTTCTCATCCTCGTACTCGAACTGACCCTTTTCCTTCACACCTGCATATGTACATTGTTACTTCTATCAATAAATGTTAGCAATAAACGTCCTTTAACAATAAATGTTCTTAGGATAAAAGAATCCAAGATAAGTATGAATTTCCAACAATTATGTCCTTTTAATATTATACAATTTTCATCTAATTGTTGCCAATTTATAGCTTTTATTTATGCATGCGCAACCTTTTATAACATTGCTCTGTCAAAAAAACTATATGTAAATCTATTACGGCTTAGAACGGAAGTTTTTTTTAACATTACCATGGTGGTTACAACACACATGAAACTTAGGTCCACTATTTCTCAACAAAGTTATTTTCTCTGTCCCTCTGGAATAAACAGACACACATTCATCCTCTCTTATTGTTAAATCTTTAAATATTAAAATATTGTAAGGATTTAGTTCAAAGTCTGACAGGATTATTTTTACCTCAACGATCTCATACAATTACATAATGTGCCATATTTTGCGTTTCGCTTAGTGGAACACCAAGAAAAACCAAAAATACATTCTAGAGCTTTTCTCATTAAACCATTTAGTCCGAAATTTGATTTTAACTTAAAATCTAGTGTCAAAATCTATTAAATTGCATTTTAATAGCTTGTTATATTTCTAAGTTGTAATTTAGCTTATATATGGTCGTACGTAAGAGTGACCTGTTTAGTGAAAAATACAGATCTGCAGTATCGGTATAAAGAACACGTACTAAATTTGGCTATCTATCTTTAGATTTTAAAATCTCATTCATATGTACATGAAAAGACAGATCAAAGAGTCACTCGTTTATCAAATTTCTTTCTTCGTCGATTCTATTAATAAAACTGCATATCATTTATTTGTCATATAACTTGGTAAAACCCTATATTAAATTTGGTTTTAATTTCCTGCTTTTGTTGAATTATGTTTACAGAGGGGCCGAAATAAATAATTCCAAAACAGATTTTTTGAGGAGGTTACTTAGAAATGTTAACCCTTTTACTCCTGAAGGCAAGAACACTTGAGTACAGTAACAGACGGAGGTTTGTTAGCAAATAGTCCGGTGAAATGGACTCTTCCGCTTTCAAGCACATTAACTGACTTTATCACCAGTGCTTTTTTTCCCCACCACAGGTCTGTCTAATATCTGCCCACCAGGATGAAACTTACTCGGCCGGATTGGGCCGGTAAAGTATTCAGACGGTTACATATTTGGAATGGAGATCCATTAAAAATCTTGCGGTCGGATTCTTTGTAGATTAAAATGATTTTTCTTTTTAAAGCAAGAAAGTAGCAATAACAAAGATCTTGGAACTATTGGCTAATTTAGTAATAAAGCACTTTTATTACAAATATTCCAGAAATTGAATACAAAGATATATAATGTAATCTAACATACAATAAGTGTTCTTTTCCTATTCTAAAATCTTTTAAAGATATTAAAGGCAAAGTAAATGTACCAATTTTCTAGATATGATACAGAACATATAAAGATGAAAAGATCTTCTACGGGTATTATTGTCGATACATTAGATATATAAATACAAAAAAGAATTGTTCGATGCTTTTCAGATACATCTGTTTTTTCATTCCAGAACATACTTATTCCACAGTTCTATCATTTTAGAATCTGGATTTCGAATTCCTTAAGTGATTTTTTTTTTTGTCTTCTTATAGTTTTCGCCCTTTCTTTTAAATCTGAAAACTCTTTCTGAAATATCCTGAACTCCACATGACTATTCTTTCTCACACATATATACTATTTTTTAAATCTTCTCCAAAAATGATTTTCCTCCGGCAAATTTTTGTCTCCAAAAATAACTTTCCCTCAGACGCAATGTTCACATAAATTTCGCTTCGAAGATTTTCAAGAACATGAATACAGACAATTCGTATGAAGAAAGATTATATATAATGGACTTGGAGCATTCGTTTATACAGCTAGTGCATCAAATACACGGTAAAAAATGTGATTGCTTTCTTTTTTTACATGCTTTGCGATCGTATCTGAAATAGCACGATAGAAGGAAAATGTTTATATTAAAATAAAGTATCGTGTAAAAATTTATGTACGGTAAATTTTAAAATAACTTTCCTTTCATCAGGAAAATCTTCTTATAAAGTTTCAATTAGAAATATGAACAGGTGTTTCAATGCAAAAAAAAAGAAATTATTTATTGGTTGATCTTTTAAAATTAACCGCTAACTTACAAAAACATAATATTTTTTATTAGTCATAATAGTATGTGTAAGCTCCTTATTGTAAATATAAAGTTATACACTTCTGACATTTTCGGATTAACCGTGATTACCTTGCCACTCAGTCTCGCGGATAATGGAGAGTTTATTGTATCTTATAACAGAAGAAAGTAATTCTTAATGCATAATTGGCCTTTTTTCAATGCAATAATCAGTGTCAATTGCTGTATTTTGCCAAATATCAGAAAAGCTTAGAAACAGCGTTTTTACTTTCTCGTACAGGATGTAAAACAAATAGAAAGTAACGTAATCGTCAAAACAAAAAAAATTCAAACTCGAGATTTCGATGATTTTTTTTCTTTTAAGACCTCATTAAGATAAAAAAATACATTTATGGAATTATTTCTTGTCTATCTGTCTGTGAACCCGATAACTTAAGAATACTTCAAATTTGGTATATAATCCTTACTCCAAATCTGTAGATGTTGATCAAATTTTGGATGAAAACAATTCAGGGTAAATCTGTCTGCCTAGCTATTCGAATCTAAGATAATACTGTTACGAATCCTTGATGCGGCTTCCCAGCATAGTGGGTTCCATAGGAGATCCCAGAGCTTGGCGAAAACTTGGCGACCATTTGGCGACGAATTTAGCCAAAATAGATTACATCCGAAACATCGAGAACTTTCCCGATCCGTCCAGTAGGAACCGAGTTACGCCTCGAACGTTCCTGATTGGTTGAGAGGCTTCTAGCACCGCCTCATGAGACCTATAAAAGGAAGCAGCCGCAGCTGCCGGGCAGTCGCGAACCAGTGGAGTTTAAGAGTAGTCGGAAGAGAAAGAGCAGTCGTAGTAGTGAACCAGAGTCGTCGTCATGAATTGAGGAGAGTAGTCGGAATCGACGCTAAAGAACTGGCCTTCCAGAGATAAGCGGAGCAGCGACGGAGTCAAGCTAGTGCTGAACTAAGCTGTGCGCTACTGTCTGCAGTATAGTCTGGTTGTATGCTGCACGCCTCGGCTGAAGATAATCGTCTTCTGTGCAGTATATAGTTGTCGTCTTTGTGCTGCCCTGTGTGTCTTCGTATAAATAACGTCGTTGTTTTATTTTCTACTGCCGCTGCTGATTGAGCGTTCTCCACACGATACAACTCCCACTATCCAAACGAACCCCGGAAATTTCGTAACAATACGATGACTATAAAACGATGAGAGATGAATGGATAAAGTATATTACACTGATTTAACACGTAAAATGTAGATATATATCAAATTGGCAACCCAATCCGTCGAAAAGTTGTCTGCTTGTTGGTCTGTACTTTCGAAAGCATGGAAAGCCGATAACTCAAAAACGCAAGAATTTATTTTGGAAATTTGGTATATGTTTTTGTAATTAAAGTTATAGTTCTGAGTCAAATTTTAGTTTTAATCGGTTAGAAAAAGGTGTCTAAAATACATATTTGATTTTCTGATACTTTTAGCTACATTAGACCATAACCATATTAACTGCAGCTCAGAAATTAATTGCCAACAATCGCACTCTAATAGGCTCTTTCGTAATTGTTGTTCGCCAATGGAATGCGGTTGACAATACACAAGTCATTTAATGGAAAATATGCGAGAAAGTTTTGGAGAAACCATTCCAGATGGTTATATTTGTTTTGGCTGATTTACTTCAAAAATAAACTATTGAAAAGAGTAACTGATACTTCCACCAACTCTAGTTTATCTCTAGGAAGTTTCTTAGGAACGAGAGACAAAGTCTCCAGATCTTATAATATTAGCAGTATATTAATTCAGGCACCAAAAATATCTTGCCTCAGTTATTCAATGCTGCCGACATTATTAAAGAATTGCATATAAATAACATTTGCTGTATTGCAATGGCAATAACTTATTCGTAAACATTGTGAATAAAAGTGTTTCACTGATTTATACAGGAAAAGCAAAATTCACCCCACTTTGGAGAGTTTCCAGTATTGCAAAAGAAGGCAATCGTTTGGAACAAATCTCTTTTATATTATATATATATATATATATATATATATGCCTTTGATCTATTTGAACCAATCTTTGTCCCTATTTGTATACTTTTCTCATTTATAAAATATATTGAGTTATGCTAAGATCCATATGATGTGATGTGTTTTACGCATTCAGTGTTCCTTTATTTGAAATTCAAATAAAGGCTATTCTAGTAAATTCCTACCATAAATTCTCACGAATCCCTATGAATTCAAGGATATCAAACATCAATATCAGAGAGAAGAAGAAAAAGATATGTCTAGGTGATGTAATGATTCCGTTTCTTCAAATAAAAGTAGAAAATATCTATCAGTATCTTGAACAAAACTAATTTTTTCATTGTGATTGAAAACCCATTTCGCATTTAATGGCCTTACAATATTGAATTCCTATATGCACGTAAAATAATAAAATGAACACTAGATTTCCCTCTCAGTAAGGAACTACTTTATTAATTTGTCATCCTTTTAGATAATTTACAACATTTATAAATATTTTTGATTTACTACATTTTTTTACAAATTAGCAGCTACTATTTTAAGACCGGAGATCATATTTTTGAAGAAAGAGCCTGGGACAACTGAGCTAGCCTCCCCGCTTTAAACATCCACATCTTACCATTTTCAAGATGTTTTACTCATGACTGCAGGCTAAAAGTACAACTTAAATGTCTACGTCTTACCAGTTTCGGGATCTTTACTCATGACTGCAGGCTGAAAGTATAACAAATACACCTACCTGTTACAGCCTTGAAGAAATTGGAGCTTCCACGCTGTGGTCCTTTGATCCTGAAACCGAGATTCCATCATGAAGAGACCATTACTTAATGCAATTTACCTTCACATTTTTGGCGTAATATACAAACCTACAAGTTCTAGCCATCTTAAGATGAAAGAATTAAATACCATACCTGCTCATTTCAATGATCTTCATACAGTTTCCCTATAAACAACCAACAAATCCAAGAAAATACATTAAGCCAATAATTAAATAAATAGTAAATTTATATTTAAAGAGGCCTTATTAGAGTCCGTTGAAATTATCAGTCGTTTACATTTTTATGAAAGGGTACAAGCTCAGATTGCAAAATTTACAATCTAAGGCTTAGACGACCGACAAATGTATGAAAATTATTTTTTTAAATGAAGTAATTAAAATGACAGAAATCGAATTCAACCGATATAAACACTAAATATTTTCTTTTCAGAAATATTATATATAAATTACTGGAAACACACTTCAAATGCTTTATCTTCAGTTCTTCAATTTCTCAATTCTGATCGCCTAAGCAAACGAAGGATTATCCCTTGCGGTTACTTAGCATCCCACCTGGGTGGCACCTATCATTTAAGACGTATAAGTAAGCAATTCTTGCTCCCTTATAGTGTGCAACTATAGTGGTGTTGTTTTGTTGAACATATTTCTGATAACGGAAAGTAAAGCATTCGATCGGTGATAATCGTTTTTTAATTAACATCTATATATGTGTTAGCATTCATATACTTAGAGCGTGTGATATAAATAATTAACACTTGGCTCGATATATAGCTTGCGAAGTCCGTAACCCAAAGGCCAAATAGTGCCAAACCGAAACTTGATAAAGAAACTAATACGTGTATTAATTTGCTATTCCAAATCAAGTATGTACAGAACTATTATTTTAATGCTTTATTAGCTATTAATTTAAAAATAACACTTAAATTTTAAATAACGCAAATAAAATGTATATTAATAAATTATTGAATATATTTTCTAGAAGGATTGATGTATATTGATATTATATATTTTCTAGAAGGACTGATGTATAGAAATCATAATTTTTCAAAACAAAGAGTTGCTAGCAGTTTATTTTAATTTCTTAAACACGATCGAAAACTTTAATATTACATCTGTCTATTTAAAATAATTTTCGAATATTTGTATTTTATATATACCTTTGATTTTACACTCAAATCAGAAACGTAAAAAAATCCAAAAAACATTCATTCAAATCGTGTCGTTTTAGTTTGTGACGTGTCTTTGATTATGAGTCAAACGATCGAGTAAAATATCATTTTTGCAATCTACTTACAAAATCAGTGATCACGTCATTAATTATAATTAATTCAGTAACAATTTGAGATACGATACTCGCCAAATAAATCATCCCTTTTTGTAATCGCAAAATTGTTGGTGTATTATTTTACTTTAACTATAATCCAATTTACAGTTTTATGTCTCACAAACAGAAATAAAATCTATTGTAATATGGAATTTTTATTTTTTATCTCATACCATTGTTTCCCAGTTTGGATACTTAATTTTCAATCGTTTTTTTTAAATTGTGAATTATCAGGTTATGGATGAGAAAAATTTTGAATATTCCTTTTAAAATAAAAATCGAACCCTAAAGGTGTTATCCGAATTTTTTCTGACCGCAATTGTAGCTCCATATATGGGGGATAGAAGTGGACAGAGGGGTACAACTACCTCTCGGTGAAAAGAGGACAGATACTTTGGTTCCAAGAGATTTATATTCTACCGATTTAATGGTACAGCAACTATATCAATCGATAATGACAAAGGTTTCTCCTGGTACAGCATCCATAAGTTTTTTCTGATTGCCTGTTGGGTTACTATTTTATGTCTGTCCTCATTACCAACACGCCTAGCCATTATATATTGGAAATACAATGTGACGGAAGAGAAAAAATGTCTACAAAGTGATTAGAGAGCTGTGGAGGACGGGAGTCCTAATGATTTAGTGGCACATCAACTACACAAAAACATAATCACATGACAGTTTCTTCTGGTACATAATGGAAAATAATATATTGCAACTCAATGCATCTGCATAATATAGATCATTTAATTTAAAATGATTTTTTTTAAACAAAAAATTCTGAAAATTAGTGATCTTTCAATATGCAAGTTCTATTGAAAAGAACCTTCACTTCAGTAGTTTTTAACTGTCAGAATATAAAATAAATTGAAGAAATTCTGATAAATTTGATATTACAGTCAATAAAACATTCTAAACTCTAGAAACAATATATTTTTGGTGAATAAAATCAAGATGCACGTCCCTAATTCTTTGACTTCTGTTAAAATCGTAACTACTTACAACAGATTTTCCTAATTGCATTACTCTTTATATTCTCATAAACATTTGCCAATGTCTTGGAAAAAAAGCTGTATAAATTTAAAGTCTAGACAAATTGTTCTCGAACTACTTTTATTATTCTCTTTTCTAATTAAGCGCTTGATTTTCTAAATAGTTAATATAAATTTACGCTGTTTAATGAAGCTAGCGCAGAAGAAAATAATTAACAGGAAATTAAAAATTCAGAAGCATTATAACTTTTAAAAAAACTTTGGCTAGAATGAATGGATTTAATTATTTTCAAAAGCTTATTACGATTTTTTTTTCCTTGCGGTGGAAGATTTTTTTTTCACAATTATTTAAGGAAACTTTTTTTTACCTCAAATAAAATGGATTTGAGTTTTGTTCTTTAGATGTTTTTTTGTACTAATTGCTCACTAATAAAAAAATTTCGATTAAATACTATTTAATTTTTTCTTTAAGCTTTGGTACTAAAAGGTGTGAAATCGAATTTCATTTAAAAGAAAACAATCACTATAAATTAGACCCAGATATGCTTTTACTGAAATTGTCTTCCAATTATAATACGATTGCAAAGACTTGTATTCAAAAATCTTTTGAAATGCTGTGGGAAATAGGTAACATATGCTAAGCAACTAATATTACTGTAAACCAACACTAAACATTTTTTTTCAACTTTTTATACAGCTGTGTAAACAAACAAAATTAAGCGGCAGGAATAAGAGAAAAATATTTAAAAATTTAAACCCTGAGCTTGATACTTAATTGAAATTCATGGGTTTTAAAATATCAGTTGTTTCATTACAAAATCTATCAAATATCTTTAAATCCTTATACTACAAAATGAAAAATATCCTTAAATCCTTATACTACAAAACGAAAAAATATCCTTAAATCCTTATACTACAAAACGAAAAAATATCCTTAAATCCTTATACAACGAAACGAAACATATCCTTTCATCAAGTAAAAAATGTGAAAAGTTAATTTCTTAAAGCAATGATGGGAAATTAAATTAGATATTTTCAAAATGATAGTGGTGAAAATATAAATTACTAAACTATGTTGTATTAAAATCTACAGGAGATCATGTTTTTCTAGAATAATTATCAACATCCGCTCTTTTATATTTACAATGTGTTCCATCAAACTGAAAAACAGTTTAATTGCTAACGTTACAACAGCACGTAATGGCCTGCTTCGCTATAAATGTTTTATAACATGAAATTTTGTTTTCTTTCCAGATATTAACTCTTAATTTCTTACTAATTTTTACTGTTAATTGGTCTTGGAATTATGCATGGACTGTGTTTGGAATTCAAGCTTCAGATAAAACAATTAAGTTTTCTCAGCCACACTTTTAAGTTCGTTATGAAATTGCTGTATTAATCGCCATGTTAAAGAAATATGAAAGCTATTTTAGGAAGAATAGTAGGGAGATAACGAAGATGATTCCTAAGATGGTACATCCTCTTCAGCATTTCATATCATATCAATGGAAGTAAAATTAAAATAAAATATCTGAATAAGATAATAAATTAATTTAATGTTAATTTAGGCAATGAATCTTATAAATCACCAACTATTCTAGAAATCTCCATTGCACTTAAATTTTGTTTAAAATATGTTTTCCTCTATTCTCAGATAGATTCAGGAATAAAATTTTTAGAATTACACACTCAGATTGGCCAAAAGGGGATATAAATTTTTCTCTAAGTCTCGACTCTAAGAAGTCTTTAAAAAAAGTTTTTCTTACGGCACCTGACTAACTCAGGCTGAAAATATTGTTATACAATTGTATCATATATATTGTTTATTTTTAAAGCTAAAACAAATATTAAGGGCTTTTTTCGAAAAAGGTTTACCACAAAAAGTAAAAGGAAACTGATTGGTTAAATGTGAGCTTCATAAACGACAATGGCCATAAATCAGAATTCCAAGCATTCCTTTTTATTCCACATTTCACTTGGTAAAAATTGAAAGAGAAAAATTTCCAACACCTAGTCCTAAGCAGACTTTAAATCTTTATTTAGATATTTCGAACATCCATCAAGCTTCACAGAAGAATAATTTATCTTCAAAATAAAAGCGCTTGTTTTTAACTTCGAACTGTCAACCTGATTCCAAAAATAAAATATGTCATAAATGTCCATAATATCTCCAGATCAACGAAAAGAACGAAGAGGTGACGGCCATTTCCCAGTTTCTTATAATTGCTGCCGAAAGTTGACTTGAAGGCAGGTAGTTTAAACTTGGCTACCGCTGAAAAAATAAAAATGATGTTTGTAACTGAAGACAAAAAACGATCAAAGAAACCATAATAAAAGGTTTCAACTTTCTGAACTGCCGACGTTTGGCCACACAACATTTATTTAACTGCAAGCGTATGCAAATAGAAAGAAAGTTTGCTGTAAGTATGTTTCCTGAAGCATTGGAAATCCAATAAATGTGGCAGAGTTGAAAACAAAAATGACTTGTCTTAAATTTTGATGTTCAGTGCAGCAGAACTATTTTAGAAGAGATGATTCAAGAATTTCCGGAGATAACGATAATATGATGCATCGAATTTTTTTCGACGAATTTATCTTTAACATTTGGAACAGTTTAATATTTCACTACACACATTATATTTTATATTATTTTTACACACACATTATATAAGATATAGGCAAAAACCTTTTAGGTAAATCGTTCACATCTACATAGGTCAGTTTTACGAAGTGATGAATAAGTCACAGAACAATAATTTTATACGGCATTATTATTGGAGTGTATAGGATCTAAAGTTGCATTTTTCTCAAAATCCAATTGTATCCAAATTTTTCTAATTAAAAATAATAATCAGTGACATTATCATTCGATTATTTCTATGAACAATTTCTTCAAATGGCTATCTAGCTTTTCTAAAAAAAACTGTCATTTAAAGGCATTCAAAATTGCAATTGATTAAAAAAAAATTTATTAATTTTTCGATGAAATATAGAATAATTCCTACTGGAAGTCAACCTTTAGAGAATCTTTATTTTTAATAGCCTTCAAACAATTGCTTAACGCTTCTAAAAGAATATTGTATCATGTTTCAATATATTTATAATTATTGTATTTTGTATTAATAATTCATTGTTAATTAGTTATTTTATTAATTTATTATCAATTAATTATTTTTTAATTTATTAATTAATTTCTCTAATAATTTTAATTATAATTTTTAAAAATAGAATAAAAACTGTTTCATGTCTTAAAAATGCTTCATTTAATTCTAGAATCTATATTTTTAATAGAATTTCAAAATAAAAGTACATCCTCTCATCAACATTATGTGGTTTATTTTTGCAATAATGTCATTTGAATTTGTACCCAAGTGTGACCAGTTGTATTTTGAAATGCTTCTTCAAAAAGTGCATTTAGAAATTTTGTGGAATCTGAAAAATTTTCAAAAAGGCTGTTCAGTTTTTAATCTTTGGTAAATTCAAATTTAAAGAAAATATAGCATTTCTATATTTTTAAAAAATGTATTATAAACATGATCGAATATTTAAAGTTTGAAAACATTTTAATCGGTAACTTTATAATAAATAAGCCTTAACATTAAATAGCAATTTTCAAGGCAGCGTAAGTTTTAACTATTATCATTTTCATTGAACAGCTTTTCTAATGACAAACATATTTCGGTTCTTATTCTCAAGAATAATAAAAGACATCTTACGAAGTGGAACCGAGTCCTCGTTTTTAATTATCTTCTCTTAGAAAGCCGACGACCTTCATTTTTTATAATTTCGAGCTGTAAAAGAAAAATGTACTTTTGACGTTCGAAGCTTAAGCTGTTAATCCGTTGTCAAAACAGCTTTTTTCGAAAGTTTCGACAGAGTTAATGCTATCCCTGTAGCCATTAACTGTTTAAGGCATGAAAGTCTCCATTGTTTAATGACGTAGGGAAATACTGGTATACATTGCAGTACCCCGAAGATTACATCAGAGTAATTTAAGGTAGAAAATATTAGAATAAAATAAACACAAACGTTCCTTGATTAATTTTTTAACCAAAGTAAAAAAATGAAGATGAACGTTGATACAAAAAATTAAGGAATCTTAATAGTTACAAAGGTGTTTCCTTCTCAAAAATATGATTTTTTATTATATAAAATTAGGCCCAAACTTTGTATATTTTAAAACAATCTTTATTTTTAATTTATGTAAGATAGAACGTTAGATACAGCAGTTGCAGTGATACACAAAAGATAAAAATAAAACAGGAAACACTGATATTGTCAATCGGAAATGAATGGTTTATTTTTACCATAAAATACCCAAAAATTATGTTTGAAATGTTATATTAACTGTTTACCTACTCAGCTACAGTTTGCTTATTTCAGGATATTCTGTTAAAATAAGGATTGAAAACAGGATTCCGTTTCCCATATATTTAGATGAACTAATGTGTAATTAAATTTTTTAATTAATTTTCTAAAGAATTAATGTTTCTTTATGATTGATTTCACGGAAAATGAGATTGAAAACAATCTAATAAAATTTCACGAAATTTGGTAAGCATGTGTCAAAAGGCTTTGGGATGCAGTAGACCACATATTTTAAGATGGCTTTATTTAATTATGTTTTACAGGAACTTGCAGTTCAAAACAGAAATTTTGGCAAAAAAAAACCCCATTAACTTCAAATGATCATCTAATTTAATTAAAATAATTTTTACCTTACCGTCTATGAAATTCTAAGTAGTTTGAAGAGTATATATGTAAAACAAAAAGTAAATATTTCTATTTTTTTGTTAACGCTTTTTTATAACATTCAAAATATTGCCGAAATTTCATTAAATAATCAGTTTTTTTTCCAATAATTATTAGTAATATACATTTTTTCTTCTAATTCTGACCCTCTGAGGCTAATGTAGTCATTTGACGCTATTAAGTTGATATATCATCTTTTTAAAAAATGATCTCTTAACCGGATCGGATACCTTGATAAAAATAATTAAAATACCAGATAGATAAATATAGATATTCCTTCCCTTATACTAGGAAAAGGAATAAAGAAATGAAGGGATACAACTCAAATTTATTATGTATTTAGTTTTTATAATCTATTTCTGTTTCTATAATTTAAACACGTTAAGCCAAGAATTTTTACCGTTAAGGTTTTTCTGTTTCAAGGGGTTAATGTTCAAGATTACTAAAGATATTTCAAACACCTACAGTAGATAGGTACATAGAGCTAAATATCATTTCATATCATATTCCGCTTTTCGTCAAACTAATTACATTATGTATTATAAGAGGCAACTTAAGGGACAAAATTATCATTTTAGATATAATAAAAAATAGTTCAAGAAACTCAACCTCTTAATTTATTCATTTTCAAAATTTATGATAAATATAATTAGCAAAAACTTTCAATTTCAATACCGTTTTACGATTATATTTATCATATCTTAGATGGAGTTGAAACATTTTAAACAAGAAAACCTTACAACTCTTTTTATCCTTTTTATTTATATTTTTTCGAATTACTTAAACCAATTTGAGACTTTTCTAATCCAAGTATTTCCCCAGGGATGCTGTAATTAATCAGAATCTATACTAAGCTGTGAAAAATATCCCGATCGGTGAGATGTGAAACTATACCTATATAGTGGTGAAACAGAAAAAAAATTTTTCATCTGTCCATTACACGGAGTTTGAAAAATGGCCTATCTACTAACAGAATATCCGTAGAATGAATCATGGTGGCAGATCATTTCTTCAAAACTTTGTTTTACCTTTGATTGATAGACTAATCTTTGTTTTTAGTTATAAAATTACAAATATATAGGAGTCGAAAATACATGGTTCTTGTCTTTTTCTTCTTCTATTGCACTGTGTCAAAGGTTTCAGCATTTAACATTTTCAAAAAATTCGTGGGGCAAATAAAATTCTATAAAACTTAATTCATTTTTATATCATCTGGTTCAGAATTAAAAATTCAAAAGGGGTTTTTGTATTTCAAACTCGTAACGAAATCGCTTGCCCTATGATATGATAAATATTTGAATCCTGATTTTTTTTAAAGATCACTTATGAAGAATAATTAAAAAAATATCAGTCTAAAATGATATGCAAAAATTGTCCATCTACAAAAAAGTTATTTTTACATTCAATTTAATTTAAAATTAATATAATCCTGCCCTTTTTTCTGATTTCAAATGTATTATGATTGTTACTATTTAGTCTGATTTAGATTTAATAATGGTGATTATGAAAAATTATGATTAGTTCCATTTAAAAAAATTTGAGGAGGAGCAAAATGGCCACAATACGAATTTCTTAGTAATTTCTTTTGATAATTTTAGCAGTCGAAAAAAAAAATCAATTTGACTTAATTACAACAGGTTTTATTGAATATATATGTCTAAAAGAAATTATGTATTAAAAGGAATTTACTTAAATTGTCCTAAATTCTACGTCAATCAATAAAGAATCTAGTTAAGATGAAATAACATCATAATTTATAAGAAATAATTCTTTTAAAGTTGGATTATCCTAAGACGATTTTCTCTTTCCACTTTTTGTACTTTTTCAATTTGTGAAATCGTTTCTCAAATCTGTATTTTCTTATTTGTAAGGATGAATACAATCCCATTTTCTACAAGAAACAACTAAAATAATTTACTCAAAAACTGAAGTCTTTACAGCCCATGTATTATGCAAAACGTAATCCTACATGAGATAATATCAATTTCATTTGATGTGCCTAAAGCTGAAAAACAATTGCTGTTCATCGAAAAGAAAATCTTCTTTAACTTGAAAAACACTTGGCTGAAATATTCGATAAAAACAAAAACTTGAAAACTGTAAAGCGAAAATCTCAAAAAAAAATAGCCATAAGAACGGACGACGTGTTTCTTTTCCTAACGTTGAGGTTATTGCAAGATACTTGAGGAAAAAGGATATCTAAAACATTCTGCTTTATGGAAAAAAAATCAGAAACAATCTGATGTAATGTGCTCTATAAACATTTAGCTATTCTTTTTTCTCTGATTTCCATCGATTTCGGCAAGTTTCTCTAACTTTTACTAATATAATCCGATATATCTCTATTCTTATCGATGATGTAGCAGTTTAAAAGCAACACGATGTATTGTAAATGGTTATAAAAAGGAAATTGCGAATTCAAATTCATGTACTAATTATTATTAATGCGCACCATGATTTGAGGTATTCCCTACAAACAAATTCTTTATTCCGCCCTCATTAAGCGAAGTCTGATATGTTTAAATGTTTAACAGCAATAATTATAGCCTAATTGAAAATGTCCAGCTTTAAGGTTAAATGGCTACCAGTTTCATGATCTATTCTAATGAAATAGCAACAATATGTAAATTTCCTGCACATTCACCTTTAGATGCCCTAAGTTTCAAATTTGATACCAGATTTTTTAAATCGAATTATACTCTTGAAATTGATTTGTTTTTAATATTCGGTTGTATGTATGTTACCATTGCATAATGTTATTTTGAACAAAAGATAAAAAATAAACATCAGCTGTCAAAATGGTTCAAGTTTAGTTATATTAATGCCCGCTTTAAAGCTACACTAGGCTATTATGGGACGGACTTGGTAATTTTGAACTGTGAATAGATAACAAGGCCCACACTTGAGTTGGCACCCACACTCCAAACTTCCACACTACACCAGTGGGAGGACGTTTGGCTCCAACGGATTTACCCTGCACCAGACTCGCTTATATGACGGTTCTTCGGTGGAATCGGGTCTCGACCTGAAACCCTCCAGTCCCGAGGCCGAGACCTTACAGCCAGGCCACCGCGGCCCTCAAAATTGTTCAGATATGACATTTTCTTTTCAAATCTTTGTCGTATTTCATTTTTCCGAAAAAATCAAAGTACTTGAGGCAGGTGAGTATCTTATTTTTACTATAATATAATTTTTACCAATGGCCTGTTTTGCTTGCAGAAAATCTTGCTATTTTTGTGAGTAACAATTTTGATACTGCAGGCTAAAATATAATAAAATATGTATTTGATTTTTTTTTTTTTTTGTTACTTTCTTCTTTATCTGGTTACTGCAATTAACACAGATATTTCTTTAATTTCGAAAATCAGGTTTCCAAGGGTAAAATCCGTAAATATTCGCGATCTGATACGCCAAACGAACCTTTTGGATCGAAGTATCGGTTCAGAAGGTGAACGAAATGATGAACCGATGAAATCTTTCAGACAAGTTCAAATAAATCTGATGAAATCCAGCATAATACAAAAAGGGATGTATTTAATAGAAAGTATATCATCAAGAAAGATATCGCTGTTTCAAATGTATTCTGACTATCAATGAACATTGGCCTGTATTTTCAGATCAATTTAAACTAATAATGGAAACTCGATATTATTTGTTGCCAATCTATTATCCTCGCAGGAAATGAATTTATTCGTAATGATTTCCGAAAACAAAGTATCTTGAGCTACTACTGAATGATTAAATTTGAATTTTATAGAAGGTTTGATTAAAATGCTTTCTTTAGGTTTATACCCTCAATTCTTACGATAAAAAAAATAACGTAAGAATCAAATAGTATTATTGGCTAAATGTAGTTGTTTTGAAATAATTATATGTTTTAAAATGTTAAACATCAATGCAGTGACATTAAATGAAAAGAAAAATAAGGATATTTGTTTCATGATTTCTAAATTTTTTAAGTTAACTACTTTAAAAAGTCGATTTTTTTGCGAAATTGTGAATTTTTTATTTAATAGTCTTAATCTTTAAACATGTGTATTTATAAAATCTTTAGAATTTTGATTGCAAGTCTATTTTTTGGGGAAATTACTCTGATTTTTTAATTTCCTTACGTTTTAATCTATTTTACATCTTTAGATACTATTTTCTCAAATTACAATCTTTGACAGAATTTTCTTACGAAAGCCTCCACAAATTAAAATCTAATGCATATTTTTTGTTCAAATTTGTTATAATTTCTCAGTAGGTTCTATAGTTTCTGAACACAGAATAAGTAACCTATTTATTTAGAAATATTTTAGTGATTTTAGCGATTCACAATGTGAAAAAAAAATTTATTATCAGTATTATTTATCAGAATTTTTTTTAGTTCAGGATAATATGTTTCTTAAGCTATCTACCAAATACTAAGCAAATCATTTTATAAGCCTCTAAACTATAAGATTTTTGCTTTATGAGAAAAAGAAGCTTTTTTTCCAAAATTTAAAAAAAAAACCTGTCACTTAACTGGTATCTTTTGTTTCATTAATGTTTTGTCAATCTATACAAATATTCAAAAATGTAATTATTTTCGAACATTTATCAAAAAGTTCATCTTGAACATATTCACAAACCTTAAGATAACATATCTGAAAGGGAAAACAATGAAGAAGTTCTTTCTTTTTTTTTTTTAATAAATGTAAAAATTTTATTAGATAAGACATTCTTTAATCGTTGTGACATTCCTTTCCAATTTTCAGCCAGATACATAATGCGAATTTGTTAAAATTGGTATTATTAAACAAATATATTTTGGAAACATTAGCAACTTACAAATCTGAATCGTATGACAGAACTACTATTTCAAAAATTAACTGTATTAGTTTAAACGTATTTATTCGATCAGTAAATAGATTCGCGAAATTGAAATTTTCTAATTATAAGAAATGACTTGCTATATTTTCTATAAAACGTGCAGGAAATATTGACTTTCTTCAATCAAGTTATAAGTTCTCAGAAGGACCCGTTTAGAAAGAAGATATTTTTGGCTTACAATTCTGGGAATTAAGTACCACAGTAGTATATTTAATTTAAATCATTGTGATCAGAATTTTGATGCATAAAAGGATGACAGAACATCAATACATTACTAATGTACCATTAGAGCAGCATTTTCACTGCTAAATATAATTTTTTAAGCTAACTCTACAATAAACAAGTTTGTAGAAATGAAACAGCTAAAAAGACAACCTTTGTCTTTGTTAGTAGGAAATATCACTAATAGATATATTACATTTTTTCCTTGGAAATATATTATTCGTTGTAAATTTTAAACTCTCCTAGGAAAATAGTTTTTCGAATTAAGACAGTACTCCTCTAAAAGTGTGATGCAGGCACTGTTTGATTTGTTGGTACTTTTTATTACAATTACTTTTGAATTATTGCAAACATTTATCCATTATTTATTATTAATTACATCATATCACCTATTGAGAATCATTGATAAAATTGATCAAGTTAAAATCACCAAATGGTACCTAGAAGAATTTTTTTATGTGCAAAAGAGGCGAAAAGATGTATTGATTGCTTGCCTCTAGAGGGTGATAAATAAAAAAAGATGACGTTCCAGATGCTATTTTCTTTATTCCTGAATTTTTCGGTTTTTCTACATTACGATTTTCAACAGGCAATAAGCATAAAGCAAGGTTTACAGAAATATGGATAAAGATGAATTCCTTTAATGCACAAAACATGCTTTTTTAAATGGAAGTAACTAATATTGATGAATAAATTTTAAAATATTATAAAAAAAGCATAATAAAGAGATTAATATCTACATTGCCTTTTGATATTTTCCCTCCTTTTTAGTTTACAAGCTACAGCTCCGAGCATTAGTTATTCACAATATAAATGTTTATTAGCATTTTATCTACGAATGCATTGCAATTCAAATGCGGAAAATTGATTAATAATAAATTAATCTTTTGAAAATCTAGGAAAATTTGAAATCTTAAACTTATAATAGTATAAATCTTATTTATACTTTATATACTGCAAAGTATTAGACTTTTTTTTTTTCAAACTGATCAAAATATGGCTTCACGATAAAATATCAGAAGGGAGCTAAAAACACGGAAGAAAACTGAATTTTCAATTACTAAACATGCACAGATATAATTTCACTTCCTAAACTACATCTTGCCAATTCATTTTTTGCCTTAACACAAATATAAATCTTAGAGAATAAAAAGCGATTTTGCAAAACTTTGCATTAAAATCGAAAGATTCTTAAACCTGTAGTTTGCATTAAAAATTTGGTAACGAAAGAGATAAGAAACATCAATATCTTTTCTTTACTTGAAAGAACTAATAATGCTGACACGCATCCATATGCTAATCACATGAAGAAACGTGTAATCAGATTTGGAAACATTTGGTTATTTTCTCACAAACGATGCAAGATTTCAGCCCGGCTCAAATTGTTGTTGGGTTTTTTTAAACTTTAATAAACAGCAGACGATTTCTTTGTAATCTTTTCACACTCGTAACGGCATCTATTCAGCGATAGAATGATTATTAATGAAGGAATTTACTGAATCATCGCTTTTTAACAATTCGATTATTGCACTTCGTAACTGTTTAGAATTAGCATAAAGCAGTTCCATTAGTAGAGGTTTTATTTTATTATATGGATGTTGGCATTTGGTTCAAGATATCGAAAGATTTGTGAATATTTTTATAAACTTCGACTATTCCCATAACAGAAACCACAGAATTATCTCCGGATTTCATTATATATTTTATCAATGTCTATCTGCATTCTGTTGACCAAAAGAGTATTTTCCTCTGTATCTGAAAGATGATTATAGCTTTTAATAAACTAAATAATTTACTTTGTTTTTAAACGCTGGATATGTTTTACAAACACTTCGTCTCATACACCAAAATGTATTAAATAATTTTGAATACTATTTATCTTGACTTATGAACTTTTTTTATGTGGAAATCACAAAAGTATTACGATTTTTGTTCAAAACTCGGTTATGAGACCAAGAAAGCTGTTATTAAATTTCTCTTGAGTTATGTGGCTTACGTGTATGATGATCATTTTCTGCTATACGTGAGAAAAACAAACGCTATTTGCTCGTAAACCATTGTTCCAAATACCAAGAGAACAATTTGTTGGTTTCTTAAAATTACGATGGACGGTTTTCGGGGTCTTTTTTTTTTTATTTAAGAGAAGGGTTGGAATATATACTGCAGAGAACAAAAGGGGGTATGTAGGATGGGAAAACGTTTGGCCGAACTTTTTTTTAAAAAAATACCTCTAGTAATAGTGGATATAATTCCACACAACGAATTTCATGGTCTCGTAACTACTCTTTTTTTTCCCGTTAACTGCAACTCGGGTGTTTCGAAAAATTTTGGAAATAACACCACAACATTTTGAAAAAAACATCTTATGGAGAAGATACAAAAGAACAATCTTGACTGCAATAAATAAAGAAAAAATATGTTTATTCTTCTAAATGCAAGGTGAGTTTAAATCGTATTGTCATTTAAATGATATAAATTTAAGAGGTCTTCAAATGTAACTAATTATTTACATGGCGGTCTCAGCACGTTAATACTATTTTTGAGTGCCAAGTTAATGTTGACTGTCAGATAACCAATGATTCTAAAGAATGCTTCAGTCCGCCAAAAAATAACTATTTATTTAAAGATAGCAACTTCCGATCATGTCATTGAATTAGAAAATTCTGAACCTCAATTAATGAGCATATTCGGGGGTGGTACATTTTAAAATAAATTGTAAGTACATGTCCATCTGAAAATCTCCTATTCTTCTCTATACTAGTGTAAACAATAGTAAATTAGAAAATGGGGTAAAATATATTATTTTCTATTAATATAGTCAAATATTGTCTTTATTTTTCATTGTGGCGTTACCAAATATTTTCATTATTTATATCTAGTATACGTATCTTTACATTACAAATGCATTGTACTTATAATAAAAATGAAAAATCAGATTTATGTGAAAAACTAATGCGTTTTTTTAATATTTTTTTTCTGAAATGCTGTTGTACTTGTGCAGATATTACCTTATATTGTTTTAACATCTTAGTTCAATTCTTTTCATGTTCTTTAATGTGAAGTTTTATAATTCAGTTTGATTTTCTTTTTGATGTGCTAGAAATACAATATTTAGTTGACTTTTTTAATCTTTATATTTTTAAAATTAGTTATTAATTAAACGATTAATTAACAAATGCTTCCACTCATTTTACGCTATCTGATAGTGAATTTGAGAAAAAAATATTGATTTCAAGGTTAATTAAATAACTAAAAATATTTCTACATTTTAGAATAAAATAAAAGTGCGTTTTTGATTTTATTCATATTTATCTTCTGATTTTATTCATATTTATCTTCTGATTTTATTCATATTTATCTTCTGATTTTATTCATATTTATCTTCTGATTTTATTCATATTATCTTCTGATTTTATTCATATTATCTTCTGATTTTATTCATATTATCTTCTGATTTTATTCATATTATCTTCTGATTTTATTCATAATATCTTCTGATTTTATTCATAATATCTTCTGATTTTATTCATAATATCTTCTGATTTTATTCATAATATCTTCTGATTTTATTCATAATATCTTCTGATTTTATTCATAATATCTTCTGATTTTATTCATAATATCTTCTGATTTTATTCATAATATCTTCTGATTTTATTCATAATATCTTCTGATTTTATTCATAATATCTTCTGATTTTATTCATAATATCTTCTGATTTTATTCATAATATCTTCTGATTTTATTCATAATATCTTCTGATTTTATTCATAATATCTTCTGATTTTATTCATAATATCTTCTGATTTTATTCATAATATCTTCTGATTTTATTCATAATATCTTCTGATTTTATTCATAATATCTTCTGATTTTATTCATAATATCTTCTGATTTTATTCATAATATCTTCTGATTTTATTCATAATATCTTCTGATTTTATTCATAATATCTTCTGATTTTATTCATAATATCTTCTGATTTTATTCATAATATCTTCTGATTTTATTCATAATATCTTCTGATTTTATTCATAATATCTTCTGATTTTATTCATAATATCTTCTGATTTTATTCATAATATCTTCTGATTTTATTTATATTTATCTTTAGTTTAATAGCAATGGTTATTTGCCAAAATTTTAATGGATCATTAAAACATGTTAAATCTTCAAAAAGATTAAAAGTGAAGAACATTAAATCTATCATGAAAATGCGGTTCATGAACTTTGAATGTTAAGATGTCAAATATATTCCATCAATCAAAGATAAAATGGCAGTAAGCAGACTTTTGGAAGGATATTTTGACTTAAACCCACAAAAGTTATCCCACAAACGCGCATTCATTTGTAAATTGTAGTCTTGCTTTTGGCGTTGCTTAGTTATAGATGAATAATGGAGGGAAAATATATTCTGTTATTCTTCTCACCCTTGTCAGTAATCTTTTGAAACTGTACCACGTACAGAACTGAAAAGATACTCCGCTTCACAAATTTTTCACGCGCGCTTAACCTATCTGTTACTTAAACCACTCACGTTCTAAATATGATAGATCGTTTCTCTTGTCGACTCTTGCTGCCGTTTGTACGCTCAACTGATTTTGTACTGTTATATTTATATCCCAAAATTTTGGCCCCGTGAAACAAAATATCACAGAAGAAATGTTTGCTTTTAAATCTTTACATAGAAGGTTTTTTTTTTTTTTTTTTTTTTTTTTATGAATGAAATATGAAAATATTTTAGAGATTGATTGATATTTGTGTAAGTAAAAATTTTCATTTAGATTATTAGACAAAATTAAATTTAATCGTAATTTTTTTTGGGGGGGAGGGTAGTAAGCAAGTCTCCTATATTACCTGAATGTCATTCATAACAAGTCATTCTAAGCTTTTTTTTACTTTACATTATTTAATATTTATTAGATATATTTTATAAATATTACTAACTAATAAATGAAATTTTAAATTAGAGGCCTTTTATTATTGGCTGAAACTGCTGAAATTAAGAATTTGTACATATTTACCATCCGTTGTTCAATTTCACAATTTGACAATAATGACTTTTCCGCAATATTTATCATAACAGGGGGCATCTCATGGGGATTAGAAGACTGAGTTGAGTTCTCTTCCGTAGTAGGATTGAGGTTGATTCTAGCTTCCCTGGTACACACAATAAATGTATGGGTCTACTACCTCTACTCCAATGCCGGACCGTAGCTTTGTTCGATAGGGGGACAAATGAGCCGCTTTATAATGGGGCTAAAATGAATTTGCTATAGAAGCCGTTTTAATTTTTATGGCACCTTAAATTACCCCAAAAGCTAAGAAAGGTGGGTATAACTCCTTGATTACTTTCCCGGAGCTTCCAATATCAGACACCAATGTCATGTTGACTGTCTTATTTTTTCTACTATTCTCCCAATAAATCATTTGAGCAGATACTTGTAATTCTACTTAAATAATATAGCCTTGAAACTCTGACAAATTTTCAGCAACAATTTCAAATACATAAGATGCATAAGCACAGAGTAAAAAATATTTTTACTTAGTTTCTTACTGAATGAAAATTCAAAATTTGCCCAGATTATTAGAACTAAATACATCCTTGAATAAAAAAAAGTCGTTTTTTTTATTTTATTTTTTTATTTTGAACTTCTGTCGCCTCCTAATGGAAAGAAGTGCTAATTTCCTTATCGTTCATTGTTATTTTAATCTAAGAATGAGATTTTTACCAATTGAAGAAATTTGAAGCCCCTTTTATTAGCTTTTGCACGTGTCAAACAAAACAGGAATTAGCTCTTTTTCCAAAAAAGTTCTGGCGTACTGAAAATGTCGTTAAATTTTAAGATGTTTCATTAAATTTTGGCATCAATGATTGCAGTTCATTTCAAAAAACGATTTGAACAAATTAGTAAATTTCATCATTTCTTAATTTGGTCTTGCATAGCAAATAAGTTTCTCTTTTGAGTTCAGATGTGTTTTTTTATCCGTTTTCTAATGAATTATAATTAACAGGATTATCAAACAGAGATGTGTCAAAAAAAAACCTTCAACTAAAAAGGATGAAAAATTTTTAACCTTCGATTGTTTAATCTGGCGAAACCGTCATTTGCATAATTAGTAGTGAATGAAAAATGCCATGCTAACGAAAGAATTTTTTTTTTTTTTTCATCCCTCAAACAATAATTTATATCATTTTTTTTATATTTTTAGTTTATCAGTAAAACAAAGTAAACTTTTATTATTAGTAGAAATACTTTCGGAGGTTAATTAATGCACTTCTAGGATGTAATAAATGCATAAAAATGCCAGAATTGAAAGAAAATAGAAATTAGTTTTCATGCAAAATTTGGACTGCGCTTAAATATTTAATGTCATTTAGAAATGCAAATGTATAATTTTTATTTCATAAAAACTAGTTCAATGTACTTGAAAATGATTTTAATGATGCTGCATGAATTTTGGTATAATAAAATATATTAGAGGAAAATTCTGCTTCGATTTTCCTTTAATATCGTCTACAGAATACTACAGAATTCGATTTCAAAGCTGTATGCTTCAAATCAACATCAAATGCATAAAATTAAGATTATAAATAAATTTATAGCACAAAATGTTAGTTTGTAAGACTTCAGATACATATTCGATCAATTTTGGCATTACTGTGTTATTACCAAAAACGAATATTAGGGGGAAATGTGAAGCAGAGAGAAAGCAGAAAAGCAGTTGAAAATTAATTATTAAATTTTATTTTCAAACAAAGCCTTTTACTTAGGGTAAAGGTTTCATTCGCCAAGAAGGACATTATAAATATTTATTTAATGGGAAGAAATTATTTTGAAAATTTGGGATTTTTAAATATTATTTAATAAATATTCTGGCGTTATAAGCAAGTATTTATTTCGTGAGCATAATTCCTGAAATACTTCCTTTCGTTTAATTAGGGGCCGCAGTGTTGAGGTCTCGGGTTCAGAATCGGAGGATTTCAGGTTCAAGACCCGATTCCACTGAAGAACCATCGTGCAAATCTGTAATGCACTCTAAGTCCGCCGGGACAAAACATCCTTCCACTGGTATGATATGGAATCTTGGAGATGGGCTGCAAACTCAGGTATCGTCCTCGTCATTTGACCGTGGCTCAAAATTACGAGGCCCATCCCAAAACAGTCATAGTGTTGCTTGAAAACGGGACGTTAATGTAACTAAACTAAAACGCCTTTAATTTAATGACAGTATTAGAGTGTTTAGCCATGGCCAGAATGCGAATTTCTAGAACATTATAGATACGTGTATACTTTCAATTGAAAAACCTTCTACCCGAGAAAAATCTTTTAAACAGTGTCTTGGTTATATTAATCTTATTTAGTGAATATTCTTAGCACACTAAATTTTAAGCTAAAAAAAATGTTATCCCTCCATCAAAAACTGATCGAAATGTGAAACTTTTAATTTATATGTCTTAATCTAATAAATGATGACTTTGTACACTGATTGGTGAATCTTAACCGAGATAAACAATGAAATAATCTAAAATGGGCTAAATTTTTCCTGGCTTCCACACTTTATTAAATAAACATAAATGAAAATAATGTTATGTTATATCACTAATAGGCTAAATGAATTTAGATAATGAATTAAATTGTAAATTTCAAAAAATAAGTTCAAAATATGCTGCAGAGCTATGCAAAATAATTAATCTACATGGATATTTTTATCATTTTACACCCAGCTTCTTAATGTATTCGTATACTCATTTCCGAAATTATAATCATGATGGAACTCATGAAACTTATGCATATTGCCCTCTGATATAACAAGGTATAAAAAAAGAAAACTAATTAATCATTCGAAAAAATTAAAAGTTAAATGTGAAAAAAGTTTCTCATAAACATTGAAAAGCAATTTATGAAAATTCATTTTCGCAACTAATTTAGCATGTGATGCGAACAATTTTTACGATGCTTAATCCAAATGGATCATAATTACTTATGAATAAGCTAATTGATAGGAAAGATTTTTTAGAAAGAAAGCATTAGAAATACTTATTTTTTCTTCAACATAATGAATCATTCTCTAGTTCAATGAATCTTATTACCTCTCATTTCAAATAAAGAAATTGAAAATAAATTCTCATAATTAATTTCTATTCTCTTTCATGTATATTTCAAAAATATATATTAAATGAAACGTTCCTTAAACATTAGATGCCTTGCTTTTACTTACAATTCTCCTATAAAAAATGGTAGAAAATTGTTTTCATAAAAGAAAATCTACTTAAAAATATCCGTTCGTTTTAAATAAAAATGCTACACTTTCGTTAAAGAAAATGAGCTTCTACGTATGCATAGTTCCAAAATGATGTGTGACAGTGAACTACTATTTCCTTTTTTTACATCTGAGAAAGAAACACATTTTAAACAAATTGTAGCAGCTACAATTTTTGTACCAGAAAAATAAATACAGCTTTTAAAAATAGCTGGCCTATCTACATGCATTTGAAATTCCAAGCTATTTTCCATACCAGCTGTATGATTCTCTTGATCAATTCCTGAAATTTGAATGCTACTTTCTAAGTTCGAATATTCTGAGTCGCATTACTTACAGCAACCCTGCACTAGAATAATTTTTTCTGTTGCTTTTTTTAGAGCATATCTTGCCGTCTTTTTTAAAACAAGAATACTAAAACAGTTTTTAAATGAGCTCTTACAAATATAAAACAAATGGGTTTTTGGACATTTCAGACATTTAATAGTGCTTTTATAAATTTTCAAGACATCAAGAAAAAAAGGAATCGCTCTTTTTAATCTTTAAAAAATACGGCATTTACCTTCATTTTTTTACTTTTAGAACATTTTGTATTTCCTTTCAAAAATGTTGATACATTGCTATTGAAATATTTAAAAGAATTTAATTAATATCGCATTCCAATCTCAAAAATATATAATTTGTTAATCCTCCAGATTATCATTTTGATTTAAAAGAAAAGTGACACAGACATATAAGTGAGTGCACACGATTAATATAAAGCATTAAAATATTTTATATAAGAATTTTGTAAAAAGAATCGTGCAGAAATTCCATTGAAATGCTTTCCAAAAAGAATAGTTTCTAAAGTATATATACATTTTCAACAAAAATGTGCATGTGTGAATTATTAAAAATAAACAAGCACAAATCTCAAACTAAAACAATTCCACAAAATAATCACAAAGTGTAACAGATGGTAAAATTTTCTTGCCATGGTCATCGTAAAAAAGAAGCAAATTATGCTTCCAATGTCACATGCATTTAATTAATAACTGATTTAATGAACGTTACGGAAGAATTTTATTTTGCGTGATGTAAAGAAAACTAATATTATCTTTTTCAAGAAATAGCCTCAAGCTAAAGAATTAGTTCCTTACTTCAACAGTAGCCAATTTAAAAAATATATCCGCATATTCTTATAATTCTCTGTGTTATTGGTTTACTAAGAGGCCATGTCATTCTAATTAAAATCAGAATCTCAAGAAAATAAGTGTAAATAAATTGTGGAGAGATTAATTCTAGTGGAAGTAATTGACATACTATCGAATTAGAATGCTAATAATGGAACCGCATTAAAAATATGTTTCCTTCAACTTTCTTGAAATTGCTGCGAAATTTCAATACCAAGCAATCATATTTATTGTGAGAAAAAATTAATTTGAAATAAAACTTTGTATTGTTATGAAAATCTAAATTAAAAAAACCAAATGTAAAGAGCGGAATAAATAAATATTAATTGATAAGGGTTGTTTTCAAAAATAATTCTCATACATTGAAATGGAAGCTTTGTTGAAGTATTAGGTAATTATAAAACTATTTCAAAATATTCTGCTTTTGTAAGTGATTGCGTTGAAGCTATTTTTAATCATTATATTCAGTTAATTAAGCGATAAATTTCTTAAAACTATCTTTATTAGAATACTGGTTTATATAGATTTCTAAAATTACAAAAAAAAAACTTGTTTTATTTCGGAAAGTTTACTTTAATAATTTTTATTGCCTCCTTAACTGGGAAAGTGAAATTTTAGAACTTAACAAGGGAGGTGTGGTCTACGAGACCGCATTTCATTTACACTCAAATTAAATTTTCTAATGAATGTATTAGTATGAAAAACTACCAATATATTTTGCAGATATTTTTCTTTATATATAGATATATTTTAGAATTTTTTCAAAATATATTATCATTGAAAAAAGTAAATGTGTTGGAACAAATTTTTTTCTCAAATTATATGTTATAATAAAAAATATTCTGGGAAAAACATATTACTCTTTGCTTTTTAAATCCTTTATTTTTACAGTATATGAAGGCATATAGAAGGCAATATAATGCAAAATTGAACAATTATATGAAAAAAAAATTGACAATGGGTAAAATTGGCCCTTTTTTTTATCGGCTTGTGTGACTTTCATAGCACGGTTTTCTAGGGCATTTTAAACATACAGGTTAAGAACTAATATAAAAATCGACCTATAAATTCCGTATATATGTCTCTTGGTATATTAATATATTTTATAAATTTTTCAAAATACATTATCACTAGAAAAATTAATTATGTTTGAACATACATATCAGAATCAGTTGAATGCGAACTTTCATCGAAAAACTCTTCTGTACAATTATCTTTAGTTTTATAATCAGTAAATTGGATGCTATTTCGGGGCCCAAGTTTTAGCGCCATCTGCTAAGCCTTGTTTATCACTGGGACTCTAACAGGGAGTACGGTCTTAGAGACCGCGCTCAAAGAAATAACTGAATTATTTCTTAAAGCATGCTCTGAAATCGGTTGAAAAAGTGCACGTGTATTGAAGGTCATAAAACATGAAGCTACAGAGTCAATCCATTCAATTGAGCTAAAAATGGAATAGGGGTGACCGAAAATCCATCATTAGCGGTCTCACAGATCGCACGTCCCCAGTTAAGGGTTAAATCGTGTGATCATATTGCTAAAAATAATTTTAGAAATTTAGTTTAAATTTGATTCTAAGCAGATAAACTATATTCATTGATATTGCATGGTTTACATTTAAATTCCTTTTCTACTAGTATTGAGAAAATTTATTCATTTGCTTATGTCAGAAATATATACAACTTGATTTATATATGATTTCTATTCTTTTACGAAGGAGGGGACACCTCGTAGCTGATGGTGAACTAGCAGATGCCTCGGAATGCAAAAGCATTCAAACAATTTAGAAAACCACAGAATTGTTTTTCACAAAAAATATAGCATGTTTTTTTAAAGATTCAAATGAATATGAGAAGCAAAATACATTTTTTTGCTAATAGTTTCAAAGAGATTGAAACTTTATCTTTTAACTTTAAACGAGCAATTCTTGAATATTATATATATATATATATATATATATATATATATATAGCATCTCAGAAACTGCTCTGCCGATTTGGATCAAATTTTTCATTGAGGTAAGGTTTAGCTTTTTAAGTTTATCTATATAAATCTTTCCTGAAAAAAGGGGCCACACACACACGATTTAAAATATATAACTATCTTACTACCTGCTTTCGTGCTTACGATGTCATATTGCGCCATCTCGGGCCCGATTTCATTTCTCGGAAAATGGTAAAACAGTGTAAGATCAAAAATATAAATAATGATAGATAAACTAAAACGTATACTGTATTATAGCAGATTGTTTCTAATAAAATGTTAAAATAAGTGCATTCATGATTTTTTTTATTTAAATGACCAGTTCATATTTTGTTAAAATTGAAAAATATTCATATGGAATCAGTACTGATTCGTATCTAAATATTATTTTCGAAAAGACACGATTTAGCAGAAAAATGTTTTGCATACATATATTTTTTTTAATCTGATCACTAAAGCAGATAAATAGTTTAAATTCCATAAAAGTATAAAATTACCGATTAAAACATTAACATTGGCTTAACACTTATTTGAGGCAGTGTCTCAGGTAAACTCAGGGTGGTGGCTATCTGACATTGTCACGAACATGAACAATTATGCGGCTGTTTCATTTTTTCGATATATTGGGCTATGTCTGTTAATATAACACCCAATGCTGGAAGTAAGAAATCAATTACTCAATAAAAGAGCGACACGAAACAAATATAAAGAATAATGTTTCTACATCAGGTATAAATTAATGGAAAATTTATGATGTGTTCTGTGTACTTCGAATATTAAATTGCTTTTGATAAAAGCTTGAAAGAATATAATTCCTGGTACGAAATCTTAAAATTTCATGAATATTGAATGTAAATGCATTATTTAGCAAAAATTGTAAATTTGTAAACTTCAAAAAAATCTTTCACATTAAAACTGATTGAATTGAATATAAGTTGAAACATTAATAAAAGCGTACGATTTTTAAATCGCGCTCATATTAATAGCAGAATCAATAAAACAGACAAACAATTTATTAAAACAGCAAAGAAAAGTAAATAAACTACACAGTTAAAAACGGAGCAAAATTGGTACAACCAGACTAGAAAAGGCAAAGCTCCGCAAACTTATCTCAGCAACTTTTGTCAGCCTTTTATAGGCATGATAAAATTGCAATTACATTATCCATGGCGCCATCTCTCGGCGAAAACTCAATCAGCAATACATGGGAAGAAAAACTAGTGTGGAATTAATTTAAGGAAAAAGTTCAAAAGCAGTTTCGTTCATTTAAATACAAATTCAAAAAGGATTCGTCGACTCCAAAGATATATTCGTTTAATAGATATGCAGTAACAATCGAAAAAATTATTCAAACAAAATTAAAAACTCAAATTGGGAGAAAGTGTCCTCCAACTTTAAAATCAATAAACTTATTTTAATACAAAGCTTTCTGAAAATTGTCTGAATGTGTAGATAAAAAGCTTGATTATTTCATAACATTTTTGGAGTTCAAAATCGGCCCCAAGAGACGAAGGAAAGTATATTTTTCCAGTCAACAGGAATATGCAAATGTTTCCCATGACGACTATTAAAATATGCTTCCTCTTGAAGTAAAGCTTTGTTTGAAAACTGCATATAATCAATTTGTTTAAGTATAAAACGTGCAGAATCATTTTTAACATTTGGAAAAAGAAAAGAGGAAAAGTGATTCGACTGAAGAGGTAACTAAACTTTTAAAAGGCGGCGAAATTGCTTTTTGTTTTGACAGACACGTATGGGAAAATAAAGATGACCATGTGAGAGTATCTTGATTTTAAAGTAAAAGGTATCATACTCTAGAAAAAACCTGTTTACCTAAATTAAGATACAACAATTGAATATCTATTTTTAAAAACAAGTTATTTTATTCATTTGATAGATAGAATACTAAATGGTTGGTTATTGATTTTCTAATAGATAATGGTAAATGAAATTGTGTTTTTAACAGAGTCCCGCAACGAATGACAAACTCAGTACCGAAGTGTGTCTATTGAGATTTTATTCAGTGAAGTGGTAGAGAGAAATGCAATGCTGTTTGAGTTACTACTTTTGAAATTAAATTTCAGTAGACAAGAACAAAGAGCTGAAATGTACTTATTATGATGGGCATTGTTTAATCTTAAGCTCAAAATCCAGTATGGCGTCGGTGAAAGAGGATGAAAAGTGTTGTGTGTCAGGATAGAGTATCAGCATTTTATTTCCCGGTGTTTGGTCAGCGATATTATCTTTATAAGTTAAAAAATAAAGGGTGAGGTTATTAACTTCTGTCATTTTAAAATACAATTCAGATGTCCAATGATCAGTCAGTTGACTAAATTTCACAACATTTCCTTCAAAACATTTTTTAAGACGCATTACATTAAAGAGCATTTTTACCGACTGTGTTGTCTTATCAAAGTTCATTTTTTTTATCATACTTAAATGCATTTGCAAATGTATAAAGGCTTGAGAGGCTGTTGGTCAATATTTTATTATGACAATTTCCATTAAAAAAATTTTAAATTAGCAATTTGGGTAGTACAGTGAAACATCTGTATTCTTATGATAAAATCAAATATTCTCGTTTAGGGAAGAGCATTTTTTAAAATATGGGGAATCTAGTTTTCATCCCTATTTCATAAAGGTGAAAACCTAATTAGTCAGAAAAACCACTGCTCAATATTTGTGTGTGGGGGGGGGATGTGGATATGCGTGTGAGCGTGAGTGTGAGTGTGTGTGTGTGGATCAATAAATTTTAATTCAAGAGTGAATTTTATTATGACCTGCGAATTACCTGTGAAACAATTAATTCGCCAATACAGGTGTTTTTAATTGAATATTATATATTGCAATAATGCAATTAATGCACATTTATTAAATATAGTAATAATAATCTTGAAGAAACACTTGGGTTATTTCGGAACATCTCATAATTTTATGCGAGATCAGGTGGCGTGTACGACCCATGAGATGGCAAGCCCCGTCACCAAAAATCTGCACTGCAGCAACAGAAGGGCATTTAACGAATTTAGAACTCACCGGTCCCGTTTCCACGGTGGTTCATCGGTAGAATCTGGTTTCGAACCTGGAACCCTCAAGTCTCAAAACTGAAACATCCCAACAGACGACTACGATTCATATTAACTGAAGAGATATGCATGTCTGGAAAGTATGTTACAAAAAGTAATTTCCTTATATTTTATATTAAATGACCCCTGAAGATTCGCTGAAATTTAAGAGGGGGGGAGTGTCTGTTGAACGCCAAAAATATAACTTTAGAAAGATTCTTCGAATTATTTATGTCTGTTCCGAAATTAAGTTTAAGTTCATATAATTAAAAAAGTGGAAAAACCAAATCTATTTGAGATAAATAAATTTAAAGTTTGTTCAGGTACTGATCTACTATTCAGCATTTATCACATAAATTTACGAAAAAAGGAATAAAAATAAAATAACTCCAGATTTGGAACGGGAGGAGTCATTTTTCTAAACGATTAAAGTGTACTGTTCCCTCAATTAACATGAGCATAGCGATAATCTGATCACCACTCTTTGCAAGATGTTAATAGACAATATAACATGAAGTTATTCCAATAGAAATAAATATTAAATGATTCATTAAAACAATTCATTTTAATACTTTAATGAATCATTTTAATAAACTATACATTACAAAATGCTGTTCATTCCCATTACATTTTAAATTCAGTATCTAATTAAAATACTTCATTTAAAAAGGCCACTTAGTGCATATATTAAAAATAAGAAGGATTATAAAATATACAACTTATCAATTCTTTACTATTACTGTATTAAGAAAAAATATGGAATGGCAACTATTTAAATTCCTCTATTTCAGCAATATATTCCATCTAAAGTTTAAAAAAATGCTTTATCAGCATAAAATAGCATCAATATATTTTATTACTTGAAATATATGTGCAGACTTCATTCACTATTTGCACTTTATCGACTCTGCGGTTTAAAATGCTAAATATCATAAAGAGTTAAGCTTTATTAAGATTAAGAAAACTATAAAAATTATGAAATAAAATGAGAATTTAAAATAGTTCTTCATACTGAGAAATTTTCAATTCATATTTATAGTTAAAACAGAAGTTATTTAAATCTCCTATAATATATATTTCAGTTTAAGAGCAGACATTTTCATATAAGCCCTATATGAAATATGTGTATATACAGTCTCCATTCACTAATTATAGAATCAGACGTTTATAAAGTTAAATATTATGAAAAGCCAAACTTTATGAAATGTAAGGAAAAATATAGCTTATGAAATAAAATGCAAACTTAAAATGATTTTTGTATGCATAAATGATTTTAATAATTTAAATTCCTAACTAATATTACTTAGCATTTCGTTTTTCGAGGTGAGCAGATAACCAATTAAAAAAAGATTTCTTTAAAATTAAGATCACAATTGGATGTGGGAGACTACCTTTCCATAATTATGAAATGCGCATATTTAATTCAGAAAATAAAAGTGTTACTACAAATTATTTTTTAAAGTTTCTAACTTCTTTAAAGAAAAAAATATTCTCAAGAGTTTCTTAAATGCATAAAAACTCTCTCCTGATTCGTAAGGCGTTATAAAAAATATTCCTGATGATAAATCTAAACCCTTAATATAAAGAGAGTTGGCAGAAAACAGACACTGCAGATCAGATAAAGTTTATTACAAAATAAGAAATGATAATTTGAATTAATTCCAATGAAGAACTTACTCAAGTTTTTTTTTTTTTAACAAAACATTCGTTTTGTTGCTGTATTTGAATATTGTAACAGTAAATAAAGCATTTATTGATTTTTGGAAAATATATATAATAGCACTATCAAAAAATAATATTCACATCCATCATAAAAATATGGATGGCATATGCATTCTATTTTATACTGTTGCATGCATTCTTTTTTATACTGTTAATAACTTTAATATAGATATTAATTTGAAAATAAAGTTCTTTAAATTAAAGTTCTTAAAATTTAACGCCTCATTGAAAATTAATAAATTAACACTGCCAAAGAAAAATATTTAAGAAAATTCTACATTTTACAGAAATCTAATATGAATAGATTAATCAAATCACTAAGGCTCATTCATCAAATAATAGTTATTTTGATAATCCACATTGAATTAAGCTAGTTACTTCATTTTAAAACTTATAAGAAAGTGTATGAATCGATTTTAAAATGTCCGAGAAAAAATTAATTTCACAAGTCTAGTTATAAAATTCAATTTAAATATCAGTAATGTAAAGAAATGCACATATAATATAAAAATTAAATGTCTTATTTACATCTTAAATATCAAAAACAAATTCTTCACATAGGCACGAAATATAACATATGGCCCAAAAATTGCTCATAACCATTTAAAATAAAATCTTGATTATAAAAGCGAAATAAAAAAAAGGTATTTAAATTAAGATAGTCAATCTCATAAAAAATCTACTTTTTCTAATTTTAACCTAAAATGAATGCAAAAAATCTGAAAAAAACGGTGCCTCATCGAAATAAAAAGCCAATACACATTTGCCAAAGAAAAATGTTTTTAAAAAAAAAAATTTCAGAAATCTAATATGAGTAGATCAATCAAATCACTAAGGCTCATATTTTTCAAATAATTATCATTTTGTCAACCCACATTTAATTAATCTAGTCTTTTCATTTCAATACATAAGAAAAATGAATTAATCAGTTATAAAATGACCAGGAAAAAAAAATGTCACATGTCTTACAAATAGAGTTCAACTTAATATCAGTTATGTAAAGAAAATTGATATACAAGCTTAATTCAAATGCCTTATTTGCATCTTAAATATCAAAAAAAATTCTTCACATCGATAAGAAATATAACATATGGTCCAAAATTGCCAAAAAAAACATTTAAAATAAAATCTTGACTACAGAAGCGAAATAAAAAAAGTTAACACTTTCAACACTACCGAGGAGATCTCGTTTTTCAGATACTTCCAATTATAGGTTTCTGTGAGCTAAAGTCTATCTCCTATGCCAGGAAAAGGTCTTAATGGTATTCTTCATATATTTATTAGAAAGTTCAACCTATCTAAACTGACATAAGACAAATTTTAGCCCACAGAAACCTGTAATTGGAAGTATCTAACAGACGATATATCTCGTCGGTAGCATTGAAAGTGTTAAATTAAGAGAGTAAATTTCATACTAAATCTATTTCTTCTTATTTTTACCTAAAATTAATGTAAAAAACAAAATATGCTGCCTCAAAAATAATTCAATAAATTCACATTATCAAAGAGAAATATTAAAAATTATTTTACTTTTTTAAATAGAAATCTAATCTGGATAGATCAATCAAATCACTAAGTTCTATATTTTTAAAATAATTGTTATCATTTTGTCAACTCACATAAGATTAAACTAATTACTTTATTTCAATAAACACAACCCAAATATTTGAATCAATTTTAAAATGCCTGAGAAAATAATTCCACAAGTCTATTAAATAGAATTCAACTTAAATATCAATTTTGAAAAGAAAATAGATATATAAACTCAATACAATGTCTTATTTATATCTTAAACTCTAAAAAAAATTCCACATCTTCAAGAAATATAACATATGGTCCAAAAATTGCTCATAACCATTTAAAAAAAATTTTGATTATAAAAGCGAAATAATAAAAAAAAATACTTGTAAAAGAAGAGTAAATTTCGTAATAAATCAACTTTTTTCTAATTTTAGCCTAAAATTAATGCAAAAAATCTGAACAAGTAATTGCTGACATAAAAATGCGATCTAATGGCTTCCCGGAAAATGATGGAAGACATGTTGAAAGGCGCCATTTTGAATTATGAACAACATTTTGAAAACGCCATTATCAAACCTGAAGACAACAAGACGCCATTTTTGATACCCTCGAAAAACGGAAAAATTAAATTTTGTTAACTACTCTGACACTAGATATTTTGCGTTCCAACTTTTAGAATAGTATTTTATAGTTAATTTTGTAACAAATTTTATCATTACAATTACATTATAAATCAGAAAATAAATCTTAAAAGTGATTTCGAAAATCGTGTCAGAATTTTTTAAACAATAACTAAATATCATCTTAAACTGCTAAGTAATCATAATTTATAGATCAAAATAATAAATTAATAAGCAAAATAAATAAATGAAAAATATTAAAATAGCTACATTTATTAATTTTTTCCTTTAAAAAAATCGAATCCTATCTCATATGTATGTGACAAAATCGGGTAGCTTTCTTAATCGAAAAAGCAAAGAAATTGAAGTATGATCTAAAAGAATATTTTAATAAATTTTATACATAATTGAGATATTTCATATCCTACAATTTAAATTAACATAGTTGTAATATAAAACGAATGCGACTAAAACATTTATAAATGCAAAAATGCTATGATAAATTTAAATTTTAAATCTAAATAAGATGTTTTAATTGGTATAATTGATGTCGAATATAATTCTCATTTTCTTTTATTATATAATGATCTTATTTATAAAGAAATCTAGATGCTTCAATAAGAAACAATATTTAAAAGCCTTAAGAATAAGATAATTCATCTAAAACAAATTTTTAAGATTCAATATCGATAAATAAACTTTCATTTCTAAAATAATTTTTCAACAACTTTTTCTTACAATATTATTTTGAAGACAATTCTCACAAGTTTCCAAACTTTCAATAATTTAATAATCTTTTAACGACTGATACTCTTAAATTTTCTTATTAGATCTTATAAATTTTTTTCTGCAGATATTTTGAGCTTTACTGGTAAAAAAATCAATTATTTTATTTACATACTCCAAATTTTACCCTCTTTGAAAAAATACTGAACTAAAAAAACTATTTAAAAACCTCCTTAAACAATTTCTGAACAATGCTTTACTCTGCCTTATGCTAGGGAAAAAAATTAATAAGTTTACAAAAAATGTATTAATCATTTTACAACTTAATTAAAACGAAAAAAATTATATTAACTGAAATTAGAAATATCTTTTCCTAATGATAAAATACTACAGCAATCTATCACTCCCGGCAATAAGCCATTTTTTTAAAAAAATGAAATCTTAAAAATTACTTTAAAAAAATAATCTAAATGTAGTATTTTAAAAAAAATGATTCTAACTTAACGAAAAACGGTTCGTTAAATTATTTACGAACATACACACACAAAAAAAAAGCATTTTTACAATAAATACCATGCGTTTTCCTCCAGCGAACAGCAAAGCGCTCCTGGGACTTCTTCCTTGGAAGCAAAAGTTCTGCGAGCGGAAACACCTTCTCTCCAACGGACGCAGTGAGCTTCAACTTCCAGCGGAAAGTTAGTTTTGCCCTGGTGCTCGGAGTTGCTGCAGAAGAACAACTGAGTGAGTGTCTTCCCCTATACCCACAACTTCGCACCCTTCCCTGTTCGTCAACTTTCCTGCTGGAATTTATACGCCACCTATCGGTGGGTTTTAAGATCAATCGCAGATTAACATGAAATTATGAGGGGGTGGCAAGTGAATGAAGCTTTTATGAACCTATTATATATCACTTAGCTAAGAAAATAAAGGAGCAATTAATTTATTTTTAGAAATGGAAAAATAGTAATCATAAACCTATGAAGATGGGAACACTTGAAATTCATCAGCGGTAAAAAAAAATAATAAAAATAAATTTTAAAAAAAGATTTTTAGAGGGAAAAATGAAATTTATTGATTGTCATTTGTTCATTCTATCATAAAATATTTGTCCTCATTTTCGAAGTTTAATATTTTAAAAAAGAAAATATTTAATTATCAGTAGCCAAACTCACCGATCCATTCAAACTTCTTTAAATCGCTGGTTGAAATGAAATTATGTTAAATATTTATTTTAAGAAAATAATAAATATAATTTGAGATACTATTAGCTTCCCAGGGCTACCGTTCATAAAAAACATATTTAGACTAAAATTTATGACACTGAAGAAAACGAGAAGAGAGCTTACAAATTTTTGTTTTAAATAAATCTTGCAGAAGATCAAAATTAAAAATATTTCTGTTAAGAAAAATATTTGACAACCAAAAGTATATCAATATAAATAAATATTCATTTTAAGCGGAATCGATGCTGGTAACCTGATAAAAGGCTTTAAATATTGCATTCTTTTTCTCAAGAACACATCAAGATTGGTCTAAGTTATTTGAAAAAAATCGGCTTACAAGTCCAAAAATTCTGGATGTAAATAATTTTG
This sequence comes from Argiope bruennichi, assembly GCF_947563725.1. NCBI lineage: Eukaryota > Metazoa > Arthropoda > Arachnida > Araneae > Araneidae > Argiope > Argiope bruennichi. The sequence continues at coordinate 64,934,515 of NC_079162.1, read as the reverse complement.
CCATTTGAATTCTCAATAACTCTGACATCATAATATAGAAAATAAAGGACACCTCCGCAAGGTATTTTCTTATTGATAAACATTTTTCAAAGTGTACGATTTTTGGAGAACATCAGAAATAAAACAAATTAGGGAAGCACAAAATTTAATTTTTTCATTTAAACGTATTAATGTTTAAGATACAAATCAAAAATACTGAAATAATTATAAAAGTATTGATAATATCTACAATTTAAACAAAGAGAATTCTTTCATTCGACTTTCCCATTTATTAATACAATATAGGTCCAAAATTTCATACTGATCTAAAGGTCACGCACTGAAATGACTCCTCCTAACTTGGACTATTAAGTTATACTAATTACATACAAATGTTAACGGAAATGTATGAATTACGACATTCTACGGAATACTTTGGCATTTTATAGAATGTCTATCGTTTTCGGCAGTTAAATATCAGAATTATTATGCATTTACCACATGTATTGTATATAATATCTAGGGATTCTATGGAATGATTAATGCAATTTAGTTAAAGGATGTAAAAAGATCATGATAACACTATTATTTAAATAGTTTATTAATTTTGAAACAAAAAATATGATTGCGCCTCACGGGTTTCTTTTAAATACACACAACAAATAGTAGAAAATGAAATATCTTTGTTAGGCATGGCATCATGATGTTGATTTAATCCACTGCTGTTTATAATCTTATCCATGTTTTTTGAAACAGTCTATTTTTTTCTAGCATTGCAAATGTATTCCATATTTTACCAGCTTGACATTTCACTTTCTATTAAATGCCTAAGAAATGAGTGAAATATTTAATCGTTTTTTACATTGTTGCCTAGTTTCTGACATTCTATAAAATAATCCAAGTATTCCATAGAATGCCAGTTTTCATAGTTACATATAAAAACAGACGACAAAAAAATTTACCGACTGACGGTTTAGTTCAGTTTAGTTTAATTTAATTTTCCTCGCATTTTGTTTTTAAACAACACAAAGTCTACTTGAGGATGGGCTTCGTCATTTTAAATCATGGTTAAATGACAAGGGCGACAACTGAAACGACATTCGCTCTCCAAACTTCCATACCACAACGGTGACAGAGTATTTGACCTCTGTGAATTCACACCACGCCCATCTACATGGTGAATCCAGAGTCTTCCAAACCCAATTCTGACTATTCCACTAGTCCACTTAGCCTGCACATTACAGGACGAGGTTTCATACAAATTTACATTTTGAAACCTTACGACATCTTTCATCTAGCAACCATGTTGCATTTTTAAATTATCGTAAGACAAAAATATGAGTGTGCAGACAGAGAGACCTATTTTCTTTGAAGAAATTCGCTCAAAATTTGATTAAAAAAATATGCATATTTTATTTAAAGGATGCATACTGAATTTCACTACCCACCTTTGCATTTTTTACTGATCATATTCACAGAGAATTTGAATTCCAATCATATTTTCTCGATATAGGGGGGGGGTACAAAATGTTGCAATTTATCAGAATCCCGAGATCAAATTTTTTTCCAATTTTTCTTTCTATTCTTCGTATGCTAGAAAGTATAAAGTTGATGACTTTGTGCAAATGTGTAGCAAAGTTTTGAACTGAAAATTCATCTTGAAATTCTTATACAATAATTTTTATTCGTTTAGCTAAAAGAAGCACTGCCTATATCATTCTTAAAAGTTTCCTCATTTAAGTTTACGTAAAATGGATTATATAGAAGGACACAGATTTATAAATATTATATCCTTTTCAGAAAAATTTACATACATAATTATTAAATGAAAACAAATAGCCAATACAATGATTTTTGGTTATTATATTTCATACCATATATTCAAATATACTTAGATATGTATAATATTAACTAATATTAATACAATGTTCTAGTGAATTATTTTTAAAGTCTTAAATTCTCCTTCAAGAATTAAGCTTGAATAGGTAGCTCTTCAAAAAGTATTCGAAATTAACTGCTTCGTGAAATAACTACTAGACTTAACGCAAAATATAACAATAAAGCTCCGTTTTTACTTAAAACAGTATTTAAAAATCAGGAAGTAAGCATTTAAAATCTAAAATGTTTACTCATAAAAGTCAGAAGTTTTAGTTATTAATTTTAATATTAACATCAAAACACATTGATAGCAAATTTCGGTTTTGTATGTTATGAATTACTAATCAAGAGATAAACAACAGTTTGTAAAAATAAATAGGCTTATAATTCAATGAATAAAATGGACTTAGAATTATTAAAATAAAATGAACACTCACTAATAAATATCCCAGTGAAGAATCTGAAACCTTGATTTCGTTCATATAGTAGTTATATCAAAGGCATTTCAATGTATATATTGAATATTATATCCATTTCAAAATGGATACATTGACGCGAACCCACTCGCAGCCATATTGATCATTCAAACATCAGAGAAGCCGGATGAATCGCGCCTACCCCAATCAGGAGGGAATGTTTCATCTTTAAAGTTGAAAGTTAAATCATGTTTTTCTTACTACACCGAAAAAAATCCAGAGATTCATTGCTAAAAATCCGGATTTGCCATCCATGTGCGCTTGCTATGAATTCCGCCTGTCTCATATTTAATAGCAGCAACTTTCATGATATTTGTATATTGTCATTATTATATGATAAGGCTGTAGTTCGAATTCAATCTTATTCATGCAAACCGCATGTATTTATTAACTAAATGCTCTCTTAAATTATTGTATGGTGTCAAATACTGTATATCGTTAGTGTGCCGAAATTTAATTTGTTTTGACCTGCATGGATTTTGATATACAGCATTTTGACATACATAAAACGACGAAACCCTGTATCATTCAGTAATCAAAACATTTATGTATTGTTTAAGTACAGAGGTAAATGCACGTTCCATATGCATCCAAATTTAAGGCAATTCTCTTTTCTATCCAATCTCTAAAAATCCATTAAGACAATCTTCACGGAAATATGTAAAAAATTTACGAAATTTCCAAAAACAAAACGTTTTCGATTCTAGATCCTATTAACTTTTCTCTATTGATTTCAAAGGAAATTTCGAATCGTTTAAATATAATGAATTAAATATTTAAAAAATTAAGATATTAAACATATATCGTATCGTTCTCAGCAGGAAAATATGTGCCTCGACTTTCTCATTTACTAAAAAAAAACAGCGAGCTAATTTTGTTTTGAAATTCGTAGCATATAATTAACCCTTTGACTGCCGTTTGATTCGAGTGCATTTCACTCTACTATCTATTTATATTGAACTATTTATAGAATTAGATGACTTCTATACTAAAGTTAAGATATATGTCAAAGAAGTGGTCATCTAATTAAATAGATGGTCCTGATATTAGAAGAAAGTCGTGGCAGCGAACGCGTTAAAGAGAATTTTGTATTTTGGATCCTTTCCTATTGCGCGATTAGATTGAACTGGAACTTTTGTGCCAAGATTATACATTATATATATATCAAAATTATTTTTACTTACTCATATTTTGGGTTTATCATGTTTACATATACACAAGCAGTAGAGCAAACAAACAGTCGATTTATTGGCGAATTTTATTTAAAATCAACTGCAAATTTTGTATATCTATACTCAAGTTCATCCATCTACTAGTTAAATTTTGGAAGCCTATATATGTATGAATAAAGAAATCTACACACAACCCATTGATGCATTTAGTTCAAAATTTTTTACGGAAAGAGAACTTTAATAATTAAGGCTATACGCCAGATTTTAATTTGGGCCGCGGTGGTCTGATGGTAAGGTCTCGGCTTCGGAGCCGGGAGGTTTCAGATTCGAGAAACAAATCGACCAAAGAACCGCTGCATAAGCGGGTTTGGTGCTCGTTAAATCCATCGAGGCCAAACGACCTTCCGCTGGTGTGGTGGGGAAGTTTGTAGAGGGGGATTCCAGCTCAGGTCTCGTCCTCGTCATCAGACCGAGTTTTAAAAATACGAGGTCTGTCCCAAAATAGCCCTAGTGTTTCTTTAAGTACAGGATGTTAATATAACTGAACTGAACTGAACTAAACTGAAGCCAGATTTTAACTATCTGACTTACTACATTTTTGGATTACTCAATGCGCCTGCATATGGACGGAAAGTTTCCCGTTTGGTGAAATTCACCTAAAATTTGATAGAAGTATGCATTTAATTTTTTTTATTGCGCCATACTAAATTTCATTCCCTACTTTGTTGCATTTCATTGTTCAGCAAACAACAACGCCTACCTCAATTTTTTTTAAATTATAGATGAAAAAGAAGCAATTGTTTTTTTGCAAGCTGTAAGGAATATTTATAATTTTTTATCAAGTATCACTGTATGTTCATATGAGACGTGAAAAAAAATCAGTATTAATAAATGGCTAAAAATTCACGTGCTTCTTCATCTCCTAAAATTTGCAAAATTGAGACAAATAGTTAAGTGGAAATTTTTAAGTTATAGTAGGAACAGATAAATATAATTCTAAAAACCTCTCTCTCTCTCTCTCTCTCTCTATATATATATATATATATATATATATATATATATATATATATATATATAATAAGATACAATTCTAAACTAACTAATAAACTAAAATATAAATCTAATAAATAAGATATAAATTTAAAACATTAAACAGAATTTAAAAAACTTAAAAATAATTCTAAACTAATAAAATAAACTATAAGACTAAGTTCTTACGAGATATGAAAATAAATCAATATTAGTCATTAGCGGAAAATTTATTTGCTTCTTCCTCTTCTAAAATTTACGAAATTCAGACAAATAATTAGGCAGCAATTTTTTTAGGCAACAAGGCAATTTAATTAGGCAATAAGTTTTAATATTAACCGATAAATATAATTCTGAAAATATTTTTTTTCTTTGTAATCGAGGAGATTTAAAGAGTGGTAATTCGAAAAAATATCGAGGTCAAGTCATGCGAAGATCAAAATAATGTGTGTGTGCGTGTGTCTATGTGTGCGTGCGTGCACGAGAGCGCTTACATGATATAGAAGAAAGTCAAAGGTAGGTTAAACAAAACCCAAAACAGTAGTTTATCGACCAACAAAAGATTAATTAAGAACAACATTCAAATATAAAAGAATATCAAGAAATATCATTATAAACAAGCTAAAACAATAAAGCCCAAAAATAGGTGAATAAGTTATTCTACAAGTAACATTCCAACATCCACTTACTAAAAAACGAAACATTTTTTCTGCTCTTGATCTGAAATCAAATAAAGCTGATTCGTTTCTTTAATGCCAGCGTTATTTACAAGCTCCATAAATGAATCCATTATCTGTCATGTAAATAAAACTAAATGGAAATTCTGGAATCGGATTTACAATATAAATGTTCTCTTTTTCCATAAGCATCTTGAAATACGATTGAGATATTGTTCTAATGACGCATTTTCGTCATAGAAAATGTACATTCATTTTGTTGTTCTTTATAATATCATTATTTGTGGTCTGAATTTGGATTTTCTTCTCCTAAATTACTATGTACTCAGGGCATTTAGGAAACAAATTAAATAGATAAAGGAAATGAAAAATGAATTAAGTTATTTACTCAGTTCTTAGCATCAAATATTTTTATTGGTCATTTCTCCCAATTTTGTAATACATCGCGTGACACGGCGACATTGATAAAACATCCACTCCCTGGGGCTTAACACTAACATTTAGTAATTTATTATGTTCTCTCAGATATAAGAAATTTCGTTCTAGAATAATTCATGTTAGTATTCCAAGGTGTTCGCATACCATTTGCACTTGGGTTTAATTTTTAAGTGATATTTAAAGACTGTTAAATAAGTGAATAAATTAGTCAGATACGTATTTAGAATTTTATAGTTCGTTAATTATCTTATTTATACTTGTTTTGTACTTAGAGACTCGCATGAACTGATTAATATTTCGCTCGTGAACTGCATTTAAAATTACAATAAACGTAAACATATATTTTTCACTCACAGGAGAACTTAGCAATTTTCTTCAGCTGTATCTTCTGATGGAAAATATAAAAGAATTTTACATTTTAAAATTCCTATATATTTCGTATGTGTTTTTTCTTGAAACCAGCATAAAATATTTCCACATGTTTATTGACAGTCAATAAGAACGAACTGTATTAATTTTATAGTTGGTGAATTATATTTCATCTACACTTTGTAAAGCTGAAAAACGATGAAAAACATTTTGATTCACAGCTGAGAAACATTTTCACAACTAGTATTTGAAACGATTTGATTTGATTTAATTTGATTCTATTAAATTTTCTGGCTCAAAAGCCCTTTTCGATCATTCTGTGCAAACTAAATGTATCAGCTTTGATTTCGCTTTAATTCTTTCAATCCAATCAAGAATGCTGAAAAGTAGAAATTTTAAAAAAACATTTATTTGATGAATGTTATTGTTATTAAATAATTATGTAAGCAAGAATTCCAATCCTAGCGATTTTTTTACGGAATAAACTCATATTCTAGTGACGGTTAGAGAAACAAATTGCAAATCGTGGTCGCCAAATTAGCCGTAAAGCAGCACTTTTTAGTTCAGATTAGTTATATTAAAGTTCCGTTTCAAAACAACAATAGGGCTATTTTGGGACGGACCTCGTAATTTTGAACGGCTGTGAGGTGACGAAAACGGCCAAACTTCCTACTAGTCCGCACTAGCGGGAGGACGTTTCGGCCAGAAGGATTTAACGTGCACCATACCCGTTTACACGAAGGTTCTTCGGTGGAGTCGGATCTCAATTTAAAACCCTCCGATTCCGAAGATGAGATTTTATCACCAGTCCACATCGACCCCAAGTAGCACTTTGCTGTATCTCGCAATATACGGTATATTCGATATACCGATGTTTTAACCCTTATATTACTGGTAGATAAAATCTCAAAATAGCCTTTAAAGAGAAAAGCAGGGAATTGTTTTCCAATATTTTGAATTAATTTTTAGATAAATTTTGATATCCTTGCGCGTGATTTACGCATTCTTCTTTTAACATCCTCACCAATGGATTAGTGGTTAAAGCATTGCATCGTTGAGAAGCATGTATCTAAGGAAGAAATTTATAAATTCCATGTTTCGGTCATGTTTTTAATCAGTATTTATCCGAAATTCCCAAAGACCGATGCAGCTTTTAAAAATGAATTTCTCACTGCTGCCGGGTTAGCTTTGAAGTATTTCCTGGTTTTTCTCCTGGCGAAACACAAACTTCCGAAAATCCTCCAGGGAGACAAATCATCCATATATTTAGAAATTAAACGGATATTTTCCTCAGGTGTTGCAACTGGTTGTCAGACTTTACAGTCAGAAGATGCTACATTTTCTCTTTATCCTGAATCTTTATCTAATTAATTTGGCTAGAATTGCCAGATCATTTGGGATTTTAACCATTACAATTAATGATTGTGGAAGTACAATAGGACGAAAGATAAAAATCTCATCCATGTGACTGGAAAACGAATAAATTAGCTCGAATGTGGATCGATTTGACCCCTAATTTGGTGGTGCATCACTTTTATCAGCTCTTAAACGAATAAAAATACTCTTCTAGTAAAACTTCTGTACAACCCATGGGGGAAAGTTTAAGGAAGCCAATTAAAAGGACTTCAAAAAATGTTAGCAATCTGTTGGCAGTTTCAGATTCAAAATCAGAGAATGGCAGATTCAAGACTTAATTCCATTAATGATATGACATGAACTAGGATCCGATTGTTAAATCTATTAAATATATCTCCCCCTTTGGTCTTGCGGGGTGAAAATTTGGAGCAGGAAATTTCGGTGCAGGGATCGTCCTTATCATCTAAACAAGGTTGAAGATAATGTATTCCATGTCAGAATAAATTTTAAGAGATTTTAAAACAAGAAAATTTATCTCAACTGGTTTTAACTTTAAATGTTAAAACAGGTTATCTATCCTGACCAGATTGGTGATTCAACATTACAGAAATATTAGCACTAAAAATGTATTAATTCCATTCATAGCATTCTTCAAATTTAAGACCCTTTTTTGTGCTGATTTTCGAAGATTATGTTTGAACGTCAAATGATCCGATGAGAAGTATTCGCAGTAAACAAAATGTTAAATTTAAATAATACTACATAAACTTTTATTCCATCTAAATAAGAAAATTAAATCATAAAAATTAAACAATTCAAAGAATATACGTATAGACAGGAAACAAAATTACAATCATAACGCAAAGTAATAATATTATTTATGTTTAAGAATGGAAATTAATTGCATCATAATTAAAGATTAATCCTTTGTACTCGGAAAAGTAATTCGATTGCATAATTATTCATTTAATATTAGGCCTTTTTTATTTCTTCGAAAATAAAACATATATAATTATTTAAAGTTGAATTTCCCTGAAAAATTGATCTACATATTTTTACCATTCTGTAGGTGTTTTTAACAATCAAAATTGAAAACTAAATAAATGAAACATCAAAATGATGCACAGTCTTTAATGGTGAGTGAGAGTCACCATCCCAGAGCAAAGGGTTAATTCTCTCGCTTACCAAAGCTAGCTGTTGCAATCGATATGGAATGACCAGGCAACAAAATCGTTTTAAAGCTCTATAATTTTCGAAACAGATATCTGGATCAATAATATTTTTTAACTTAAATTACAAAGAGAGGAAATTTTTCGATTGAAAAAATAAATCACTTAATATATTTTTAATATTCTTTTTGAGTATGGGCGAAAAATCTCAGAAAACCAAGAAATGAAAATAGAGTATCTGTATCAACTAAATCGAAGTATTATTAACAATCACGTTTTCTAACAAAATGAAATTCCAGGAAGTTTCTCCACTCTATTCATGGACGCTGTTCTACTAATCTTTGGAAGAAAGAATCTTTTCACTGTTATAACTTTGTATCTTTTCTTTGTATCTTCAATTATTAAATTGTTAGAAGATCGCGTCATTGTCTGAACGTTCGCATTCACTGGTTAAGTGATGATTACGACATTATGTTTCATCTAAAACTCTTTCATATTGTTCAGTTATATCATTTTCATTGAAGAAATTTCATCTAACAAATACTCTAATCATGCAATTTCATCTTTATAAAAAAGGAGTAATTAGTTCATGGTAATTTACCAAAAGAATCATCTCAAAGCGAATCTTACAAAGCTCGGAGGATAGTTAATAATTTATACGTCTAGAAATAATAGAAAAATAAAAGCTATCAGTTGTAAATCATTCACGAAAGAAAGATCATGACACTGAAAGAGATCACAAAAGATTCTGTCCTTTTCTCATCCAAGGAAATAGAAAGGGAAAGTAAAATGAAGGTGAAAGTGTATTTCAACTCCTCACAAATGTGCTCCCGGATTAATTACAATGTATTAATTTTCTGGATTAGTTTCTTTAATGTATTTATTGTCATAGATATTTTGATGAATACCTAATTATTTTGACTTAAAGAGGAAACTTTCAATAAACCTATAAATAAAACTGCCTTAGAATTTTCAGTTTATGTTTATAAAACTAACGAAAGAAAACTGCCATAGAATTTTTAGTTTATGCTAATGAAATCTAACGGTGCGTATATTTTAACAAGTTTTCATTTAAAAAAACTATTTTTATTGAAATTATTTTTTATCTGTTGTATACTTTAAATACGTGACTGAAAAAGAAACGAGTAAGCATTTTAACCCTCTGACTGCGCAATTTTTTAAAATCACTATTTAGATGCGATGTTTGCAAATAAGTTCAAATATCTTTCAAACAAAGTGAACTGATACTATATGTTACACGATAATAATATGATGTAATAAAAATCTGCAATCGTAAAAATAAACACTCTACACTGCAAAAAACGCGGGATGCAATAGAAAATGGATTGATTGCCAACCCACGGAAATAGCAGGATAACAGCTTGAAGGTTAACAGCAAAATATGATTTCTTTAAAAAATTAAATTCTAATCTTATTTTGTTCTGAAGCAAACTATATGCTATTCTGAAATAAATATATAAATATATATAAACGAAATTTATGTTTATATTGCTGTACGAAATTTCTTGTCGTCTTTTATCCTAAACGAAGAAATACTTTCTGTTGTGACTTCATTTCTTTTCATTCCACCTTTCTTATAAAAGTAAGTAACTGAATTATATAATCCATGGTGAAAGAAATGAAAATAAATAAAAGCTAACGAGCAAAAACTAAGATTATTTATTAACAGATCAATTAAGCAATAAATAACTTGTTTTATAAATAATAATAGTTAGAAAATCGTCTATCCTTTTATATGGAAAAAAATAATAATGAAAAAGATATTTTATTTTCATTTAAACAAAATAATCATTATAGAATGTTAATGGAAGTTGCGCTATTGTATTCTGATTAAATTAAATTAAATAGTTTCGCTGTTTTATTTGGTTATTTTTCTTTATTACCTCTACTTTTACACAATTCGGCACACCTCTACTTTTACACAAGATACCGACAAGGCTGCGAACAAAATTTCTGTAAGTAAGCCGGAAAATGAAGTTATCGTCTTTTTGTCCAAAAAAAGAAAATTTCATTCCTTACGCTTTCTACCCCTAATTTCCTAACGGTTGGATACGTGAGAATAAAAAACAATATAACTAAGTCGTTGAAAAAATCTTTTCAACTACGTAGTATAATAACATTAGTAGGTTAAAAAGCAGTCTGAGTTAACTTTTCAACCTTTAGAGGACCAATAAGATAGATAACTGTTAAAAGATAACTGTAAAAGATTCGATAGCTGTAAAAAAAATTATCACAAATATTGTTCGTTATGATGACTTTATAACGGAACTAATTTAAATTATTTTGACATTTTAAATAGTGCGAGAGCTATGCAAAAACGGAAATTTCAACTCTTCATTATCTCTGCCTCCTTTATGCTGAATAGCGCATATACGAAACTCATTCGATACTTTCAATCTGCCTTAAATGTATCCCTTGTTTAGTCAAATCTTATCATTCATTATTTATTTATCCATAATTTCTTAAAATCATGTCACGTAAAACACTGCAGAAATTATCATCTCTGAAATTAATCTATCAAAAATTAAAACTCCAAGAAATGTCCTTAAATCTACATATCCTTTCCTTTGTATATATATATGTGTGTGTAGAGACTTGTTAACCCTGGCTCGAAAAACAGGCCTCTACTAATCGAATTATATATCAAATCAAATATCTCTCACGGGCCCTAGGGGAAAGCCCGGTGGAGATTAATGCTTAGAGATGGTTCATATTACAAGAATCACACACTCATTTAACATAAACGAATTTAATGAACTGGACGAAAGGCTGGGCCGTTTTACATCGATGAACGCTATTACAGTACTGAATAGATAGATACGGGAATCAGATAGCGTCTTATTAGCTGTTGAGTGATGACGCGAGCGCCGCCAGGATGATGCTCTGTACACCACACACACACATAACATAACGCCATCCTGTGCCCCCGGTGCCTATAACACTAAGTTATCTAACCAATTGGATGAGCACAAGATGGAAGGAAAAAAAAAAGAAAGAAAATGTTGGCAGAAAGAAAGAGACGACAGACCATCCAGGGTTCTCCAGAGAGAATCCCAACGGTGTCAAATCCTACACGACTGTATTTAATTTTTTGGTGACGTAATAACCGAATAGAGGTGACAAGGATACTTAAACAAATGGTCATTATAGGTTCAACTTACAGGGAAACGAGATTACTAACTGAAAAAACTGATAAATCACATTGAGAACATCTATATGATATGTATAAGCATATAAATTATCACTGAAAAGTCAGAAATCTGTAACGTCCTTCTGAGTCCTGTGGTTTTGATTTCCTTCGTCAGAACTGCACTTTTGAAGGACTTTTGAAGTTATAATTTCGGCTGATTTTGATAAGTGGCATTTTGGTCTCAGCTATTGTGTAGTCACACACACACACACACACACACACACACACACACACACACACACACACACACACACACACACACACACACACACACACACACACACACACACACACACACACACACATATATATATTTGGGGTACGGCAATGGCGAAAATGAAAACATGCTCAATGCTCTGCATAAATGAAATTTGGAATGTTATCTTCTTATTAAAATCGTATAGTACCAAATTTTCGTTTCAATTGGTTCACAAAAAAAACCTCCAAAATGCATAATCAGTTTTCTTCGCTATACTTCGAGGCACAAAACGCTCACGTGTGGGATTCTGAAAAATAAAAAATCTGAGCACTCATAGAGTTCACTTCTGCAATTCCAAAATTCACAATAGTTATACAGGAATGAGAAGGATCACACCTTTATTGGGAGATATGTGAGAAAATTTCAGAGAGACCACTATCGGGGGTTTTCTTAAAATTATTGTTAGTTTAGTAATAATAATAATAAATAAATTATTAGATGAAGCACTTCAACTTTTCCTTCAAAGCGAACAATGATTTTACTAGAGATTTTATACTTTTAGAGCAAGTAGTGGTATGTTTGGGCATGCAGCTCCAAAATAAAAAATTTTATCACTTGGAGCACCATTTTCATGATTACACATCGAGAAAGAAATTTTATTCCTTTTTTTACAAAAGAAGAAGATCTTGTTTATTGTATTGACGTATGTAGGACATTTCTGAATTGAATACAATTCTAATTATCATCACCTGTTTTCAAATTCTTCAAATATTATTTTCAAGCCAGTTTTGCTGAGCCAAATTATTAAAGTCTCTTAGATTCCGATTGAGCATCGAGTGAACTGGAGGAAAAATATAAAGGTTAAGCTCCAATTTAATAAAATAAAGTACGATTTCCATCGTTGGATGGTATTCAGAGATTTCCAAATTCTGCGCATCCCTAGTATATATTATACGAGTCTAAGTACAAATATATTATATGATATATGCGCATCCCTAGCACACATATAATATATTATATGTGTTCATCCCTAGCAAACATATATTATATGTGCGCATCCCTAGCACACATATAATATATTATATGTGATCATCCCTAGTATGCATATGTATATTATATTATATGTGATCAACACTAGTATGCATATGTATATTATATTATATGTGCGCATCCCTAGTACACATATATTATACGATATTATCCAATATTTTCAATACTGAATAATATTATTGGATTTTGAGTAATATAATATCGCGCAATAATGCACAATATTGTGCAACAGGCTGTGCTACTTGGGCTGTTGTTGGGCTACCAAATGAGTTGTATAGAATACTGGTGCTTAATTTGATTCAGTGGTATTCCATTATGAGAAAACTGGTTGACAACCTCATGATACTCTATACCCTTTTGAAAAAAAAATTAACAAAATAACTAATTCCTTGAGGAACGGCTCAATATCTCAACTACATATCAAATAAAACAATTTGATATTTCTTACCCAGTACCTCGCATACCTTTGTTCCAGTTAAACTGCCTGACGCCACATTAAACGAATATTTGTGGGATCATTTACTTGGTTTTTATTTAGAAACAAAGCAAATAAACTGAAAAAGAATCGTGAGACTCATTCAATAATGAAGTAAACAAATCTTTTTTTCCCGAAAATAATCATTTCAAAAATAATCTTCTCGCACAATATGCTCTATTCTATAGGTTCAAACATTCAGTTGATTATTGGTCAATGACCGTGAATCAAGATTGAAAAAGATTGCGACATATCAATATTAAACGTCAAGTACCGAGCAAATATGACAAGGTTTGTCAAAAGAAATCACGAAAGGAATTCTGCATCAAGATTTTTGACATATGACAGACGGTCGTTCATATAAGTGAAATATGGAAAAATCGAGTAGAAATAAGACAAATTATTTTCGATAGCATTTACTACCTTCTTGCGATAAAAGGTAATATTATTCTGAGAAAAAGCAATACCGTTATTGACTAGTATTATAAATTTTCAAAATATCTGAGAATGATTTTAAATGAATAATAGAAGAATTGAATGAAATATAAATTCAAGACAGATGTTTAGTAATACTTTACTTCAATGCCCCAAGTGACTGCATATGTTAAGAAAATATATTTCTTAACATACCCAACAACATAACGTTAAGAAAATATATTTCTTAACATACCAAACAACATAACGTTAAGAAAATATATTTCTTAACCTTAAAATGCAAATTTTCACAATGTTTATTTCTTACTAAAATGCAATAACAAGAAAATGCAGTAAACGCTTAAAATGAGGTATTATTTTCATGTTATTTCAAGCCTCGGCACACAAACTTCTGCTATATTACTCCTGTTTGTCGTATAAGAGCTCTTAGGGTAATTATCAATGAAAATTAGAATTAGTTTCAGTAATGCTTCCCGATAATATTTTGAAATGTAGGTAATGATTGGCTTTTTTATTAATACGTTTTTATTAACACGTTTTCTGCTGTAACTACTTATCTACTCGTTGTAAATTTTGCAATAAGATTTAAACTAACTTCCCAATGAGCTAGGGATTTGAAACTTCAAGCTTAGTTCAGGAATGGATGACAATGTATTACTGGCCCGCTTTCTTGCTTGCTTGATAAAAAACTCGAGTACATGGGATAAAAAATTTAATGTATATAATATATATGGGATAAAAAATTTAATGTATATAATATATATGGGATAAAAAATTTAATGTATATAATATATATGGGATAAAAAATTTAATGTATATAATATATATGGGATAAAAAATTTAATGTATATAATATATATGGGATAAAAAATTTAATGTATATAATATATATGGGATAAAAAATTTAATCGAGTAAAAAAATGTATTACCGTCGTATGGCGCCATGCCAAGTCGTCAGCCATCAAGAAGTTAATTTTAAATCGATTGTAATTTAACTCAAACTAGATTAAAAAGCAGAAAATAGTTATATTGTAAAAAATGTTTAATATACTACTTTTTTAAAGCAAACTGAAAAGTATAAAACAACTTCATCTAATCCCATGCAGATTCCTCATTCCATACAGATTGCTCTGGAAATTTAGAATTGTGAATTTTTTTAAATCTACAATCACAAATTTTCAGGATAATATATATGGGATAAAAAACTGTCTGTGGTTAGGCGAAATTATTTTATACTTTTCAGTCCATTTTTAAAAAGTGATTATTAAAAAAATGTCTCAAATAGTTATTTGAAATGTCTTTACTTCGATTCAATTTCATAAAAATTAGTTTAACCCTTTGTCTGTACTAATTCCTCCACTGTCTAATTAGATGGCACCTTTTGCTTCGAAATCTTGTATTGATTCAACGAAGAGATCGTCGAACAGTTGAGATGTTTTTTGGATTACTTGTCATTTCTGTAAAGAATTATTTCTATAAATAAAGTAATTGAGATTATAAGTTTAAAATAGGGTAATTTGAAGCAAGAACCCCACCTGAAAACCACACTAAAGTAGTTAAACATTTTTCTCTCAAGGAAATTTTGCAATTTTGTTTCATAACAAAGATGTGTCGAAATTCAAGATAACTAAATAATATACGATAATCTGACCTTCTTAGTACGATGTTATCTCAGACACAGAACACAGCATGATTTCTGAAACACGAACAATCTCCTTTCCCTAGAAAGTGAAAAGGACTAAATTGTTTCTCTTCCTTACACTTGGAAGATGATGAAATCATAATGTTATAATCAAAACTCGAAATTCTTATTGGAAATTTATTATCTTTATTTTAGAAAATAGAACAATCCAGCGGCTTCCACTAGTGAATCAGCAGCAGCAACTGCGCATAGTAATTATTGTTTAGGGGACTTTTAAAAGTGTACAGAAGTCATAATTAAAGTATATGCAATGTAATTCAGCACCACTGTATAAACTTAAGAAAGGTTTAGAGGGCGAAAAACTGTACGGAAACTCATATGATTGTAGGCTCGGAAATTTCTCCTTCATGCATTAGATGATGTATATAATAGTTGAAATGCAAAATAATTCCATGGAAAACTACAATTACAGAACTGATTGCTGAAGTTGGTTTATAGGTGAATGCACAAAAATTGTATTGACATTATTGTTTATTCCAAAGTTCATGTTCCTCAGTCACGTCACCAGTTAGTCTCATTCCACCAAAATGGAATGTCCTTCAATTTCGCCAATCACATTTGAACAGCATTGAATAGGAAGCATTAATTCACTTCATTGATCTAATAGATCGCCAGACCTATCCTATCTAGACTTCTTCTTCCTGGGGGATATGAAAACAAAAATGGATGAGACCCACTATGAATCAGCAGAAAACCTTGTGTTTCGTATTCTACAGTTTTCAGAGAGGTTCAACAAATGGCAGGTTTCTATCTTGATTTGATAAGAACTTATGGTTAAGATCCCGAGTGACTTCTTCAGCATTTATGTTTTTTGTTTAAGTAGATATTAGAATGCATTGTGCCGGCGTCCTGGCATAGGGGTAGCGCGTCTTTCCCGTGATCTGGGCGTCCCGCGTTCGAGTCCCGGTTTGGGCATGGTTGTACTTCTGTTGTTCTATCTGTGAGATGTGTGAATGTGCCCTCCTGTAAAAAGGGGTTGTGCAAGCGAATGAATGATGCGTGAGTGGCAAAGTCGTACTCTTGGCCCTAGTTGGCGCTGCTATAAAAAAAAAAAATAAGAGACGTTCCCCCTCAGGCTTAAATCGCTGTCTTCGTAACAGCGGGCTTGTCAGTGGCAAGTGCCATAAGAAACAAACAAACAAAACGAACAAGAATGCATTGTTATATTTAAGTGTTGAAGATTCATATCTCGTTTCCTCTTTAATTATTTTTATGCTTATTCGTGCAGAGACTCCCACCGGTGGCACCTCAGAAATGAGGACGAGAAGCTTCCAGTATGGCGGTTGTTTATCGTCACTTTGGTGGATAGGTGGGTAAAGAAATGGTGGGTGTCGGCTACCTTCTATTGATGACGGGAAGTGCTTCCAACGGGAAGGCTTGTACCATTGCCGGTGAGGGCCTTGAAGACTCAACCATAGTTCCTGCCAGAGTTGCTGTTGCGATGGGCCGGTCAATCATATTTAATCCGAATGCCTTAATTAGGTGGAAAGGAGTATCCAGGGTAGTGACTCTTGCAGAGAACATTTTGGATAACATAGTGCTATTTTCCGAATCATTTTTGTGCCTCTTATCTCTGCAACAAATATGTCGCCCCTCACTCCTGTACGAATGAAGCATGTCGAAAATATGCCTCTTTATGCTTACATTTAGATACTAGATAACGTGAAAAAAACAGATTTAAAAGGTATAGTGACATTTTATTTCCGTATTATTTCTACTCAAATTTCTACTGTTACATCCCATGTAAATACAATATTAAATTGCTGTATTCACATGATTCTTTAATTTTTAATGTTATTTTCATTTTTTTCTGATTAAAGAAAACAATATACGAAAAGCAATATGTAATATCTAAATATTATTATTGAAGAAAAAAAAGAATCGATATTTTAGAAATCGGAGAAAGTTATGATCTGAAAATACTGACTTCTAAAAGATTCAGTCCCCTCGAAACGGAAATCGAAGCTTCCGACCAATTCAAATAAAAAAAAATGAGAAACTTATAAAAGTGAGTAAATAACTTAAAGTACTAAACATCTATACATTTAAATCCAAAATATTAGGCGTTTGAATGTGAAACGATAAGAAATGAGGCATTAAATCTTTAACGACGCAACAGCTTTCTACTGTGTTAAATGATGTCTCTGATCACCCAAAACCGCACGGACCATCATTACTGTTTAAATGATTACCTTTCACATAGTAGCATAATTTGTTCCATATATTGGTCATGTAAAGGTATTACTCATTCGCTTTCAATTGCCCGTAGAGGATAATAATTACTGCACCCCCTTTATTAGGTTCAAATGGTACTCATATTTAATTTGAATTTATTAAAAGGATATGAAATTGTTGAATATTAAATAGCAGGTGTAAAATAATTTGCACATTGTATATGTCCCCTAATTTCATAAGTGAATTTTATCTGTTCTTGTGATACAAATGGATAATATGTATTATCCATTTGTATCACAAGAACTGTAATCATCACAAATGGATAATATGTATTAAAAGCATTACGAGCATATCTCAAATCAAAGGTAATGATGAAATTAAATCCATATAAATCTTATCAAATGCGTGACTTTCATTCAGCGATGAATTTTGGAAAGATAGAATTAATTATTTAATATAGAAATACCATTATGATAAAATATGAAAAGTGATATTTAAAGCTGCAGTGTTTAATTAGATATCCGAGTAATAATTCCAAGTTTATATCTCGAAATTTTATATAGCTGCTTATGAAATTTCATTTCTGTATTTAAATTAATCGACATGAATCATATTAATTAATGGCTCAAAATAGCATTTAAAATTGATTATTCTGATTCAACTGTTCCAGTGACAAAGTGGAATATCACGATCTTTGAAGAAGCAAATATTTTAGGTAATTTCTGTTAATAAAATATCTGTATATGTAATAATAAATCTGTATGCTTACAAATAATATTGTTTAATTGGTTTCAACCCTTTTTTTGAATCTTAAATGTGTCATTTTCCATTTTATTTGACAAAACTACATATATTTTAGGAAAAAAAATATTTTAACCTGAATTTTGTTAGAAATGCTTTATTGTTTTTTAATACTGTCTTTAATCAAAAAGCTTTTTCTTTTTTATTCAATTTTTCAAACTTTGAATCATTCAATTTGAAAAATATTTCTTTAACTTCCGCATGGTTTAATATGATTATCCTCTCATTTTATTATTTCATCAGAATTTTAAAGATTCAAGATTAATTTCATTCTTTATTATTATTATATTTGTTTTTAAATTTGTATTGAATACTATGCAATTAAATTTGCGTCTGATAATATTTTCAAATATTCAAAAATTCTTTTAAAATTGAATCATATTTCACAATTAGAATTATTTTGTTTTATATAATATGTTAAAATTTTTAACCCATAATTAAATTCAAACATATTTTTAAAGACAAAAAATAGACTATTTGAGACAAAAAAATACTCTAAGAATAATTAAATCAAAAATTTTGTGCAGCGCCATGGTCTTGTTTGTAAGTACAATACTTTTGACACATCTTTTTAATTGAGAAACGTTCCGTTCTTCAGCGATTGAAACTGACCGAGTTATGGAGCTTTGAATATTAGTATTTCAGGAGATTTCAAAAGCTGACTTCCGCGGTCTCAAGAATGTTCTTAAGGGAGTGTTTGCAAATTAAGATATTTAATTTACTTGATATCAGGTTTAGATTACTTTGATTACTTGATATAAGGAGACATTGTTACTAAAGGAATGTTTAATTATTTACTTAGAAGATATTTAAAACATCTTTTAGTTGATTGTATTTGACCGTTTATAGAGTATAACTCTAGGAGTCTTCCAAAGTTTTCTGGGTTTTATTATAATAAATTGATTTTGTTTCATCTTGTAAAATATCAAAATTTTAATTAATTAATTTATGAAATTAGAACTGATATAGATACAGTCCAATATACTTACAGTAATCATTTACATACCATTGGAAGTGCTAAGCTTATTATCCACTGGCCGTAAAATGTAAAAAAAATTTAAAATATTTGCTAACAAATATTTTAACCATGTCGTTTTAAGCAAATTAAAATAATATGCTGGCACTCTGTAGAACATAATAACTGAGTTTCTAGTAACAGAAAATAAATGTTTGATCAAATTAAATTTAGAGATTCATTTTAATTTTATTTAATAAGAACACAAGAAGATTACATTACAAAACATAACAACTTATAATAAACGTATAAACAATGTACTGTAATTTCATCACCAAAATTCTATCATTTTTCCTGAGAAAAATGCTGTCGTTTAATAAGCAACACCCATCACCTGTTTCAATTTTCACAATTTAAAAGGCGAAACATTAAAATTTTCGCAATCATTAAAGAATAGCTCTAAATTTTTTCACATTTAATACCATTTCGCATCAAGTAGTTATTGTTTAGTAAAAATTTAATTTTTCTTACCTCCTATGGAATTATGAAAATGGAGATAGCTGATTTTGCTTGTTGTGTGGCAGCATTGAAATTTAAAAAAATTACCAGTTTTATTGTATCAGTTATTATTTATTTTGTATAACTATTTTTATTTATAGGAATAGTTTTTAAAATATTTAAAATGAAAATGAAATACACTTATACAGGGCCGTCGCAAATAAATGCTGTTCTGTGAAAAATTTGGAAACGGAGGCTTGAAACAAATTTCACACAATAAAATAATGTATTTTATATTTTCATATTTATTGCATTATATAAACTAGAACGATATAAGAACTTAAAAATTCGTAAGTATTTAAGGATCTATAATTTAATTATGATAAATAATTTTTATATAGTAAATATTTAATCATATAAATAATAGTTAATACATCAAATAAAAAAATAATTGCCTCATAAACTTATTCATTATAATTTGTTATGAAAATTTATATAATAAGTTTTCAATATGTAACTCTTGTAACATCTTTCTACCAAATTCTTTGATAACAACTTAATTTTTTTCTGATTCAAATCTGATAAATAAGTCAAGAGGTAAAACGTACTTCTCTAATGCTAGATCTGAAACCATCTTTTATTGTTTTCGAGTTTCTGTAAATGCAACGGCACTTTTTGAAGCCAATGTGATTTTCAGAATTAAAAGGGAAATGCACATGAAAAAAGTGGAATAAATATTGTAATTTTCATATTATTGGAATCTCAAAAGACAATACTCAATAATAAATTTTAGTTTCAATAAACCATGCAAATCGTCTTCAGTTTGTTTGCAAAATGCCAATTAAATCTCATATTCGTAAAAAAAATTTCAAATCTTTTATTAAAAGGAATAATCGCGTTTGCATTTTTAATTTATATCTATACAAACAGAACTAGCTATCTACAATTATAGGAAGACAAAAAGCGACCAACTTTAGCTCAAATTAGAGGATGTGAAATATGCATGAATCGCAAGATAATATATTCGCCTTTAAAAAATAGGAAACGGAAGTATTATCCTATTGCAAATGCAGTCAGCGGTTGAAGTCTTGTTGGTTGCACCGTTTGCAACCCCCGCAGATTTGACTTTCATTCTAACAGAAACTGTTCATATTCAAGTGACATACATTACACATGCAAGACCAGTTAGTTTCTATATTCAATGTGAATTTTGTAGGAGAAAGAATAATGGACTTCTTGTCTTTCATCATTAGACAACGTGCCTTATATGTGAAAAGATGTGCACAATCATTTTCGCTATGTGACTGAACTGTTATATAAACCCATTTCATCGCAATTTAAAATAATTAAAAAAAATTCTCAAATTCACTACCAGGCGGCGCCACTTGAAAGAATTAAAATTTTATAAAATTTATTCACTGATTATTTAATTTTTTTTAAAAATAAATAGTGAACTCTCATTGAAAACACACATGTGAGAAAATTTGTCAAGCAGGAAGTGAGGGAAAAATTTGTCACAAGTTTTATCTTCGCTAACTTGAAATACAGCAGGAGATACTGTAACATCGTATCTTGTCCCCAATATGGGGTCAATTTTGCATTATCTTTTTAAAATAGCAAAATAATATGGATCATACTAAAATAAAAGTTTACCTAACTAGATGTAAGAAAAGAAAAGACCATTCTAATGATATATGCAAGGAAAAATAATTGACCACACTGATTTTTTCAAACATGGTCATCTGTTAACA
This sequence comes from Argiope bruennichi, assembly GCF_947563725.1. Taxonomy (NCBI): domain Eukaryota; kingdom Metazoa; phylum Arthropoda; class Arachnida; order Araneae; family Araneidae; genus Argiope; species Argiope bruennichi. The sequence continues at coordinate 64,912,720 of NC_079162.1, read as the reverse complement.
CTTCCAACTTGTCACGATCTTCTCTAAGTTATAAAAATTGCTTTGCATTTGAAATAATGTATAAAATAGTGTATAAGTGATCATATATTAATTTTTCAATTCATAGAAAATGAACATGAAGTTTTTATACTATATGTTGCTAATGCTTTTAAATGAGAAGAGACTGAAGATATTAAGATTTAATAACTATGTGCTTAGTGCTTTTAATTTGAATGCAGCCTAGAAAACGAACAAAAATTTATATTTCAATTGTTTAAAGCTAACTTGAATTGGATAAATACTAAAAATAGGGTCATTAATAGAAAAAAAATCTCGTTAATATTTTCTGTATATAAATACAGCATAGAAAATGAACTAGTAAAGAAAGAAACCACTCAGCTAATCCTTATCAAAAAATTTCCAAACGAAACCCGTAGCTAATGTAATACAATCTTAAGAATATTAAACTAAATTTCTTCGGATTTAGAACTCATATTTATTCCATTGGTTTTTGATATAAATCATAAATGTAAGTTGAAAGTAGATTTAAAATTCTACTACCAAAAAAAAAAGAATCTCACGTTTCTTAACGACGTAAAAGTACATTATTTTCTCTATATTTTTCTCTTTCCTTATTACTAATGGATTTTAAGCTATCTATTACGCTTTCAGAAATGATTATATTATAATCTTACGAATAAGATTATACGAATAAATCTCATTTTTTATTCACTTGTTTCAGCTTTCCTGGCTATTTTAATATTTTTTCGAAGTAGTCTTCAACTGATACTCGAAGTAAATTTTTATTTGTTTTCGCAATGTCTATCAATTATTTTCTGATTTTTACATCATTAAATACTGCTGTATGAATGGGTTTTTTCCATTTTATTGTGGACTAAGCCATCACTATATTTACTCTGCAAATTCTTTAATGTTATCATATTACCATATTTGATCATTATGATAGCCAATATTTAATGGTTTTTGTAAATTTCTTTTCTTATGTATCCTTCTTTTCTCGAGCATCCACTGTCTTACAATGGCGAATAACAAACCAGTGACGAAGAAACAAAACAACGTTATATGTTCACTAAGTTCATTATTTGTAACTGTCTTTTTATAAGAGATTTCATTCTTTGTACTAAGAAAATTATAATTCAAATTTGCAATAAGCTGCTTTTAACTGCAAGTTTTCTACCATTTTATGAGGATAAATTCAATAAGCACTGGACTATAGCTTTATTTTTTATAGATGCATACATTCATAGCATATATTTATTTATTATTATTCCAGTACCCTATTACAAAGTAGAAAATTTCTTTAATCAGTACAACTGCAATTTTTTTCAATTTTCTTGTTATATATGTTTGAAATTACTGTAAATAAATCTTTTTGTTCTTTTTATTCGTAAATATTTTGATTTAAATCAAATTCCTGGTTATATCCATCAAACTTTTCAGTGATCGGAATGGTTATTGATATTAGAATATGAGATATCCTTCTGTTCTGCATCCTGTTTTAAAAAAACTTTTAGCAATTGTGAATGTGTTGATCTGTCATATATTTAAAAGAACAAGTTGTTTGAATATCTGTCAAACTATTCATATCAGATCTTACTTATTTCAATAAAATTATCATGGAAATTTTCTTTTAACCCCTTCTAAAAGTTCGAGAATCCTACCTACTCTCCAATTCGTCAATTTTTAAATGCCTCAGATGAGATATTTTAACACTTTTTATTAAAGCTCACTGAACAACTTCAGGAACCATAAAAATAAAATATGCAATTTGAACATACAATAATTAAATTTGTTATTATTATTATATTGTTAGCTTAAAATATCCAATAATTGAAAAAAGTAGCAAAACATCTCTCAAAAAATCTAAGACATTTATAAATATTCCACTAAACCAGAATTTTCACCAATCGTGCCATACTATCTATCAGAATGAAGAACTTTCTGTTATTTCTATAATATGCGATTTTTTGCACGTTGCCAAATGTGACAGAATTATTCGAAACGAAACCATTTAACTGAAATTTATTCTCTCAATACACATTATTGTCACTACTTAATCGTACAGTCATCACTTGTCGTTGAATTTCTTTTTCTTTCATAATATTATATTTTCATTCTGGAGGGAGTTATATTTCGAATAATCATGAGAAAAACAGACTCTTGTTAGATTTAGAAGAACGCTTATGAAATTTTAAACTGATAAACTTTTAATCTGCTAATTATATCCTATACTCTTTGATCTGCAGATTTTATGACATCGGAGTCCTCATTCCGAAAATAAGGCAAGTATCGTCCATTTTTAGGAATAATGGTCTTTCTCTTTTCACTAAAAAAATTACTTTATTCGTAAAATTCGGTAATTTCCTAGCTGAGTTTTTGCTTATATCCTTTTGTGTTAAAGTTTTAATATTTTCAACACAACATTCCCAAGCTTAACTGTCAGATAACTGATAATTTTCACTATGTTTTGTCTTCTTCAAAAATTTCAAACATTTGTATCCAAGAGTTTCGAAACTTTTGTAATAAACACAATCTGTTACAAATATTCTAAAAGGAACTCAAAAATATAAAAGAAAATTAAGAAAACCTAAACATGCAATTTAAAGAAATTTCATTCTTAAAAATACTAATGAAAATGTTTTTAAAAAATCAGAATCCACAATAATTTTCTCCTGGTTCAAGTTTTTAAAAAAATTATAGATCTGGTCTAAGTTAAGTCTGCTTACAATTTCTCTGTGCTAGTGCCTCTTGCGAAATTCAAGATCTAATGATGGATTTCATAAGCATTCAGGAGAATCATCTTGGAACTATATTCGCAGTAAACAAGGGTGACATTGACTAAAATAGAAAACATCAAAATAGATTAGAAAAATTAAAATAAATATTATTCAATTTAAATCATCGTTATGATATTTTTTAAACTGAAAGAGAAAACCATGTTATGAGCTCTGATTTCTTTTGAAATATTTCTAGTATTCCTTACTCTTTCTTTGACATTTCTTTCTTTAAATAAAACTGTATTGCCGAATATTGGATTTCTTTTTCTCAAATTCATCAGTTTTCTTTTACTTGAAAAACATCTTTCGAAATATTTTTGCCTGGCAACAAAATCAAATAAAATTTCAAACGACAAATGTAAAAAATAATTAATACACTTTTTTTACATTTACTGCAAATTCATAGAATAAATCGGAGATAACTGATTCTTTTTTCTGGTGAATGTATTCAGTCCAATTACACAAACGAAATACTTGCAATCGTTTCTAAAAATGTGTTTTTATTTAACTAGAAGAAAAGAGTTAAAAATTAAATTACTATAAAATCTTCAAATAAAAGATGAGAAAATGTACTTTAAAAAGGTTCATGTTGCTTGAATTACGATAGATAATTTAAATGACATTAGTTTTGAAAAAAATGAATATTGTAATAACATTTATACAATTATTTTAACAATCATTTGTTCACAAAATATACAAAAAATAATAATTGTATTTATTCATCAATTAAAATTAAGTGAAATCGAAGATAAATTTTATTGAACATATTCTGGTATTTGACACTTACAAAACAATAGATCCAAAATTTTTACTTTAGTATTTATGTTATTTATAATAATGGTAAAAGTACTCATTTTCATGAATGATTTATGAGAAAATATCCATTGTCATGAGTATTTTCTCATTATTAAAACCTAAAATGTTCTTAAGTACCCGAATAAATACAAACAATGAAACTTTAGAGAGTATTTTATTGACACATGATCAATTTTTGACAGAACAGTCTAAAATTCTAAAATAATCTAATTTTGAAGAACTTTTATTAAAATGAAGAATTAGTAAAGAATGGCAATAGTTTTGTAATACTATAGACACCTAATAAATGCGATTAAAGTAATAAGGGATATTTTATAACCATAATACAGATTTCTATTGAAATGATGTCTTTTAACTTCCCACGTTTGCTACATCTATTTATCTTCTTTATAATCAAACAATTAATTTGATCATTCAAATTTATTTGTATTCAGCTTGTGAAAGGATTTTTTTAGACTCGTTAAATTATTCTCTGAAATACTTTTCATAAAATAGTTCAAAGAGAGCTTTGACTTACAATTAGAAGATTAGGTAATATTTATTATTGGGAAAGAAAATTGGGAAATAAAGGATTTCTGCACGATTTTGCTCCTATAGAAGCATCTTTAGTGCAATAAATCTTTTATAGTGCAATTGGATCAAAGAGGAATGATTTTAAATTTAAAAACTGTTACTTCCTTTAATTCTCAAATTAATAATTAAGCATTTATTTTTAATATTTTCACTATTGAAACAAATAAAAAGGTTTCCACTCTGAAAGGCTTTTGAAAGTTCTCTTTATCAAATTACAGTGATGGATATAAATTCGAGTAGCGACCCAAGATTTGTCATGTTTTATAATCAAAATTAATCCAATCATTTAAAAGATGAAGCCACAGCAAAAATAGTTTTGCAGTTAATGCATTCCCTGTACATATTTTTCGTAATTGATTACTTTTCGACAACATTATATATAAAATTTAGATTTATTGAAACAAATAAAAAGGTTTCCACTCTGTAAGGCTTTTGAAAGCTCTCTTTATCAAATTACAGTGATGGGAATAAATTCGAGTAGCGACCCAATATTTGTCATGTTTTATAATCTAAATTAATCCAATCACTTAAGAGATGTAGCCAGAGCAAAAACAATTTTGCAGTTAATGCATTCCCTTTACAAATTTATCGTAATTGACTACTTTTCGACAACATTATATATAAAATTTAGATTTACAATGTCATACTCATTTCTGTTATGCTTGATGGAAAAAGAGGAAAGAAAGAGGATGGAAAAGAGGATGCTCTGGAAAAAGAGTCTAAACTTTAAATTGATATTTTCTGTTTTTTTTTTTTTTTTTTTTTTTTGTATTTTAAACTTAAGAGAAAACGCAGCAAAAAGAAAAGCAACTGCTGCTCTTGCTATAAGTTTTTTTGAAAAGCCTTTCTCTCCTATCTTGTTTCACAATCGTTATGATTAATTTTAAAACTTCAGCTATTTGTTATACAAGGAAATCTTTTAAAGCTCTGTTTTCGCCGATTGTATGGAACATCCAACAAAACAAACCTACCATTGAAATTAAATACTGGGCTTAGTCTATAGAATTTGTCCATCTGTAGTTGAATGTTGTTATAATTTCAACAGAAAGCATTGTTTAACTTTATTTTCCTGGAGGAATTTCTCAAACTCAGCTGTCGCAAGCGATCAAAGATCTTGTTCCATCTCTTAACAAACTAAAAATTTTCTTTCTATAAATCAGGTATTTTCTTCAGATTTTAACTGATACTTCCAAAAAGATTTCCACAAAAACTAAGAATGTTATTTTAGAAACTTCAGTGTTTCAGATTTCACAAACAATGAAGAAATCACAAAAGGAGGGGCTTCAGGTGAATCTTATGAAAAGAAAAATTTTCTCTCCCAGATGAAAGATTTGTTCTAAAGTAAAGAATGGCATTCGCAAGTCTCAGTGAATGCCAAAAAAGAAATCAATTTTAGACCAAAACTTACAGTTCCTTCATTTTTAGAAACAAATATTACTTGAGGACAAACGAAAATAATAATTTGCTACAGGGGCAACTTTTTCTTAAAACAACCACAGATAACAGAAAGCATTTCGCAACACATTATTTCCGAGATACTTTCACTATTTTTTCTCTCTCTTTTTTTTTTTTTTTTTTTGTGGAATTCATTATTATATATTTTTAAAAAATCTAATTCGACATAAAAGCGTGTTGCACATGGATCAATAATATGACTATTGGTAAATAATACAGATAGATAACTGGTAATGTCTATAGATAAATAATAAAAATGTCAGAAATTTCAAACAGTCAAAAAACTGAATAAAACTGCTTAAGTGAGCGTATAGTTTGAGAGGTTAGCTTGTGTCCTACTATATATTATTTTCATTTGTATTACGATTAAAACAACGTCTTCTAACGTCAAATGACAGATAATGATAATTGGTAATTTCTAGAGGTAAATAATAAGAATGTCAGAAATTTCGAATAGTCAAAGAACCGAATGGAACAGCTGAAGTAAGCGTACTATAGTTTTAGAGCTTAGCTTGGGTCATACTACCTATTTCTTTTTTCATATATATTATGATTAAAAGGACCATCTTCTAATGTCAAATAACAAATAACGATCATTGGTAATGTCTATAGGTAAATAAAAAGAGCGTCAGAAATTTCGAATAGTCAAAGAACAGAATGAAACTGCTGAAGTAAGCGGATAGTTTGAGGGGTTAGCCTGTGCTCTATGATCTATTATTTTCATATATATTATGATTAAAACAACCATCCTCTAATGTCAAATGACAGATAACGATGATTCGTACTGTCTATAGGTAAATAATAAGAACGTCGAGGATTTCAAATAGACAAAAAACAAAATGAAACCGCTAAAGTAAGTATATAGTTAAAGAAGTTAGCTTGAGTCATGCTTTCCATTATATATATATATAAATTATGATTTAAGCAACCGTTCTCTAATGTCAAATTGCAGAGTAGACTATTATTTGTCGTTGTTAAGAATTTCAAATTTGTGTATGATTCCTAGATGAGTATTATATTTTCTTCCCTTTTATAAGAACAGATGTCTAATTTCTCATTTCTCTTATAGATCTTCTTTGCATTTATGTCATTTTAAATATAAAAAAAATAGATTGTCTGAGAGTTTTAATGAATCAAATGATTCGCTTAATTGTATACTAATAGAATCATTGACCTTGATCACCAAAGAATAAATATCCTTGGCGGCTATCAGTTATAAAGAATGCATGTGATATATTTTAAATGATTAGAAAAAATACTCTAAGATTTCAAACTCGAAATAGTATAAACTCTAACAGAAAATGATTATTAAATAAACTGGTTATAAATTGCATTTTATATATGTTCATTCTCTATAAATTTGAAAACTATCAAATGTAGGTATAAATATTATTTATAAACCAAGCAGAAAGTTTATGATACAAAAAGAGTTCTTGGGAAGAATGGATTTCAAATACCTATAAGCAACATATGTGTAGGAAAAATAGTTTGAAGCAAAAATTTATGAACAACTCCCAAATTGCCTGTCCTTCATTTTTAAATATTTATTCTGCTTTGCCATTTGAAAAATAAATGTGCTATCGTCAGAAAATAAAATTTAATCTTCATCACAAACCATTCCAGAAAATTATTGTCCATCCAATAATTGTTGTAGTCAAGAAACAATTTTCTGCTGATGATTTTACAAAATGTGCTACTTACGGAAATTTTTCTATCATTATAAAAGATATTTCTTTTATAATGAAACGACGTAATTTTCAATAACAATAATTTTCAGTAAAAATAAATAACATTAGAATAAGCACTTTAATATAATAGAATAAATAATTTCTGCCGCAACACGTATCTTAAGTTACGAATTAAATTAATTCGTTTTTTGAGAGCTTTTACTCTTTTCGATGTTAGACGCATTATTTACAAAGAGTATAAATTTACATCAAATATAACTAATTGATCAACCAACTCCTAAAACGAAGGTTTTGTTTTTAAATTCATAATAATTATTATTAATTTAATCATATATTAATTTACATATCTAAATTGTAGAAATATTATATTCTAATCTCCAAATATTCATATCCCTATATATGTATATGTGTTTGTTAAATAATCAATATCAAAAATTCTGAGAATAAATTTATTGTTGTAAGCATACTTTGAAAAATTTTAAAGAAATCTAGGTAAAATTATTTTGGTATTTAATTCTTTTGACATAATAAACTCTCAAAATGCAACGCTTTTACTTCAGTTCTGTTTATATGTGAATGATTTGATTGTTTCTTATTATCCAAGGAATGTTTTAGAAATAACTGGATTGATAAAATGATTGTGAAATGTACTGAACTAACTAATTTATGTAAAAATTCCTTAAAATCTTGTTATCATACATATATATTGGAGCGAAATGAAGCAAAACGTTTATAGTTTTTAAAAAATATCAGAAATGTTCGTTTTTTGTTTGAATATCTTTGTAAAATAAATTTAAAACTTTTAATTTTTTGGTTGCAGTGGTCTGGTGGTTCGGAATCATGTAAGCGGCAAGGTGGGCTCTAAGTCCATCGGGGTCAAATATCCTCCAGCTGGGCAAGAAAGAGGTACCAGCTTAATTACCAGAAAGTTACCTTTGAGCTCATCGCAATATATATTATAGGATGTTGGAAACAATTTGTTCTCATATTTTCAAATAGTTATCATTAGTATGGAATTAAAATTGAATCACATTCAGCGATTTACTGGTTACTAAGTTTTGAAAGTATTAGAATAGTATATTTTCACAGATTAACTACAAAAATATATGATTCTATCACTTTCAGCTTTATGCAGTACATACTAACTGTTACTTCTAAACCACGTGAATCTGTAAATACTTACTTTTAACTTTATTTTATCCAAATAATATATTATTGAGTAATCCCACTTGGCGTGACTAGTCTAACTCATGAGCCACGATATCTAAGAGGAATAGTGACAGCTTCTATTGGTCAAACGATATGAAGAATCTAGGTAGTCATTGACCTAGAAATTTAATAATAATGCTGCTTGAAATCACAGAAAGGATAGAACCCATAACCTTACGATCCATTATCTTTACATATAACTGTCTCTAGTTCACGAATTCACTGCTGAGCATCAAAAACATATTGCTATAGTTAAAAAGTTCCGAAACGAATGTCATTATAGAATAATGTTTGCATATGGCACCTGCTTCCTTGGAAATTACTACTTTGTGCAACTATGTATTATCATTATTGTTCAAACAAAGGTGCAAATTCAAAAGGTGAATTCGTCGTAGCTCGTAGCACATCTTCGAAATTTGAGAATCGTTTTTCCTTAGCCTTTTCGGCCCAAATGGGCATATACGTCCCGGAAATCAAATTGAATTCCTTATTGGGTAAATAAATGCTATTTTTTGTCATGAGTTATAGTAGAAAGAACCATTTTTACCAAGTCGGGTCGAAAGGGTGAAATAAATTATTTACCCGATGAAAAAGACACTTGGTACGAAATCAGGAGAATGAACTGGTTGTGGAAGTACCGAAATACGATATTCTAACGTGTAATTAGATATCAGGAGGGTTCTGGGAATCAGCGCATTATCGTATCAGGTTGACTCTGTAATGTTCTGATCACTTCCGCATCACTGAATCATACTGCCGTTTAAGGACTTTAATGTATCCTTCATTAATGACTATGTGATCGTGTTGAAAGGACGCATCATAAAAACTCCCTTGTAATAAAAAAAAAAATTAATAATAAAAATACCTGGCCCCAATCCCGTAACCCCCCCCCCCCCTCCCCATCAAGAAGAAGCTTTGAATATCTGTAATATCGAATTACACTCACGCTGTACACATTTGCAATGTTTCTGACAAGTAGATCACAAGGTATTCTTTCTTTCTTCACCAGAAAATGTCATCATTAATTTATGTATGGAAAATGTTTTAAAATTATTCAAAACAATTTGAAATTTGTAGTCTAACATTATTAAACATTAACAGGTAGGTACAAAATTATTTAACAGGAAAAAATATTTTATTATGGCATTCCACATTTATTTGATAGATACAAGTTTTAAGCTTTTATTGGGTTAAATTTAACATTCTTCTTATAGAATTAAATTAGTTAAAAGTCTAATTAAAGTCGCATTTCTTCGGTAATATTATTAATCAGAATGAATCGCGCTCATCAAATTTTATTGATATCTTTAAATTTATGATTTCGCATAAGTTATTTCGGTAATTAATTTGGGTTTTCTAATCTTTGAAAATATTTTTAGGATTCCATTTTACTGAATTAACTCAATATTATTAAACAGTATATCTGAAAATTTACGAATCATGTCTTCTGAATTCAATTAATTGTCAGATTTAATTTCTCTTCTCTCCTAGCAGAATGTACTAGTTTCTGAATTAACTAGCTTTTGAAAGTAAAATGTTGCGGATGTTCGTAATTTTTTTTATTTTATTGTGTTTTAATTACAAGAGATTTAAAGAAAGAGAAAATATATAATATCTATATTTTATAATTATTGAAAATAAATAGTCTATCTTATTAGGTAACTAATAATATTGTTATTTCTTGTTTGTTTGTTTGTTTTAATTTTTGAAAAATTAGAATATATTTTATTACAAGCCTTTATTTCAATTTAACTGTTCCCTATTTATATAGATAGAATTCATTTTCTTTTTATTCATTTTCTAATAGAGGTCTGAAAGTTTATAAGGTTGTGTGTTCCCGCTAGTGCGATTATATTTTAATATTTTGGGAATATAATTATCATTTCATAGATTAATTTTAATCAGACTCTGATTTCATATCAGAGGCCTCATCAATTAGTGAAGTTGAGAAAGATTTTGCCGCAAGTTTCATATTATTTATAATGAGGAATTAGGAAATTTAGTTCAGACTTGAAATAAATATTAATAAAGTTAATATTAAACAGAAGAAAATAATAAAGTTAAAATAATTCGTACACTTAAAATTAGATAATAATTAATCATATAAAATTTGGAAGGACAAAACAAAAATCGTAAAAGTATGAGGAGATGAAAACAATAAAATACGGAAATGAAACAGTATATTATTAAAAGAAATATTATTTAAAACACAATTACAGAAAGTTAATTAATGACCATCTAGAACTGATTAAATTATGATTTAAATAGGAATAAAATTCCAATTTACATTGAATATTTGTTTTAATCTCTCAATTTTTGGAAAGAAAAAATATTTCTTTCCTTTCACTATATTATTGAAAGCATTTTTAAACATATTTTTTATCATTTTAATGAATATTTTTTATTGCGATATAAATTCATTTTAGAGCGGTGAGAAAACAGTTCGCAGAAGAATGAAAAGCAATTTAACGGTTTTCATTTGTCTTCTATACTTAAGAAAATTTTATTCACAATACTATGCGAAATTTATTTATTTTCTTACAATAAGATGTGACAAAGGTATAATCATTTTCAAGTATATTCGATTATTTAAAACAATGGTTGTGCATTTTTATTATTAAATAAATTCCATTATATCAAATTGTGAGAGAACTTCAAGGCTTTTTAATTACTAATTTCCCAGTTACTTAGAATAATTCATCTGAAATTTTATATATTACAGTCAGAACTAAACAGCTCATAAATAAAATTAGAATAAAAACAAACAAAAAATGGAATTCTAGTTACAAAACCTTTTAGTATAATAACATTTCAGATTTGGCTAGTTTGACTTGTCTTCGTCCGGCTCGATTGCATCAGTCGTTGAAATTCTCAGTTAGTTAGTTATATATTAACGCCCCGTTTTTAAAGTAACACTAGGGCTATTTGGGGACGGACCTCGTAACTTTGAACCGCGGTCAGATGACGAGGACGTCACTTGAGCTGTCACCCACCTCTCCAACCTCCGGGGTTTGGCCCGGACGGCTTTAACGTGTACCAGACGCGCTTACACAACAGTTTTTCGATGGAATCGGGTCACGAACCTGAAATCATCCGGTTCCAAGGCCGATACCTTACCACCAGGCCACCGTGACCCTCTCGTTGAATTCTCGGAGTAAAGATATTTTCATCACTCAGTTTGAAAAGAATTCCAGCCTTAAAACTTTGTACTATTAAAGATATTATTTATTTTAATATCTGCATTTGTATGTTACTAATTGTTCTTCTGTTGTAAATCAAATTTATAAAATTATAGAAATATATCTAAATAATAATTATATGCAAGTTACTTCAAATAAATAAGAAACACAAGCAAGAAATCTTTCAAATTAAATATATTTGTAATATAAATTTTCTTAATTTTTAAATTAAAAATTTTCCTGTTAAAACCGACTCCAAAATTACAATAGCAACTCAATATTTCAACAGCCAGTTAATGTTAAAAAAACTTATTGAATCAACATTTGTGTACTGAATGTTGATTTTCTTTTATAAATTAAAAAACAAACATTAGTGAATTGAAATTTATATCACTATATTGCTTTTTTTTTAAATTTTGAGGTAATATAGAAAGTTTTTTTTTTTTTTTCGCTCAGATGTTATTTAGAGAAACTTCATGTCCATGATTCCATCAAAATGTCAGACATTATAGAGTCGTGTCATTTTAATAGACTTAAATATGTTCTATTCAATGTGTATCTGAACTTTTCTTATGGAAACTAGTTCCATGACAACACAGTGCTATTGACAGGTTTATATAACTTCCAAATTAAACGGCATCGAAACCACACTTTTTTTTTATTCGTTCTGTCAACAACATAAATATTTAACAGAACCCTTCTTTAGCTTTCAAAAATGGAAGAAAATCACATGATCAAATATTTGATGAAACAATGAAAACGACTTCGATTTTATTCACAGCAATGAAAATATTGTTGTTAAATATACTCAAAAATATGATTAAATGTCAATTAAATCTAGGCTAAAGAATTTTACAGCAAATAAATTGGCGTCATTGAACATATAATTTTTGGACATTGAAACAGTGTAAAAAATCTTTTTTGAGTGGGAATAATTTCGAAAATTATAGCGAAAAAACATCAAAATCTAATTTACTTTTAATTAATTAAATTTTAAAAATTTGTTCCGAGGTGCACATTTCCTCTCTCTAAAATATATCTGTGCCAAAATTGGCAGCTCTAAATCAAACGGTCTGGCTTATAAAGAGCTGACAATAACAAATACATGCAGACAAACACACATACATACACATTCATATTTATTATAAGGAAAGACTAATTAGAAATCTAATCTCCCAAACTCTACTGCTCGTGAAATAACTAGAATTTGTTAGCGATGAGCCCAAATATCTGTCTTATAGAGTTCTAAATTATTTATGAATCATTCAGTTTGTAGAAAGTATGCACACTTGGAAACATTATCACGTTATAAGATATATTTAACCCTCAATGTTAAGAATAATTTGCATTGTAAACATGAAAACTTGTTACATGAAAATAAGATGTCATTTGATTAAATTTACCAGCACATTGCAGAAAAATTCTTATGTAATTTTACCAAACTATATATTTTAATTCATTTTGGACTAAATTTACTCTGTGTAGTAATTTGGTGTATATGATTTAAAATCGATTTTCCAAAATTAAATCATGCAAAAAAGCAATTAACTCCTCCATTTTAATCCTAGTTTTATTAACTAGGTTAATTATTATCACTTTTAAAATAGTTATTCTCAGAAAGCCTTTGATTATTATTTTTTTCTGTTTACGCAATGCCTTTTCAACTTATTTCTAAAATTAGACTGAATTCATTCAGCTTTTTGATCTTTCTTTCTTCCTTTAATTAGTCCTTTATTGACATTGAATTTAAAGTGTGTGCTCATGAAGAGCTGATTTTAACTATACACTCAAAGTTGGATTATTTTAAAATTCCCGATCAAAAGGTTTTCAAAAATATTTTAACGATTTGTTTATTTTAACCAAAGATCTTTCATCCAGAGATATTTCCAAAGTGATTTTTCGGAAATTGCTTTGTTTCTGGAAAGACCGAATGTTTCTTTTATAAAAGAAAATAAGGATTTTTTTTCCCGTCAAGGGTTATTTTTGGATCTCGGAAAAGTCATGAAGTAGATTTTTGAAGGTTATTTATCTTTATTAAGAACGATTATGAATCGATATATTTCCAGTTTTTATCCATTACCTTTACCCATTTTCCAATAAACATAATCTTATCATATCTTAATAGAGCATATATTTACCAGTAAGTTGAACACAGCACTGAAATATTATTTCATCTTAATTGTTCGATTTTCTTAAAGAACAAAAAGCATTTTACATCAGTTTTTTTTTTTTTTTTTCAACTTCCGATGGACAGTAAAAAAAGACTAGAGTAGAAAGAAAGATATACACAAAGAGGTTACTTTTCCATATAATGGCCATAAAAATTCAGGCTTCATATCAGTGGACCAGGTTTCCAATACCCCCTTCAAGAAACATTGCTATCATTGATGTAAGTGGAGTCTTAACTTTCTTTGAAGCTAATCATTAGTTCAGAAGTTTGAGCTTTCTTTTAAGGAAAGCCTAAAAAAAGTGTATATCTAAACTCTCTCCTTTTAAAGTGACAATTTTGGAATAATGGGTGGCCAGCTTGTTGCTTGGGTCTCCAACATCTTCCATTTTTTTCGAATCACTTCATCAACTCATTTAACACGACATTTTTACGTCATCGCTCTCCTTCATCAAGTATGCGACTAAGAGGTGAATTATTTTCATCTTTTCACTGCATTGAAGAGACCAAAACTTCTTGAGAGGCTTCAAAAGAACTGTAAGTCCATCCTACATTACTAGCAGTAACAGCTTTCGAAAAGACGATTGGAAATCCGGTCCGCCGATATGACAGATGTCAGAATCTTGACAGCAATATGTCAGAAATGAGCAATGTTTTCACATAGCTTTTAGAAATAAATGCATTTTGTTCTCTATTCGTCTTTATTTTTAATCCACTCGTACACACTCCTTTTTTTGCTAACGAATCCTTAATACATTAAAAAATAAAAAATATAAGTTTTACTATTCTAAATAAGTCCAGTATATCGGTTGCGGCAATGTATTCTATTCAAGGTCCAATAATTTTTTACCTTTTATCAGGTTTACGAAAAGTTTCCTGCTGAAGTGATGGAATTTAACTTCTCATTGATTAAAGAGCTCTGAACTTACCTAGGTCATTCATTCGTTGAAACTATCTCATTGCTGATAATATATCTTCGAAAGGATTTCTCTTTGGATATATGATAAGATCTTGTAATGTAAGACTGGTTAAAATTCCTGATAAACCACAAAGACAGGCTTTACTTCCAATTAGAAAAATACTCCAAATGTTTGTAAAGAATTACGTTTAGGTAAAAATAACCTAAATTTAGAAATAAATAAAAACATCATTGAAATAAAAAATAGGCAGTTTTTTTATGGTGTATTTACTACCCACTATTCAAAGCAAACATAAAAGATCATTCTAGATATCTAGATATTTTAGGGTTAATACCAGACAAAAGTATTCAATTGAAAATATGGAAACATTAACATAGAATGGAATGCGATTATATAAGAAGCGGTGAAAATGTGTTATCGCACTGTTTTGGAAACAAGATACCTTATCGGTTAACAGAACTTCCGTGACTTGTCATCCAGTCACGAGTCCGAGATATTGCCCCAAGAACAAGATCTATGAGTAGATGAAGATGCATGAGGTGCGAAATCTTTCGTTCAACACGAATATTGTGAATTGCTCTATGCTGCGAAAGGGTGATTTTTTTCAGTAACTGTTATTCTCCAATTTTTTTTTCTTGTAGTTAATTAAAAATTATCGCTCTCCTTTTTTGGTGGCAACATTTTCTGTCAAAGTTAAATGCACTCCAAACGGCAAAACTTGCTTCCGAATTCACAAAATAATAAAGAAAGGATATTTCTTCATGAGGCGCAAAATATTATGTATCATATTCATTAAATGATTTCCTCCAAAGTTTCAGAAACTGCCTGTTCTTTGACATGCAATTGAAATGGGACTAAATCCAAAGTAAGGAATTATATAAAAAACTCAATTGCATTAAATAAATTATATATATTTTTTATAAGAAAAGGGCTATCCTTCAATCTAATGGCTTCTTTCCATGTTTGCAAAATAAAATAAAATATGTTCCTAACTAATATCTGCTGGCTTTCAATTCTCAGCATGAAACAAATCTTGGGCTAGATTTTGAATCTGGATTTCTAGACTGGATATCGATTAGATCCCATATTCTTTCTTGAATAAATGTTATTAAATGTTTGCCCAGTATTTTTTTTAACAGACATCTCTGGATCGGTTGATTTACGAATTTATAACCGATGTGCTCATTATAAACAAAATTATAAATAATGCTCATAAATCAGATATTAAAAATATATACAATTACCAAGCAGTAATATAAACTTGTTTAGAAGCATACACAGAAAACAAGTTATTTATAAATTTTTTGGGAGAAATAAATAATATAAAGTTTTATATTTCAAGTAAAATTTAGAAATAAAACTCAATTATTTGAAACAAAAATAAGTTCGCTGCAAAGAGCAACAAAATAATTTCTCGTAGAGTAAAACAATGATATTTTTCATATCATTTTTTTAAGGATGATTGAGTCATTTATAGAGACTATAAAAATGCTTCATCACATGATATGATCTTTATTGGTCATAAAATGTAACGATAAAACTAATAAGAAATTGCCTAAGTTTTAGCATAAAGATAGTTTAGAAAAAAAATGTCATACCCCCCCCCAATATTGAATCCTGACTGTGTATTCTTTTCTTCTTGTTTCAGAAGAAAATATACTTAGTTTGCGGGCATTATAAAAACCCACGAGAAAATGTTGCTGGTTAGGAATTGTTTTGTTATTAGTGAAGCGAAATCTCACATTTACTACTTACATTCAGAATGTGTCCCTCATGAATTGTACTTTTTTGTTTAGCGTCCTGAGTGTGTTTCTATCCTTAAAAGGATCATTCCCATTTTAACTCTTTTCTAAAGAAGTTTTTCTTCTAGTCTACAAAGACACCCAATTTTACGAAACTTGTTTGCTTTTCAGTTCTACTATCAAAGAAAAAATGTTCACACATAGAAGAACTTTAAAATAACACTTTACTGGTAGTATAAGATTCCTTAACCATCATTTAAAATCAGAATGCTATCAAAGACATTAAGAAACATCTTAAAATGCACATTTATTAGAAACTTCAGCTTTTTTAATGCACACGAAGAATTGATATGTCTCAAAAATCTAAATGCCAATAATCCATCTTCTGTGCATTAATAATTTGAAAACTTACACAAATTTACTCAAAAGAATCCTAAATATTATTGAAATAATTATTTCATGCAATAAACAATAAATTTTATCATAAAAAATAACCGAAAGGTAACATTGTTTTTTTATTACTGATTGTTACTGATGCACATTTTTTTTTCTTTTCAAATAAGGCCTCCAAAGTTTGTTTGTTTTTTTAAATTTGTGGTTAGATATTTACTGACCAACTTCTGGTTTCGAAACCGAAAGGTCCCGATTCTGAGAACTAATTAATCCTTAAAATATGTCAGGTTAAGGGTTTCTCTCCCATGAAGGAAGAAGCTTAGAGAATCTTCTGAGCTAAGATTTCGTACTCGTCATCTGAGCATGGTTCAAAATTATCCTCAGTTGCCAATAAGTAGTCTTAAGCCTAACAAATTTAATTTATTTAAACTGAAGAAAATTGTACAGCTTAAATTTTCAAAACAAATTTTAAACTACACCGATATTTTTGCTTTGAATTAACTGAATTTTAATTACCAGGTTTGCTAAAAAGTATCTCAGTAACTCTAACAATTGTATTTAATTAATTACGATTCAATAAAATCATGATTATCATTTCAGTTCAGTTGCGGTTAAGAATTCCAATTTAGGGCTCACTAATTTTTTTCATTATGAGAATTACTGAGAATAATATAAATTTTAAGGAACTTTAAACTGAATATTTAACAAGCAAATTATAATGTAAGAAAATTGGAAACTTAAAAAATTTTAAGAGGAATTTCCCAAAGTAATGCCTACAGAATATTTTCAAATTCAATAAGACATATTACATAAAATATTTTACACTATTGACAAAACTTTGAAGAAATAAATAAAATTATTGAATGCTAATACTCAATTTTTGGCTAGTTATCTTATTCATAAGGAAAACCTTATATTAGCAATACAAATTTTCAAATACAAACCATAGCACCTTTTCTAGCAGAGTTGAAAAATAGTAGCGCATACAAAGTTTCTTAAAAAATCATTTTTTCTTTTGTTATTTCAGCTCGATAAGTAATGAATAAAAATAATAAAATTGCATATATAGTCGTAAAATATAATGCAACAAACGAGTTGAAGTCTGACCTTGGAACTCAAGTAGGCCATTTCATCTGTTGGGAGGCAGAAAAGCTTGAAACAGAGAGTTGAAATAATACAGTCGTAATAAATACAATTGTGTTGAACTTTGTGCACTTTTTTCCCACTCGTCATAATACAGCTTCAATCGCTTCGATTTGTTTGATCATTCTTTTATGCCTCTAAAAAAACACATCCAGATGTGAAAATATTTATTCACGTTAATCATCTAATTTATCCAAATAAACTTGCTTGATATCATGAAATTCTTACATCATACCAGCAAACTCATCAGAACCCTTGGCAAAACAGAAAAGCATTAAAAACAAGATACAAAAATTGTTTAATGAACATGGACAGGAGGCGCGGAGAATTAAATATGATGTTCATAAACTTCTAAATACGTGCTTTCACTGCAGGTCAAGGTTGGAGCAAGGTCATCATTTTCTTCTCATTTTGTTTGATTTTAAAATTATTTTCTCTTAAACTTCTACTCTTTCTAGGTAACATTAACTTGGAAGAAATTCTTTATTTAATTTATATCATTCCTTTAATTTCTATTTTTTTCTTCCGTCACAAAGCGTTCATTCCCTTTTGAAGAAATAACAAATTTCTAAATAATTAGTTTATGTAATGAACATTATAATGCAAAAGAAATTGCCACTTTTAGAAGAAAATTAGCACATATTTCCATTCATTAAAAATTGATGAAGCATTTAATGTATAATTTAATATATAAGAGACCAACAAAAAATTAAAATAAATTATGAACTATGTAGATTTTTGTACTATTTGAATAAAGTATAATGATTCTTCCACTTTCTTTCCAAATACAGTAATTTATATAAGAAAATATACGAACCACATATAAAAAACAAATCGTAAATTTCTAACCTTGGCAATTTTATGATCCCAAAACAAAATATTCAAAATGCTTACTGTTTCCAACGTTACTATAGGCACAGTCTTTTGGTTTGCAGGACACTAAAGATAAAATTTAATTTTATCCATATTATATTCACTTTCTAAAAATATTTTATTAAACCTAGAATAATTCAGTAATTCAAAATAGAGTCAAAATGTCAATAAGCATTCAAATCAAAATTAATCGTTCCAGAAAATTCTAAATCAAACTATTTATCCAAGAATACTTAAATTTCATTTGCAATATTAATTTATTTGAAGATATATCTTTTAAATCAAGAATTCATGCAATTACATCAAATTTTCATGCACAAGAAAAATGACAAATTTAATAAAGATAAGTAATCAGAAGGATAAATTTAAATTCACCGAATTTATTCCGCAGTATGCTTTATTTGAGTTCCCAAAATATATTTATGATATAAATTCTATGAAGAGACATATTACTCAGAAGAAAAAAGATTCTAGAGAAACTATTTTTTCCATCGGATTTGGTTTCCAATCTACCTGAAGTTTATGCGCAAAATTCTTGTTCCTTTTCTTCTGCTTCTTTTTTTTTTCAATGTTAGCATAAAAGCTGCTCCTGATATAAGTTATTCGACATGCATATTTGAACTAATGCTAATGGAATTGACCGACAGAGGAGAGGAAAAGGTGATTCTCAAATTAGTGTCTCCATAAAAACTTGTCATTCTGTTAAAGATAAATTTCTTGTGCATAGAAATTAAATATTGATTTTTTAATATATGATAAATCTTGGCTAATTAGAAAATTTTTAATTCAAATTCTTCTGCTATTCTTATTTCATCTCTACTCTCTTGTATTTCTTATAAACAATATATTAAAATATTTCCAATAATTTGAATTTCGTTTTAGTTAATTAAAAGCCAAAACAAAATTTTGTGAAAAATTGTTTTTATACCTGATACATTTCCATTAAATTAAAATTTGTATTGGCAGTGAATATAAGTGAATAATTTTTTTAAGCTTTTAATTCACTAATGAATTATAACTCAATTTTAAAAAGCTACACAAATGTCTCACTTTTCAAAAAGGAAAATTGCGCATATTAATTGTGAATTGTATTGTTTAGATTAAAATTTAAATTTACAGTTGTTGTTTTTTTTCCTAAAATTATATAGTGTTTATGCACTAAAATTATTAACTATTTATTGAAACCTTTATTTTAAGCATTATAATTTTAATAACAATCACCCACTAAAAATTTATAAATATTAAATGATACATGATCAAAAAATTATTTATCAATAGGATATTATTTTTAACTACATCTGCATTTTTTTAACTGCATCATGAAAACAATTATTTAAAATTAAATTTATTTAAAGGATTGTACTTTTCTGTGGTTGTACTCATTTATAGGCATATATTTTACGCAGTTTGAATTTTTGTAGAATTCGAAATATTAACTATATTTTCATCAATTTAGAACTATCCAAATTCTTTTTAAATAAAATAAAGAAATTTTATTAACCATTGTTTTATAAATAATTTATTTTATAACTAATTTTATCACTATTAAAACTGATAATTTTTAAAAAAGGAAATTTAAAACTAATTTTATTGAATTGTATTTTCCAACACCTTCAAAATGCCTTTTTTTTTTCTGTAATAATCATTTCTGCCATTACATGCAAGAAACTAAAACGAGGAACTGAATAAATATTTTAAACACTTTCTTCCAATTTTCTGAAGAATATCTTGATTTGAATATCAGTCATTTTTGTTATATATTTAATTTAACTTGTCTTCTTTAAAAATCGTGAATTTTGACATCCATATTCCACTCATTCCTTTATGTTCCAGGCTTTTGACATTATATATTCTCGATAGCAATACAATTCTTTAGTATTTGCAGTGCTCATTATCATACAATAGTTTAATTTAATTACACTTTGTTTCTTTATAGTTGGTGCTATTTAATAGAAATTTAACAAATAATTGGTTTCAAGATTTCGTAATATTAATAAAAAGGAATTTTTAACTAAAGATTAAAAAGTAAAACATAATTTTAGTAAGAAATTCTTTTAAGAATCTAATAAAATTTCGTATCTAAAAGGGTTTTTTTTCTTTATTTTTATTTAAAAGCAAGTATTTGTTTTGAATCATAAATATGCATAACCTCTTCTATTTTTATTTTTTTACCAATATTCTTATATATATATATATATGCAGGATGGCTCAAAAAATCTTCCCCTATCAATGAATTCTTATCCTCTCCTCAGCCAATCGAACCAGAATTTTAAACACGATTGTTTATAGGTATACGCTCGAGATTGCGATGATTCTAAACAGCACTGAACTCAGAGTTACAGTGAAAGAATTTCAAAACTTTCTAATGGCAGCACCCACCTTTCCCTTGCGTAGATTGGTCAGCGTATTGAAAAACCATAAATGGCGTACCGTTTAAACAGAAATCTACAAATTTGGTGTCAAGTGTGTAAACCAAACTTCATCTATCTAGCTCAAACCGTTTTTGAATCATTTTGTCACAGACGAACATACAAAACATAATGCTAAAAAAAATGTGTTTTTCGAACTCAGGCAGTTCTGAAACGTGTAGATTCATTAAAATATTGTGTACGATTTTTTTTTTATAATTGTAATACTTTTTTTTTATTTTGTCTGTGAAAAAGTAAAAAGGTGCGAAACTGCAATGGCAATAAATAATTATAAATCAAAGCTGCAATCATGGTGCTCAGATTGTTACTAATTTCAATTGCAAAATCTCAAAATTCCAATTTTAAACATGTAGACTTTACCAATATTTAAAATTCCTCAAAAACAATGTTTTAGTTAAATTTCAAGATTTTACTTCTGATCTATTCTTTCTGAAACATGCTCTTTGCTTTTTTTTCATAGACAAAAGCGCTTCTTCAGCTTTTAATTCTTTCGAAGATTGCAAATTTAATTTATTATTTGGCACAATAAAATAGTACAGGTTTTAAAAAAATGTGTACAAATGTTAAAAGTTTCATTGAGTATTTTTAACTGTCTTCGTCAACCTCTTCACATATAGATAACAGATTATTTTCCTTAGTTTATTGCTTTCTATTGTATTAAGTATATTAATATGCTATTTTTTTTTATTTCCTCAGTGATGATTTTATTTACAGGACCACCACAAGGTGGTGATAATGCTTTTTTTCTTATAATGAAATTTTTCTTTTAACAGCCTCCGTACCCTCAGGTCTCAATTTTGAACATTATTACTTGTCCCCACACGGTTAGAAAACATTTTTGTAACCGCATTCCTGCAATATGCAGGTTTTCATAATTTTTAGCCTGCTGTTTTATAATATGTTAGCCTTAATATATACGAAATTTGATTTTTAAGCTCTTCTTTATTTCAAAATAAATAACGCACCAAATCAAATAATTCTCCTCAGATATGTATTCAATTAGACTTACAGCAGAATCACTGTAATACAGTCAAATCAATTTACAAAAGTACAAAAAGATATCGATAGGACAGAATTAAATATCTAATAAGTAGTTGAATTCTTTATTAAGTGTCGTGGAATACCTTGAAATATTCTACTTCGCTTCCATTCATCATTTTATTTAAAAAATGTCATTGTCATATTAGTATTTCTTTTCTTTTATAATATTTATATTTTAATTACAGAACAACATGCCAAATATTCAACAAAGGAAATTACGCCTTTGAGGGATTGTTACTAAAAAGACATTACTCATACTCATGTTCATAATTTTCGTCAAACTTTCATTCATTCGCAATGTTAGCATTGTTAAGTTCGCGTTTCTAGGAATTCTATAAAAACTTTCTGACTATTCAAAGCATTGAAAAAAATATAGACATGCAATCGCAATAGAATATTTATATTTAATAACTCTACGGTTAAATGAAAGCCTTGAACAGTAGAAAACAAAAAATGAGCCATTAAATGGTTGATTTGTAGTAGAAAATAATTACCACGTATTGACCATGTGAATTAACGAATATACATATAAAACAATTTCATTAAAATTCATTAAACCCTTACTGGGCAGATGTGAATCCATTCATATGCCCAATATGAATGGTTTCCCATCTGCCAAAAAATGAGCAATTAAATAGAAAGCAAAAAATGAGCCATTAAATGGTTTATTTGTTGTAGAAAATTATTACCAAGTCTTGACCATGTGAATTAACGAATATACATATAAAACAATTTTATTAAAATTTATTAAACCCTTACTGGGAAGATGTGAATCCATTCATTTGCCCAATATACATCATCAAACAGAAAATTTAGTAACAATTATAGAAATATATGCACATTAATTAACTGGATTTATATATTAATTTTTATCATACCTTTTTAAACTCCTACTTAGAAAAGAAATTAGTTAAATTAAAGCGCTAAAATTCGTAAGAACACGACTGAAGGCTAAAAATAACTTGTAAATTGCTATCAAAACCTGAATTCAACTCACATCGAACTATTTTAAGATTTAATTGCTAATTATTATACTTAGCATTTTTACGTAAGTGCGATGGAATATAAATTAGCGATACTAAAAAAAATCTGTGATTTAATCATGTTTTTGAAATATTATTTCAAACGTACATCTCAGATTTCAAATGTTGCGAAGTCGCTTATTCAATTTTATTCTTACATTCAAATGATTAATCAAAGCGAATCACTCTCATCTAAGTTTCAAAAAATATTCAACTTTAACTATCCTATCTTGAGTGTTTCGATGGCAAAGTGGATCATCATAACCTTTGAAGGTGAAGCATTTAAAAAGTGCTTTTGCAGCACTAAAATCTCTTGGTATTATTAAATGGCGAGTCAGCAAACGTATTCATGTTTTCGTCTGATTTCTTCTTCCTTTTGCCTGATAATCGTAAGCACTTTTCTTAAGAACCTACAGAAAACTACTAATATTTTGAAGAGGAAAAAAAAATTCTATTCTCAACCAAGCTACAGTCAGAAATGCTATTATGTTTCATATAGAAATTCGTTAAACTATTTCTTTGGTCAAAAACTCTTTTTTCCGCTAATTTTTTCTTTCCATGTAAGTTAGCATTTCTACTTCAAAAATAAGTTTTCAATTTCCGCTCGATTCCAAACGATTGTCATTTCATTTCATTATTTTTTAATGCAGAAATAACCAAATATAAATATTTTATCAGATAATTATACTTTCGACCAAATGTTTTCTAAATGTTTAGCTTACGACTTGATAAGATTTCATCCATTTACCAGAATAATTTGTTTGGAACAAGAAAAGCAATTATCCCATTTTTAGGCCTTTGGAAGATAAGGCATGTTCTCTCGAATTGTTACTTATTCTGCTAATTGCCTTCTAACAACATAACTAATATTCACATGTTTGGAGATACAATAAGATATATAAGTAAAAATTGGCTGGAGGCTACTGTATGTTCGCCAACTCGTATTCAAAGAAAGAAAAATGTAGTAGTTTATCATTTATATCATCCTTAAGCAGCATTATAGTTCAGTTATATTAATATCATGTTTGTAAAAAACATGAAGACTATTATTTTAAAGCAAATGTTATAATTTTGAACCATGATCAGACGAAAAGGGCAATCCCTGAGCCGTAAGCGTCCTCTTCCAACCTCTTCATGATATCATTGACTGTTAAGAAACCGAGTAAATGATTCTTTTCAAGGAGATAACACAATATTTGAACATGATTTTCATTTCCAATTCGATTGACACGCATCTGTTAATCCACCAAGAATCAAAGTGTTTAATTCAAATAAAAATATTATACACTTTTGAACTTGCGTATAATGATATTCATTATAGAAAATTTCTAATAAGTTATTACCACTTAGTCTCTATTTTGTTGACAGATGACACGAGAAACTGTATTCAGAAGTGAAGAAAAATGAATTCAGTGCGCTTATTAAGAACAATCTTCAAAAGGTCATAATATTACGGTCATAATATAAAAAATATTCATATTATTTAAATCTACAAATACTTTCATTAACCCTTTCTAGGGCCATGGGAAGTATGCTTCCCACCAAATTTATCAATCTTTGTATGAATTTATGTAGGTTGGCATAAATTCTGACAATTTTTTTAGTAAGTAAGCCTAGATGCTTCAGTTCTTTATCTCGGACAAAATGATGTGTCTTGATTTGTTACTTAATTATTAATTAAACAAATTAATTAATTAATCAAATTAAATTTATCTAATCAAAAATATTTTAACATAATATGGCTAGAAAAAAATAGCCCTTTAAAGGTTTAAATAAATACAAAATTAATTTAATAATAAAAATTTCATTTATTGATAAAAATTAAAATACAATAATTCTGCAAGTAAGACTATGTTTTAATGAAACAAATTCAATTACAAGAATAACATTTCTGCTCAGTTGCATTCTAACTTGAATTCTGTCCAATTTTAAATCTTTACGTTTGTTTCATCTTTTACTTTTCCGCGAATGTAATATTTATGTTTAATAAATACCAGTTGATTTTCCAATATTATTTATCCAAGCAAAATGAGTGTTGCAATGAAAGAGAATATATAATGAATGCTAAACCAACACAAACCTGAATGTTCTTTACTTTTGTATTATCTTTCAAAACGAATTCTGAATTCTGATTCAAAAATTTATAGAAAACAAAGTATATTTTCTGAAAAGTGGGCATCTTTTATTCGTATATAAGTTTATAATTACTTTATGATCGTTTTGAAAATCCAAAGCCAAAATTCTTACTAACCACTTCTCTCACCACTTTTTTTAAAAAAACATGTAAAAAATCATTTTTTAAATTCCATTTTTAAAAATAGAAAACTGAAAATAAAAGAACGTATGGATTTTAAGTAGAATTTTAAATTTTTTACAGTGTGAGTGCATATAGTTTTACACCAATTTACTCTCCCGAATTATCTCGGGTAAATGAAACAATGCACTACATTCAAAATCCATTTCTTCATAATTATTATCTTAAAAATTACCTGCTTCGTTTTTGCTTTCATACTCAATTGCCATTATTTTGTCTTTGCTCTTTTTCAACATAATTGTCATATTTATACAGCAGCCATCGTACATACATGTACGTACAAAATACATACTTTCCATCAAACAGTGAAGTCTCCAATAAAACTAAAAATACTGCCGAATTCAATAAATTCACTCAAAGTAGAATGATTCCTTTCTTTTTAAAATCAGACCGAGTAAATATGTAATAAAACAAATCGTACTGACAAATTCTGTACGCCCGAGTTTTCTCGGACTATTAATTAATTTTAGAATATACGAGCCCGAGATAATTCGGGATAATCAGGGAAGCGGTTAACAAAAATTTGTGTTAATTTCAGCATTCTGTTTAATAATGGTAATGGCTCTTGAGAAGCAAGAATCGTAAATAGCAGAAAACTTATAATGTATGAAATCAGTTTTTGTTTATCTTTTATTTTTGAAATAATTTTCTAAATGAGCATCCAAAACTATATAATTTTTAAGAAAGCTCTACAATCTAGTAGAAATTTTGACAATATAAAATAATTGTATTAAATATACATGAAAGATTTATTTTTAATATTCCCAATAAAAGAGAATATTCTAATGCCCCTACTTTATTTGTACAGTGTTATTATATTCTAATACGATTCCTTTTATTTAAATTTCAAATATTTTTGAAACATATGAACCGATCTCCATTTTGTAAAATGATTTGCTTATTTTCTAACTTCAGTTCAGAAAGATCAGCAACATATTTTTGTCAATACAGAAAAGCAATTTGTAGATTTTCATTTTCTTGCCGAATTCAAAGAAATTAAACGGTTAATATTGGACGAAATTCAGACATTAGTTAACATCAAATTGCAGTAAAATGGAATTCTTTTTCTGTGAATTTCTCCTAACTAAAGTAAATGTATTGTAGGATTTTATAAGGAATGAAAGATTTAATTTCGAATAGGAGGTAAAATTTATATGTTTGATGATACAATTCTGGCTTAATACAAACTGGTCTTGAAATTTGAATCAAGCCAAATTTGTATCTCGTAAATCAGAGTTGTTTTTATTTGCATATTTAAAAAAATGTGAATAAGTTTAGATAATAAAAGAAAAATTGATCCACTCTAAATTTTGTTAGAAGAATTTATGTTTCAACTTATTTGTCTTCAAGAATGAATTGAATTATTACTTGAAGTTACAAGGTTGAATTATTACTTGAAGTACAAATATGAGTTTTGTATTTTAAATATTATTACATCTAATGTTCAATGAACAAAAAAAGAAACTACCGCAGACTTTTTCAAGAATATGATTAAAAATTCATTGTATTCAATTTCAAAAATCAGTTTATAAAAATCATAGAATATCTTTATACCAAATAGGAAGGGCTAAAAATATATTTAATTTAAACTTTTTTGCACTTTATTAATTAAGATTTTTTTAATGAGTTCAGGCATCAAATAAAAGCGCATGTGACATACAATTAGTAAAGCTCCAAAAAAAAGACTCCTTATTTGAAGAAACGTAATGAATAATAAAATTAATGATAAATAATTCGAATAACAAAACTGCGGAAGAAAGCAAAAAAAATACCTCATTATTTTTTATTTTGTTTAAATTTTAAATAAATTACTTCTACGCCTTAATCCGGATTGTCTTTCCAAAATATTTTTTCAAATCATATAAAATGCATGAAACAAATTAAAAATTCTCTGTGTGTAGAATCTTTTATATGTAAAATGAGAATATTCTTTTCAACGGTATATTATTAGTTCCCTAACTGCCTCATAGAGTTTTTATAAACTTGTCCAAATAATTTCTCAAACGAACAAGTATTAATTATAGATTCCTTACTTTTTTTCCTTTGATAGTAAATTAATATACCTTGTGTTTCAAATATACTGTTCATTGCCTATTTTAATTTGATTCTTAAAAGCAAGTAAAGATAATTAGATACAATTTTTCAACAACAGCACTTAATAAATATTCAGTTCTTTTTATTACAAACCTGTTTTTTTTTTTTTTCATTTTGATTATTTATTGAAGCCACAATTTTTTAGCCGTTCATTCATCATTTTAAATTTCTTCGAAATAATTTTACTGTAAAATTTATCGAAACTAATAAAATATAATAAGAAATTTTCAAAATATGTACATCTTTTCTAGAACAAAATATAATTTCATGATTGTTGAGGGAAAAAACTCAGAAAGTTGAATATTCTCACTTAAAAAAATAATCAGTCGTGTCATTTACACTTTAATGAGAAAACACCATTTCAGAAATTCGTATTGCGTACATTTAAATAAATTGATACAAGTGATCAAGTAATGTAGTTAACACAATTGTGCTACAAAAAACACATAAGATTTAACATTTTACTTGTTTTTGTCAGTCATAAAAAGAAAAAGAAAAAACTACGTATGACGAGCAAAATTTTCAATCACAGCTTGGAATTCATCGAAATACAGTGTCGTTTTTTCTTATGCAATATTCTCAGAAGATTTAACGAATAAAAGTAGAAAATAATTTAAATATAACTCAAATTATTTTAAAGAACGACAACCATTTTTGGGATTAAAATGTGAGGTTGAGCTCGAACATTTAATAAAAATTGTTTCATTGTAAATAAAAAATATTTTGAATTTTATTTTGCTATATAAAACAAAACAAAAAAATATTTTAATTTATTGATTTAACTGGTCTTTGGTAAAGATAGTTCAATTCTATCTTGAAATTTTACTCAAAATATTTTTTAAGTATTATATTAAACATGATATAAAAATTTTGCATTAAACATAATTTGCTTATATCTATAAGAATTTCAAGGTTTAGAAATTGGTGATTTACTTAGAAATAAATCATAAATATTTAGATTATCATAAATTTAACATTCAATGAGCAGTTAAAATAAAATCATAAAATAATGGAAATTTATTCACTTTTTATAATAATTAAATGTCGTTTTGTCCTTCAAAGTATACGTATAATTTGGATTTATTGGGAAATGGATGCATCTGGAACAGTGACCACGATTTAGCATAAGATTCGTTTAAAAATGACAAAAAAATATATTTAACGTTTTAATAATATAGTCAAATTCTTTAAGATATTTCATATTTTACTCACAAAATAGCATATTCCATCTCAACTTTTTCTTCTTTACCAATTGCGAATTAAAATTGGCTAAAAAAGAAGAAAAAGTATTATTTTTTTAATTTTATTTCATAAAGAGTTAAAAAAATAAAAGAAATGTATAACTGAATATAACTGTTTCTTAAAGACTTCTTTGTTTCTTATTCAGGCTGGTAAAAGATAAAACTGTCAAAGCTTACTGTAAAGCAGACAAATTAAGCAATGGATTCTGCCCTCAAGATACTTCTAAATTCTGTCTCTGATTTTTATGAATTGCAATAGAAAACTTTTACTTCGTTACTGCCATTGATTTAGAAGCATTTGTCTGGCGTGATCAAAGGAATTCTCAAGATGAAAATTTTTCCCTTCTCATCGCCTATTTCATGAATGATAATTCAGATTTATAGTCTTAATTTAAGATATTCGATTAGGTTTGAAGGGAAATTTTTTAATGATATGTAAACATTTTTTTTTATGTTTACATATCATTTATATCTTTTTAGTGCCAAATACATGAAATAACCTTAAAGGTCACAATTCTAATATATAGATAGATATGTAACCATTAATATTTGAAAACAATTGCTTAATTAACGAAATTTTTGATAAATACTCAATATTAATAAAAAGAGCATAAGTAAAAAAAATCTAAATATATAATTTTTGACATATATACTTTTTTAAACTATCTAGTATGTAATAGATAAAAAGATAGAAATCATTTCAATAAATATATATTGTATGAACATCTGAAGCAGTTATTTTTTTCTTAAAATTTCTCTACGTTTTAAACTGAAAATGATGGTAAAACAAGACTAAATGAAGCTATCTTAAAAATTGTTATTTTGTACAACCTGAAAAGTTTTTACCATATGCATAGCAAATTTCATTACATTTTATTGAATTTTTTATATCATATTTTCCGAGAATAAATCATAAAGAAGTATTCATTCTTCATAAATACATTTAAAGATATGCTTGCAAATTAGTTTATTTAAAAGTGCTGAAAAATTTTTTGCATATTAGTTCATTTAAACTGTATGCTTACTTGCATGTAAATTTATTTAAATATTCTCCAAAAACAAAGGCTGTCTTCAAGCTTTTTTAACAGAATTACCTGAAATAAGCAAACTAAAGTTCGATAAGTAATGAGAAAATATAAAAATTTCAAATATAATTTCTGGAGAATTGCATGATAGAAACCAAGTAAATGCTTCATTTCCGCTTTAAAATATCACTATTTCCAGCTTCAATAATCTTGTTGTGTGTTATTTAAACTGCCATCTATAGTTCTATTTTAAGTTATATAGTAAATATATATTAAAGGACTGTTTTAGAATCTAGAAAGTTTGTCTTCGCAACTTAGCCGGATAATTATCTCCAAAAGTCGCCGTTAATAATCCCCCCCCCAAAATAAAATATTATTTCATAGGTAGAAAATTGTTTTATGTTGATGATATTTATGTTAAGAATTTAAATAAGTAAATTTACATGAACAACCTTCGTATATAGAGAAAAAACTTTCGACATAGTTATCTTAAGAAATATCTCTTATCTTAGAAGTCATTCTGTGTCAAATTTCACCTTAGTAGACCTCATAGATGGGAGAATTCGCCATGATAAACGATGCCTTCTATCTATGAGTATACCACTTTTGTATGTGCAACAAAATACATGAGTAAAAATACTCAACTACACACTGTTGTATGTGCAACAAAATACATGAGTAAAAATACTGAACTACATCGTGTAGGACCTCAAACATGCGTGCATTCTACCAAGAACCCGACCTTTATTTACCCGGTATAACCCGACAAAAGCTTTCTTTTTTCTCAATGCCTATACAGGGATAATGATCATGTTTCATATTATGAATATCCTTTACTGGTTGTGGCTTTAAAATTCCTTAATACAAGAATCAAAGCTTCAGATTTTATATGACCCGTAATTTAACTAAAGCAACTTCAAGAATTTATGCCTTTTAATTTCCTCATATTTCTTCCGTTAGTTATTTACCGATTTTTCCTAAAATTAACTTTAATACAGAAACTGAAATAATGCAAAATTGAATTGCTGTCAGCAGGTTGAAACACATTCGTAAAAGCAATGGAAAATTGTATGTAGTGGGTATACATATCATAATTTAATTATATCTTAAAAGCATTTTGTTCACAGATGCAATAAAAACTAATTATCTTCAATCCAAAATTAAATTATTATACTGAAAGAGCCCTGAAAGGTTTCTATTCGCCAAATTAAGTAATAGGAAAAAATAGCTGTGTTTAGAAACGTATAGGTGATAATCTAATCAGTTCTCACTTTCGGAGTTGTTACTATGGCGTTAAAAGCCTATTTTCCAATCCATAAAATAAATAGCACGTCACGAATACTCGTCACAATTATGCGCAAAATCTTATTGATTTGGCAACGGTTATTGTTTACTTTATTTGAAAAGTTTAAATTTAGAATTCAAGTTTTAAATAACAAAGATAGCGTAAAAGATTGTTTTAGGATTTTTATCAATTTCAAGCATCTCAGAATTTAAAAAAAAATGAGAAATTTTCCAATTTATTAATGGAAGACAGAATTTTTATATATTAACTATAAACTATAGAAAAACAGATGTTCTGATATTTTAAGAACGAATGAAAAGGAATTATCAATATTTGGGTCTATTATTTAATAGAAAAAGAATTATGAAATAAAAAAACATCAAAAGATTGTAGTTTGCATGCAAAGTAAAAGAAAATATCAAATGCCATGTTCTAAAATGTGTTAATACGAATACAATAGAAAATGAATCGAATTCTTTTTATTAACATGCTGAACAATTTCCAACTCAATGAATTTAAAGATGGGTAGTAAAAAAGCATTTGATTTATCCAACTCATGCACTGAAGCTTAAATGCAATAAAATGTGAGAAAATATTAACCATTTTAAACAGATAATAAAGGAAATTAAAACAATCTTAAAATGTAGTGCTTAGAAAGTTTATTATCACTCATGCATATTTAAAGGTGCCTATGTCCCTGAAAGAAAAGCAAAGTGAAAATTTTGCTTTGGATTCAATATACAAAGTAAGCAGTTATTTTAACATAATGTCAACTTAGGCAAGAGCAATAGATGAAATATTTGATGGAATAATGAAATGGATTACAATTTCCTTATAACAATCAGACACATTTTTATTAATTCGGTTAAAGCTTTTTGAAACATTTATTAAAACTAAAAAAAAAAATTGTGCTGAAATTTTTTTAAAGAAATTTAAACCCTACAAAAATAGTTTTGTAATATAAAGTACACCAAAGTTATCGAAAAAAATATTAATCAGTTAATTTTAATTAATTAAAATAGAAATTAAAATCTTCAAAAATTTTTCTCATTGAGTACCTACTATCCACAAATTAACTAGCTGCTAAATTTTACGTTTCTAGGCCTAATGGTTTGGAATATTTCGTAATAAATCATTCATTCAGGCAATCATTAGTATTTACCTTAAATATAAATATTATTTCGGATGTGCAATCATAATTTACAAAACCTATAGGGAAAAACTATATTCTTTTTTATTCCATATCTGCATTAACCGCTCAAGCTTGACCTTTATCTTTCAATCCTCAATTTAAGAACAAAATTTTTTTAATAAAAAAATATTTAAATAATTAATATTAATATAATTTCATCAAGGCAGTTTCGATCAAATTAGCAAAATACTACATTTGTTTTCAACAAATGGCATCATCATGTGGCATTTGAGGCACTTAACCACGGATAAAAATATTGAAAAAATGACATGGGATAGAACTACTAAATATTGGGTGTTGTTTTCATTTTGGTTGATGTTCTCATTCAGCTAATTCACATATAAGACTGCATTCTTTTTTTATTCCATAGCTGCTTAAACAGCTCAAGCATATGATTAACGTTTATCTTTCAATCATCAATTTAAGAACAAAAATTATTTTTACAATAAAAAATATTTAAACAATTAATATTAATATAATTTCATCAAGGCAGTTTTGATCAAATTAGCGAAATACTACATTCGTTTTCACCAAATGGCACCATCATTTGGCATTTGCGGCACTTAGTCTCGGATAAAAATATTAAAAATTTGACATGTGATAGAACTACTAAAGATTAGGAGTTGTTTTCATTTTGGTTGACGTTTTCACTCAGCTAACTCACAAATAAGACTTTTCAATTTCCAATGTCGGAACTCGACAATTTAATATTTTAATGGAGCAGCCACTTGTGCTTTTCTTCAAGTTTGGTAATGAGCTTTGGAGGGTTGTTAAGGAATGGAATTGAAATAATAAATGAACAATCATATCAAATTTTGAATTTCAGCACAGCGGAACGTTTTCTGAATCCAGCGGAAGTGTTGCCCCGAAACTTACCAGTATACTTTCTAATTAACGTATTATCCCCCTTCCCTCATTATGAAAATTGGTATCCTTAGGCTAGGCCGTGTATCCAATGATTACTCAAATTTTAATTGCCACTGAAATTACAAGCCAGAAAATGGCGGAAGGCAGATAAAAAAGTAAGCAGGGTTCCCTCTCCGTTCTTTCCACCTCTCATATAGAGTGATAGAGTGTTTTGTGCTTCATAACATCGAGAAGAATACTGAGTATGCAAAATCCAACTCTTGTATAAAGTAAGAAAGTGTTTCGTATTTCGTAGACTAGAGAAGAACGCCGAGTAAGGATATTGATGGCTTTCTTTTCGATACATTCAAAGCAAAGTTTTATGCAGACCTACAGTTTTAAAATTAAAATCAATTAAAACAATATTTTCTTTATCTAAGTCATTATGCTTACGTAACTCAAATTTGCTGATGGTTGGTTAGTTGGTTGGCTGTTAAATAAGCCAAAAATAGCCGATACTGCACCAATCATATCAAATTTGCTGATAGACAAGCAGCTCTTTTAGGGCATTTGTTCCAAAATTAGATAGAGATTTGATCTTTGGATTTTTGATAGTAAAACTGTGTGCTCAATTTTATTTATCTGTTTCTTTGTATTTTTGTTGTAACTGTATTCACTTTTACTAAGACATATAGGCAGACAAACCTCGCGAAAAGATTTAATCCAAAATTTGATAGAAATCTGTAGCGCGTGTATAAGCATCACACACTAAATTTCATTCGTCTAGTATGTGATTTATATGATGTGATCCAAAATGCATGTGATTTATTATGTTCACAAACATATGAAGTTACACACAAAAAGACAAAATTCCAAAAATGAGTATTTCGGAATCAATGAAGTTTAACCCTTAACTGGGGAAGTGAAATTTTAGAACTAAACTGGGGAGGTGCGGTCTACGAGACCGCATTTCCTTTACACTCAAATTAAATTTTCTAATGAATGTATTAGTATGAAAAACTGCCAATATGTTTTGAAGATATTTTTATTGATATATAGAATATGTTTTAGAAATTTTTCAAAATATATTATCATTGAAAAAAGTAAATGCGTTGGAACATATAATTTCTTCTCAAATTACATGTTACAATAAATAATATTCGTGAAAAAACATATTACTTTTTAAATCATATTTATTTTTACAGAATATGAAGGTATATAGAAGACAATATAAAGTAAAATTGAGCAATTATATGAAATTTTTTTAAAAAAATTGACAATGGGTAAAATTGGATCTTTTTTTTATCGGCTTGTATGACTTTCATAGCATGGTTTTCTAGGTTCTTAACTTGTAGTATTTAAACATACAAGTAAAGAACTATTATAAAAATCAACCTATAAATTATGCATATATATCTCTTGGTATATTAATATATTTTATAAATTTTTCGAAATACATTATCACTAGAAAAATTAATTATGTTTGAACATACATATCAGAATCAGTTAAATGTGAACTTTCATCGAAAAATTCTTTTGTACAATTATTTTTATCACTAAAATCACTTTCTGCTACATTTAAAAGTGACTGGAGCACTGCTTCATAATAGGTTCATTAAATTGGATGATATTTCAGTCCCAAGTTTTAACACCATCTGCTAAGCCTTGTTTATCACTGGGACACTAGCAGGGAGTTGCGGTCTTAGAGACTGCGCTCAAAGAAATAACTGAATTATTTTAAAAAGCATCCACTGAAAAAGTGCACGTGTATTGAAGGTCACAAAACAGGAAGCTGCAAGGTCAATCCATTTAATTGAGCTAAAAATAGAATAGGGGTGACCGAAAATCCATCGTTAGCGGTCTCACAGACCGCAGTACCCAGTTAAGGGCTAAAGTGTAGGGGGTTCTTCGGAATTTGAACGTTCAATTATAATGTTTGTACTTTCTTTTTTCATATTTCATATACAAAAAAGTAAAAATTGAAAAATACTTTTAATTTAATACTCTCTGGATAATTCATCTTCATTTTTGATGGAAAATTAGAGACCAGTCATCTTTTCATATTTCAAAAATACACTGCAAAGAATTTCAGATTCAGTTTATGCTATTATGAACGTCAGGGTCACTGATAAATTCTGAACTAACTTGATTTCTCGGTTGCTTTAAAATGTCTATCATGATAAAACATATTTATATAAGATTTAGCAAATAACATTGGCACAATTTATGAGACAATCAAATACGGCAAATTTAATAATTATCGTAATATAATGTAAAGTGGATCGAATGTGAACGTCAAATCCAATGTGAATCCAAATGTGGACGTCATTCGATATTCACAAAAAAAAAAAAAAAAAACAGTATCCAACATTTACTAGAAATTGATCGCCAATTGAAATGCATGCGTGCAAAAAACGTGAACAAAGAGGTTGGCGTACTCTTTGAAAGAAACTCTATATGCCATGTACAACCCATTTAAAAAGTATTCGAGCGTTTCTCGTTGCTTAGGGGCTAACGATCGTAATTTTAAAAAAAAATTCCTTCTAAAAAACCCCTCTTTAAAAGCATATATAATTTTATTAATGAAAGCGGTCGTATTCTTAATAAAATATGCATTTTAATAACCATTTTTCAATGCCTATCCAAATCCTCTAATTTAAATTAGCTTACATGCACATGAAACGTTTCCGTTTTAAAGAAACAGACCATGAATTATGGACAGTAGAAATTTAGACATAGTGTTAAATGAAGGTTGCGACAGATGATGGATGAACATATTCCTAGATATAATGGATTAATGATATTTTTTTTCTTTATATAAAACTGCTTCATAACATCCATAAAAGTATTTTTTTTTTTAAATTTAAGGAAATATTTTCAATTTGAATAATTTTCAAATTTATATTTTATATGATTGAACAGAAACGTAAAAATTCCGATAGAAATCGAAAAGCAAGAAATACATGCACCGCTGTACAAAATTTCAGGAATTTCAGTAGCCAGAAGATATACACTTAAACATTTTCACTCTTCTTTGAGGATTTCGAAATTTAACAAATGGATTAAATAAAAACAAGAAATATAAAAAAAAATTAAGCCAATTCCTACCTTCGCAAAAATTGAACTCGCATTCCTCACCTTCATGTGAAAAATACTGAAATTCTTGCATTTTACCGATTGAGCTACTGCCTGTTGATTTCAATTTTCATTACAAACTGCTAAAACTCTATTTAAAGTATTAAAAATTAATTAAATTTAATAATTAATGAATTATTATTTGAAAAAATTGTATTAACATCAAGTGTCATCCACTACAAGTTTAAAAAATGTATTTGAACTTGAGTGGATGAATAAAAAGTATTTTATTAACGATTGAAAATTTGAACAAGATATATAAATATATATAGGGAGAATGTGAGAGAACTAATAATAGGAAAGGGGAAAAAAAAGATATCATTAAGCTGAAACAGAAAATTAAGCAAATCTTTAAATTAATAATATAGGCCGATGATCAAAAAATTACCTTAAAAATAATGGGCGTCCTTTATAATCTTTTTATGCTAATTATTTAATTAATAATTTTAATTTTTTTAAAATTTTAATTAATTTAAAATTTAAATTATTTTAAATGCAAACTCTAACATAAACGAAATATATATGTAGATTTTAAATAATAATTTCTTTAAATTAACTAAAGCAGAAAAAGGAAACACGATTAGAATTTTCTTCTAAACAAGTAAACTGTCCGTTAAACACAAGGTTAAAGCCAGAGAAACGTATTGAAATCGGATCACTAATTTGTTGGTAAATGTCAATCTTTCCCCCTTTCCTTCCCCAAACCCTTTTATAGTCTCCCCTTTCATCATTCTTCTTCCTTTCAATACCCTTTGTCCCACTCCCTGTCAATGATGGTCACGTGCATATAATTCAAAGGCTTGTGTAGAACTGCTCTCTATTTTTAGTTTCTGTTACAATGCAGATAAATTGTTTCCTAGGAATGATTCAATTTCCCAGATTGTATCTTTTAT
Organism: Argiope bruennichi; assembly: GCF_947563725.1. Lineage (NCBI taxonomy): Eukaryota > Metazoa > Arthropoda > Arachnida > Araneae > Araneidae > Argiope > Argiope bruennichi. Next base: position 64,875,268 of record NC_079162.1, on the reverse strand, counting down.
ATTTGTGGTAACAATAAAGTTAAAAAAAGAAATGTTTAAAATTTTATGGAAATATGAATTGTGGGATTAAGACAAACCTTAGGCTCCATTTAAAACATATCCAGTTTACGTTGTAGAATTAAAGCAATAGTTTCAAGTTTAAAAAAAATATATATTGTTTCGTCATATATAATTTGAAAACAGTCTAAAATTCTTATTGATAAAAAATGTTAATCTGAAAAAGGAAAAGCAGATAATTTGTTCTAATATCTTATCTGCGGGGCATCCATTCGTTCATGGGCTATGTATATTGTTTCCATTTCAACAAAGTGTATTTTTTGGTTGATTAAAAACATTTATTCCATGTGGAAGTGATGATGATAATATTGTTACGAATCTGTAATATTGCTTTCCAGCTTAGTTAGTTTCATCGTAAGGAACAGAGTTTTATAGTTATCTTAAGGAATGCTGCGTCAATAAGAGATAATGTTTCTGGAAAATCTTTGATGCATAGAATTATGATAATAACAAATTTTTGGAGAACTATTGAATGAAGTGTGAAGGAATATTGCGGTAAAAGTAGGTTGTTTAAACTATGAAACTCACATTAATAAAAATTTTTGAAAATAGCCACGATAATATTTATCCAACTTCCAGTGAATAACATAATGCGAAATAAGGTTGTGACGAATATACTTTACAATCATTGAAGCATATATCGTGCATGTAGAAAGTCGAAAGGCTTGTCATTTTTTGCTCAATATGCAATTTACAGTTTTCTTTTAAATCTAACGTGTTTGCAATCTAAATTCATTTTAAAAATGTAATAAAAATTATAGAAAAAATTATAAATGATAAGTATATTGCAATTCATTTTTAAGATCATAATCTTCATATGAAACTCCGAATCAAAAGTATTAAAATCTGTTTAAATGCAAGAATCCTACATTATATAACATAGCATTTAATGAAAATGTTAAAAACCTGTCGAATTCACTAACATTTATTTAATGTTTTATTCATTATAAACATGTAATTATTATTTTATATTCTAGCATGTAACTGATGCTTTTAATTAAATCTATTTCAATTTGCTGTTAAAAAAATTGTGGGAAAAATTTAAAAAAAGCAATTAAAGAAAAATAATCGTTATAGTTTAACTTAGTTTAGTATTAAAAAAAACAGGCTAAGTGATGAAAATTGAAATCTCATTCGAAAAATAATGTTCTTAGTAAATACACGTATGAAAGAAATAACATAAATTTATTTTTATTTTGTCAATGGAAATTTTTTAAAGTCACCCTGAGTTAAGAAAAAATGAAAATTTGGCACAAAGCCATTATTTTTCCTCTCGACCTTTTTAAGAAGGCAAATATATGACTTTTGCGTATTCTGTGGTGGAGAAAAATTAAATGTTTACTTTTAAAAATAAAAATAAAGAGTCTAAAACTTAACTTAGTAATAAATAATGCTTTAAAAAGAAAAAAAAGTTACAAAAAAGTATCTGTTGACCTGCCTGAAGAAAAATAGTTACGAACAACCTTTTATTTTCATTAAGCTAATTTTAATGAGTAGCGCTGTTATATTATAATCAAAATAAATAAATCTTTATAAAATATCTGTCTTGGAGCTACACTATTCTATTTAATTAATTTTATTTCTCACTGCGCCCATTTAAATCTATTTTTAAAATAGATATATATACATTTTACGTGATCGCAAACAGTACAATGTAAAAAATACCAAAGGATTTTATAAAGAAAGAAAATCAAGAAACGTCATTACCCTCATAGCCATTTAGTAGCAGATACATATATTTTGTCAATGACATATTAAAGAAATATATATTAAAATATATGCAAACAGATTCTAACACAAAGAATCTTTAAAAAATAACAATATGCATCTTGTTAACTTATAGACAAATAACATACGGTAAATTGAAAAGTAACAGATTTCTTTAAGCCTGATTTAATGAAAGTGGAAATTTTGTAAGTAAATATACTTAATAGATTGAAACGTGGGCACATGCTGGCTTGGAATAGCCAATTTTTCGCGTTCTTCTATGACGTACTTCTGGGTACAAATGTAAAATTCTAGGCAGTTTTTCAGAAATATTAAATAGGTTATAGGGCCAAATACATTGTTTGTCTTCTACAATATATATTTGATACTATATAGCCCCAAAGAGAGGTACATCGATTATGAGGATGAAAGCTTCGCATGTGGTGGTTGATTATTTCCCTTTCCTGATAGGTACAGGATTGTCAGTATTGCTGTTTGACGACATCCGCGAAGACGGTTCGTATATCTATAAGAATGATAGACTCATGATTTGCTCGTATCAAAAACACATCCTGAATGTTCCTATTCACGGCGATCAATCATATTTCTCCATGAGGCTTAGTATCTGCCAGGCGGAGGTATTCTTTTATGTATATAATGCTATAATGTTACATTTTATACCATAATAACAAAAGCTTAATTTTGATTTTAAACATAATTCTTGTAAAATAATTTTAACATTTAATTAATAAACATAATTCTTGTAAATTTATTTTCTATGCTTTGATATTTGAATGAAGTTGTTGACATCTTTATTCGAAAATTTACATCCTTCCCTTTGCGAGAATCAAATCGAAATAAAATAAATTAAGAAATACTCAAATAAAAAGTACTTACAATAAAAGCATTATTACTCTTGAATAGTTTTACCGAAACGAGCTCCATGAGAAAGTATTCAAAACTGGTGAGTCTTTGCTACTTTAAAAAAAGTATTGTTTCGAGGAAACAAACTGCAAGGATATAAATATTAACACTTTTTCATGAAGTCTTTTTAAGGTAAAATAATGTTTTAGCACAAAAAAATAAAGTGATCTGCTTTGAATAAACTAGAAAACATTTGCATACTTTTTTTTAAATAAGAGGCTTTATAAGCATAAAGGGAGAATTCAACCTACGCCAATACTGTTTCTTCAGAATAGTCTGTAAAGGTTACAGCATGTACTTAAATGAAACCAGTCTACATTAGGGATCAATGCAAAGGTAAATAGAATACAAAAGAGTTGTTTTCCTCTTGGAGCTTATCACTATCATAGCTTAAGGGATTTTAGGTTTCACTCGAAAAGGGATTCGGCTGTAAAACGGATATACATGAATACGCCTTTTTGGTAGTAACTAAGACCTGTTTTCACAGAAACCGGTTACATACATATGAACTATCATTTCTATTAGTTACTTTAATGCAGCTAAATAATTTCTAAATTACCTTTTGTCTCTGATTAATTATTTACTACTCCGTTTCTCCTAGTATCCATTTAGATGACAACAAATACTGTAGAAATATGTTTTTGTTTTAATTCTACTAACAGTTAGGATGCTAGATTGTTTATGGATAACACGTCGTATTTATAGTAAATTGTAAAATCTATAATAAACTAAATTTTATTTCATATTTTGACAAATAAGATGATTCAGCGTACTCATTTATAAGTGATTAATTACAAAACATTTTATTATTGCAGTAATTATTGTAAACTATTATTGAAAACTATTGAATATATTCTGCAGCTTCGATAACAGTCTTTATGAAAACGTTGAAGATCAGCATTTAACTCATAGTGAAAAGTGTACCTTTGATAATTTTTAAATAATTTGGTGAGTAAGTAAGTGCAGATTTTAATACATTTTCCCAAAGTATGCATTTAGTAGCATCTCAACTATAGCTATCAATATTTGAGTGTGGCCAACAGCAAGAATTAACTCAGCAAATATTCCTTTTCCAGATTAAAAATCCCTTTTTTAAGCTATATTAAAGATATTGTAGATGAAGTTGACAATAATTGTCCGTAGTCATTTAATGTTGACAACATTTGAATCCATACTCTCCTTTAAATGTCCATTCATCAAAGACTTTTGGTGGTTATGGGGAGGTTAAATGGATACGACCTATTGATAAATCTTCTTTAGCATCAAAATTCAGTCTTTTTATTGCCAATCCAAGACAATGCCACTAGGTCACAATCAGTTATCATGAGGGGTTTCTTCTTTGGGTTTTTCTTGGGGTTTTTTATGAATTTTGATCATACTGATTAGCAACAATATCGTGGTTTTTTTATATCCTGGTCTCTCTAAATATACTGGCACTTCGCTGATATGGTAAAGGAAAAACTATCATTTGGAGAAATGATATATATTTAGCTTAAGGAATACCTATGTATTTTATTTAATTACTGCTGCTTTTGCTTCGTCACAGTGAATATGCATCTGTAATAATAAATTTAATCCTGGAGTTTGATTTTTTCAATGCCAGATATGAAACCATTCTACCAAAATTTTATTTTCAAGTCCATTGTAATCTCAAACAACATTTTACGAAACAATATTAACGGGAGGAAATAACTTTTCAAACAAAAAATAAACGCAATATATAATCATGATATAATGCAAAATTAACTTAATCAAATGTTTCGTAAGAAACTGAAAATGAAAACAATTTTAAAAACTTTCGTTAAAATTAATATTTATATGTCAAGCACTAAAATTATCATACATGTTCTACATATGCGAAGAAATTCCAAATTGCGATCCTACTATAACGATTACAACATACTCCCATCGGGCTAAGATCTCTCCATAGATTTTATCATATGATCACTATTCTTGCTGGGAGTGATAATGTTTGGGTTATTTTTGTTTTCAACGTTAGGAAGTGGTGAGTTTTATTTAAGTTTTATTATGCTTGTAAAACCATTATGTAAATCTACGCATTCAATATTTTTATTTTATGTTCAATAAAATTAAGCCACCAATTTCTTGTGACCATTATTCCTTGCTCAAGACATATGCTCTCAAAACGGCTGAATTCACCTGACAATTAAGGAAATAATGCAGAAGGAACAAAGCTAATTTTTGAAGTGAAAATGAATTCTATGCATCCTCCATATATACAAAATTATGTTGATTGAAAGCTGCATTTTTCTAATTTACATCTACATATTAAATTATAAGCAACAATTCACTCCAAAAACTAAACTACTTGAAAAAATATAGCTATAGCAGGCAACAATAAAATGGTTTTTCTCGCTCTAAAACCATAATATTTTTCCTCTCACTTTTTACAATATATTTTGAGAATGTTTTACTCTTTCAAAGGAAGCAGCGAACAGCTTCATGGCAGCATAGAGCATTAAAATAATCTTCACTGGTCGTAAAAAACTAACAATAAAACTAATGATCCATTCCCTAAGTTTCGACAGAAAGAATGTTTAGAGAAAACTTCTTTTTTATGGTCCTTTTTACAATACAAATACATTGCTCTATAATTTTTTTCCTCATTTTGAACAGAAAATCTATAGTTCTTTCGTATGTTTTGAAAACTCCTCCGAAAAAAGCGGGTTCTTTGTAATAGTTTGGTTACAAATGGGATGGAACTCCATTTGTAACCATTTTGAATTTCAAGCAGTTTCAAAAATGTTCACTTTTGTAGAATTTTCCTTTGTTCTTTAATATTAATTCATCAAAAAGGAATTTTATTAGAAAATTTTTTTACCATCTCAAAAATTCTCTATATACCTTTGATTTTCGAATAAAATGTAAAGAATAAAAAAATTAATTACAATTAGTCTCAAGAAGAAATGCTATTTTATTTTGGTAAATTTTAGTCATACTGCAGCTTTAGTCATACAGATCTGCTCATGAAACCAGACCTGGAATTGAATAACTTAATAAGTATAAAATAAAATTACTGAAGATGAACAGAGCGTGTCATGTTGTAAGGAATTCAATTAACTGTCATAATCAGGTGTGGCACAAAATTTGAAAAATTAATAAAAAATCAGAGACTTTTATTAAGTAAAACATTAAAAAAAGATACTAAATATCATATATGATTTCCTATTTAAAAATATAAAATACTAGGATTAATATGTTAGATATTCCATGTATACTAGGATTAGAATAATGATGTATACCATGCTCCTACTCATCACTAAAGTTTTATATATTTGAATGATTCCTCCTATGAATGATTCCTAGTTTATATATTTGAATGATTCCTAGTTTATATATTTGAATGATTCCTCCTATGAATGATTCCTAGTTTATATATTTGAATGATTCCTCCTATGAATGATTCCTAGTTTATATATTTGAATGATTCCTCCTATGAATGATTCCTAGTTTATATATTTGAATGATTCCTCCTATGAATGATTCCTAGTTTATATATTTGAATGATTCCTCCTATGAATGATTCCTAGTTTATATATTTGAATGATAATACATAATTTCTTTTATTTGAATGATCTCACATAATATTTTTATTAAGAAAGCTTATAAAAACTAAAGAAGGAATAGACTGTAAAAAATGCTTGAGGTTATCAAATCTAATATCTTTTATAGAATGTATGAAGCAAAATCAATTGAAACTATCTTTTTCCTCGGACAATCAAGAAAATCTTTTAAAGAACTAAGGGAGAAAGATTTCTGAAAAAGGAGAACAGAAGACATTCTCAATGGATATACCTGTATTTTTAGCAGAATGAAATAAATTCCTTTTAAGACTTTTATATATTAATTAGAAGATGCACTCGTCTAGATGGGTTATTATCCTCTTAATATATCGAATCAATTTGTCTGAGATTAACAATTAAAGTAAACAATAGAAGCTCGGAATTTTATGAGATAAAAAAACTTCATGAACACGCAAAACAAAACTAGCATCTAAAAACGAATTGAAACAAGCAGTGTTTCAGTAATAGAAAAATTGTAACGCCAATTAGAAAATTTAAAAAATTCTGAGAGGAGTTATTTAGAATAAATATAAAATTTTAAAAAATGCAGACTTCAGTTCATTAACCTTTGCTAAAATAGGAAATAAAATGAGTGGCATACAATTCGATGACTAATATTTATTCATGCCTTTCTTTCTTTCGCACATTTAAAAATCTGATAATTTAAACAATTAAAAAATACCCAGTCTCATTTCGTAGGCGGATGAGGTAAAACAGAAGTTGGTATTTCGTAGTTATGACGACACGGAACAAAAGGGCAGGAATATTTTTAAAACCTTACAGCATTGCATACGGCGTTGAATAATGTTACAGACTGATGTGTAGTAATCACATCTAAGGTATTTTTTTAAGATACACCAGTTAAATTTATGTAAATTCGTAATTAGTTAAAAAAAATTATTGTGTAATAAAATACTAATTTCAGTCAAGAGTTATTATTAATAATGCAATATTTTCTTGATAATATGAAAAATATGCAAAAAAAAATTTCAGTTCTTTGTATTTTGATATTATTTATCTTATTATAAATTCCTTGCGATCGCTGTTAAAAAATTCAAATTTCTAGAAACCTTAGATTCTCAAAGATTACCTTATAATTCACTAAGATTATTTAACCTTCATGTTTTAAAGCTGATCAGCTATTGAAAATGGAGAAAGAGATTTTATAGAAAATTTTTGTGCATGTAGCATTTTCCTGAAAATAAGCCTTTAACTCCAATTAATTAATAATTTTGGGAAAACATCTAAAGTTCTACATTTGAAAACTCCTTTTCATTTCATTTTGAAACTTTTATCTGTGATCGTGGATATCACAAAAAATATTTAATATGATAAGAAATGAGATTAAATTTTAATTTTTTAAATACGTGTTATCAATACAGTTATCTAAATATTAAATAAACTTTTTTTCTGCACATAAACATTTATCAATTAATAATTTGCGAAAAAACATATAATATTTAAATTTCACATTTGAAAACCTCCTTTGCATTTCATTTTGAAATACTCATGAGTGATAGTAGATATTACAAAAAATATCTAAGAGGATAAGAAATGTGAATAAACGTTTAATATTATAATTACGTATCAGCAATACATCATTAAATAACAATCCTAATACGATTCCTAGGAAAACATTTCAATTACTTCAAAAAATGTCCAAAATTTACTTTTTTTTAAAAAATTTCAAAAAAGTTAATTCCGAAAATCAGTTTGATAACTTGTTCTAAAATAATGCCTCATGAAAATCTTTTCATCCTCAATTAGTTGATGCTGTAAGCTACGACCGTCATTAAGAATTGGGAGAGATAAGGTCACGTCAAACTGAACAATATATGACGTAAGAATTTTCGAATGCAGTTCTCGACCCAGTTATCACGGCAGATGGCTCATCTCATTAGCATAAGTGATAGTTAGATAATTCAATGAAAGACAGGCGAATTATTGTTAACTGCATTTACAATTAGAACCACTTCGTAATCGAATCAACATTGCGTAAAAAGAATATAATAGTGTCATTAACATGTGTTTGAAATTCTCAAAAAAATGATTTTAAAACTAATTTTAAAAGTATGGGATAAATTATAAGGTATTAATTTTATTTTCATGCATATGGCCACTTCAATAAACTTAATTTAAAATCGCAAGAGATGTATAATGAAATAGTTTTTTTATTTATATATTGATATCTTCAATCTTAATAAAATGCAATAAAAAAACTAATCGATTTTAAAGCATGAAACAATTCAACAGAGAAATTGAAGAATTGGTTGATGGTTTAGGTTTAGTTATATTAACGTCGCGTTTGAAGCAACACTAGGGCTATTTTGGGACGGACCTCGTCATTTTGAACCGCGGTCAGATGACGAGGACGACACCTGAGCTGGCACCCCCCTCTCCACACCACGCCACACCAGCGGGAGGACGTTTGGTCAGGACGGATTTAACGTGCAACTGACCCCCTTACACGACGGTTCTTCGGTGGAATCGGGTCTCGAACCTGAAACCCTCCGGTTCCGAAGCCGAGACCTTACCACCAGGCCACCGTGGCCCGAAGAATTGGTTGAAGTAAAATTGGAGAATTATGTTTTTAATATATGTTCCTTCAGTATAAAATTCAGTAACATTTTTTCCTTGAAATTTTGTAATGTAATGTTTCATTCTGATCTTGGTAAGAATTCACAATTTAGATAGAATTTTATGAAATTCAGTTGAATATTGCATCCTATTTTGCTCTTCATACCCTTTGCAAGTAACTTGTAGATAAAGAACCAAACAAACTCGAACTTTCTAAATTACAAATTTTCTTTAATGGGGCCTCTTCCAACATATTTTGCATTTATTTCAATAAACCATTTACACTTAAATTTTTTGCTGACGTTAAACTAATTTTTTAGCATTATTTTAATTTTTACTGAAATTCTCTTAGGTACAAATGAAAAACTAAAAGAAAATGATAATAATAAGGTATGTAAGAAAGAATTGTTTGAATTATTACTCAAGAGGAGTATTGTCAAAAATTATGGAATTGCCTGAATTTTTTTTATGGCTTATGAAAATTTATACATTTTTTTCGAGCGAAAATTTAAATTTTCTCACCTATGGGACAAAGAAAAAAGCTTCCAATATAGTAAAAAAATTCAAAAGTATATGAAAACCCCATGGTCAGGACTAAATAACTAACAATGCTATTTCCTGTAGTTTAGATATTCAAAAGCGAAATGAACAGAAATGAAGCATTATATAATTATTTTCCACTCACTATTGACATAATTCATCGTATAGATTTGTCATAAAAGTATCACTCATTCGCTTTCAACAAAGGCAGTGATTATTTAATAGGCATTACTTATTGCGCCATCACAATGTTGATCAATGCATTTTCATATTTAAGGTACGTGCCTACATTCGGGATGAATTATTTGAAAAACGTTCGAAAATAGGTATATTTTTGAATATTTGCGTAATAAAGATTGAAAAAACATCTATGAACCCAAAATATACCAGATTAGTGGTAAAAGATTTTAGTTGGGAAAAATGGTGAGTGTGTGTGTTTTTCGGCTAAAAAAGAAATGTAAAGCAAAAACTATTTAGTTTAGAGGTTTTTCAAATGATTGTCTGAAGATTTTCTAGATAGCTTAATAAATGTATTAACCAATTCCTGAAAAAAATAGGCTGTATTTCGTTTCTTTAAATATTTGGGTTCGAGTGATAAATAACATGAAATTTTTTGCACCTTGTGAAATACTAAAACAACAATAAAATATTTCTAAACAAATACATTATTCATTCCCTACTTCAGTAACTGCAGAATATATTGAAAAATTATTATACGAAATTTCAACAAAAAATATGCATTAGATTTTAATTTATGAGGCTTTACATAAGAAAATTCTACCAAAAGAATTCAAGAAAGTAGCACCTTAAGATGTAAAATAGTATTAAAACGTATGTCAATGCAAATAAAAAAATAAATATAACTTCCCAAAAAAGAAGACTTAGGAACAAAATTCCAATGCTTTTATAAAGAAACTTCTTCAAATATTAAGAATATTCGTAAAAAAATCCTAATTTCGCAAAAAAAGATCAGCATTTTAACCTAGTCGCCTACTTTAATTTTATCAAAAGGTTATAATATCATTAACCTTTAGGAAAAGGTGCAAAATCGTTTGTCTTTAAATTTAAGCTTTATTAAAGGGAAACTATGGGTTTTAATAAATGTATATATGCTAAATGGAATAAAATATATATGTTTGAAGATTTTATCATACTTTTTATCTCCTACGCACAAAATTAGTTCTTATTAAATTTCCTTAGCATTTCAGAACTTAAAAGCATTATCTTATATCTAAGAAAATAACGAAATCTAATTCTTCAAAACCTTCTTCCAAAAGCAAAATAAAAAAAATTTATTTAATATTCCTGCTCATTTCTGATAAAAGCAGAATTAGTTATATCTGAAATTGGACTCCCTAGTTTAATCAAATTTTCGAATTATTATTTTGAACAGGTGTCTCGGGTTTCGAAGCATTGCAAAGTCGCGTAGTTAGCTTCATTTCTGCATCTAAATTAATTCACGTGAATCACGCAGTTCAGATTTTCTAGGTGAACTCGAAATTAATTATTTTCGAATGAATTATTCCAAATAGACTTAAAACTAATTTCGGTGGCAACGGAAACGGCACGACATGTGAGGATGTAAGCTTATAGCTCCCTTTTAAATCATGAAAATAGCTGGGTATTGTTGAATTGCGATTCTAAATTTCCGCATTATGTCACCCAATTCCGGTCCATTTGGAATAAGTTAATTTATGCGTTTAAAGTTTAACTTATGTGTTTCTGCTCAGTATATTCAGAAAAACGTCAACATTTCATACGAGAAATATTGTCAATTGAATGTAGGTAATAAATATTCCGTTTTTGTAAAATATTTTGTTATTTACTGTTCTTAATCCAAATTTTCCTTTTTTTCCCACGTTTTTAAATTTACAGCACGTAAATGCTTGTTCGTTTCAAAAGTAGGTCTGAAATTAAGAAAACTAAAACTTTTATAAAAGCCATTTCTTGATATATTAAATCTATATTGATGCTTTTGAATCTTTTTACCTGAAGAAATCTTCAGCTCCAATCAAAAGTAAATAGAATATTTGAAAACTCTCGCTCTTTTTCTATAACAATTTAGAAAATTTTACGAAGCATGTAAATCCAATATTAAAAGCTATCATATTCTAATTATATATATATGATTTATAATGAATTCACATATACACTTATAACTTTTTTAAGGAAGTAAGTTTAAATTATAATTATTTTCAAAATGAGTCACCGAAATGAACCGCTAAAAATTATTAAATCAAATTTATTCAAAAACAAATTCATTAGTTTAGAGGTTATAATTTATAAGAATTTTGTTATGTTAAGTTCCATGTAGCTCCAAAAATGATAACTTTATTTTAAACTCTATTTTTATATGAACTCTAATTTGTCTACATTCAGTAAATTGAGAAAAAATCGCTGTGAAGTCCAGCTTTTATGGATATCATAAATTACGTAAGAGGAAAATATCTTTTTTGATGAAATGACATCTGTGCTGTCGAAATAACAAAAATGTAGATATTTTTGTTTTGTCTAAACTCAAATTTGTATCAATTTCCATTCAAAAATTCACTACTATCCATAGTTTCAGAAAAATACAATGATTATCTGTGAGTTTTCGACCATTCCAATTTCTAGAATTCTTGTATCATCATAGAAATTATTACATTCCAGGCGTTGAGTACATGAGAACAGAATTCACTAATTTTTATTATGTCTTAACTGACTAGCAGTAACTAGAAACATAGAAAAGAAAAACAATAGGAAATGTTTCTGAGTTAATTAAAATTTGAATACCTCAGTAAATCCCTTTTATTAATATATTCAACCTTTCATTAGGCCTTACTATTATATATGGATTAAATTAATCGTGGTACTTTCTCATATTACAATTTATTTACTTATCCAAGGTCTCATAATTTTTAATATTTATTGTTAAAATCTAAAATTTATTTTTTTGTGTACTTATTATTTTGTTTCAACAATGTTACATTTCTCGCAAATCGTTTTCAGCGTAAAGATTGTATGAGCGTAAGTTAAAAATCATCTACACTACTGACATACCTCTCTTTACATTGTTACTTCAATCTTTGTATATTTTATTGTTATACTGCTGTGATAATGCTACAAAAGTTTGATCCTGATTTCACAATTTTTCTTCCTTCTGTTGCTGACAGATCAGGGATCAGGGGCCGCTATATGGGACAGATCAGGGCTGTTTCATTAGAAATTTCTATCAAAAGGATCAACGAGGAGTTGGTCCAATTCCTCTAATTGGTAGGTTCAAAAATTCATAGTAGATTGTTGTCCCATATAGCGGCAGTTCACTATCATATAGAACTGTGTTTATGTGGATTGAGAAGCTTAAAAGTGTAACTCATGGAAAGAAAAAGAAAAAAGAAAAGTGTAACTCATAATACAAGTGTACTTAAAAGTGTAACTCATGGATTGACAGCAACCTCCACTACAGTTGACAACATTCAGCAATTTCGAGAAATAGTTATGATGAACAGGCGAGTTACACGAGCATGACAACAGTGTACATAAAATTTCGGGGCCTTTGAAATCTTCCGATAAGAGATATTGGATCACATCTCTTTATTTCTCTTCGTTACAAACTCCTAATGAAGAGGCCAAGATATATCCGCAAAAGAAGGAAGATAAAGGGCGGAAATTGGATTAAACTTTCATAGCATTACCACAAAAATATAACAATAAAATAATCGAAAATCGATGTCAGTGCACATTATGTCAGATGAGTTATGGCGAAACTGTAGATAATTTTGGGCTAATCTACGTATATTTTGAAGATTTCGCTAAGCAAGAAAAAAAGCGCTAACATCAGACTAAATTTTAAGCAATCATTCAAGATATCTAGAGAAACTCTCTATCTCTCTCCAAATCCTTTTTATAGACAATTATAATAGTATACTACTTAAAATTTATAAACAATAAATAGTAAGAAAATAAAGCTTTGCTACAATGGGTCCATCGATATGAAGAGTAGGAACTGGATTTTCTTGGTTTTAGCAAGGAGTGAATGATGCCAAAATTTTTTTAATCTCACTCATAAAATGTCTATAAAGATTTTCAATAATAATAATAATGCCGATTGATTTCAATTACAACACAGAATTTATCTAAACGATTTGAGATCTAAATGAGAGTTAAATATCGGTTTAAGGCAATTGAATTTTTTTGCAATCGGACTCCATTAAAAAAAAATTTTTTATTATGTATTTATTTATTGGAAATATTACAGAAAAAAATGCAGAAACAGCAAATCCTACTTATACATTTCATGATAAATGGAGCCCAAAATTTCTATATAATGGTTCTTTAATGCTTATAACCTATAAAACACTATAAAATAAATACACTCATTTAAAATTGCTTTGACCTTAAAACACGAAAGCCCACGATAAAAATGTAAAAAATCATTTATGTTAAGCTATGACGCATATGAAAAAGGAAAATTTATATCGATGTCATTATAGAAATATCGAAATAAATTGTTTCATCTAACGTTCATGGAATTTATTTTCTTTCTTTTCTTTTTTTAGTTACATGTTGTTTTAAATTTTAAACATTAATTACCAACATTATTTAAAGGCGGAGGCGTATGTAGTCTCAAAGTTTATACGATCAAAAAGAATTTCGCATTTGCCAAAATTTAAAACTATATTATTTTTTCTACATTCTTTGGCTTCTTAATGATTTAAAAACATATATTAAGCTTGGTGAAATATTTACTTTTCTCTTATTTAAAAACACTTCTGGTTCATTTATTTCCCTTCTCGTAGAAATGTTAACATTTATTTAAATTTATTATTGAATGCTGATTTTAGTAAGATATTCGAATTAAATGATCACTACGTTCTTTAATACATCTATGAATTGTTTTCCAAATTTTCGTAAATAATTAACATTCACTACTTTAAAACTTTTTTTTTCCAAAACGCTAAAATTTATTACGAGTTATGCTGATTTTATTCCTTTTCCAGCAATTTAAACTACTTAAATTGAAATTAGTGGAAAAATGTAAGTATATCAGTTCAACTGTTTTATTTTTAATCCCAGCTGATTAATCTTTAAACGCAATACTCAAAAATATTATGATTTTTTACGTGCTTCATAGTTCTAAATAATGGGATAAATGATTATTCCCATTAGAGAAAAGTAGCTCAATTTAATGCACAAGAAGCTTTGTACTAGGAATTACAACTAAATAAATATTATTACATTAATTCTGCGCATTTTGGGACTCTGCACTTTTCACAATGCTCAAACACTGAGCGTGCCGACGATTGGTATTTAATTAATGGAAAAATGGCTTATAGCAGGACTGAAAAAAAAATCTCAACAAATGTACCGGGTGATTCAGAAAAGCGGTATAAGTTTATATTGCCTAAATAATGACTTAGGCATACACTTATAATTACAAATCTCGTTAAATAAGGTGGGAAATGGCATGCAAATATTTTGGCTTCTGTGAAGTCTGATATTTAAAAAAAAGTAAGTGTTTATTCGTCTCTCACAGAGTAAAAGTGAATGAGAAGTATGGACGAAATGAAATAAAAATAGTAAACATAATTATGTTTAATGAACGTCTTTATCAATATATTAAATTGAGAAAATATGTACATTAAATTAGGTTTATAAGAAACAAGCTAATTTGCTATGAAAAATGTATAATTCCCTATTGTTGTTTGTACTAAGCGAATAAAACAGATTATATATATTTATATATAATTTTCGTTGATTTCTACTTCATAATCTTGAATATATTTCATAATTTGTGATTTCAATATAATACATTCTAAAATGTTGATATAAAAATTAAAGATTTAATAGAATTTTAAAAAATCATTTTACAAAACTAATTTTTAAATACCGCTACTTCTATAAAATAAATTTTTTGCTAAATTAATGCATTGTATAGGAGGTCTAAAATATTCTGTTTCATCGAAATAATAAATCAATAACTGCACGTATTTTTAGAACAGATGAGAAAGTTAGTGAGAAATCGATTACCAAATTCTATCTTTACAAACACGGAGAATGCGAAGTTAAGTAGAAACGTTTTTTGTAAAGCAGAATTCCAAATATTTAATTTTGAACAGATGCAATAAAAAGGGAGTAATATTGAACACATACAAAACAACAACCAAGAAGAGAATTAGAAAAAATTTGTAAAACCGAATTCCAAAACACTTAAAGTAACCGTCCGTAGGAGTGAAAATTATTCAATGA
Source organism: Argiope bruennichi (assembly GCF_947563725.1). NCBI lineage: Eukaryota > Metazoa > Arthropoda > Arachnida > Araneae > Araneidae > Argiope > Argiope bruennichi. The sequence goes on along the minus strand of NC_079162.1, from coordinate 64,859,648 downwards.
GAAAAAATACCCATATGTGAAAGATACAATTCTTGGAGAAAGTTTCATTAAATCTCTGATAAAAGAATCAAATAACACCGTAGTATCAAATAATGTTTTACTCTTTTGGTATTGTTAACCATTGGTATCGAAAAAGTAATTTCAGATGTTTAGGTTTCAGTTTCAAATAAATGTAACGCTCGAGTGTTTACAATATCTGTTAGTACACTGTTTTAATATTTTCAGGACTGAAATATTAGTTAATTGATTAATTTTATCAAATTTTGATTTTCGTAAGGGAGACGCCAGTTAGCAGTAAATTAAAAAAACGAATTCGTGATTTTGTAATAGTTACAATAATGAATTATGAAATAAATATTAAAAATTAGAAAACAATTAAAACAAATTAAATGCATCTAAACTTCAAATACACTAATGAAAGTAGGCATCAAAAAATATTTTTGAAGCATGCAAGTAAAGAAAAATTAAATAAATTCCAAAAATATACTATACTCAAATACGAAAACAAAACATTTCAGAATTTTGTATTGCAAGATGCATCTTTTTTTTTCTTTTGTAAATCCCACGCAAAAGTTCCTTTTCTATTACCTAATATAACAAATTGAAATTCTTCAATGGCATAAGACTCATTAGAAACGAAATAAACTTATCTCCTGGCTTCTTGCGAAACATCACTTCCACTTGACTGGCAAAACTGAGTTCCTGTTACAGGTATTTTGAGAGGAGCTTCTTGGAAAAATTCGACTCTTTTGGTTTCTCCCACTTCTTTCATCTCACAGAGTTATTAGATATTTCATCAAAAGTCATCATTCATCAAAAGATGTGGCCCAATCCCATTATTGAAGATATGTCTTTCTGTAATTTTGCAATCCTTGAGAAAGATTATATTACCACATTCCAGATATTACATGTACCTCAAGTGTTTACTTCCTACAAAATATCATACTTCAGAGTAGAACAGAAAATATATTATTATACATCTAAAATTAAAACAATAAAAAATTCATCCGACATTGTAAAATTCTGTCCGAAAAATGTTTGGAATTAGTCTGTGAACACTTAAAAAATAAGAGACTTTCATATATCAGAAATATGAAAGGTAGATGTAAATTAAATTCTGTCCTATGAAAGAAACCAAAATTCAAAAATTGAGATTAAAAGTTGGAAACTTGTAGCAAGTAAGCTTTAGGTGTATCTCAAATATAGTAAGAAGAATATCATTAATTTGTTTTCTAATTGACAGAAGGAATTTTTTTTTAAAAAATCTAATCAGTAATAAAAGAGATTCTGCATTATAACTAATTTAAATATATCACAAAATGCATATTAAAGTAAATTTTTGATCAAATTCGAAAATATAAAGCGCCATTCTAATTGCAGCTTAGTAGCTAATTTCTAATTCTTTAAATAGGGATATACTTTCAATTCGATAAAAGATTTAAATGACGTAAATGATTATATTTAATGCTGCTTGAGTTAGTAGTATATTACAGAAAGAGATTATTCACAGACAAATGGAATTTTTAAAAATGCTGACGGGAAAAGTATATTTTATCAAATGTAATTAATAGGATGACCGAGGGAAATGTATAAAATTTTAGACTTCATAATTTTTCAGAAGTACACATATTAACTCAAGGACTATAACTTTTCGTCAATTAAAGCCTTTTGTCTTTTAGAAGTGCATATCTATCAATAACAGTTAAGAAATAACTGGGAGCGAATTAGAATGAATATCCTGTATATTTTTGAGAAATGTTTCCAGAAAAAAGTTTTCTTATAAACTCTTCTAAAAATAAGGAGCAATGAGTTATAAATTATCAATAAAATCTATCATAAATGCTGATCTAAAATCATCAATAATGCGCATTTTTTTTATTTCGCATACATTCACTTTTTTCGATGATATCAAATGTTACAGAATAAGTTATTGTAGAAATGGATCTGCACAACTAGAAATTCTTTGCTCAGTGCGTTCAAGACATACCGTCATCGGTAATCATAATTTTTTTTTCTTTCTCCTGGTTCTCTTTCCGAATTCACTTTTTAAGAGGTAAATTATCGAACGGTGCAACACCAACAGCAGGAAATTTTTGAACGTTGTCCTGAATTTTTCTTCTTATAAGCTTCATTCTTACTTCTAAAGATATTATACCAAAGAAACCTTGATTTACAATAATAAAATAAGTTTTATGCAATTTTATAATAAGTTGGGTTTTTTTCATCTATTCAATTAGATTATAAAAAGTAAATAATTTAAAATACTTAAAATGCATACAAATGATACATAAAAAATCGTCTGAAAGTCATAAAATTGCGACATGCTTTTCCGATTTTCAAAAAAAAAAATGTTTTTAAGATGAGATAAGTATATATTGAGGAATTATTTTTATCGGATGTGTTCTGACCTTGTCATCTTTGCACTTCAATGTTAACAAGAAAATTTTTTAAAAAAATATTGTAAGCATAGTATTCTATTTATTTTCATATCGTAATGAAAGAGTTAGCATATATAAGGAGTAAATCTCCCATTCAGCAGAATTTATAATAACTTCTAAGTCTGAGATTCTTAATGCTGAAAACTCATTGAATTTCTTTTATCAATTTTTTAAAATTATTTTACTGGTATTTAAATATAGGGAGAAAGACAAATAGGATTCCAGAACTGTATTTTTTTTCCGTCGAATTCAGAAGTTCTAAACGTGGGATAAATGAATACTTCGCGAAAAGCACATCCCGAATTTCCAAATAATTTTCAATTTTCTCTTCCACTCTGATCAAGATTTATACTTAAAAACCATATTTTTAAGTTTTGTTCATAAATATTCACTTTCGTTTGTAACATATTCAATAATACTTTTGTCAAAATTACTTATCCAACAAAATAGGATAATTGTCCATAGGGACGGGATATTTTACAAATCTTTATTGCTGAGAAATTTTAATTTTTTAAAATGAATCTTAATACAAAAATGTTTTGTCAGTGTAGAAATTTCAGAATAAATAAATATTTGTCTACAACTATAATAGAATTTGTCTGTGCAGATTCATGATTTAGATTTCACTGTCTCTGAAATACATTTAATTTGTGTATTTCTGCTCTGTTCTTCCTGATGCTTCGAAAGTCTTTTCTAGTGAACTTTTACATCAAAATTTAATATTACAAATACATATATTTCACTCATACGAATATCACAAACAAAATATAAAACAAAATTTCTACTCTGATGCCGATTTCAAGGAAAAATTTTACATTGTCTCAGATTTCCTACAAGATGATTTCGAAAACTAATATAACGTCTTGTCCAAAATTATTCTCTCGAAACATTTCATTTGATTCACAGATATAAGCGTCTAGTTGATGTTACGAACCGTGAACAACAATAAGAAAAAAAATAAGGACATTTCAAGCTAAGCGTCAAATTAACAACCGAGTCTGACAAGACATACCGGAAGAAATCGCGAAAAGATATTCGCTTCTAATTGTTGTGACAGAAGACAAGTTTCATTTGCATAAGTGAAATCTTGCAAACACTACTGACGGGGAAGAGATATATTATTTTCGATTGCTTCATGGCGAAAGCAACAATGTATTGGAGAAAGATTATGGGTTAGCAGCACGTGGCTAAAACTTTCAAAATATTTATGAATGATTTTCGAACTGTCAGTTCAATATTTAAGTAACATAATTACCAAATTAAAAAAAATCTATTTTACAGCTATATCAACTTAATCTTCTTTGTTTATTAAAAATTGATAAAAAGGAAAAAACACAAAACATTTTATGTAAATTTGTAAATTTTAAGTTTTTAAACTTGAAGTTGGATAATTTGCCCATATTAATTTAAAAAGTATATTTCCACGCATCTTTTATTCATTCGAAATCCAATTTTTCAGATATTTTATTTCATTTAATATAAATTGAGATTCTTACAATGACCGGATTTTATTAAAAACATATGAATTAAAATTAGTTTTTATTCCGTCCCTTTAAAATACAATAATGACTTTTCACTCAGATGAAAATTTCAAAAAATTATAAAATTCAATATGTTTTAAAGCAATATTGTACAAAGCTGTTTTTCATTACGTATAAGAAATGAAGAATAATGTTTCCAAAATCGACTCATCAGACAATATTTTTTTAATTAATGGCCTCCTTGTGATTACTTTATAATAATTCAAAATTATCCTTTGCAGGAATATGATATAGCCGCATGTGAAAGGCCAAAATAAATAAGCTTATTTGATTGATTTTATACAGAAATAATGAAACTACGAATATAATGTTCTGATCAGGACATTTTTTGAGTCGGAAAAATGGAAATTAAGATATATGAATTAACATTTTTGAGACACAAGAATCAGAATCTGCTAGTGCAACAGAAAACTTGCATTTTCAGAAATTTTCGCTCACTAAACCAATAGAAAATGTTCAAATTGAAATAAAAAAAGAATATCTGTAATAACATATTAATCTTATGTTTAAAGTACTGATTTCATCCAGAAATGAAGTATTAAATAAGCGCTTTAGATTCAAAATGATTAATTTGTTACATACATTTATCATTGAAAAATATCATTCATTCGTTTCAATCTGAAATATGTTTCAATCATTAATTACTACACTTTTACCATATAAATAAATGAAAACTCATGTTTAATTACATTTGTCAAAGAAATGTGAAGCAATTAAATCTTAATAGGAAGCTGAAAAATCATTTATCAATCCAATAAATACATTGTCAAAGAGGACATATTGTGTCCACACAATTCTAGAATATCAGTCCTTTATTAAGCGCGACAGCATGTCAGATCGCATGATTGTTCCTTTGTAACAGCTTGTAAACAGCTTTAATTTTTATAATTAATATGATAAAATCCACTTACTTTAGAGAATATTATTTATGTTACAATAATCATACAGAAAATTAATGTATAAACATGTCAGAAATGGTGAAAAAAAAAACTTCATTAAAAATGTTATTTAAATCATAAATCCATTAATCAGTGTTAAAATATTTACAAATCAGAGGAAAATGACTTAGTTCGATTGACTATTCGATTATATGACTGACTATTCGATTTTTATACACAAACATGTGTATAAAAATCGAATATTAAAAAATGAAAACACATCCAAAATTATTGAAAGAAATACAGAAATTCTTATTTAAACTCATCGAATTCACTAATGATTGTGCTGTGGTAACCGATTTTGTATTTTATAAAGCTGTTTTCTTAATGTAAATAAGAATCTTAAATAGTATAATAGATGAATTTCCATAATCTTCTTTCCTTATAACTTTGATCAGGTCAATATGCTTTTCGATTGAGCCTATTTTCATGCAAAAAAGAATGAAAGTCACATTTAAATAATAAATTTTCCATCTACAGAAAATATAATGCAAAAGGGTAAGTCATTATTCTGGTTTCCTAAAATTTCTCAGTATTCTGCCGCCAATAAAGTAGCCAAGATGCGAAGTAAAGCTCGAAGATTTTTTGTTGCTTCCAGTAAAAATACAATCTGGCTATTTATTCTGACGGCGTTCAGAGCAAAATATAGCAAAAATAATCCTCTTTTTAAAGCCATCTTTTTTCTTACTTTACTAAATAAAGTCTGGACATTGGGCAGATGATTCAACAGTTTCAGACAAAAAAAAATCAACATGATTCTCCGACTGTTGCTGTGCGGCCGTGTATCATCAAAAACCGTTATTCTATTCAGAATACCGCACAACTACTACACATTTGTATACAAGAAAAATTCTTCGCACAATGGATACAATAGACGAATCATCAAAAAAATGTTAAAAATCGTTTGCTTCATTCTGCATAAAATGGGCACATTCATCATTCATTAATAACTCATGGATCGCTTCTCGGTCTTTCGGCTAAATGTAGTAAGAATACGTATTCGTATCATCAGAAAATAAGAATAGAATGCCATTATGCGTTCGCCAGATTTCAAAAACTATAAATATTTTCTAGAAAAATTGTAATAAACCTTTAAGGCAGTATATTATAACAAATATATCAAAAATATATAAAATGAATTAACTAATTTACCTATTTAGGTAAGTTATAATACATAGTAACGTAAAGAGGAGACACCCTCTCTGTCTCACAATGGTGATTAATTGAGAAATAACATCAGACAATCACCATAGGGAGAAACACATGCTCCGACATCTGTCACAGAGGTACGACAAGTCATCGGCAATGAGCCCAGAGAAAAACAACATTTTTGTACTATCAGGTAGAAAGAATCAATTGTCATTCCATATACGTCTCGTCCTCGTATCTGAAGTGCTTCCCTGTGGAAACTGATATGTAAAGTAACCGCACCTTGCCTACTCCGACCAACCACTAAGGCATACGGATTAAATCTGACTTACCGGACTTCCAAGACAGGAATGGCGGATACTAAGGTTTAATCGTGAGGGCCATCACCGGGCCACAACACAACCCTTCTAATGGGAAGCATTTTCTCTCATCGTAGGAGCTGATTCCCACCATTTCCATACCCACTCGGTGGCGAGAACCAATCACCATACCGGAAGCTTCTCTTCCACACATCTAAGGCACCCCCGTGGGAGTAATAAATAAAGTAAATAAAAATATAAAAAATTATAAACAGAGTGAAAAAATAATTACGACTTTAGGAGCTGGGACCTAACAGATAGCGACTGTGTTTTCCGGCTTTTGTGGAACAGCAACTGATTAAAAAAATTATTAATACCGACATCTTTAAAGTCTTTAAAAAAATAGCTCGAGGGCATCAAAACAATTGGCAACTGATTGCAAGAACGAAAACAAAATACAAGAAGAGATTGCCTATGCCTATCTAAGGGTAAATTAAAGCATTTATAAAATTTTAAAATCATTGTATTAAACTATCCAATTAAGTTACATCAGAAGCTGAATTTCTAATAGTAAAAATTTCGTGATTCCTTTAATCTTATATCTTGATGATCATTTCAAGCATAAAACTCATGTCTCAAAATTTTTACGAAGTAGTTTTACGCAGCTTAATTTCTTCAAACTGTTAGTCAAATGTGAATCACGTTCAACAGAGCTGCAAAATAAATTCAAATTATTTATTCCACCTCGAATATTTCAGTGACAAACTGGAGCGTTACAGCCTTTGACGACGCGTTTATTTAAGATATTTATCTCATTTAAATGAATAAGAACTCTTAGATATTTAATCAGTGAAATTTCAGCTTCACATGTAACGATTTCGTTTAGAATTTTAACTTTGTTCCTTTCTCATTTCCTTCATCAAAATGTAAGAATTTCCGAAAATAATCTTTGCCAAGTGAAGATTTCCAAAAAATATTATATTTTACCATAAAGTTGTGCTTAACAGTAATTGTTCATTGACGATGGAAATATTTTCTACGCCTGTTAAATTCAATAACATTTAAAAATAGTATTTCAACTTCAAAAGAAAATTAATTTTGTGGGTGACTATTAACACTTTTAATGAAGAAATTTTTAAACGCATGAATGACGAAAAACTCGGCAAGAAATTCCTGATTCCTCTTCACATTTCTAAAACATATCAAATACTTCTAGCGGTTCAGAATGTATTTTTCTTTTATTTTATCCGTTTATTTAATAATTAACAACTTCTGATTGAAACATAACTGTACATATTTTTTAAAAGATATTTCATTTACATTTATCCATATGTGATTATTTTTAATTTGATAAAAAAAAAATGAAAGAAAAAAATCAAATTCTAATATTTGAAAGATAACTAGATTTTAAATTTTTTTTACATAATCTATTCACAACATAGAAATAAGAAATATATAGAATAACAACATTATATGAATTATTTTCAACATTTTTTTTTAATATTTTAGGAATAAAAATAAATTTCTAATAAGAGTTCTGATTTAAATCTATAAACTTTTGACAAAAACTAGGGAGCTATTTTCCCCAATTTCTATATGAATTGGGGAAAATTTATTTCTGTATTACACACTTTTTGCTGTTTTCAGTGATATTTCTCAAAAAGAATGAAAGAAAATGGAATCAGCATATTATGTAACAAGACAGCAAGAATATTAAAGGGTTAAAGACGAGTGTTAGTTTGAAAAATATTCTGGTCTTCATCGCTTGTAATATAAGCATATTTCCAAATTTCCCTTTAAAAGTACACCAAGAAAACCTGGACTCTTGAAAGTCGTTTAAAGCTAAATCGATTTTAATTATACAGAAGCGTTTTTCATGTTTAATGGTGTGTGTGTGTGTGTGTGTGTGTGTGTGTGTGTGTGTGTGTGTGTGTGTGTGTGTGTGTGTGTGTGTGTGTGTGTGTGTGTGTGTGTGTGTGTGTGTGTGTGTGTGTGTGTGTGTGAGTGTGTGTGTGTGTGTGAGTGTGTGTGTGTGTGTGATTTGATGAAAAAAAGGAGAGAGAAAAATATCTGAAATCATAAGCCCTCTCAAAAAAGTACGAAAAAATAATTCCAACAAGTTTAACTTTATCTGAAGTTTTATTTCTATTCACAAACTTTTCAAATATTATACGTTTCGATAGAGAAATACTTTTCAAGCTCTCTCAAAACGCAAAATTGATTTCCTGAAAATATATTCCTAAGTGCAGTCGTTACAAGGCCTATGAGCAATCCATTATCTACATGCAGATAAAAACGGAAATAGTGAATTGCAAGTACTAAACCAGAATTTTGTTTTTCACTGTAATGATTCTGAAATGCACCAGAGACAATGTTCTAATGGTTATTTTTTTATCATGTGTACCTTATTTCTTTTGTTTCTAATAATCCCATTACTTGTAGACTTGATTGTTTCCCTTAAGGTGGTTAAGAAATAAATCAATAAAAAAAGGAATAAGAAATGAATTGAGTTACTTATTCAATTGCGTTTATTGATCACTTTTCTAGATTCTTTAATAACAACATCTCGTGCCACAGCAGCACTGATAAGATAACCTCCCTGGGGAACACTAACTTTTAACAAATTATTATTTCCACTCAGAAAAAAAATTCAATGTAACAGTTAGTCAAATTAGTGTTTTTAATTGTTTCCTAACCATTTGCACCTAGGCTTAATTTTTTTAAACGTTATTCTGATATATATGAATGAAATAGAAAATTTATTTTAAAAATAAGTTATCATTTTGAACGCGGTTTTTGAATTTATGCACTGAAGTAACTTTTAATATCTCACAGTTAAATATTTTTAGAAGAAGAATGAGTTACATTTATTTTAATAAAATTATAAATAATGATTGCTGTCTATAACAAACTGGAATGGCTATATTTTCAAGAATTTATGGTGATAAAATTTTTATATTCCTTTGTATTTTATTCAACAAAGACATAAAAAAAAACTATCTTAGAGCCTATTGCTTTCAACTGTTTCAATTCAATTGCAGATATTCTCATGTTTCAAACAAAAATTGATTAAGAGAAAAAAAAATCTTCCCATCTACGACCACTCATCCATAGGGAATGGATTGTTAAAAGTCGATAGAGAAGAGTTCATATCCAGCTTTTAGGAGGCATATAAAATGTAATTAAATTAATATACAAAGTATTACATTCAAACAATACAGAATGAAACGCAATACATGGTACAATAGAATAAATGATAAAACCTTACAAGTCGATGTCATAAGAAAAACCAACTGTTGCTCCTAAAATAACTAAAAAAAGTCAAAACTAAAAACAAGAGTGCCCCCAGGTAGTTAAATAAACCAATACAAACTATTCTTCAAGTTTCAGAGAATAATAAAAGCAAATTTTCATATTTTAGACAGCTTATCAAGAATTAAAGGGGGACGGAGGCTGCTGAGAGTGTTTCATCATATATAAGTATGGGCAACTGCTGAAGAGGAGAAATGAAACTCTTTTGTTAAATCATAATGAAAAATTAAATATTCTACATTACCAAATATCCCCACAGGAGATATTCTGACGAATTTAATAATTTGAATATGAAACTATTGGCATAAAAAGGGCTATTGTTAGTTACAAAGAAAATTAGTAGTCGATTAGCGATTATGGTTTTAGATAATTCCTCTGTCTAATACTCTTTTATACTCATCCTGGTCACAGTTGAATTCCACAACATATTCCAGCTAAAAATTCTACCTTCAAACCAAATATTTTTAAAGAAAAAATATGATGCCGCGACCCTCGAAACGTCCCCACAATCATTAGTAATTTTTGCAAGATTGACGGCTAGCACATTCTCTGGTTACGGTATGTGTTCGCACCCAGATGAGATTTAAATTGACCTAGTGTTGCTTTAAAACGAGACGTTAATATATCTAAACTAAACCCAGATGAGATTACCCAGACCATTTTCCCTAGGAATATCTTTTTTTTTTTTTTTTTTTACATTTAAAGCAGACTTTGATTTAACAAACGTGACACAGATCTAAGACAAAGTATCAGGGAAAAAATACTGGTCCTTACTCTCAGGTCCAACACAACACAAAAATTAATCGCCAACAGGTCGGCCAAATATTAAGAGAATTAGTGAAAAATGATCTAAATTATCAGAAAATATCAAAAGAAATTTTTTTGTATAGAAATTTTGTATTTTAGTTAAGGTCCCACACCAGACGAGTAAGAATTATTAACAGGCTATTACATGCAAAATATTGATGCATTAAACTCGACTTTTCCAGCCATATTTGGCTGGGTGCAGAAAAAAATTGCTAATTGCTTCGTTCATCTATGTATCAGGTTGACGATGGGAAAGGAAAAAAATCCACTTTCTAGTCAGAAAGTAAATATACAGAATGTTTACTCTAATCATGACCTAGTCGCTGTCTTTAAGACCGGTAGTGACATGACATATTCTTCACATTCAAATGCTCTAAATGATCCAGAAAATTGTATTTTATGTTTATTTAGCAAATAATAATAATAATAAATAAATAAAAAAGCTGAAGTTGAGGAAAAAGTAGAGAATAGATATTTATTTACGGTCCCTCGATCCTATTAGCAATTGTAAAAAAATTATGATATCCTAAAATTTTTATCAAATTATGCTCCATTTATTAGATATTAAAACTGACAAAGTTATGAAGTTATGAATTAAACTAGTACAGAAGTTTTTTTTAAATATTTCAATGGTTGCTTGGCGAAAGATGCATCGTTCAGCAGATAGAATATCCTCGAGGAATATTTTGAATTGTTTAAATCAATAAATCCAAACTTTCATCACTGAGTCGGTTTTTTTTTTTTTTTGCCCAATTCTTTAAATTTTATGTTTAAAAAATCCTAAATTATGAATAGTTTATTAAATAAGACTAAAAGAACCGAGGGGTTTGCATAAAAATTTAGATTTCGTAATTATTTCAGTGGTACATTTATTGATTCTTACAACATAAAATATAATGATTTGATTCATTCAAAACATTTCTCAAACTGGAAATATAAGTCTGTATCCAACAGTTTAGATATTTATCATTGACTCACAATCAGAGTGGACAATTTTCATATGCTTATGTACAAGTCCTGGATAGAAAACTGAAAATATCATACTGTACATTAACACTTGTACATAAAAATTGACTTTTTTTAGATAAATAAGACGAAATGATTTTAAAATACCAGGAAGACCAATTTTCCCAGGATAATGATCATTTATGAGTCAGGTTAAAGACAGGGATGTGAAAAAAAGTAAGCTTTCAAATTCAATGGAACTGTTATTACAGTGACAAATTCCTGTTGAATTTAATAGTTATATCATTTTTATGTGCGTAGAATTTTAATCTAACAAACGGCAATGAAGAAAAACATTTCTAAATAAGTTTGCAACACACTATAAACATTATTCGTAAATTCCATAGTTAATGATGTTTGTCACAACACTTGAGTAGATGAAATTCTTTCCTAGTGATGCTCTCTGTTAAACGTGCTTTAATTTATATTAAATACATAGTGAAAATCCTAACTAGCACAGCATATGCAATTTGATTCCAACTATTTTCTCCAAAGTAGCAAACTAAAATCCTCTCGTTCTACGCTTAACTCTGGAGTCAGAAGTATAATGTGACTATACTATTTTCTAATCAGTGAACATTCTTTTGGGTGACAATCGTAAAGCGTTTTGCAATTAACTAAAAATGAACAAACGAAGTTAGCATTTTTGGCCTCTACTGTTTGACTAGTTGCATCCAACATTTAAAACAGATCTACATGTTTCATGTAAAACAATTTACCAAACTTCATTTATCAAGTTTGAAGCGTTTTTTAGATGCCACGTTCATATCCACTCGAATACTCAGATGAACAGTCAACGCTTTTTGAAAGCTGGTTTCAAATTAGACTTGAATCTACAATTTCGGTGTGAGGAAAAAAAAACTAAAATTCATCCATTTAACTCGCTAAATTTTAAGAATACTGTATTTACAAACAGACGGAAGAATAAATTTTATTTACAGGAACTTCGTTCAAAATTGGACAAAAAATAAACAATTTTTCTGTAGAAACCGCATTTTATCAGCTCGTTATATGGAATTACTATATTCACAAAGAAACAAGCAGCTATAATTAAAAAATATACACACGCGCACATTTTTTTGAGACTCAGAGAGGTTTTGAAACGCAGTTTCTTCAAATATAAATGTCAATTTTTTTGACAATTTTAATATATTTTCTTATTCGTGTGCAAAACGTGAAAAAAAGCAATGAAAATATATATGGGCTATTATTACATTAGAATTTTCGATAATAATAATTTTCGTCCCAGAATGCCGTCAAAATATGTTTTTTTCCCTTCGTTTCATTGTTCTTTAAAAACCTTTAAAAGAACTGAGTCGGCTTATACTTTCAAAATACCAATATTTCATTTTTATCTCATAAATTATAGGACATTTCACTTATTACAGAGATATAGGATGGGTTTAGGATTGAAAACGTTAAAGCTCATGATCTCTTCTTCAAGCTGTTTTCTTTCCCATCAAGTACGCTGAGCTGACTTATCATAGATTTGACAAAGAATCTTGATGATAGATAAAAACTGGAATATTTCTTTAAAATTATGAAGAATAAAAATCGTTGAGCTTGTTTCTTCAAAGAAGGTTTTACAAATATATATAATTCTTTTTAATAGAGTCATAAATTTTATACTAGAGTATTTACAAACATTATACATCTGTTAAACTTATTTTTATTTCTTTCTGTCTTGTAGTGTATTCTTAACAGGCCCTTTCATTGTAATATACAATTTCTTTTATCCATTTTTAATTGATATAACATTCAATATTTTTCAAATTTTTATTTTTAGTATATTTTCATGAAAACAAATTCACTGTAATTATTGAGACTACACTCATATATTATGCTAATTTTGGAGTTATTTTATACATAATTCCTCTTTCTAAACGTGCCGACTTGTGGTTATGATTGAAAACAATTGCATCAAAACACATAATCAAGTTATTATTAAAAACAAATACTTTAGGAAACAATTCTTGTTATGCTTTTTATGATGAAAAGAATTTATTTTTTCTGTATAATCTAAATGTCATATAAAATAAATATAATATTTACTGTCAAAAACAATTATCTTTTATTTACAACGAAAATTCAGACGATTTTCTTTGTTAAAATCGATTCCACTTCTCTTCAATAAATAATAAACTGATTAGCTAAATTCAAACATGAGAAAGGTCCTGTCCTGCGATAAAAAAATATGTATGAAATTTCAAAATAGAGCAAATATCATATCACATAAGTGTTTATTTGGTTTACTAATTATATTTTCTCCGAAAAGCAATTTCGTTTATTTGTTTTAAATTTAGTTTCAAAAAATATTTTTTACTAAGCTGACGTACCTTAAACTATCTTTCATTTTAATTGAATTTTATAAATCTGGTTGATTATATTCATCGTTATTCTGGGAATTCTCAGAATGACTTCATAAATTCGTTTTTAAATTAATGAGATCTATTAACTTCGCTTCTAAAAATAGAAATCAATTAATTTTACCTTGTTTTCCTTTTCTCCTTTCATTGTAAGCTGTTTGCATTACATTTCACATATAAAATCGTCAAGTGTCGATTTTAATTCTATAAACATTTTTTATTAGTATTAAAAAACATCAGAATACTGGGTGAAAAAAAATATTGAAACCTTGCAAACATCTAAGTTTTATATCTGGTATCATTATAATTCATTATATACAAATATTTTTTGGAAACGATTTTGCATCAGAGGTAAGGTAAATAATTCACCTCTTATCAAAAAAAAGACAATTCATTTGTTTATGCAAAACAGAATTTACATCTAACATAACAATTTATTGGCAAAAGAGATCGACAGTTCACAATGTGCAGTGTTGTTTAAATTAACATTAATCATTTTAGAGGGTCTGGAATGATATTCTATTGATCCAAATGACACAAAATTAGGTAATTAATATTTCAGATAACGTACTCGCCATATGCTAAACAAGAAAATAAGGCAAAATTTCGCAATAAATGCCGCTATAATGGACGGATACGTAAAATTACCTTTAATTCATGCGCAATACATTAAAATATCTCGAAACATTTTTTTCTGATGAGGTGCTATTTACTGGGATTCAAAACTGTTATGTTCAAAACTTTTCAGATTTACAAAATGTTGATTCATTCCAGACACAACATTCATGGAAAACTGTTCACCATCCCAAATAACTTGAGATGCTTGACGCTTGTTTCGATGAATTTTTCCAAACAAAATTATGACAACAATTACTGGGATTGAAAACCGTTAAGTTCTTGCAAATCAGTATTACGGCACGTTGTGTACTCTCACCACCAAATTACAATAAACCAAAAAAACTATGGCATATTTTGTGAGCTGAAATTTTCAAAATGGCGATGCATTCAGGATGCAACATTCATACCAAGCTGTTCACCATTCCAAATTAGCTACTATACGCTTGTTTCGATAAACTTTCCCAAACGAAATTATGATCAACAATTATAGCTCAACAGTTTCTGTTCCTCACTAACCTAAGATCAATTTATGTGAATTCTGGCTATGGGATTTTTTTTAAATTAAAGATTTATCAAACATTTTTTTCGAATTCCCTTTTTTTTCATTTAATAAATGGCGAATGAATTATACGAAACGCCTGTAATATCGTTTGGGTTTGCATTAGTTCGATTTTGGGTATGTATTTAGTATCGTTTGGGTTAATAGAAAACATTCCCCGTTTTCACAATTGGAGAATATTAATTTAAAAGACCCTGTACTTCTTTTCTTTTTTATTTCTATAGTTTCTTTAACCATACTTTTTCTTTCTTTCATTTATATTTGTATGAAGTATACATTTAAGATTCTGACTTGACTATAATTGATGGAATTTTATAAATGTTTTTATAAATGTCTTTTTAGTTTAACTGAGACCTAAACAAAAAAGATATGACTGAAAAAATTATTGAAGCTAGTAATTAGTTGATAAAACATTAATGAATGCTTTAGACGATACATTCTTGGAAATTAATGTATCCAGTTATCGTGTCATTTCTCATCATATCCAAAACAAAACACGAAGAAAATGCAAACTGGAAAAGTTAAATTCTGAATATTTAATAGCCTTAAGTTAAATTCTGAATATTTAATAGCCTTAAGTTAAATTCTAAATATTTACTAGCCTTAAGTTAAATTCTAAATATTTACTAGCCTTAAGTTAAATTCTTAATATTTAGTCGCCTTGTTTCTTAAACATTTATCACATATGTGTCATCAAAGTTATTTAAATGTAAAACGAAGCTGTCTTAAATTATATAGAATTTTTTAAAAGATAAAACATATATAAGAATTGTTTAAAAAATTTTAACGCACTTTAGCTTTCATACTTAAATAATAGTGCATTACTGTAACTTTCTTATCATCCGACTAAAATACTTTTTTCAACTATTATACGAAATTTATTTTAGAAAAATCAAAAAGTAATTGTAAATTATTAAAATAAAATATTTTTTAAACTACATACATACTAGCTTTTGTAATTACAATGCTGTAAATTACTTAACTTATTATATAAATAAGAAGGGTTATATCAAATAATATTTATTATATGCAATATATATAATAATATAGAATAATATTCATTATATAAAATAATTTATTATATAAAAAGAAATAATTAAATTCATTATATAAATGAGGATTTATGTTAAATAAGAATGTTCAACAATAAATTATAATAGACAACATTTTAAAAATAAATCTGCATGTATTTCATTTCGGAGGAGCAATTGTTGCTTGGTTGAAGAATTTATTTACGAAAGCAAGAACAAATCAAAGTGCTTTTATGAATTGACATTTTATTAAGTTGAAAGCTGTATTTCCAGAAATATCACTTCGGCCTTTTTCTTTCTCTCTCTCTCTTTTTTTTTTTTTTTCGAAATGAACAGAAAAGGAAACAGCCGAGAGAGCTGAAAATAAATTCTTTTGTAATATATGAGATAATGTTGAAAAATTTACGACACGATACTGAGAGAATTTGTTTTTGTTAGTATATTATTAGTTGCACAAGATGTTCCTTTTCTGACTCATAAACCCTTCAATACACGAGAATTTCTGCCAAAATATATTTCGAATACTTTATTCTTTTTAGTTTGAAAATCCAATACTGCTTATCTTGTTTACAGTTAATTGATTTTTATTTAAATTCCAAAAAATAAATAGTTAAAAGACAAAGTCTTTAGCTCTGCGAGTTTTCAGAATATGCCACAGATATTTTTCTAATTTAGTTCTTTATTTTCTAATTAATACACCATCAACATTAAATGCTGTCATATGACTTAACTGTAAAAAACTGAGCTTTAATTTTTAGTAATTTCAACTAAGTGTTACTTTGACAAAAGGTTGAATTTTTTGAGGTTGATAGCTGCAGGAAAATCTTATGAAAAACCTATTCTCATTTTCAATAAAAGTCGATTTCATGCCCGATTTAATCATGAATGAAAAGGTCTTAGTAAAATAAAAAGAATAAAAAATTTATCATAACAGATTTCCAGATTTAATCGTGTAGAACTCCTATATTTGAAGGAAATGAAAAGGAGATCGAATCGCATATCGCTTTGAATATTTTCTCTTTTCGTATTTTGAGGAAATTCAGAGGAATATCGGCGATTCATATCGCCGACGCTTACTTCAAGCAGATTAAGGTGACACTCAGAAATGTTTTATCATAACTCTTTATACTTTTTTAAGAAGAGGTTATCTTCTGCTGACATAAAAAGAGATCCAAACTGAATTCCCATTCATATAAAGCTAAAATTAAGACCTCAATTCTACATAATATAATAGTTTGATTAAATAGAAATGAAATATCTCGGAACAAGGTTTTATAAATTTGTGAGAAATGTTATTTGTCTAAACTATACAGAGAATAATATGAACTTAGATTAATGAACTAAGGATAATATATAGATGCAGAGGATAATATGAACTTAGATATGAACACCAGCGGAAATGATCTCCTCAAAACTTTCTTGCATATTTTGATAAAGATGTTATCCCCCCCCCCGTACATAAAATTGTAGACCTTGGGCAAGGAGTAAATGTCGCGAAAGCTTAGATTTTTTTAAAAGAATTCAGCACAAGAAGTGTTGGTTCATAGCATAGTAAAAAAACCCGTATTGGATTGCGAACAGTAATTACGAAATATCGATTTTTGGCAGGAATTGGATTCAATCTAGAAGGAGATCTTTAGTCGTTTTTTATCGGGGGGGGGGATTAATTACTAGGCATGCGGTTAATAAACGAGTATATGAAAATCGTATATTTTTGCCGCCTTTTTTCTTATCAGCTGAAACCAAAATTTATAGTTGAACCACAACTTTTATCATAAGATCACATCCCAAATTTTTATGTCTTTAATTCATTAAGTTTTTGGATTATCCCATTTGCATGCTTGTGAAAATACTAACCAACAGATAGTTAACTCCTTAATGATTTTTCTTCCAAATTTGTTACATATCTACACATTAGATGTTAAATTTGTGTATTAAATTTAATGCATCTCAGTTCTCTTCATTCTGTAGCTATCATATTAAAATCCTTCCGTATCAGCATAAATTCCTACAGATTGACTTCATCTGAATGGATTTCTTTTAAAATATGAAAAAAATCTACAAATCCGGTATAAAGTCCATATACTAAATTTCATACGTCTAGATCAAAGCGTTTTTGAATTATCATGTTCACACAGAAACAAACTGACAGATATAATTCCATAAATTTATTTGTAGAAGTTTGAAACATGGAGATTCTTTAAAATTTCTGGTTCGAATTTTTTTTATTACTATTCTTATTCTTTGCATGATTTGTATACGAGAAGTTAAAAAGGATGACATACTCAGGATACAGACTCTACTCTGGAATTCTATTTTATAGATGCTATTAAAATGGGACACTTTATATGTAATTAGAACATCTCACCTTTTTCAAGTGAATTTTAAAAACATACGCAAAACTATTGTGGTGAAAATTCATCAAATCACTAATTAGATTTTTTTTTATTTTTGCGATTTTATTACTTTCTTTTTGTATACGACAAAGTAAAAAAATGGAAGAAAATAATTTGAAAATGAAAAATCATCATACGATTACAACATTAAAGTTTATTATCTATCTTCTGAAGTAAACATATAAAAGCTCTAAATGTTTAGAGAATTCTAAATGAGTACTTGGTACAATGAGTTAGTATCTACTCATCAGATGAGGAGAAGATGCGCCAATATGAAATGATTTATAAAATGTTTTCAAAACTGATTGAATATTTGAGGACGCGTATTTCATATTGTATCTATTAGCACTCTCTTTGGAAATCAGTTTACTTATTTTAATGTCATCTTTCAAAAAGTAAAAGGCAAAGACGGTAAGAGACTTCCAAGTATTTATATACTTTCCGATCTGTCAAACAGAAAAATATAAAGCTGCTGACAGACTAACTTATACAGACTTAAAGACATAGAAAACAGTGGCAGTGGCATTTTCGGTTATTCGATATTCAGTTAGAAAAATGTTTTAAACAATGAAAAAATTATATTTTATATCGTTTGAGTCAGTAAATATGTGCAGAAAAATTTAGTTTCGGAACAGATTTCCGGTTCTATTAGATTATCTATATGCTACGAAATATTATAATATGCTAACATTTTAAGCAAAAAAATGTCCCATTCTTTAAATTTCAATATTTTACGCCCTCGAACTGACGTCCCGGAGGATATGCCATTCGTTTACTAGCGTATCTTCTCCGAGACGGCTGTTCAAACTATCCAAAATCGCCTAAAATTGTGACATTCGAATCTTCAAAACTCGGACATTTCTTGTCACAGAAGAATGGAGCTTTTTTTTTCTTGTTTTTTCAAAATGTTAGTGCATCCAGAATATTTTATTATGCTTGATAGGTTCAGGGAATTGTATAAAAATTTAGGCTTCGCTATTTTCTCAGCTGCACATTTACTCAGCTACATCTTAGACAATAAAAAAAGAAATTCTTTATTTCATTTAAATTATTGCCCAAATAAAAGCAAATGTCTGTCCTCAGCGATTTAAAAATTAATTGTTGGATTTTAATTAGGTGTACAACTTTCATAAAACAGAGTTACATTTACATTTTAATTTTTTTAAATTTTTTATTAGCCTTATACTTCGATTTTTTTTCAAATTTCAAATTAAATTATATTTTTCGATAAACACTAATAGTAATTCTTTACAGGACGTCACACCAAATTAATATAAAATCTAAAATCATCTAAATCTATTTTTCTCTTCTCTTTTTGTTACATATTTAGAGGACTTAAAACGATTATTGAGAAAAGTGAAAATATTGAGCACTATACATAAAATAATCGTTATTTATCGCAACAAAAAAAAACAGAAATAGCACTCATTTAATGAAAAACTTCCTTGTACGGTTTACAATGCAGGAACATGATTTCAGGCCTCTTCTATTCTTAATTTAAACAAAAAAAAATACTATAGTTTTGAGTATATTTCTAAAACTCACAAAGATTTTGATATTAATGAAATGAAACTTTATAACTCCTACCTTCTTTCAAACTGTATACCATAAGAACATCTATTAGATAAATATATAAAGAGCAGTCTGTATCTTCAGAGTATCATTCTCTCCCCCCTTTACTTTAAAATCACAAGCACTTTTTAAAAACATTCTTCTTTACGTTCTTTGAAGGCAGAAAAGGATCAATTTTGATAACTATACCATTATTGTTATTCTTTAGGAAAGAAACTCTATGTAGTACTTATCTTGCTATTTTAGAATCTTTTACAGTTATTTGAAATCTGAATAAAATTCCTAACATAACAGTGGATTTCATAATTGTCACACACGATACTTAATTTTAATGCTATTAATTCTGAAATGCTACAAAGAGTCAGTAGTCCAGATCTAAAAATTCAGAATTTTTGGCTTTATTTTTAACAAAATGCATTGAATTATTTTGTCATAATTTGTGAAGACGAGGAATTTTAAAATATTTTCTAATTTAATTCCTATTTTTCACACATTTCCTATTGTGCTGGAAATTTGAAATTTTATGCTCTGATATGTTACTAATGTCAATAGATTATATCAATATTTTTTAATTAAAAATCATTTAATTGATTTATATAATTAAATTTTGTTTCTATACTTGACTGTGAATCCGTAAAAAATTACTTCAAAAATTTTATGAAATATATGAGGAATAACAAATTAAAAACTGAAGACTAACAAACAAATGAAATGAAAAAATATATACTTTTTAGCATATTAATAAAAGTTTATATTTAAACCTCTCTCTCTCTCTCTCGTTAATACTATTTGTCCTAAAGCACAATACGCAGAATGAGAAAGGATATTCAATCGCAACACAAGTTGTATGGCATGTGTTATCTTTTTTTTATGTGTTATAAATTTTATATGGCAAGCATGATTAAATTGTTTTTTCAGATGTGATGTGTTAATTGACTTCATCGGAATAGATTACCGCGAAAGAAATAGAGGGTTTTTTTTTTATTCCCAATTTTTGTCTAGTGTTATTTAAACTAAAGTGACTTGCTTTAAAATAAATGTATGATATTTTATAGACGGGTAGTCATTTTTTTTTTCAGTGCATCAGTAGTATAAATGTGACATTATATGCACGTGGAGATTGATTAGTAAAAGTTTCCTTAAAACTCTTTAAATATTAACTGCATCAGTAGTATAAATGTGACATTATATGCACGTGGAGATTGATTAGTAAAAGTTTCCTTAAAACTCTTTAAATATTAACAAGTAAATATATTTTTGTTTAAGTGGCGGTAGTCTTTCTATTGGAAGGTATCTAATCGGGGGTGGGGGGTGCATTTCAGATGCAGGAATGAGAAGTCGCTGGTTTAGTGATGGGTTCTCGCTCGCTCTGAGGATATATTAATGGTGCTGTTGCTCTTCTAAACCCATCACTGATGGTAGGGTTTAAACATCTGTATGAGGTGTAGGGATGTCAACTGTTCGTCTACAACTCATACTTTGTTTTCGACCATATAGTTCGAAATACTGGTAAATCGGTCATGCAATTTACCATTTTATCCGGGTGCTATGACATTACAGGATAATTTTTTATGGATTTTATTGAAATGGTTGGTAAATATTCTTTTCTAATCAAATTCTTGCAATTGATTTTATACTGTTGAAATGTCTGATAGTTGTTACTTTCTTTTTATAACGTTGCAATTATCTTTTATAACTTACAGAAAACAGCGATATTTACATTCAATATTTTGCACTTTTTTATATTAAATATTTCTATTACTTAATTTTTGTATAATCCCACCCCGTCAAAATTCGGAAAAGCAATGACTTTATCTTTCTGATAAAGAGAATTCAACTTAACCACCACATTTTTTTTTACTTATTATGCTATGCCTTTCTCCGAAATCCTTTCCTCTGTTTCAAGTTTCCATTCATAGGCAATAATAAAATAACATGTATACAATGAGGATTTAGAATATATATTTTTCTTTAATGAAAATTAAAGAAGATAATATAAATAAATACCAAGTATGTTTATGTATTGTTTCAAAATTTACTAGGAGATCATATTGATTTCTGTCATCATTACTTTCACAGCTGTTTATCTGCTAGGAAAACAGGGGAGGTTGAAAATAATAATAGAATACATGAAGAAAATGTTTTATATGGAATGTAATACAGATAGCGGAAAATAACTATAAAATGCATGAAGAAAAACATTTTATACAGAAACAATGCGCAGAGCGATGCAGTTAAGACTCTCACGTATCTCGAGTTGAATTTAGCTGATATTTCAGTAGTATCTCCTTCACTGTCCTGTCTCAATTTTCTCTTAACGTTCTAAGTGTATTCAGAATACTAAGAAATCAAGTAAATGTTAACAGTTTCGAAACGAAATACGAGGCATGGCAAACATATATATTCATCCTTGTCAAAAATTAATTCTTTCTTTTTACCCTACTCTTCACTACATTTTTAGTCGAATATTTTTATTTTAAAGAGAAATAAATTTAAATCTCACTTACAATATTGTTTTCTTTATTATTTCTATTACTTATGTATGCTTCATTATATTACACCTTTCAAGAAACGATAATGAATAGACCCTTCCTTAAGAATTATTTTTTCCTTTGAGTCATTAGAATAAAATATGTTATTTCGATTCAAAGTAAAGATAAATTAAACATTCTTAAATTTTAATTTTTAATTTGTTTGTTACTTTTATTACTCAATTTTGCATTGAGCCATGCCAAGCCGAACAACACTGGTAATTATTTATTATAATGAGAAGTTGAATAAAATTCAAGTAATTAAAATTCATGTTATTACTTTAAAGTGCCAATTTATTATTTTAAGTTTTCTTTTATTATAGCTGCAAGTTTTCCAACAGATTGCATTAAGCAGTTGCCTCCGTATCTGATATCTTTTTTTGGATAAAAAGAATTAATGATTTCTGAATTTAATAAATGGAATACTCTAACATTTCATAAAATCAGCTACTAGTATATCACAGAATTACCTCCACCATGCCTATGCATCTGGGATAGTTTTATTACTGCAGCCATGACAGCTCTGACGCGGCAATTAAGGTTGAATCCCAATTATTACCACCTACCACAATACAACGCCTCCCATACGAACTCAAAACCACAACATTACTTAGCCAACAAGTGGAATGAGAATAATCACTGGGCTAAAGATTTCTCACTCTCTCTCTGGAGTATCCTCAAAAGGGGGAGCTGCAAGTATAGAAAAGAAAAATTGGACATTTTAAATGTCCATTATAATTTTAAATATTCACTATCTTAAATTTAATTATTTTACATGGTGTCACTATCATATTAAAAACATAATTGTGCAAACCACTTAATATGAAACTTCATGTTGTCTTACACAGTGTAGCACCATCATAAAATTTTCCCTCCTGTAAGGTGCACAGTGAATTCCGAAATTAAATTGAAGCTGCACAACATACATATTAATCATAGGAGTCATATATCACAGGAGTATGACTCGGATTTCAACCTAATAACCAATGAATATCTGACACTAACCAGATATCGCAATCGTTCCGCCTTCCTTTTGGGTAGACGTGTCATTAAGTGCATATATATTGTAGTTTCTATTAACATTCAAGCATTTGGGGAAATCATAACATTCATTTAGCGGATTCCCTAAGCATATATCTAGGAAAAACAGGCTCAATTTTTGAGTTCCAGTTCTTCTCCTTCTCTTCAAATATGCCTTCCACCATTCAAAGAAGTTTTGAAAAAGATTATACTGTTAACAACCTGACAAAATGTGTCAAATCAGACATCCATCATCTTAGAACGTGTAGTTTAAAGAACAGAGAAGAGACGTTAGTGTACTTACATGCAGAATTGCTAGAAAGAATCGGATACTTGTAGAATTTCTTATTCAGATTTGGTAATGTACCATGCCTGTAAGGCCAGTGATTTAGAAACTCTGAAATAAGAGAAATGAATATGATAACGAATTACAATTTTATTTTCAAAATATAGCTATCATGCAATGTACAATTACTAATGAGAGATAAAACTATTTCACATATTTTTATGTATTTATATATTAGAATTATTGATTAAGATTTGAAATTTTATTTTCAGAAGAAAAATAATAAGTTAATTTACGCGAATAGGGGCAATTCGTCCGTCTTCTTTAGAAAAATACAATCTTTTTCCAATATTATATATTAAGAACAAATTACCTTGTTTAATTTTATCATTTTAAAGAACAAAGAATATAGATGAATTAAAAATAAATAACTTACTTTAAAGAGAACCCCTATCCTTATTTCGATAATTCGGAACAATTGATTAAAATAAAACAAAAGTTCCGTAAATTTTTGATTCCCAGAATTTATTTAATGTAATTCATGTTGTTGATTTAATATTAAAAGAGCAAACGCGCCATAACTCAAAACTGCCTATTCATGCAAAATTTTGATGATGAATAAATAATTTCACTCAAGTTAAGGAAGTAATTCTTTGTAAATATTCAAGATTTAAATGTCAGCTTCTCCAACATTTGACTAAATCCTGCCCATTCTATTTTTCATCTAATATTCTGTATTCTTGGAAGTCTCGAAAGCAATTTAACTTTCAACAAACTTTGCCTTAAAATTTTAATATTACTAACATTAAAATTTCACTTACCAAAACATCCCAAACAAGACGCAAAACGAAATTCCCCTTCCAATTCTTGGAGTCCTTGAAACTTGCTCCGAATTTCTCGAGAGAGAATTTCGAAAATCAATATAATGACTAGTCCAAGAATAATTCTCAGCAAAATCTCGTCTTTTCTGCAAATGTAAGCGTTTAGCTGATACTACTGGGCAACGACCTCGAATATGAATTGCAAAAGACAACGACGTATCAAAATTAATGTCAAATAACGACTGAATTTGAAAAAAAGAAAGCGGAAGAAATTGCGAAAAGAGTTCTGGTTCAAGTTATTGCGGCAGTTGTTGCATATCATTTGCATGTGCGAAACTTTGTTTATTCCGATAAAAGTTAGATAAATTATTCTAGATTGTATTAACTTTATTCTCGTGATTGAAGTACCACTATACTGTAATATAGAAAAAAAATTATTAACCCCAGAAAATGCAAAATTTCTATTGGTGATTTCTTTAATATATTGTTATCCAATTGTGACAGTTATCTATAAAATTTTTTATCTTTATGTACATAGATTATATTGGTACAGCAACTTTGCTCCATCTCTTTAAGAAAAAGTTAAATTTATGATTTCTTTTTCTATTCTAATGTTATAACCAAAAAAAATTAGCTTTATGTATATAGATTATATTGGAAAACCGTTAAGATTATATTAACCGTTTAACCGTTAACTGAGCACACTCATTTAAGAAAAGTTGAATTTATGAGTTTTAACCGTTAACCGAGCACACTCATTTAAGGAAAGTTGAATTTATGAGTTTCTATTTCTTTAAGTTAATTGTAATTTTTATTCCGACACCTTAATTGTATTCTACGTTAACTTTCATAAAAATGACTGTTGTTCATTCGACTTAATAAAATGCGCACATTTTTCAGAAAATTAAATATGAAATTCAATAATTTAAAAACGTTCTTCATATTTTGCCTCTTGAAACAATCACGTGATTGTTACTTCAGAGGCAACTGCTTCTGTATAAAAAAAGTTCCTTTTCTTCATTCGTAGAAATATCTCACCAAGAAAAGATATCGTTTTAAAATTTAATTCATTGAATAAATATGCTTTTAACATGGCCAATATCAGCCTACCAGTTACAAACTTTGATAACACCAAAAAATACTTCAAATAAATGATTTATAGCGTATCAGCATTTATCTGGGAATCAAAATTTATAGGTAATAATTATTTGCTCATATATAATAATAAATCAATTTAAACCAAGTTCTAAGGACTCAAGTTATTCCATTCAATATTTATGACTGAAATGTTGTTTTCACGTTGGCAATATATTGAATATATTCATATGCAATTTTATACACCAAGACAGGAATGAAAAAGTAGGTCATTTAAATCTACAATTAAAAATGGAAGACTCTCCAGTTTAGAAGTTTCAGAAAGTTCTTATCGGTATTTTCAAGGATTAAGACTGTAAAGCTTTTTAAAAATAAGCTATTTTAAACTGCACGAAAATTCTTTCTTTCGACCAGAACAATTGGCGATACAAACTTCAAAGTAAACAAGTTAGCAGGCTTATTGACGTTAATGGTACAAACGCAAGATATGCTTATTCTGCGTGTAGAAATGGATTTTATATGAAAACCACTTTAAAATCACACATTTATTAAAAAAGTGTGAAATCCAACATTAAAATTTATGGCATATCCTAAATATTAATCAAGTTAACGCTATTGCGAAATAAATAATAGCTACTAAAAATATAAATCGTCATAAAGCGTTTATTTGTTAAAAAAATAATCAAGAGGCAAAAGTTAAACAAAATACTCCTTTCTGCTCTTAGTATGTGTTACAAGTCTTTTAGAATGGACAGAAATGAACCCTTAAAATATGACTTTGCCTTTAGATATATAATATTACTGATTTGTAATATTGTGTTCCAGCGTAATAAGCCTCCTGCTAAGAAAAAAAGTTCTGCAAGTAGCTCTGTCGAATGCTGGATGGTTGCTGAGTCAATGGCTTTCGGTTTTGGTAATAAATTTTGCGATTTTAGCGGAAAAAAAAACGGTTCTAGAAACTACAAGCATCTTGACGATAGCTCCATTACGATACGAGTTTTGACTATGTAGAAGCTCCTTCGTCTTTTCATGGAAACTATAAATAGCTTGGAGGTAGAGCTGAAATCGTGTCAGTAATGAAATGGCAATTAAATTCAGCTCAAGTGAGTAATCAGTTGAAATTAACATACGAATAAAGATACTTGAATATTTGAGAAAAATCTCTCTCCAGCGAGTTCTTTCTAAGTGCTTTGTGCTATTACAAGTCTGCTGAAGATGTTCTGCTGTTTACTGAAAGTGTTGTTTTTGTGAACTCTTTTTCTGTGCTTTGTTGCCTATGTATCTTGTTTTCGTTTAAAATTAAATATTATTGAGCCTGTTGGACTCTGTTCATTGCACACACTCACCGGAATTCGGATTTTTGATAATTCTCCGTGCAATATCATTAATTCAATTGCAACCATCTGTTACTGACAGTGATTGCAACACTTATATCGGTGGAATAAATCAATATTTAAGTTTTATTACGTGTAATCAAAAGAAAAAAAACTTATATATATTTGAAAAAATATAATCAAAGAAAAAATATACTATATAAATATAAGCTTAATAAACCATAATTGACAGATATAAAATCATTTAAAAAGAAACTTTGAAGAATAAATTTATTTTATACGTCCACCTGATTTTATAAAACTATATTTTCGACTATTATTGTAATGATTTAAATCTGTTACTCACAAAAGAAAATTTGATAAATTTGTTGACGTTCTCTGTCGTTAAGGTCTCAAGAATACAACTGTAATCAACTTAAATAACAAACTCCCTTCCATAACCATCGTATCAAATATTTGACTCTTCATCAATAATTGATATGGACAAGATCAAATTGCTTTGTTTCAGACCCCGACGAAGTTACAATAGAATCGGAAACTGTCATATTCGAAATTGTAACGTTTCCTTTAATCAAATATTCGAATGATTGTATTAAGCATGCATCTCGAGTTTCAAATATTTACGGTGTCGTTTATGCTGTTTCATTTCTACACTGAAATTATTAATCATTGTGCATCACTTTCCTCAGATTTCAAGATAATTAGAAAATTAATTATTCCGCTTCGACTGCTTTTGTGAGATAGAATGACGTATTAAGATCTCAGAGGACGTAAATATTTTTTGGGATTATTCTACAGACAGAATTGTTAAACAAAGAATCTGTGTATTGTGTTTGATTTCAATTATCATTTTAACTTTAAATCAGTCTATTTCTATTCTTTTCAAACAATAATTGATACTTTTTTTAGTCAAATGCTCTCATTTGGATGATCGTCAAAAACATAAATTGGTTACCTTTCGCTTTTTCTCATGTCTGTTTTTCTTTTCTTTGAATTTTTCAAACAGCCTTACAAAATCATAATTAGGGCCTTTAAATATTTTTTTTTTTTTGCTAATTAGGTTTAATATGTAAAATTAACAAGTCGATTTAAAAAAAATTGTATTTTTCATAATTCTCTCTATGCTAAAAATAATCAAGTTTTTCCATTTAAAATTACAAATTCAGAATTTATATTAAATTGATAATGCATGTATTGCCATTGTAGCTGTTTATATTGTCGCTATTTTTCTACAAATATATTTCATTATTTCATTGCTGTTTTCATTATTAAAACATTTTTAGTAGGTTTCCAAATTTTTCCAAGACACAAGTTTCAACAATTTTAACGATCAAAATGATGTTTTATTTTATTTATTTGTTTTGGTTTGGTTTTATTTATAACTTATTTAACCCCTCTGGGGGGGGGACACTTCATATTTAGGGATGAGAAACTTTCGAATAAGTGAGCAAGTTCTCCCTTTCCTGCAGAATGTAGAAATAGTTTTGCTGCCTGGTTAACAGATCCATCGCTGATGACAGGTGCATTTCAACTTGAGGGATCATCGCATTTGCTGTTCGCAATGGATGCCATGGATTTTAAATCATGGATGAATTAGAAATCAGCCATTGTGTCCAAAATTTTTATTAGTCTCTCATCTTGCATAGCTAGGCAGAATGCAACCAAATCGTATACGGTAATATATTCATCTTTCATAATCTTGGTGCAAATGCTCAAAACACATTGCTATTCCTTATATAGAGTACTTATTGTGAAATATTGACCTATACATAGCTTTTAGAGCTTTCTGAAGCGAATGAATATACACAACTTTTTGAAGTGAAACTCACAAGCATTTCATGACAAGACAAGTTTCTGTTTGGAAATCTTTCACGATGCTGCTTATTCAACTTCATAGGCTGATTCACACATTAAAATATACATGCCATTTTTGTATAGTATAATTCTATCCTACTTAATAATATCATTGATTTGAGCAATGAGAAGTCGCCTTGCGCATTTCACTTCAGTCTAAATAACTCCTTCTGGCAGATACGCATGCCATTCTTGTCTATATGTTCTTACGAAATAGCCTAATTTCTTTGAACAGTCTGAACTAGTACTTTTTAAGCTCTTCCAAATCTAGCATTCTTGCTATTTGTAACATATCACTCATCAATTTACTTTGTATTTTTGCGGTAAAAACACTCCTCCAAGGATTGTTGATTGTTTTGAAGTTAGAACTATGCCTTTAGAAGAAAAAAAAAAGAACATTTTGCTAAGCAAAAAAGCTTGTTTTGCCTGTTTCACTATTGGTCATTTTTCTAAATTTTGTAAAATTAAGAATCAATGTGTATATAGTAAAAAACCCCATCATTATTTAATGTATGCTAATCCTAAAGAAATAGTGTTAAGAGTAAAACTACTGTAATAGAAACTACTTCATTGTCTAATAAATGTAATGTAGATATTGTATATTTAATGTCTTTATTTTTGAAAATACAAGCGGACGGTAAATCAATTACGCTTAGAGCTATGATTGATAGCGGATCTCAGTATTCTTATATATCTAAACAAGCAATAGAAAACTTAGGTATTAAATCAAATAAGAAAATAAAAGTGCAACATGTGTTGTTTGGAGGAAAGGAAAACAAACTCAATTTCATGGTATGATCGAATTTCAAATTTCATCACTCGATGATTCATTTTCTTTTTCTAATAGTTTCTATGTAGAAAGTAAGATTTGTGGCAGTGTGCCAAAATTAATTGATCATAACCTCATAAACCAGCTAAATCATAAAGGGATTATTTTAGCTGACTTGAGAAATAGCGATGCGAAATCAACTTATTACTGGGTGCAGATGTAATCGGAAGATTGTTTATGAATGGATTTGTCCAAATAGACTCCGGTTTGTCTATAATTAATACGCGGTTCGGAAATGTTATAACAGGAAGAAGGAAATTATGTAACAGATGTTATGTAAACTACGATATGACCTTACGTGCTCTTTCTTTGTATGTTAAAAATACTTCGATAAGCGAATTATGGGATCTTCAAACTATTGGAATTAATGACCCAATTGAGAAAATAAATAAAAGTAAAGAGCAGTTGAAAGCCTTAAGAGTATTTTCAAAACAATATGAAAATTTTATCGGATGGCAGTTACAAAGTTAGTTTACCCGTGAGAGAAAACGCGAGTGAATTGCTTTCGAATAAAGAGCTGACCTTGAAGAGGCATAAATGAATGTGTGAACGCACTAAACAAATGTGTCTTCACGATGATTACCAAGCGGTATTTAATGAGTGGGAAGATTTCAAAATAATAGAAAAGGCTGGAAGTAAAACAAAAGCTTATTTTTTTGCCGCATCGACCAGTGATTAAAAATGATAATATTACTACAAAAATTAGACCAGTTTTTGACGCGTCCGCTTGAGAAAGTGGGAAAAGTTTGAGTCAATTATTGTATACAAGTCCAAATTTAATTGAACAAATACCGGATATTATAGAAAGGTTTAGAATTTACCCTATTGGAATATCTGCAGACATAGAAAACGTTTTTATTCAATTAGGGATTGCTTTCGATGATCGATTTTTATTTGAGTTTCTTTTATCCTTAAGAAGACGAAGAAATTATTTACCGACATTGCCGTGTAGTTTTTGGGGTATCATCAAGTCCTTTTCTATTTGATGCGGTTTTGTCACACTTGCTAGCAAATGCACCTATAGAATATTCTGTAATTGTTGATAAATTGAAACTTTCATTTTATGTAGACAATTGTGTTACAGGGGTTAATAATGTAAAACAACAGGAAGAATTTATTTAAAGGGCTAAAGGAGTTTTATTATGTGGTTGCTTTAATTTGAGAAACTGGAAAAGCAACGTTAAGAATAATAATATTTCTAAAAGTAGTGAGGTTACTAAACTTTTAGGAATTTTGCGAGATCTGGATAAAGATACTTTAAATCTAGACAATTTTATAGAAGAGCAGCAAGCATTTACTAAAAAGCATCTATTGAGTGGTATACAGAAAATTTTTGATCCGATTGTTCTCCTAAGTTCTATAACTTTGCTCCCTAAAATTTTATTGCATAAAAACTTGGAATCTCAATTTAAATTGGAATTCTATTTTGCCAGATGATATTATTAACTCTTATAAAAAGTGGCTAAAAGAATTTAATGTTTTAAATGATATAGAAATTCTTCGTTATTTTGAAATCAATGATACAACTCGGATGCATGTATTTGTCGATGCTTGCAAAGATGCATATGCTACATGTATATTTTTAAGAACAAAGCTTCGAAAGGTGTAAAGATTTTTCTTGTGAGAGCTAAATCGAGGGTAGATCCCCTTAAAACAGTAATTATCCCTAGATTAGAATTAATGGCATGCTGTATTGGTGCCAGATTATCACATTCTGTGCAACTTATCCTTAATATTACTGACGTAGAAACAATATTTTGGAGTGATTCTATGGTAGCTTTGTTTTGGTTGAGGGATGAAGGGGAATGGTTATTTTCGTTTCAAATAGAATTAAAGAAATAAAAATCCTTTTTTCTAGAAGTGATTGGCATCATGTACCCGGAAAAAGGAATCCTGCCGATCTTATTTCTCGAGGGTGTCCCCCCAGTCATTTGATTGAATCAAGTTGGTGGAAAGCTGCTTCTTGGTTACTAGCCCCCCCCCATACTTGGCCTGTAAATGAATTAATTGATTGTGAGACTTCCGAAATTTTGTTAGACGGAAGAAAGGTTAGATTATGCAATTTAAACTTGTCAGAAAAGGAGATACTTTGGTATGCTAGAAAATTTTCAAAATTTTATTCTATTATTCGATTAGTAGCATGGGTCTTAAGATTTATCAATAATACCAAAAACAGTTATGAAAAGAGAAACTTAGACAAAAATTTATCCTTAGATGAGACAAAGAAGGCTGAGATCCAACTTATTCAATCTACACAAATTCTAAATTTTCTTGATTTGAAATCGATATCAAATTTATGTGTTTTTAAAAGATGAGAAAGGTATAATTCGAGTAAAAACCCGAATTGCTGAACGTATAGATACTCCTAACTTTTTATCACCTATTCTCTTGCCTGGCGATTGTATTTTCATAATACGACTTATTGTACATTTTCATATTGAAAATTACCATGCTGGAACTCAATTGCTCCTAAGCTTAATTAGAGAGAAATACAGTATATTAGGTGGAAGACGAACAGTTCGAAAAGTATGGAATAATAGTGTCAAGTGTCGTCGATTTAAAAGTAAATCATTTGTTGCTGAACCATCTTCCTTACCTGCTGACCGTGTTAAAGATGCACCAGTATTTGAAGTGGTCGGTGTGGACTTAGCTGGTCCTCTGTACTTAAAGTGAGCTGATAAGTCTTAGATTGTAATCTATACATGTGCCCTTTTTGGAGCTGTGCATTATGAACTAGTTTCTTCACTTTCTACTGATTCATTCTTGTTATTTCGACATTTTGTAGCCAGAAGAGGTAGTCCTCGCATAATATATTCCGATAACGGAACAAATTGCCGAGGTGCTTATAACGAGTTAGCGGCTGTTGATTGGAATGAAGTTCACGATATGCCGGAGTACAACGTATAACTTGGAAGTTTATTCCCCCTACTGCAGCTTGGTGGGGTGGATTTTGGGAAAGAATTGTTAGAACGTTAAAAGAGCTTCTGAGACTAACACTTGGTAAAGCTATATTCACATTTGAAGAATTGATAACAATCTTATGTGAATACGAAAAAGTAGTTAATTCACGTTCATTGACTTATTAATCAAAGGATTTACAGGATCTTACACCAATCACTCCAGCTATGTTTTCATGCGATAACCCACCATCTGAAACAACAAACTTAGATGTGCTGAATGGTAATCATCTTCGTAAAAGATTGAGATTTAGAGAAAAAATGATCCAAGTGCTGAGAGAGCGCTTTTGAAAAGAATATCTTGGCCAGTTGGTTCAGCGCCATCGATAACATCCACAGTCTTCTGCATTTTAATGCAGATAGGAGATATTGTATTAATTGGTGATGATGTGAAAAAGCGTCTTCAATGGCCTTTAGCCAGGGTCATAGAGTTGATACCTGGAAAAGATGGACATGTGAGAACAGTAAGAGTAAAAACTCAACATTCTGCATTAGTTCGTCCCATACAACGAATATTCTCTCTTGAGGTGAGTGGTAGTGATTTTCATAAACAGCTAGATCCACCTGCTGACTCATCTATGGAAACTTTTGTCAACGATGTGAACTTACCTCAGGTGTCGAGATTCGACTGTGAAATGAAGAGACCCAATAGAGTTAATTTTAGAGACTCTTAAACTTAGTTTTTGAGCAGCTATTCAGCTTCTCAAAAAGGGGGTAGGATGTTGCGAAAGGCTTGCAAAAGGCATCTTTCCTTCTCCAATTGCAGAGCAGTAGAAATTGACGTAACTGGTGATTATGTTTTCCTATGTCTCTCCTTCTTGCTTGCGATGTGATCATGAAACCTTGTATTGCTTTTGTGTTCGTGAATATTAAATATGCTTTTATATGTCATATGCCTACTTTTCGGTATGTAATTAATTAGCAATCACACGACATCGGGTAGATGTCAGTCCTCTGATTCTTATTTTGAAGTGAATTTGTGTTAGGTTTCCTTTCATGTATAATGTTCAAAATTTTTCGGTCTACCATAGTTTACAAAGAAGTAATAACTATATCCAATTGGAGAAATCGTTTTGCATAGCCCTGTATTTGCTGTGTTTTTTTATAGTATAAGAAGTTTTAAATTCTAACATTGCGATCATCTCATTCTTAAGAAATGCATTCATCGGATAAAATATATTTCAGAAATGATATTTTAATGATATATATAAAATGAATGATATATATAAATGAATTTAATGAATGATATATATAAAATATGTTGTATTTTTCAGCATTCCTTTGTGACAAGATAAGAGACTGCTAAAATTAGCCTATATTCACATTTTCTGCTATTTCTGAAACATAATCTAACTATTCTTGTAAAATAAAAATATTTATCTCATATCAAAGGATTTTTAGAAGTTTAAAGACAAGGAGACTGGTGCGCCTTAATTAGAGAATTCCTTTTAATTATATGCAATCTTATATACACTTTATTTAGAAACATCAGTCGATGAATAATTTAATTCCTTACTGTGTAAATAAACATGAAATGAAGTCTTAGGATTTTTCGTTCAGTTTCCAGGCGCATTATTTAAAATAGGCGAAGTATAAAAACTGTATCTGTCTAATTTCATTAGCTTCTTCGTCTTAATACATTGTATCTTATTTAGTCCCTTTCATTAAGTTGAATCATTAGATTTTACTTACTAATATTTTTAGGAGTTCAGAAATAAATTTAGTTATACTTGATTCAGTATGAAATATAAACCTATATATGAAACATACTGAAATATTAAATTAAATATATGATATGTTATTTCTATAGTGATATTTTAAAAGTCTCGTTTTGACTTTCATGTTATATTTTCAAGACAATGAAGTGAAAAGTAAAATATTATGCAGAACATATTTGGAAGATTTTATAAAAAAAAAATTATATACTTCTTATGTTAAAAAAATTATTCAAAATACATATAAATCTATCACAATAAAATAAATTTATTTCCTTGTAGTTTGTTCACTATTGAGGAATTGTTGTAGAAACCAAAGAAAAAGTACCCACTAAGCAAACAATATTGCTTATAATTTGAAAAAAAAAAATTGATTTTTTAGACTTACATTTTCAAAAAGATTAAAACCAAAAATTATTTAAATATTTAACATTTATTTTAATAATTAACAGAAATTTTAAAAACATTTCTCCTTTCCCCTGAGTCATAGCTTCCGGAGAGCATTTAAGAAATGGGGATGAGCAGCTTCCGGTATGGTGAATGGTTCTTGTTACTCTAGAGAGTACATAAATGGTGGGGGATCGGTTGACCCTAAGATAAAGAGATTCGCCTCCTACGGGAGAGGTAGTACTGTAGCCGGTGATGACCCTTAGGTCCCAATTTATCTTTAGCCTATGCTTTAAGATGTTGCTATTATTTAAATTTTCTGTGTGACTTTGGGTAGGAGTAGTAACTTTTTGTTATCCCCTAAATGAAAAATATTTTCAAGTAATACAATAATTGAAAGCATTCATGCTGCTGAACGCACAAAAAAATGTCCAACTTTTATTTAACAACTCATCTCAAAATTGATCGGTCATATCGTCTGTCAGAAGATAAAAGAGTTGAAACTCCAAAAAATAGAATTCCGATACCACCAAATGAAGTTTTTTCACTTGCAAAAAAGGTGAAAAGATTTGTTTCCAAAGGGCTACATATGCAAAAAACATAATTACTTGTGAGAGAAAATCTAATTCCTCCAAATGATAAATCTTGTACACTATGATGTTTAATAAGCGATATGAATATACTGCTTAGAAACTGGCAGTATAAATATACTGCGTAGAATAATTTTTTGGAATGGACCTCACTATATTATTTTGAACCCTTTTCTGATGATGAGGGCGGCAATTGATTCGATATCATCTTTTCCAAAGCTTCACACATATTGTTACATTTTTAGGCAGATTTTTAATGCATCAGGTATTCATATACGATAGAACGGAATCGCAATACTGCATACAGTTGCCTGAATCTAAACCCAAGAATCGACCTCCACTTCTCCATATCATCTCGACCAAAATATAATTTATAATGTTACCAAATGTTAGCATTCTTTTATTCTCGTGCATGAATGAATTTATTTAACATTTCTTTAAAGGCAGGCATTTTCATACACTTGTTCTCATGTTTTTTTTCATCTCAAAGGAGCATTAAGTATGAAGAAGCACACAAGAAAAATGTTGAGCAAGGAATTCAAAACAGGTAGTATTCTTTTCACATTATATCTACGATACGAATATTTCCAGCTATTAAAAATTGTATTTTTTTTTATTTCGATGTATAAATATGATGATTAACAAAATATCTCTAATTTTCATTTGGAACTAATAATAACTTTCTGATATATAATGTATACAAAGAGGAAGTATTGTAATCGTACATATTTGACAACGACATTTTAACGAATCTCCCAGTTTTAGAACTCCCTGAGTCCAAAAAATACATTTTTGTAACTGTATTTTGTCTAAAGAATGTTTTGAGCTAGACAAATGAAATTTCGTATGTGATCTTTAAACCAGATTTGTAGATTACTATTGTATATTTGCTACTGTATTACTATATATTACTAGTTACTGCTGTATTATATTACTGTATATTTGCAATCATGTAAACGTGATATTTTAGCAGCGACAAATAAAATTTAACATATGATCTTGATACCAAAATCATAGTTCTTGCCAAATTTTAGATTCAATAAATCGAAAAAAAGGGCTTACAAAGCACATATTTGATTTTCATTACCATTTTAAGAATTTCCGAAAGCTCATATGTGGGATTCCAAAAATAAAAATCTGAGCACTCGTGTCATTTGTGTTTTGCTCAACGTTTACAATTTTTATGCAGGGGTTTGGTTTGGTTTAGTTTAGTTTAGTTATATTAACGTCCAGTTTAAAGCAACACTAGGGCTATTTTTGGGACGCACCTCGTAATTTTGAACCGCGGTCAGATGACGAGGACGACACCTGAACTGGCACCCCCCCTCTTCACACCACACCATACCAACAGGAGGACGTTTGGCCTTGACGGATTTATCGTGCAACAGACCACCTTGCACGACGGTTCTTCGGTGGAATGGGATCTCGAACCTGGAGCCCTACGGCTACAAGCCGAGATCTTACCACCAGGCCAGCACGGCCTTTATGCAGGGGGAGGTATAGCACTTTTATTATGAAGTATCTGAGAAAGTTTCGGAGAGACATTTCCCGCTGCTTTTTTTATATATATAATTATCTAATTCCAGAGACAAAATAAGGGTGCTTCCCTATTTTGATTCCTTTAGCGATAACTTTTTATTAATAATCGGGCTCTGAACATTTTCTTTATTTTTATGATACCCTGTAAACCATATTCAGTATATTAAAGGATTTTTAATATAATGGTAGAAGATTTTTAAAATTAAGCTTTGATCAGTCTTTTTTTAATTAAAAAAATCGCTAATATCAAAAAATTATTAAAGCTGCAGGCTAATGATAAAAAAAATATTATCTCGTATATTTAGTAATCTACGCCAACCTATAAATAGATAGTTTCAATAATTATTTTCCGATTTTTTTGTCGTATGCTTATTTAAACATTACATTGCAAACTTTGCAAGGTAAAAAAAAAGTATATCATGATATTTTTTTATACCTGAAAAAAACTGTCTGCAACTTTCTTACATAAATAATTTCTTCAATTCCACTGAGAAAACCGATTCATGTGATTGCTAATTACTTAAGTTATACCCTTAAAACTATCTTTACTCAAAAACATATACTTAGTAAGACGTTAACTAAGAGGTTATTTCCTCTATAAAAAGGAAATATATTTTTACGTATAATGATCCTGAAATAAATGAGTAAGTATTTTAAAAACTTCAGCTAATTGTGCTTGAAAAAATTAATCTGCATTTTCATCTTTTTTTATTCATCAATATAATCGCATCGAGTCGAAGTGAATGAAGGTTTAATCAACATAGAATCACTGTACATCGGCTAACAATATCACATCTTTATATATTTATTTAAAAAGAGAAAAGGCCGAATGTCAAATATTGATTTCATTCCTTTGCAGCTTACTAAATAAAGAATTTACAAATGTATAAAAGGTTTAAGTAGTTCTTTTATAAAAGCTCAACTTGATTTACAAATCCTATAAAGATATCATTGATAGCTTAAACTACATTTTTCAGTTATGTATTGCTTTCATTCGTCATTTCACTCTTTATTCAATAAATTTGAAAAGTGTGTTGTGTTGTGACTTATGGCACTTTAAAAGTCCGCTGACAGTTATCTGTCAGCGATTTAAGGCGAGTGAGTGTCTCTTGTTTTTCCAGTAGCGCCAACTAGGGCCAAGTGCTACTTCATACGTCACATTCGCTTGCACAACCCCTTTTTACAGAGGGGGGGGGACATTCACACACCTCACAGATAGAACACAGAAGAAGAACAACCATGTCCGAACCGGGACTCGAACCCGGGAAGCCCAGATGACGGGGAAGACGCGCTACCTCTATGCCAGGACGCCGACAGTTTGAAAAGTGAATTCTGCAATGACATAAAAGGTTACAATAAGGAATACTGACGTCTACAACTTATTTAAATATACGACAGGCAATACTGGATATTATCAATTACAGTTTAAAAAATCTTCTTGGTATTCTTGTGGGCATGATCAATGATAAACAGAACTTCAACGATCTAATTTTTAAAAGAATAATACTCATCATAAATTCAGTTTAAAAGATAATACAACTTATATGGTAAAACTATAATTTCGAATCAAAATCTGAAATTCTGCAACGCGATATAACGTCATAATTTGGTGGAGTTACTAAGATATTGCCTATTTTTTGTGAATTCGATTTTTTTATTAAAAATAATTAGCGAAATTAGATAAAGTAATCAAAAATATATTGAAGTGGCAAATCATTCGTGATAATGGAAGACCATGAGCAATTTAAATAACTCGTAAAAAAATCCCAAAATTCTTAAGCGCTTCGCTAATTTACATGATATTTTCTATTGCAACTTTCATTAATTAATCAGTAATGATTATATCCAAGATACTGTTGACTGGTCCGTCTAGACGGGGAGATCTTTTAGAGTGTTAACCCCTTGACATACTAATTTATTTAACTCCCTAATTAGATGACACATCCTACTTTGGGCATTTATTATGATTTTGTTCTTATAATAATATCAGGAGCATTTGAGATATTAAAGCGTTTCTAAGTGATTTTTGCATTTTTTAATACTTAATTCTGCCGCTCAATTGCAGACAAAACTAAAATACAGTAATTCGAAGAGCGTGTCACACGTTTCTGTATGCAAAAGGGTTTATGTTTTTCATACATTAGTTACGTATAAATGGACACATCTTCTAATGTATTCATACATTAGTTACGTATAAATGGACACATCTTCTAATGTATTCATACATTAGTTACGTATAAATGGACACATCTTCTAATGTATTCATACATTAGTTACGTATAAATGGACACATCTTCTAATGTATTCATACATTAGTTACGTATAAATGGACACATCTTCTAATGTATTCATACATTAGTTACGTATAAATGGACACATCTTCTAATGTATTCATACATTAGTTACGTATAAATGGACACATCTTCTAATGTATTCATACATTAGTTACGTATAAATGGACACATCTTCTAATGTATTCATACATTAGATTGTCATATTACATAAATTATTACAGAGATATATATTATTCATACATTAGTTAAGATTTTTAAGCCCTTGATTCTATACTAATATTGTATCCTAAAATATAACAAGTATAAATGTAATATATGAGATAAAATATATAAAATTCAATACTATACAAGTGGCATAACACGTATATTGAAATTTAATACAAAGCTGAGAAGCTCTTATAAGAAATGATTAATATGACACAAATCTTTTAGTTTCACCGCCTTATGATTAGGCTTCACTGAGGCCTAATCATAAGGCGGTGATTTCGAGATCGAAAAAGCTAGGTTCAAAATCCGACTTTAATAAATATCCATGTATATTTAATAAATATTTATGGGCTTGGTACATGTTAATACTGACATAAAAAAATCAAATATCCCTCTGGTGTGTGTCTGAATTTTAGCAGGGGGGGGGGGTCATCTTAATTATCGTCCTCGTCATCTACGCACCGTTCAAAATTCTGAGGTCCTTCCCAAAACAATTATGTTTTTGCTTCTGCGTTAATGCCCCTTATTTAAATCAAACTTTGGTCGAAAAGAACTTTTTGTTTTAGGAAAAAACTGAAACATTCATCTCATATTAAAAGAAAGATAATTTTAAAACTTTTTTGCAACCTTTATAAATTTTAATTCAATCGTAATAATAATTTGTATTCAGTACTAATATTCGGTAAGTTTAAGTAAAGAAACCATCTTTATCGTTGTTTTGAATCTTTCTTTTTCGGGAAACATTCCAAGTTTTAATCAACATTTTCGAAGTAAAATAATGCAATACAGTTTATAATGCCAAAAATATTTCTTTGTGTCATTTTTTTATAAAATTCTAATCCTGAGGAAGTATAAAATACCCAGAAATAAAATTTTAAAGATACTACCTTAATACAATCCTCACACTTAATTTTGAAAATTAAGAGCATTAGCGAGAAACATCTACAAATGTAGAAAATTACATCAAGACACAAAAAATACCTTAGAGTTACAATTTGTTGCAAGTCGATCAGTGATAATATTATAGAAATCCTTTGTAGAAAACAACTGGAAATTCTTCAGGAATCAAAAATGCATTAAACTAAACCTCGATTTATCTTATTCTACCTTCTTATGATGCCACTAACTGACTGACAAACTAAGTCAATAATGCAGGTATCGAGTTGCAAGTCAATTCTAAAAAAGCAACTTGTCACATTTCTTTGCTTTTTTTCCTCCCTTCCAAATCTTTCTTTTTCTAGACTCAACTTTTCCATCTCGAGCTATGCGAACATGGCTCGTCACATTATTGAAACTACTTTCTCTGATTTTAGAATCACTTAGGAAGTTTATTTTGGATAGCTCTAGACAGTAGATGTGTCAGAAACGTTTTTTGAATATGATATATCACAGTTTAACAGAGCAGAGGAGAAAGGATAGTAGATGCGACTGAAGTTAAAACGGAAAAGCCAATTCCGGGGAACTGGCTTGTTACTGAAACAGTATTTGAAATTTATCAGCTTTTTTTTCATATATTTGTAATCTAAAATACATTTTATATTCAATTTAGCATGAGAATTATCGGTGAAAGTTTATCTTTATGCGGCCCAGCTAACTAGCATTCTGGCTTCATATAAAGCAGGTCTTTTACTCTGTAATATAATTATTTTGCAGTGAGCCCAGTGTAGCTAGAACAATACTAAGCAACTCATAAAAATGTAGCAATCTTTTCTATGCTCTTTAAACATGACGACATGATTTTCTACTATAATCCCTTTTACCTTTTAACATCACATGATTTTATACCCTCTCTTAACATATCTGTAATTTATGTAATACAAAATTCGTACAAACGGATGCACATTGAATAGAATGCGACACTTTATAGAGCAGATCGATAAATCTAGAGCTGCGAAATATACCACATAGTTGCTTCTTCTATAGCAGATGCTCAATAAGACATATTTTCAAAGTTTTCGTTAGATTTTTAACTATCAAAATTTAACCGAAATTTTAATGTCCTTCTTTCGTAATTTAGGAACAGATTTCTGTTCAAAAATTATTTATCAAAATTTTAAAATTCCAAAATAAGCTTTTTAAAACTACCAAATTTATGAATATATATTTTTTCTTTAATTTTAATAATTTTTGGTAAAGTTAATATTTTTAAAATAAGTTTTACTGATGGTTATTATTCTTGTAATAAAATTCAAATCAATTTTATTGTTGTTTGGAATCTTTGAACCGAATGCTTTTATCAATGTTAGTATTATAATAAATAAATTGCTTTCTTTTGATATCAGCTTCAAAGCAGAGTTTTCATTTTAACATGGTAATATCTTCAAAGTGATGGTCTTTCTGTAAATTACTTATGTAAAAAAAAATTTCACACAAATTGCAGCGAAAACAGGCAAATCAAATCTAAAGCATTATCATGGTATGATGCTTCAGACTAGGAATCTAAAGAAATATTTTCAGAAATGTTTATTCTAGAAAGAGTTTGATTCAATAAAAAGTAAGAAAATTATGCATCCAATTATCTTTAGCCTTTGACAATCACTTGCAACCATGAGAAAATAATTTATCTCGAAGCAAGGTCTCTATTTCAGAGAACACACCAATGTCAAATGTTAAACAATACTTATATGAAGAAATGTAGCTACAGAGTCATAACATGATGCGGATGAGAAGTTACTGATATAGTGGCTTAGTTGTCATTTTCCTGAAGGATATTGTAACAACTCTAATGGTGGAACGCACTTCTTACGGAAGGAGCTTCGATGTAGCGAGTGATAGCCCTTAGGATTACAACTTCTATTTCTTGCCACATGCTGTCAAAACAAGGAGTAGTGAATTAACACTAATACTTAAGTAGGACAAAGGTAACTAATAAGTTATTCAAAGAAATTATAATACTGTCATCCTTTGTTACTAACGTAAATAAACCTTGTAGTTTGTTTGGTTACATTAGTGACCTTTTCTGATAAAACTAGAATAATAGCTGTTTCGGAATTAACCTCATAATATTGAACAACGGTCAGATAACAATAATGGTCCTAGGGCCAGCATCCTGTCCCTTATGTAACTCATCAGCAAGCGAAAGTTTTACTTTGCTGGCAAGAACTAATGTGCGCCAGACACATATACATGGCAATTCTTTGGTAAAATCGGGTTTTGAGCCTGCAACCCTCCAACCTCACCAGACCTGACCACCAGATCACTACAGCAATCTTTTGAAGAACATTTACCATTCATTTGTTTAAAAGGTTTTCTTTGAAATAAAAGTTGAACATTTTACTTATTGGAAGCTCTTGAACACAGTAAAGGTATAAAATTATATTTTTAATTTTTTTAAGAGTAATTATCTGCACTTTTTTATTAATTTCATAAAACTGTTCCAAATCTTACAAGATCATGTTTCTTAACATATCTGCCTAGAATGCAAACAAATGGATTTAAATACAAGATCAACTTTATTCGGATCTTTATATTATAATTATTACACACTAATATGAGTATATAGGTTCGGTTGGAGGGGGGAATGGAGTTTTTTAAATAGAGAAAAGATAGTTTTCCGCTTCAATCAAAGACACATACGCATA
This sequence comes from Argiope bruennichi, assembly GCF_947563725.1. NCBI lineage: Eukaryota > Metazoa > Arthropoda > Arachnida > Araneae > Araneidae > Argiope > Argiope bruennichi. The sequence continues at coordinate 64,816,577 of NC_079162.1, read as the reverse complement.
TGTATATATAAAATATTGTAAAACAGTCAACTATTCCTTTTCAAATTCTCTTTAACTTTCTTTATTAGCCAATACATATACTTGTTCATAATTTATAAACATAAAAATATAATGAGGATTAATGCAAGAATCGGAAAGTATAAGCGTCTTTTTTCACATTTAAGCCTCAAATGAGCAACGTTTTTGTGACGTTATAAACCTGGAAAACATCTGTTAGACTTTTAAATAGTTCAAAAGAGCAGTGTGAACTTTCAAAAAGGCTGCAAAAATGACTGTACTAATTTACAGCATTTTTCCTTTGGCATTTTCAGCGTTTACTTTTTGTGTGTTAAAACTTTTAACAGTAAAAAGCAAACAATTGCAAAACAAAGCAACATTTTTTTTTTTCGTTAATCAAAATTAAATGTTTCAATTCACATTCTAAAAATTTAGAGAGCAATTTCACTAACAATTCAATTTTCAAATTTTATGTGCCATATTATAAACTCATTAAGGAACCAGCCATAATGGTCTTCTTATAACTTCCTTGCATACCCTCTAAGTTATCCCTCTTCCTCTGCAAAAAAATTGTGGACCTTGGACATTGCCGTAAATCGCATAAGCGTATAGATTTCATACACGAGAGTTGTGTGTTTCATAGTATAGTAAAGAAAGCAGATACTTGTGCATTACCTGCATGATACCGATGACCAATAATTGCAAACTATCCAATTTTGACGTGAATACAACATTTTTATTGCATCTAACGTGCAGAAAATCTAAGATGTGTTTAGAAATCTTTTTTCCTACCGATTGAAATAAAAATTTGACATAAAAATGCAGTTGTATTCATGAAAATTTCATTGATTTAAGTCAGTATGTTTATGAGTTATTGCGTTTACATACATGTAAAAGTACATACCAACAGAAGGTTAACAATTTGATAATTTAGTTTAATTATGTTAATGTCCAATTTAATGCAATACATGGGATATTTTAGGGGGAACTAAGTAATTTTCAACCACGGTTAGATGATGAGGATGATACCTGAGCTGGCACCTCCTCCCAAACTTCTGCACCACAGCAGAGGGAGTACATTCAACCCCGATGGATTTAATGTGTATCGTATTCGTGGTTCTTTGGTTTAATAGGGTCTTGAACTAGAAACCCTCCTGTCCCGAAGCCGAAACCTTACCACCAGGCTCCACGAACTGTAACTGTTTGACAAATTTGCTTCCAAATTTTACACAGATCTACATTTCAAATGATAAATCAATGTATCACATTTTATCTGCCGTGTGCTTTTCCGTTTTGTAGTAATCATATTCACTTGCACGAACACACTTCCTCGAACATATTTCGTTAAAAATTTGACCGAAATCTAAAATTTCACTTCATAGCCCATATACCGCATTTCATCTGTCTTGCTCAAAGCCGTTATCATATTTACACACAGACAGACAGACATAATTACAAAGATGTATTTTGCGGACTGAGGAAAGTGTGAAACGTTGCGATTCCTAAAAATCCCGAGTTACTTTCAGGAATACTTTCAATTTATTGCATACTTGGTGTTCGAAAAAGTAAAAAGCCTTTTTATGAAATTTAAATCTGACAAATGGAAAATGCCGCGATATTTGATCGAAAACAAACTTAGGTATTTTCAAGAATTATCTGCAAATCCAATCTTTTGTGTTTCAGCAAGTCTAACAAGTGGACGTAGCTCACGGGTATGTCTGTTCCAGATGTATTCTTTAAGTACATCCGTTGCTTTTTACATTCTGTTTATGAGCGAAAACTGAATTTTGAAGTAAAAGTATCTTTCAGCTTTAAAATATCGTTTTGGAAAAATAAATAATCGTTAAAAAAATTAAAAGAACATTTTGAAACGATCAATTACAAAAAAGATTTTAACCGCAATTATTCTAGTTTTCCTTTCAAAATAATACAGGAAAAATAATAGCAGAGGAAACGACCTTTAGTACTATAATCCAAGAGCATAAGAAAGAATCAATCATCAATGCCCGAACCGAAAACGTTGGATATATACTTTTATGATAGCGTTATTTTCTTTTCTTCGCAGAGAATTTGGAGCAGCAGATATTCTGAAAAATGATAACAAAACAGAAAAAAATAGAAAATGCTTTAAAATCATATAATTTATTTAATTATATTTTATGGCATTCTTTACGATGCCAGTCATAAAAATGTTTAATGCTTCAGTTCTATATTCCTTTAATGTTCTGGATATGAAACGCGTTAGGCTACATTAACTGAGATTCGAGGGGAAATTTAAGCCTAATTAATTTTAATCCGTCCTAATCTCATCATGCACTATTAATAACGGTGCAAACTATTGATCTCATATGATAATCTATTAGCATAAATGGCACTAAAGTCTAGAGGTTGTGTATAGCAAAATAAGTACATTAACTAATTATACATATAGGGAAAATATTAATATAATTGTGTGCCTTTCCTTTCTTATTAATATTTAAAACATTTAGAAAGAACACAGCAAAAACGCATTTCCATACTTTTTCAAATTTAATAATGTATACCATAAAATATTAATTTATAGACATGGCATTAAAAATTTATTTATATGCCATATAATAACACTAGAAATGGCTTATTTAAAGTTCTATGCTTTTCAAAATTAACAGTTAATGGTATTCCTTTGATTTTGCGAGAGATGTTACAAACAAGAGATAATGATATCTCTTGTAACTTTGTTTATTTGCATCTTTGCATTCACATTGTTTCGGCATCTTAACTTGCCGAATATATTGCAGCTATGATTCACAAATTCAGATATTTCATTGTAATAGTTTACACTTGATGAACTTTATTGTAATTTTGGATATTAAAATGCTATTAATGAATGTAATATCCCACATGTTTATTAAGATTTCATAATAGCGCTATTTTTATTGCTTTATTCTGATTTTGATCTTCTCTTTTAAATGTGCAGAGTCGCTCGCAAATGTTATTTATTGAGGTATTCAAGTTTTATTAATTAATTCAAGACTCAAAATTTATCTTAATTGCAAACTATCCTTATTTATTGATATTCCTCGATTCATTAATATTTAGGTTCATTACTAGAGGTGAAATTATGAATAAAGGGAGGGTGCACAGAGTTCAAAACTACAAATTTCATATAAAAATGTAGTTTTATACTCTGTGCATCGTTTGCCGAGATGGAATCCAAAAAAACAGTGCCACATAAATTACAAACTCTGAGGAAAACAACCCCCCCAGATGCTGATGAAATTGAAATGCAAAGCAATTTTGGCATGGCTACACAATTGACACTGGGGGGAAATTACATCACCAAACTTTATTCTTGTTTTTACTAGGGGATACGAACAAAGTCACTTGAAACGCCTGTGCCATGCCTTAAGATACACTGGTGTAAGAAATTAAGAGAATTTTCATTTTTGATCTACGATCTCCAGAACTACTGGACAGATTTTAATAAAATTTGGTGTGAACATAGGTTGATATAATGCAAACAAAATAAACATTCAACAGTTATAATAGACGCACATGTTTGTGCGGAACACTCATGGAAGTCTGAAGGTCTGAAACAGCGGTTGCAGAATACACAAAAGAGATGGGTTAATAGGGGGTATGGTCCCCTCTTACAGCTATACACGCCTTGCAACGTGATGACATACTAGAAATAAGGCAGTTTATCAGTGCAGGTGGCAATTGGTCCCACTCATTCACCAACGCTGTTTTCAGTTCCTGGATGGTTTTCGGAGGCGGGTTGCGAGTTGCAATTGCCCTCCCCAGAGCGTCTCGGACATGATCTATAGGGTTCAGGTCTTGAAACCTGGATGGCCAATCCATCCAGCGAATATCCTAACTCTCGAGAAATTCGTCGACCAGAAGAGATCTATGTGGCCTCGCGTAATCGTCCATTAAGATGAACTCGGGCCCAGTGCACTCCGGAAAAGGCGAACATAGCGCTCCAAGACCTTATCCCTATACTTCACACCAGTCACAGAGCCTCTGTCAAAGATATAGAGAGGTGTGCGGCCATCTAACATGATGCCTTCCCAGACCATTACACAGCCACCGCCATAACTATCGATTTCACGGACATTGGAGGGTAGGTAGCGGGTCCCTGCATCTCTCCATATGAAAGTACGGCGAGAATCCGTGTTTAGGCTAAAATGGGACTCGTCGGTGAACAGAACAGCTGCCCATTGTTCCATACTCCAATCACTATGTTGCATGCACCATGCTAATCGGACTCTTCTGTTCGTAGACGTGAGTGGGACTCAAACAGCCGGTCTTCTGGCAAACAATCCTCTTTCATTCAGTCTCTTGGAACAAGTCACCCTTGATACACAAGTTCCTGTGGCTGCATGCAGGTCCCGAGAGAGCTGAGAAGCTGTAGCCCCTCTGTTACGCCTCGCTGAAATGGACAAATGGCGATTTTATCTGGCCGTCGTGGCTCTTTGATGACCTTGCCCGAGTTTTCTCCCGATAGATACAGTATCCTGGAACTGTTTCCATAGGTTAAACACGACGCTGGGCGTTAAATTAAACTCTCTGCATATCTGGACTTGCGATTGGCCTGCCTCTAACCTGCCCACAACTCTCCACCTCATTCCATCATCTAACCGTTGGTGGTTACTCACTTTTACTGTTCCTATGTGAATTTCACCGATTTCTGCAAGATAACACCGAGAAATTCGCCGATGTGTGCTAGCGAACGAAATTCGTCTTACCATCCACGCTCTTATAAAGCCTGTTTTTCTGCTGGCTCCACCTGCACACACTTGTACGCTTACGTATTAGCCGTACAACATTTGCATCTAGAAGCAGTGGTTTTTCCTTCAGTTCTTTTGCTGCAATTCGATAAAATATGCAAATTCTCTTAATTTCTTACACCAGTGTATTTGCGAAATATGACACTTGTGCCTCATATTAATATGCAAGTGAAATGCGATATCTGTATCATATTTTAAAATCCATAAGAAAGGTAAGACCTACACCTTATAAAGTACATGATAAACGTTTTCATATCCTGTATGCATAGTATTTGTATCAGCATTCGAAAGAAATATTCAGTTTAATTATTTAGTCCGACTCCCCAATTGGCAAGAAACAATAAATATTTTGTTTTCTGATGGCATTTTGAGAAATTTCAATAGTATCGGATTAATATTCGAACATTTCTAAAATCTATGTGATTAAAAGTATATTATTAAAAAATATATGCAATTTAAATCATTTTAAGGCACTTTTTATTTCCACAGTTTACCTTTATTTAATAAATGGATTGTACATAAAAAAAAGAAAAGAAAAACTATTCAAGATTTTTTCAGAATTTTGAACTAATAAAAATATTCAAATGCTGAAAAAAATGAATCCAGAATATTTCTATATTAATTCTTAAAGAAAACTCAACAATAAACTTTACTTAACTGAGCGTTAATAATGCTCTTAAAAGTTTAAGTCTTAAAGTAAAAGGCTTATTTAAAAAAAATTCAAAAATAATTCCATATCCAATCTGGTGAGAAAATTTCTAATGGGAAAAGCAAAATTAGAACTTTAGGAAGTTCTTGTTCATTTTTAAATATTTAAAATACTTTTAATGTGTTTCTTCTTACAGTTATATTAAGAATTAATTGAATGAACAAATTAAATTTGTTACTTTTATACATAGAATTAATCAAAAATTATTTCCTCAAATAATTAATGTCACTATTTTCAGATGTACTTTTCGAGAAATGATAAAAGAAATTATCGCATGAAGTACTTATAATCTTTGAATATTCAAAGAATATACTAAATAAATACTAATACTCATAATCTATTAGTATTTCTTTAGTATAATTATTAATAATAATCTTTTCAAAAAACGTATTGTTCCTGGAAATTTTCGAAAAATGTTATTACAATTACAAATTTTATTACGAAAGCATATTATTACAAACTGCGCTTAATGTATATGAAAAAATTCCTAAATTATCCTCAAAAATCAGAAATAAACTATATTAATTACTATTCTGAAATTAATTTAGTCTTTTCTGCATTAAAATTCATAATTTTTCGTGCATGTGTTTAAATAAAAGCACTTACGATGTATTGAAAATATTAACTTTCATTTGATTTATTTAAATAAAATCCTTCATAGAAAATTTTACAGTTAATTGAAATTTATTAACAATAAAGTCTCATTTTCTAGAAATATGCAAAATATATATATCCAGTTGAAAAGATGCACAATGAATTTCAAAAAAGTATCGTCCTTGCAACGAAAAAAAAACAGAAACTTTGAATTTTGCAAATTCAAGAAGATATTTGGTTTGAAATATCAGAAATTTTTTGAGAATATAAAAGGTAAAAATCTACAAAAATTATATATTTAGCCTCTTAAAAATTATTCATTTTTAATTACATATTCTAGACAAAACTGTTCTGGAAAATTCAGGGGAATTAGAAAAAAATGTAATCGTTTTCCTTTTATAATCTTCATTATTGCTGATAAAAAAATATTCAAAAGATAAAATAAATGGACACATAAATTTGAAAACCTGCGATACATCGAAATTATATGAATCTTTTTTAATTGGATTTCTCTGAATCGTAAAAACATACTTTTGAACGACAAAAAAGAACTATGATTTTAATCAATTTATTAAAATGCATTTGACGAATTTATATGTTACGTAAAAAGTCAAAATCAATGTAATAGAGTATTAGCCTCACTTTATTACCGGTTTTATTTGCACTTTTATAGAAAGATCAATTTATTTTGATTTAATACATCATCTGGATGCTTCAACAGAATATTCTTCTTGGATTCTTCTGTTTCAATAAACAAATTAATTATTACCCCCTGTGTAGAGCTATGAGCATTATCCAGATTTAGCAGATTCTATTCTTGTTCAACTGATAAAATAGCATTGCACCCCGCCATTTCAAGCTTGGAATTTATCGTGGGTCTTGTAATTATTTCTTGCCATCTGTAAAATTATCTTTTTTTTTTCCCATAATCATTCATTTTTTAATGTTTTCTGTGGCAATAAAATTTAATTAAATGTTTTTTTTTCGGAATTAAACTTAGATTCTTACTTTTATAAGTTACTTAACCTCATAAAGGATATTAACACCGGCTTGCATGTTTAGTTTTTCTTGAAATTATTCTGAGAAGAAAAGTATAAATCTGTTGGATAAAAATTCAGAACAATAAATTCGATTTTCTGCTGCTTCGCTGATATAAAATAAAAATAATATAATGAAACAAAAAATCAAATCGCATTTCCATGTAAAAAAAAATCTCAGAAGAGGTTAATCGAAATTCTACAAGTGTTTCATAAAAACATTGGATAAATAATTGATTCAGCAGTTTGAAGAAATGAACGAATCGAAAATCAGTTCTCTGGGGGAAATAGAAGAAAAAATGTTTCCCCAATTTTCTTAACTATTTTATTTTCTTAACCAAACATTTTATGAGATTCTTTACATTAATAACTTACTTTCTGATGTTCGCTCTTGTTTTACAACCAACAAGGAGAGTCTGTATGAAAGTACATATACAGCGCAAAAATATTTTTCATATTTCTTTCCTTTTTTTTTTTTGCTGGCTTAATTAATTTGGCTTTGGTTGTTCATACTTTGTTATTTTTATAAATTAATTAACAAATATTTAGATCAGAATAGTGAGAAACCCTTTATGCTTAAATAACATATATTAATTAACAGTATGATGCGACCTTAAACACTTCGGTGCCAATTTTCCTGAATCATACTTTCAGTAATTCAAGATTCTTAATTAAAAACTTTGTAAACGTTTTTATACTATAGTCTTCTTATTTTCCTGCGATATAAAATCCAAAATTTGAATAATAACTTCTTTGTAGAACAAAAGTTTAAACAAAACGTATATGTCATATATTGCATGCATGTTTAGACGACATGCGCATTTATCTATGTTTATGATATAACTGTGACGTTGCATGACATATATAGAACAGTGGACTTTTAAAAATAAATTTTACAGATAATAAATTCAAGTTAATTTATGAGAAATTGTGTGGCTATGTTAAAATGCATTTAGACGTTATCAATTTTAATAGTCTTAAACTACATTAACATATATCTAGAATGTAAACAAGCGCAAAGGAAAAATGCGAATAAATTTAAAACACTAAAGTTAGATATTATTAAACTTAAGTATCTAAAAAAAAATAATGAAGACATCATAAAAGTTTTAAAAGATCAAGCGGTTTAACTAAATAAAATATAATCAGACATTGAGACATATTAACATAGCTGCAGATTTCATTCAGAACAAAGATTTAAGAATTACTTCAGAAGTTTTTTTTTATTCTTGAATCATCGTAAGGTTATTCAAGTCGATCCATTTTTAATGATATTCTCATCTCTGGCAACAGAGAAGCAAGATTCCATGAATGTATGTGGTAAATTCTTTCTTCACGCTTAAAGATAAATGTAATACAGAACTGTATTGATCTGTTCGAAAGAAAAAAAATTGTAATGGCAATTCCTTACTGCACATTTTATTTTCTTGCGAGAGAATTAAACACAGAGATGGGGAGTTTAACCAATCCAACTTTAAAGCTAATTGCTTGTACATGTACTTTCTTTTTTTTTTCTTTGTAACATTTGAGTAACTTATAAATAACATATTTTATATGTCTTGAAATATACTAAGAAAATGGTTATAACTTATAATAGGGACTCTAAAATATTTTTAACTGAATTTTCCGCAGATGTGTAAAATTATATATTTCACTACCTTCAACCGTTTTCAAATAATGAATAAAACAAACGAAATCTTACAATTCATCAGACTCAAAAATAATTCCATAAAAGTGCACAATGCCTAACAGATTTTAAACATTCTTTATTGTATTGATTGTATTGTAAAAAAATATTGATCAAGATGTTTAATATCTTTGTAATATTGGTATAATGTACACTCTAACCGTGGACTTAACAGCTAATTTCAACATGTTCGAAATAGACAAAGTTCAAATTGGAAAACTGATATAAATGACTCAAATAATTATATATTTTTGAATGAATAATTTTATGTTGCTTTAGTCAGTAAATGAACTGATAAAAATCATGATACTTAAATTGTTTTATATCCATGGTTCTAACCGTTGTAATTAGTAAATATCCTCCACAGAATAATATTTTAAACAATAAAAGTTCAATTTTCTTCAACTAAAACTGACAGAATAATGAGACTGAATACCAGTAACGAGAATTGCAATAGCTGCCACTAGGCATATCCGCTATCAACACACGGAGCTTCTTCACTACAACGGCTGACTTGCCTTTAAAAAAACAAAGAAATAAAACTTTATAGCTCGGTTCATTTCCAATGCAGAAGATTTTTTTTTTTTTTTGCTTAAAATGGTAATATGTCGAAAATATTTTATTAAATAGATTAATAGGACTGTAGCTATATAAGAATTTCAATTTCTTAGTTTTTCAAATATACATTTACTGTCTCAAACAACATAAAATTTAATTATTCGCATCATCTAGAGCCTTTTTTCAAACGAAAGTATGTGACTGCCTTTAACGGATTAGAAATCAGCAATTCAGACATGATTATAGTCTGTATTTTCTGTGGACGGTTCAAGGTCACATTTTCTACCGAGTTACTAGTACCAGACAACTAATAACGTGGTAAAAAATTTGACCTTGAACCGCTTACAGAAAATACACTGACTATAGAGTTGATAACTTGCATAATTTTTAGTTAAGAATCAAGAAAGTGTTCAGTTTTACATATTTAACTACACATTTTGCTAAAAATCAGTAAAAATAAGAGAATATTATTTATGCTAGAGCTTATTTTTTACTGGGTGCTTCTTCACAGTATTCTTATAATTGTTTAAAAATACCGTCAAACAGATTTGACTTTTAAAAAGGCATATCGGCAAATATTTACTTGTTTTTCTTAATCTCCTTATAATACTATTTTTTCAAGTTATTTTTATATACTTGGTTACATATCTTCCAGGGCATTTGCTTTTTGCAGATCATTTTACAGTTATGTACATTGTTACAAACTAAATTAAAAATTGCAGTTTTTAAGATTTGATGTGAGTTAGTAAACAGTATTATCGAATGATATGAATTGCGATAATTCACAACACTGAAGTCGCTTAACAACTAGTACTTGAAAATAATTTGCCAGAGTTTTCTTAATTTCTTAATATTTGTGAATATGTTTCCTATTAAAAGTGATGACATCTAATAACTGCTTCATCGTAAGAAAAAATCATTTTTATTATCATGTCCACCAAAACATGGAAACTCAAACACTCAACAAAGCAGATGTATTATATTTGTATGTATATTTTAACACCGTGTTCGTAATCTATATCAAATAGGATCGGGAAAATTAATTGTGAACCAAGACTATTTGGGAATAGTAGCAATAATATGCATCAGCAAGGCCTCAGAGAGCTGGAAAACATGTGCCTTGTTCAAAACACTCTAGAGTATGATGAAAAACACTCACGCTTTTTTTTTCAATTTTATTTTCTAACGCTTGTTTACATTAGTTCCAAACGTGCTAAAAGAAAGTGAAACTAAAACTTTCCTAGAGAATGTTATTTTTCTGTGTTATTTTCTATAAATGAGCAGGAGAATGAATAGCAAACATTATTCGTTTTCTACGTCAGTTATATGCAAGTATATCAGTATATTGTTAAGTTATATATTTCTTAGATCTGCAGGATATGACGGTTAGAAATAAAATTCAATTTTCCATTTTGGATTTCCTCTTGAGAAACAGGTTAGTATTCCCTATTACTCCTGGTAATTTTTCCATCACGGGTAAATGGGAATAGGCTTCGAATGTAATAAAAAATTACATTTTACATACATTTGGAATAATTTTTGACAAGAAATAATATGAAAACAAGAAATGCGGTAGCGTTCTATCCCACCAATAATATATATTATTTATGACAAATTAACAATTGACATCTTTAAACAATATAGCATGCGACCTACATAAATATTACTTTTCACATATGAAATTTGGTTTGGTTACAGGAAAGTTGGGTCAAAGAAGAAGAAAGCATGATGCGGAGAGGAAATCTCAAGATAATGACTACTCGTTTCTACAAGAAACTAAGACTATGAAGATGTAAAAAGGGGCTTATCTCGACTTATCCATGGTTAATTTTTCAACAATATATGTCGATTACGTTCGAATCGTTACAATCGATTACGTTCGAATGCGTCAGTTCGAATCTCCAGAATTGATGGAATCGACTATGGTGAACTTAAATGCGATTGGCTTAACCCTTTATTTACAAAATTATTTTAAAATCAATTTTTCAAATTTATTTTTGAATCATTAGTTAAGTTTTCGTACAGAATAAACCTAGAAAGAAGAAAAAAAATTTGTATTTATTAAATTAATTTAATTAATTTTAATGTTAAGATTTTTAATGTTATTTTTAGTTGATATCTACTACTTTCTATTAGAAATACGTTCTTCGTGTTCTTTCAAATGCTGTTAGAAAAAAGTGATATTGTGAAGATATCAGCCCTATTTAAACTGCACTTTAAAGTACAATCGGTAAATAAAGGGTTAAAGAGCATCAATTTGATTACATCAAAATTTGTTTTTACTTCCTTATTTCTAATAGTCAGATAAAAACTATACTATACCCGATCTCATTGCTCAAGTAAATTTCATTGCAAACATTTTTTTTTAGAGTGTGTGAATATCAACATAAAAAGAGTTACATCGGAGACAGGATACTGTGATTGAAGTGGGAGATCTACTTTCTTCCACTAAACTGTTCATAAACGTTTTAAAGGGTCTTTCTAAATTTTAAATTCCCTTACCCTGTATCGAAATATTCAGATTTTCCCCGACAAAATAAGCGATTATCAATAATTCCACATTGAAAAGATTGAATAGCTTTTACGCTATAATCAATGAGATTGAAAACATTTTTATTGAAAAACAGTTATTTGGAACAATGGAAAAAGAACATTGAAAGGAATTCTGATGCAGTATGCCGTTGTTTCTCATCATTTTAAAGTATATTCTCTTCAACTCAGCTCGTTATCGTGATTAGAAGAAAAAACAAACATTCCCGATTAAACCATAGTATCTGTGTTACTTGGGAATACACCGGGGTAATTATGAACGCCTCCAAAACAGAGTTCGATTTATTAATAACTTAATTTGTAAAAAATAACATCGTTTAATAGCGCTGCAGAACATGAATATGCTTCATATAAATTATATTTTCGATCTAATACTATCATTAAACTTATGGATAAATCTTTCCCAGTTACTCTAGATGATTCTACAGCATGAATTTTGTCAGTGGAAAGACTGTCTCTCTATCCGTCCGCACATTGATGGATCCTACAAAGGGGATAAAAAATTTTATATAGTTTGTTAACCTAAAATATACATCCTTGTCAAATTTTTGACAAAATCCTTCAACTGGTTAATTGTTTGTTGGCTAGGTAGAGAAATTTTAGCATGCAATTTTTGCCTAAATATTGCAGATTATTAAATTTCGGTTAAATCCAGAATAACTCCAGCTAATTTCTCACAATTCAGTAATAACAATATTTTGGGGTTTTAATTATTTTATTCCTTTTGATTATTTGACAGATTGTTTCCTAATTAATGCAACTTTCCACTAGAGAAATCTGAAAGTTTCATCGCCATTGCAACAGTTTTACTTTCATCTGGGTTCGCCAACTTAATAAAACAAAGAGCCATTTAAAACTTAAAACAGATAAATAAACAATTTTACTGATGGTCCCATTAACACATATATTGATATATTTTATATGCCATTTTTATTATGAATTCTTTTCTAAAAGAAAGGGACATTTTCAAATCTATTTCAGTAAAATAAATAATTCTGCCTCTTGTCATTTTTCAATACATTTATTTACATGGATATGAAATGGGTCCGTTTTCAATTCTCATTACGTTTAAATGCATTATTTTTTAAATGTTTAATATGGGCTATAATCTACGATTTTTTCTAAATTCGTTTGAATTTCTTTGTCAGTTTTTCTGTATAGTTACATTTAGTATACATTACATTTTCTCAATTCTTTTTGTTTATGTTCTGTTAATGCCTGTCCCGATTTGCAGCCAGATTTTGTTCCTGATCGGAGGGCATCAAAAATTGTCCAAAAAATCATCTAAAAAGTAATAAGCCCAAACACGCTAGCTTCTTTTTCACAGTATTCTACAAATTTTTAGTCTCAAATTCTTTTTTTTTTCTTATCCAACAGCAGCAACAAGCCATGACAGAGAGATAAGAAAAAGTGAAGGAAAATTTATCCTAGACAAGTAGCTCTTTCTCAGTCAATTCTCAGAGGACGGGATATCTCTCCTGCTTCCAATAATCAAAAGGTCAATCTCTCCGCTTTTCGTCCAGAAATGTTTCTAACGCTCTTTTCTTGACGACAGCTCTTAAAAATAGATCGCAGCTTGAAAATACCGGGTAATAAAACTGAATTACGACTCGAGTGTTGCAAGAGGCCTTGAAGTCGTTCGTTGCTTTTCCTAGCTCAAGCCTTTTAACTTCCAGTTTACGTAATGTAGGCTTGATAGGAACAAAATACTGCTGAATAAAAGTAAATAAGAAAGTAGACTTTCGTGATTTTATAGCGTAGAATTAATTGAATAAAGTCAGAAATTTCAGAAGAAAGGGATAAAATGGAAAGCTTAAAGGAATAAAAAATTTAATGCAAATGCGGAGCTGTTTAAACTAAGTTAAAAAATGGTAAACACAGAAAGGTAAAGTAAAGCAGAGGAGCATCCCTTTTTTTTAATCTACACGAAGGTTAAGCCAGTGCTACAACAATGCGTCAACAATTCAAACGTTTGATTTAAATGATTTATCACTAGTAGAAGCACAGTTCTACACGGTGTAGTGAATGATTAATGTAATTAAATTTGATCTAACATTTTATGGTTTGAATGCGTCAGTTGTTAGTGGATTAAGTTACATTTTTTTTCGTGCTGCTGTTTCGTATAATCTTATCCCACTTTTTAATTTTAAAAAAAAATTGAGATATAAAAATTTTTATTTACATGATTAACGTCAGCAAAGTAATTCGCAAAATGTAGCCATACACTCATATAAATGATTAATTTGTTACAATTGTTTGACTCTTTCTTATATTTAATGTAAAAGACTAACAACCTCCGAAACATTTCCCAAGGTACGCTTCGGCGTGTGACATTGGAAGCTCATAGGTCAAAGTCCCACAACACGGTGCTACAAAATATCAAAGTTCAAAGGAGTTCATAACCGGTTTTATTCTGGAGAAAATATCATAATTTTGAATCATGGACAGGGCACGAAAACACCTTCTGACAGTTCAAGAGCTGTATACAACTTCTACACCGTTTGGAAGGCGCTTGGCCCTCGTTTATATTAATATTATCGATCATTGAACTGATGACCTTCCGGTTCAGAAACAGAGATCATACTATGATTCTCTTATAACCGACGAAGAAATTATGGAATAATAAGTAGATTTGTTTTGAATTCATCAAAAATAGTCTGAAAATTTACAAGATTTTACATTTATAAGCATACTAGCACTCTGGATTTTTTTTGGATAGTTTTGATTAATAATTTGGCCCCTTAAACTTTTTTCGTAAATAAGAGGAATACTACTATTTTTTAAACCTTTTTTTTTTCATTTTTGAATAGTGCTTAACTAAGGAATTAAATAAAATCTTTCAAAACACTTTTGCCAAAATTTCATAAGCAAACATGAATATGCAACACAATTTAACAAATATAGATAGTTTATAATCCATGAATGTGTTATTTCAAAAATTATAACTTCATGATTGTTGCATTTAAGAGTTCTTAATCACCTGACTTGGTGATAGGCAGCCACATAAGTTATAGATTGCCTGAAAGGGAAATTTCTTTATAAGCAAAATATGGTAAATGACTCTTGAGAACTAAGCAGTATAATCCATGAATGTTTCAAAAATTATTCACGATTGTTGCATTTCTAGGTTTTTTTAACCATTTGGTTTGATGATGAAAAGTCCCAGAGATCATAGATTGTACGGGAGAGTGCTTTCTTTTAAGCAACATATGGTAAATGGCCTGCGCCAATTGAATTGTAACAGGTTGAGAAGGATTTGTTTATGGTTCACCATTAAAGCACATACCTTCCTTCCTTCGTGAAAAATAAGAGCTTGGTCCAAATACATAAACAGAAGATTAGCCAAAGAGAAATATTAGGTAATCCTCAGGAGAAGGAAAAGTTCATTCTAAACGAAAAGCTCTGATGGTAGTCATATCACTGACTCTCCGACCTGCCCGAAGGCACACGGATAAAGAAAATTGAATGACGGGACCGCCACAACAGCAACACTGGCGAGAACTGTGATTGAGTCCTAAGGGCCATCACCAGCCACGATACAACCCTTCCCGAAAGAAATACGTCCTGTCATCGATGGGAGGAGCTAGATCCCCAACTTTTTTTGTACCCACCAGGGGTACCACCAACCACCATACCGGAGGCATCTCATCCTCTTTTCGAGGTGCCCCCCCCCTGGGGCTCAAGCTCTGATGGTAGACACACACGGAGAGATAGAAACAACGATAATTAGAATGTGGGTAAATTCAAGGAAGTTAAAACGAACTGGACTTCATTCAATAATTCTCACCAACGGTTGAGACAATGTGATTACTAATTAATTAAAATAGATAAGACTTCTCTTATTCAGCAGGTAAATTTGCAAGAGGCTAAATATTCTAATAAAGATAAAATATTTATTTAGAACAAGGCTTTTAAAACAGTTTAAGAAAAGATGTGTTTACCAAGTGTCTCCGATCTTTCACTACAAGACTAAATAAAAAAAAAACTTCACAAAGGAAAATTAATACTAAGAGAATCAATATTGAAAGAGATATTAAGAGAAACAAACAGGAGATTAATCTCATGAGAAAATGTCCTATACAGCCTTACTCATTATACTTTCTTTTGTCAGGTTAAATTTATTTTCTTAGCAAAATCTCTACAAATTTATTTTCTTGTAAAAATCTCTTAGTGAAAGTTTAACAGCTTTGTTTAAGAAAATCAACTTTCGATTTATTTTGCAAGATAATCCTTCACAAACAAAGTTGATTCCAGAAATTGAAATGTTTAAAATGCTTCAAAAAATTCAGTTCCAAAAAAAAAAAAAAAATCATGTCTGAGAAATCGCTCTCTTACTTGCCCCACGTCATTTCTCTTCCTATTCTCACTTGTTTGTGCTCTCATGCATGATTTTTAAGAAAATGTCAATATTTTTACAAAAGATAATTCATATTTTGGGAAATCATGAAAAGAAGTCACAAATTTCCAAGAACTTCCCAAAACATATTCTAACGCAGTTTGCTTTTTGAAATATTAGAAATTGCGTGGGATAAAAGATTCGAAACCTGTATAAATTGTATAGTTAGAACAGTATTAAAATTTGAAATGGAAAAAAAGCGAATTTATAATGTTTGTCTTCTAATGATGAATTTAACAAAAAATCGCAATATAAAAATTATAACTGATATGGGAAATGCTAAAATCTTTCTTTAAAAGAGGATAAAGATGAAAATTTGAAAACAATCTTCTATTTTTGTAATAATATGATGAAAAATCTAATTTTAATAGGATAATTTTGAGTTTTTTTGTTTTTCAGATGTTAGTAGACAGATTATCAGATTATTTTTGCTATTTAAACAGTATAATGAAAACTCAACGAGCATAATTCGTTCTTTCCTTCTTATTCGCGATGCGAAATACTCGATTAACAAAACAATTAGTTCTTTACAAATAAAGGTAAATTAGGACAATGCCCTCCATTCCGAAAAAAATCGTGAAACAAACTGTTAATTTTTAATTTATTGTTATAAAGCACATTTTTTATAAAGGGAATTTTCTAAAGACATTTGTTTTATTTACATTTGCTGCGCCTTAAAATTTGGCATTACTGCCTGATTAGGAAGATGCTTCGCAGCGTACGATGCAATAATTTTCCATGTTTGCAGCATCTCCCTGATTTTACTAAACAGTTGCTGCTCTGCTGAGGCTATTATTTCTGACTAAATCTCATCCACAACTTTTTGTTGTAACACTGCTCTCCGAAAACTCTTCAATAGTTCTGACTATGTTCTATCACCAGCTCATCGACGTTATCTCTATCCACCTCCGGCCCTTTGATCTTGTTCATAGATGCAACTTAATCGGTGAAGGCGTTACAGACATTTTCTCAAACCCCCCAGAGTCGCAATCGACAACGCTATCCGGTTGAAGCTTCTTCCATCCAGAAATAAGTTCTCTCCTCAAATTAGCCATTAATACTCAAGATCATACGAATTATGTGATTTTCACTCATTCTGTGAAACAACTTTCGTTAAGAGAGTCATTTTTTTTTAATGTTTTATTTTGCTAGTTCTATGAATCGCTCGTTATGAGATGTGTTCGTTAAGCGAAGTGTGATTGTATTTGATAAATATTGTCTAGATTATATAACAATTCATGAATTTTTTTCTTCTTGCGCTATAAAATCAATGATAAATGAAAGAGGAAAAGAGTACAAATTATTGTAAAGTGTGAACAAAAATAATTTTTGTTCTGGTTGTTTCTCCTTTTTCTTCTAGAACTCTGGATTATTTTTTTTTCTGAAATGTCTCTTCCAGATTTTCGATGTCTTGAAATTATCGCACATAAGGAAAAACAGCGACCGGTTGATAATTTTAAATTGAAACTTCTAAATTTCGATTTTAAATAAATACTTCTAGATTTTTTTTTATGAGAAAAAGAAGAAAACTTACTAAAAAAAAGAAAATAATTTACATTAATGCCTACTTCCAAAACGAAAAATTTTAATACAAATAAACTATTAATTTTCGCCACTTTAACCCTCTAAAGGGCCATTTTTTTCTAGTCATATTATGTTTAAATATTTTTAGGCTTGAAATTAAAATAAGAAAAGGAATTCATTTAACTTATTAGATAAATTTAATTTGATTAATTAATTAATTTGGTTAATTAATAATTAAATAACAAATCAAGGCACATCATTTTGTGTAAGATAAAGAACTGAAGCATCTAAGTTTCCGTCTTTGTAAAAAAAATTGTCAGAACTTATGCCAACCTACATAATTTCATACAAAGATTGATAAATTTGGTGGGAAGCATACTTCCCACGACCCTAGAAAGGGTTAAGAAACAAAATATGCGTTATTAAGAGTACAGTGAATTATCCATGATCGTTTCCTATAGAGCATTTCTCCGAAATCGGCAAAACAATAAAGACTAAAGAAAATTTGAAGGAAATTGAGGACACAAGAAAAGAACTTAAAATAGCTTTTAATCCATAAAATCTACTTTACTTTGGAATTCAGTTTGAAGACATAAATAAGTTTAAAGACCAGAAGATTGTAACAATTTAACTGAAAAATTGCGTTTGGGTTTATACGAGATAAAATAAAGACTCACAATAAGAAATATTAATGAAATATCAGTTTTAGACAATAAAAAAGTAATTGTTTAGGAGTCACAGAGGAACTTCAGCTAAATTACAAATCTGTAATACTCTTTTCATACAGTGAAATTCATCACCCATCGTACTTAACGTAACGAGTTGGTAGATCTGATCGTTTTCCAATAGTTTACCTAGCATTGCTATTGAGGCCAACATTTTTACGGCAGATCGCCTGCGGACAAATCTTGACGTTATTTCCAAATATCTGCCTCGTCGATAAAAATGCAATTTCAAACAAAAGGATTGGATAAATCTCCGAAATAACTTCCGCATTTGGAAAACAACAGAAATATTTTTCAATAAATTCTTTTTTATATAAAATAATACACATTTCTATCATTTCCATAAACAGAAAGAGCTTTCTACATACAATAAATCAAAATTAAAGATGGGAAACGAAGTGTTAGATCTGAATTAAAGAATCTCCTGCAACTGGCAGAGTGCTTAAAAAAAATTAAAAATTATAATTTATAGTGCATTTTAGATGTGAATTTATAGCAACATTAAAAGAAAAAATGAAAGTCCTGAATTCTGTAAATTAAAATACTTCAAGAGCGCTCACATCAAAACTAATCACGAATCGAAACAAAAAAATTATCCTATAATATAAAAAATAGATTATGAAATGCAAAATTAAAAATATGCTGAAAAAATATTAATAATAACTTCAACTGATCAGCAAAGGGGATCATATAATGAATTAGCAAAAATATCGTTACGAAATACCCCATTTCTGACACCAAATGTTACTAAATTTTCCGGGGTTCGTTTGGATAGTGAGATTTATATGGTGTGGAGAACACTCAATCAGCAAGCGGCAGTAGAAAATGAAACAACGACGTTTATTTACAAGACACACAGGACAGCACAAAGACGACAACTATATACAGCACAAAAGACGATTATATTCAGCCGAGACGTGCAGCATACAACCAGACTACTGCAGACAGTAGCGCACACCTTAGTTCAGCACTAGCTTCACTCCGTCGCTGCTCCGCTTATCTCTGGAAGGCCAGTTCTTTACTTTTCTTTCGATTCCGACTACTATTCTCTGGCGCTTCCGACTACTCTCCGATCTGGTTCACGACTACGACCCGGCAGCTACAGCTCCTTTTATAGGTCTCAGGAGGCGAGGTTAGAAGCCTCTCAACCAATCACGAACGTTCGAGGCGTATCTCGGCTCCTAATGGACGGATCGGGAAAATTCTCGATGTTTCGGGTATAATCTATTTTGGCGCCAAAGTCGCCAAATTCGTCGCCAAGTCGCCAAATGGTCGAAGCTCTGGGACCTGCTATGGAACCAATTATGCTGGGAA
The DNA here is from genome assembly GCF_947563725.1 of Argiope bruennichi. Lineage (NCBI taxonomy): Eukaryota > Metazoa > Arthropoda > Arachnida > Araneae > Araneidae > Argiope > Argiope bruennichi. Next base: position 64,796,717 of record NC_079162.1, on the reverse strand, counting down.
GCCGCATCACAGATTCGTAACAATATAAAATAATAAAATTTGCAGATTTCTGCTTATTGTCCTGTTTAACAATCCATCATAAAAAATATAAATAAAACGTGAATTTTACTATCCCTTAGCTAATTTTTATTCATGCTTATTCTTATTTACATATTGTTAAATCAACCACTTTAAATATAAAAAAAAACTTTCTGTATTGCTTGATACCTGGGAAATGTTCATTCGATAATGATGCAGATAAAAGGGGAGGGTATATTTTCAAACTCTGCTCAGCGTTATATACGGCATTGAATGATTCCATTATTCATATTGAAAATCATTAATATTTAAATTTGAATTCATTAAGACTTTTGAAAGCGAAATGGTACTTTCAAGATGCTGAAAAAAGATTAGATGATGATCGATAACACTGCACTTCATATATAAACTTCTGAATCTGAAACTTATCCCAGTAAATTTCATTGAAAATTGTGTCTTGTTAACAAGGTTGTTCAAGAACAACTTTGTTAACAAGACACGCTAATTTTTGACGAAACAATTTTCAAAAATATTTAGATGTAGCAAATATTTGAATATAAATTTATCAGTAGTTAGAGTTTGCTTCATTGTGTTGCATATAAATTTTTATTTTTATAAGCAAATCGGTTATACATTTCTAAATTACTTGAAAACAGACTTATCCTGGTTATCATCAATATTACAATTGCATATGTTTTAAAAGGGACAGATGGATCATTTTTTTAAATATAATAGATGATATGTTTTAGGATATTAATAAATATATTTCGTGGAGTATGAAATTCATCTATTTCCAGAAGGAATATATTTAAATTTGAAAAGTAACGAATGCAAATTAAATTCAAGACATAATGCACATATGAAACTTTAAACTATAAAAAAATATGAAGATTTCTTAATGTTTAGTACGTTTTGAAACATAAATCTCTCTAAGCTCTTTTTAGAGTTTTTTCTCACGCAAAAAAAAATTGTCATATTCTTTTTTCCTCCTTTAAATTTAAGTGGAAAAAACGATGCGAAATAAGATATGTTTGTGAAATGAAATTTAGTCGCAATGTTTGTTTTTAATTATAAGAGATGAGAATGAATTTTTCTCTGCAAAACACCACTTTTGTTTTTATTGTTGCTTTCGTGCTCTTTCCAAAGCATATTTTCTTTCAAATCGCTTTCATTAATCGAAAAGCATAGAAAGCGACTCAAATAAAATTGTGTGATTTTTTTTTATGAAACTGACATCATACATTGACTTTGAAATGCAAAAAAATAAGTGAATGTAATCCTCGAACTGAAAACGTTGACTTAAGAAGCTGAATGCAGTTTTTCTCATTATAAATATTATGAATTACATTGAAGTAATTCATGATATTCATAACTTCGGGGAAGTATTGGTTGTTAATTCCTTGTGAGAGAGGGATTTTTGTTGCTGTTTTTGTTTAGTTGTTATAACACGAATTTAGATTTTTTAGTGTCGTCACAACTGACTTCTTTCAACTACAATTCCAAATATTTATCATATGCCTTATTTAATTAAGTCTCACGGAATTCTTCAAAAAGATGTTATTTCCGTGTTTTAAGTGCATTTATTGTTATTTATACACGATTTCAAACAGCCTAGAAAGAAAAGAGAAGATTAAGCAAAAATAAGTAAATCATCTGTTTTTTCAGAACCTGAAACGTAAAGGAGCTTAAATCAATTTTCTTATGTAGTATTGTCCTAAAAAGTGACAAATTATAAACTATTATTTACGCAATTATCAATTAATAAACATACATTGTTGTGAAATTCTAATATTGCTTTTCTGCAATGTTAGTCTAACAGCTAAAAAGGATATACATTTATTCTTAATGAATGCCAGGTCAACAACCCTGAAATTGGAGACAAAAATGACGGTTATAAAAAATACAAGAAGTATGGCCATATCTCTATCAGGTACTGAGTTTTATACATCCTCCTAAAAGATTCAGTACCCGTCACCGATATTATACAAGTGGAATCTCACACAAAAGCATGAAATTTGTCTGAATAGTCAATCATGGCTCTTGCTCTCTAGCTGCATTCAATGAGCTACTGTGCTGTTGCGGCTGTTTAATAAAGGTTTGTTGTTTGCATGTATGTTGTTAATATCTACAGTTCAGCACAATTACATTAATGTCTCGTTTTAAAGCAACTCTAGGACTATTTTGGAACGAACCTCGTAACTTTGAACCGTTGTCAGGTGACGAGAACGACACCAGAGCTGGCACCGAACTCTTCGAACTTCCGTACCAAACCTGCAGAAGGAAGTTTGAACCCGGCGGATTTAAAGTGCACCAGGCCAGCTTACACTTCGGTTCTTCGGTGGAATCTGGTATCGGACCTGAAACCCTCCAGCTCGGAAGCCGTGACCTTGCCATTTTATATTAAAATGATTCTATGGAAATTATCTCTTGGACATACTGCAAAATGGTGAACTGCGTTTTTATTAGAAATCGAAAGAAGGGTGAGAAATTCTGTTTCGATTGCTTGTCAATGCTGTCATCTCAATTTATTGTGTTTTATAGATTACTTATATTTCACCTAGTTTGAAAGGTGTGTGTTACGATAATATTCACTTCAAATTAACTTTAATGTTTGTAAGGATCCGTTTTATTATTTTATTTCGTTCACGTGAATAACTGGGCATAATGCTACCCTGTAATACTCTATATATATTATTGACAGCCGAAGACAGTGAAAATGTGCAGATTATTTACAAGTACTTGTAAAAAACTAAATACTACTACTAAACATTTTTTAAACTCCTGAGGCAATCATTTCATTTGCTGCTGTATTATAGCAACGGAATGATGAAATGATTTTAAGGAAAATGATTTTCCAGTAACAATTAAAAGATCTTTGAGAACGATAAATGAATTCTTAACAAAATTTTCAATCACAACTTTACAAAATTTAGCTCCATGTAATTTTGTTTTTGATAAACTTTGCATGAAATGAAAATATCTTATCAGTAAAAATAAATAAATACTTCATTTGTAATCAGAAAGATTTGAAACTTTTACAACGAATACATATCTTTAATTAGCATTTACTTTAAAATAAGCATATATTTTAATTACTACTCGAAATGATTAAAATATAGCGTTGTTCAATAAATTGCTACCTGAAATGGTGTTTAACATATTAATCTTATGAATTGCTTGCAGAAAAATTTTAATTATTCTTCGCTGTCGAAAGCAGAAAAAAAAAGAATGTTATGAAAAATGAATTTCTATGATATTATTATATTCTTCTCATTAAAAAAAACAATAAAATACGTTATACTAGCAACGGTACATAAAAAGAATGTTCAGCTGTCAGTAACTAAAAACAAAAAAGAAAGATTTTGAAAATATTCATATGAAGTTTCAGCAAAATTAATAATCGTTTAAGCATTAAACCTTTAAAGCTTTTCAATTAAAATTGTATGGTATGGCAGAAAATATATTTCACAAAATTATGAATTCCATGATTTTATCATCATTTATTAATCATCATTAAGAAAGTTTTAGATAATTATAAAAATGATGAATTCGTTCCCTCAGGGTAATGGAGCATTGAAAAAAGTTTGAAATGCAATATTTCGAGTCTAAACTATTTAATAATAGCAGCTAGTCTAGTTTCATTTGATTTTTTTTTTAATTTCTATAAAAAGACTAAGATTTGTTTTTTCTTAAGTGGTATTTCTTGCTATAAAATCTAATTAATTTAAATAAGCACAATAATTTTCGAATTTCAATTACTTTTAATTAAAATACTACAATTCTGGATTTTAGCATTGTTTATAAAAGATTAATTTACTCTTTAAATATTCTTCCAAGTTTTACTTAATTCATTCTTTGATGTGCTATGCTTCGCTGTGATGCTCGGATTCATGCTCGGGTGTAACAAAACCCTATTTTTCCAAGCTTTGCTTAATTCGTTTTTGGTGTACTATGCTCCGCTGTGATGCTCGAATTCATGCTCAGGTCTGACAGAAACCTTCATGATCCTTACGTTACATTAAATCGCTGCTTTAACTTTACTTAAACAAACCGTCACCCCATAATTTTGTGCCTGTAACTATTAGAATTATCCTACTTAAGGATAAGAATGGGATAGCTAATTCAAACAAGATAATACATCATAAGAGCTTGAATTCCTGATAATTTGAGAATAACAGGGAAGCTTCTAGGAAGCTGTTTCCTATTTATGAAAGTTTTCGAAAGTTTCTTTTCTCTTTAAAAGTACTCTACTAGAAGCTATCTATGTGATGATTTTAGATTATATACAGATGATTTTTTATAAACTGTTATTTATAAAAATCATCTGTATTTTATATTATGCTCAAATCATTATTTACTATTGATAATCCCTGAGGTGGATGAGCAGGAGAGAAATTTTGATCTTTCTTTAATATCAAGAGAAAATAGGTATTTCAATAAGAATGCTTCACAGATTGTAATTTTATTTAAGCGTATCAAGTGTAATATTTATCATATTACAGATATATTGTTTGTTCTCACACAGAAAAACACGTTGAATCTTTCAAATTATATAAATTGTATGCTAGATACTAAAATGTTTACCTCCAGCAATGAAGCTATGTAATTAGGAGAAATAGCGCGAGTAAGGTAGTCATAAATCGTACTTAGCCTCGTGGGTTCCAACGAGCCCTAAATCTTACAGGGCCCTTTTGCCTCTGATCACGAAAAAGCGTTTCAACTATTCTATACAATTTGTGAAATGTTATAACAGCATAGCGCATCAAAGTCCATAGCAATTCGTTTTTCTAAAAAATATTTGATTTACCTCACAAGCTTCACATATATTAAATAATACTTTAAATAACCATATAATTATAGAATAAAAAAGGGGAAAAGATCATTGCCATTGGTCGGTTAGCATAATAAGTTTTAACGAGAATGAGTTGCGATAATACATAATGAGAAATAGTATTAAAAAATTATGAAAATAATTAATGAATAACTGTGGTATAAAGATATAAAATAAAAACTTATGATTTTTATCAAGGCCCATTTTCGTAAATTTTTGTAAATAAATATATCACATCGGTAAATCTATAAATGTATTAAGGGCTTATTAAATGTATATGAGGCTTAAAGTTGAAAAATACTCATAAAAGTGGAAGTAATATGCCTGACGCAAATTCGCGCAAAATTCTTCAGATCACCAGTTGAAGCATTAAATGGCTTCTAGATTAAAAAGTTTGATTAATGGCTTATTCACAATTTTTAATCATAATGAAAAAACTCAAGATAAATTAAGAAGGAGTAATATTCTTGTAAAAGTATAATAGGCAATGCAAATAATTTAGGATATGATATCGACAAGTAAAATAAGCAATTATCTTTTGATTAATCATTTTACGCAATTTCCTCACGTCTAGGACAAAGTGCAAGATGCATTAAATCTACTGAAAAATTTCAAAAAATATTTATTCAACTATTACAACAAGATAATTTTTTTTATATTTTACTTTATTTATATTATGAGAGTTTAAATTAATTGTTTAGCTCTTTAGCAGTTACATTATCAAAAATCGACACAAAGACAGCGAATAACAATAAAGTTACTACTTTTATAGAAAAACATCTCCATATCTCTAGAGCAACATATTTTTTGAAAACATTTATATAAATCACCCTAGGTAAATGAAAATGAAGAAAATATTCCTAGAAACTGAAGGAGGGGGTCTTCGAAATTTGTTCAAGAGGAAAACACGCTACAAGTACTAGGCAAATGCTATATTTATTGACATCTACTTTGAACGTTGTTACTGATTGTAATTTTGAACAGTTAAATTATTTTCTTAATATTCTTGCACATCTTCTTTCTAGTGAAAGGATTTTGGCAATAAGAACTGTTTATTGAAAGCAGAAACTAATTTTGAAAATTTGTATCTTTGAAAAATGAAATATTTTAAAATATTTTCACAATTCCACAAATTTTAGTATCTACTTTAATTCCGAGAATTTATTTTTCATCGATACGATTATTTATCTTGCAGATAAAATGAAAAGATTTTAAAAATGAATTAGAAGCGCACTTCATTTTAAATTTTTATTTCAAACATATACTGATTACAATATTTTCTTAAAAACACTTTATCGCTTATTCTATTAAAAGCGCATTTAATCGAAATTCTCATATAAACAACTTGTTTATTAGCTATGAGGACTTGAAAAACAATGCAAATGCAGTTTATAAGAATTTAAGATGAAATTTTAAAAGGATTGATAAACAAAGCATTATAATAAACGTATAATGCATTTAGATTGTTTCAGTACATTTTATATTACTTATTAAAATAAAACGTTGGTCTATAAATAGGAGAATCAATTTTAAAAGGATTGATAAACAAAGTATTATTATAATGGTATAGTGTATTTAAATTGTTTCAGTGAAATTTATATTTTTTATTGAAATAAAACGTTGGTATATAAATGTTAATGAAAGAATGTTAAAATCAGAGAATATTACTTTCAGAAAACATAGTATACAAATAGAGAATACTACTTACATTAAATTTAATTGTGTTAGGCATTCGTATTCGAAAATAAGCAGGATTGTGCATTCTAAATTTAGCACAACTTTGATGAAATGTTTACATTTCATTTTGTTGCATGAAAACTTCATTAAAATAGTATTATTTGTACAGCTGCAATAATAAATTGTCTATAACAATCTGAATAAACACCATCAAAATAATACATAATTTCTTTTCAATGGCAATACAAGAATGCTTATAAAGCATTATAATTTCCTTAAATTTTAAATTTGCTTTCTGTTCAGTTCGAAACTTTTAATGTTTTTATACTCTATGTGATTTTGATAAATATTAATTTACTTTACAACCAAATATCTGAAAAATCAAGCTTCCCTCGGCAGTTTTTTTTTTTTTTTTTGTAAAATTGCGTTCAGATTTATTTATTTATTTTTTGTAAAATTGCGTTCAGATTTATTTGTTTATTTATTTATTTTTGTAAAATTGCGTTCAGATTTATTTATTTATTTTTTTTTTTTTGTAAAATTGCGTTCAGATTTTTTTTTGGAGAAAATATTTAGATACGAATCCCATACTGATTGCATATGAATATTTTTCTATCTTACTTACATATGAACTGGTCCTTTAAATTAAAAAAAAAACGTAAATGTACTTAGTTTAACATATTATTCGAAACAATCTGCTATATTACAGTATTCATTTTACAGTTTATCTATCATTACTAATATTTTTAAACTTACATTCAGTTTTACCATGATGAAATCCGGTCCAAGATGGCATTATGTAACATCGTCATCATGAAAGCAAATAGATAAAGGCTCTAAAAGTTAGCTATAAAAAAAGTTTTGTGTGTGCGCTTGCGTCCGTGTGTAAAATCGCGGGGTTTTTTTCCGGAAGGACACTTAAACAGATAAGCCTAAAAAGCAAAACCTTATCGAAATATAACATTTCATTCAAATCGGTAGTGCCGTTTTCCGATATGCACGAAATAAATTATACAAGAAATGCTCGTTTAAAATTATAAGATTAATAACACATTTCTCTCTAACACCATAAAAACTTTGCAATATTTAATGTTCCTTAAATTATGAAACTGAATAATTTGACACTTGTTAATCTAATAAAAAAAACAATGATTCGATTCTAATATCATAATAGTGCGAATTTCTTATGAAATAATTTATTTCTGCTTAAAAGATATAGAAGACGCTTAATTTTGACACAAGTTACATCTAAATGATTGAATAGACGATGACATTGTTACTTCACCAAAAACAATTGGGAGAAATAAAAAAAAAAATTCGTTAAAAAACATTTATTATTTGTTAAAAAAAATTTAACGAAATTTATTCATGAACAGTTTAATTGCGCAAAGCTGATGTGCCTATTTTTCCATTTTTTCAGCTCCATCATGAACCCAGATCTCAAAACTTCATTAGAATTCCAATGAAGTTTTGAAACAAATCTATAATTTAAAAAAAATGAAGAAAAAATGACAGTCGGTGATATTTCCTTTGATAGGAAAAAACATGTTTTCAAAATTTTCCTTCACTAAATCACGTTAAAGTCATCCTCAGAAAATTTCATCCAAGTAAACCAGCGGAAGTTTTCGTCCAAAACTTTCTCGCTTATTCTCCAATAAACCTCTTATCCCTCTCTCCAGCATAAAATCATAGATTTTGGCAAGGTCACAAATGCCTTCCAAGGCTTCGGCAAACAATACAAATTATAGATTTTTGATATGAATCTAGCATCGAATATGCATTTTCGATGCCTTTTTCCTGACCGAATTGTAACCAAAATTTGACACCGAATTACAGTTGTAATCACAAGATCACATACCAAATTTCACAGATTTACATCATTGCATTTACATGCATGTGTTAATACAGAGCAATAGATGGTGATCTTTTAGACAGATGTCGGTTAAAAGTATATATTTTTAGGTGGTATACCCTCGAATAGTTCGAATTTTATTGACGATTACAATACTTCCTCTTTACTTTGTATACTAGAAACTAAAAGGGAATGAAGCATTTAAAAATGCATTTCCCATCGATGATTTTTTGCTCCAGATATTATCGATCTATATATCTGCCAAAACTGGTTGAGGGAGTGAAATTTTGTATTTTCAAAAACTTTCGAAATTCTTCTGATACAATAGGCTTGTTTCGAGCGGAATTTTTCCTGTTTGTAATTACTCATATACAGTATGATGCTGTTTCATCGGCAGTAAGAACCACTCATTTGTTGATATTCTTTTCGACACTTGTATTTACCATATGTATATCGATTTATTACCCAGGAACAGGTAACAAATAGCATTTTCAAAGAACTTATTCATTATAAGATTTACAAGCCATTTAAAATTATGCAACAGCGAACTAGAAATGTACTACGTCGTACTCTGTGTTGGCCATTTGATAAAGAAAATGTTTCTTCTGGAACATTGCTCAGTAAATTCTAAATTATATACCACCTATGTTGCTGAAGCTGTGTGAAGAGTTCTTTACCAAATTTCTGGCATTCTTCTAGGGGGTGTATTAAGAAAACGGTTTAACTATAGGATCCTTAACTTCCCCAGGTGGAAACAGAGTGGATGAGGCTTTATACAAGTTATACAGAAATTGACATTTTGGATTATTTTTCGAATTATTCTCATACTAGCATATGAACAGTCAATTCAGAACTCAACATTCCAAAAATGATAGTGCAGAGAATATTTCAATGAACTAACTGGCATCCATACAGCATTTATGGACTCCATGGACAGCTATCGCACATCTTTATCAAAGTCTAAATTTTTAAAATTGGCCCAGAATAATATCCTTCTGTTCTCAGAAATGAAATTTGGGCACACGAATGTTGCTATAATTTAGATGTTAGCATTAGTCATCAAAATGCTTGTTATCAGAATTTAAATCCATTCTTTGTACAAGAAATTCTTCATATGCAGAATGTATTATGTAGTATAGTATTTTCAAGAACTCGTTGAATAGCCCCCTTTTGTACAGAAGTACGCAGCGATTAGTTAGTTTTTTTTATAACACTGTGTCTGAAATAATGGGTCAATCAACCAAGAAATTTAAGAAACCCGTCACAAACGATGAAGAAGAGAGCATGTGCCAAGTATTGTTAGAACAATGCAATTGTATAGAGATATCGAAAATGTAGGGACAACTTTTTTGTAAACATTTCCATTAATATATCATTATTGACATTTTCTTGAATTTTAAGAAGAGTTAATAAGTGTTTTATCATTCCTTGATTCCGCCTTCTTAATAATTTATATATGTATTATACCAGAAAAGAATAACAGAAGATTCGTTTAACCAATCAGAAATACGAAAAAATGGTCTTAATAAATAAATTTTCCTTTTAATATCTTTGTAGATTATATAGTATGTATTTTAACCTTGTGTGTACATAGATGAATCTAAAAAAAATATTTTGCTAATGACACTTTTACATTGTGGAAGCTGTATAAAATATTAATTTTTTCAACATTTTATCAGCAACCTCCAAAGAATCCAATATTGAATCAATATATATCACAGGAGATACATGGAAATCTACTTTATAATGGAAGGACAAATTGGCCATTACACACGTAGTTAATTAAATATTAATACAATTAATTCTTATTTAATGAAACTTTGTAACTGAAAGTAATCGTCTAGTTTCAATATTTAAGCAAATAGGCACTAGGTCTGTTTTTTTAGGACAGCCTATATGGTATGAATCATGAATCGAAGTAGTATTTTAGATAGGATCTGACCTGGTAACCTAAGTTTTTATAATTGGTTAATACCCATTTGTTCAACCATTACACACGTAGATTTTCATGCATCTCTTGTGACATCGAAAGTGTGTATTATAATTACACATCAAAATCATTTAAAGATACTATTTTGATATCACCTTTTCATTAGTTTTATTTTGAATAACAGGGGACAACATTCAGAACAAAATAAAGAATTTCCTAAATATGAATTAAGTATTTCGATTCCAAGCCATCATTAATTTAGTTTTTGATCACATTTTTTTTTCAAAAACTGATTCAGAGTTCCGAATAAGAAAAATCGATGAGACAGAAAAATAGAAAAATACATATACTCTGGTCATGAATAAATTTCAATGCAATTCGCATTCTAAACACACTGAGATAATGATATATTCGTGTATTTCAAATTATTAGCTGAAGAAAGAAATAGTTATGAAGTATATTAGTAAAAGGAAGATGTAGGCTGCATAATATTAAAACACCTACAGAAATTTCATAATCTAAATGCAATTTGAGTAAACTTACAACACCTATTTACAGCTATCATCATAACAGTTTAGCTCCTTCAAATATCAACCAGCAATTTTTACAGACAGGCCAGTCTTTTATTGCTATTTAATGAGAATGTTTTCTCAAAATTCTTTAATGCAGAACAATAATAATTTCGTAAAGGATACTATTTTAAAAACAACCATTGGAACAAAAAGCATGAAACTGAAACATATTTTTAAAAGTCTACGAAATAATAGCATCATTATCCTAAATCTTTTCAATATAACAATGAGTATAGCATAAAAAATTTTTTTAAAAAGAATCAATATGCCTTCTTTGGATTTCGAAAATTCACATTTGACTCAGAAAAAGAAACTTTTATCACTAAAATATATATTTTTACTCTATTATATTTTGTCACAAATTCTTTGCATTGACTTTTGAAATGAAATATTTAAAAAATTCTTAGTAAAACCCTTTGTCGGATTATTAGTTCTATCAGAATATCAGAATTCTGATAGAACTCAAATAAATGATTTCGATAGAATTATATAGTTTATAGAATACAGAGTGATATTTAAAAAGATGCAGGTTCGAAGATTCAAATGATGCAATATTGTATTTCTCCAGCGCGTAATTCTAAAAGAAACAGAAATAATAATTGGATTTTTATGTGTATACGAAATATTTTATACAGATAATTTTTTCGATTACATGTTCCAAAATTGATATAGAATAAATTTAAATGTGCCTGTATGCTATTTCAAAAACCAGTGTAACAAATTTCTTTATGATAACTAAATTTTTCACTCTTTGAACATACGGGATGTTGCTATAAAATAACTGGAATGTTCGCATTACAGTAGAGCCACAAGCAAGTCAGGATCAAACAGCAATGACTGTGCCATATCCTTTGGGTAGCCACCTTCAAAGTTAAACCCCACGTATCACTGTGTTCGTTTCTAATACTGATTAGAAGGGAATTGTTCGCATATACCACGTTTAATATAAATGTTAAGTGTTCTAAATTAGCAGTGTTTTCGAAGCTTCTATTCGGAAAATCTGCGACAAAACTAGTTTGCTATTGCAGCAAGGGCACATGAATGCGTTCTTGTTTCCCTCGTAAATTTTTGATTGGTTTAAAAGTTGCAAAGAAAATTAAAAAGAGATTTGATGACGGCCTGTGCCCTAATTGAAAAAATTCGACAAGAGGTTCTTTAGAAGACTCATGCATATTGAGTGAGTACTAAAGATTAAACAGGTAGGCAACAAATGCCCTTGCTATTACGAAGAATACGAGAGGCAGGCAGCTTAATTAACATTAATTATTTGAATACGAAGGAAGAGGTCCGATCTATGGAAGAAGCACATCATGGTTTCTCACACAAGGGCAGGGCAATGCTCCATCCCATAATTCAATGTCTGTCAAGATATTATTGATCAAATACCGAATTGTTATCGTAGAGACCTAATGACTTTCTCACACTGTATAACATTTTTATTCTTCATTGCCAAGTCAGTATTAAAAGGAACTAGATGGAAATTGGAAAAGTGAAGGCAAAAATGGCAGAGATTATGAAAGGGCGTTCAGCAAATGACTTGAAGCATTTTTTGGTTAATGAAAAAACTGTATGGGGTGGCGTAGGGATCGAGCACAGGAATGCACTGAAAGTAAAAATATTAAAATAAAAAATAAGTTTTGTTGATTAATCCTGTAGTTTTCTAGCAAAACCATGAATTATTACAGTAAATATTACATATAATGCATTAGACTATTTTTATTTTTCAGATAAGGCATTCTGTTAGACTAATAAAGTGTCGGCGTTTTATTGTTCTTCATTTTAATTTAAAATTAAATTTTTAAGAGATGCCCTTTTGATACTTTTGCCCAATTTTATTCACTTAATTCAAATTTTCAAAAGATGAATATTATAATCAATTTTTTTCATTTCTTTATTTTCTAGAGTTTTCAAATTTTGTACACTTCTCGATGATATTATAATTAATCGCTTGGTTTAATTAAATTCTTATTCCATACTAGAGGTGTCATCTGGCAGTGAATTACTCAAATCATTGACGAAAAGTTCTGTAATATTTATAATAATGACTTATAAAATAAATTCTAAAATATATATAATTATATCTTTATTACGCTAATATATGCAATTTTAATAATAATTTTTATTAAAGTTACCTCATTTCAGTAGATATTTTCAAAGTAAATTTTTTCCAGATTTCACTAGAATTAACTTCTTTCTTTGATAATTTCCTCGTAATTGCATATATTAATTGTAGCGTTATAAAAACCATTTTATAGTCCCCTTAACTCCAATTAATTAGGTAATTTGTTGTTATTTCATTTTTACAAACGTCGTAGATACACATAAGCTTAATTAACATTATTAATTGTTTTCATCACTATTGCTCCTGATAATCGATTATGCTGTCTGAGTATCCTTTAGAAAAAACACAGGAGAAAATAAAGCGATTTTTAAATATATCTTTAGATGTTCTTTTAGTTTTTTCTTACGGTGAAATGTCTTTTTAATAGCTAATCGCTTGAATAAAAAAAAAATCAAGCATTTTTCAAAAAAAAGTGCATCAAGTGATATCTTAAAGCATTTCAGATGCATTCTATGGAATTTTGATAAATGAAATATGCTTAAATTCTTGATATATAAATTTACATTCTGTGAATATATAAAATATTTGTATTATGTGAAATTTTATATATTCAATGTTATCGGGATTTTATCCAATTATCCAATATTACACAATTTTCCCCAAGCATAGAAATTTCCCCAGGATTCTTTTTTCTACCACACAATACAATATTTAATTCGATAATGAAAGTTCTAATAAAATAAAAAATATTATGAAAGCAGGAGTGGGAATTTTCCTTAATTCAAAATTTCAATGGGCGAAAAAACAGAGTGCACACTTCTATTTGTTTTACATTACTAAGCATTGAAAGCATGGTTTAAACTTACACTATAATTTTGATTAAATATACGGGTATGAAACAATTTATTTATTAGGATCTGATAAACTTTCAGAAAGGAAGAGAAGTTTGGCATGTAAATGTAGAATATATTCTGGATATATTAGACAAATATTAGAATATAAATTTTGGTATTGACTTGGCTTATGTTTTTAAGACCTGTATGAGATTTTATTTGAAAAGTACATATTGGTATATGGTTTGAATTGCATGAGCAGAACCATTCCAACTAAGAAAAGTCTCTTATATTGAAAGAAATTATCTTTCTGATAAAGAAAATCTTGTTATATGCTTCCGATTCTCGATTAATATATCTGGTAAAATTTGAGATTTGTTGTTTTCTAGAACAACCAGACACAGAGTGCCAATCAAATTATAGTCCAACAGATAATTTCAAAAACTTCAGATTTGGGCATATATTAACAATTCAAAAAATGCTTTAAGTGATATAGTAAATTATATCTTATGCTATTCGAGTTCATAAAAGTATTGCTGAAAAAAATTCAAGACTTTAATGTTTATACAATCCCTATTTCCTATTAATTATTTTTATTAAATATTCTGTACAGGATAAGAATTCAAACAAATCAAGGAAGTCATCTCTCCGGAACTTTATCGAATAATCTCTAATAAATATACTTATTTATAATTAACAGAGTATCGTTGGCGAACAATAGATGGTAAAGAACCTAATAGCTGGCGATCATTGACGATTCTTGTGGCAATTAATCACTGGGATGTGGTTAAAACACAAGTACCAGAAACTTGAATATGTATTTGGAACGCTTTTTTTTTTCAACAAATTGAAACCAAATTTTGGCACAGAAGTACAATTAAAATCATAAGATCACATCTCAGATTTCATTCATTTACGTTTTTATATAGTGAGATTACCACGTTTAGATTATTATGAAAGTACAGACCGACAGATAGTCATCCCCCTGACAAGTGGCGTTCAAAAATTGACAATTCTTCACTTTAGATACTAAAACTGTGAAACAAATTTCATTTACTTAAATATTTAAATTTTTGAATCATTGCATTTATATACATGCAAAAAAGCAGACTGATAAGCGGACAACTCCTTGACATATTTGGTTCCAAATTTAATACATAACTAGGCATTCAAATGTTAACTGTGCGTACCAAATTTTATCCATTTAGCTCTCTTAATTTCCTAGTTATCGTTAACTTATATTTGGACAGCTGCTTAGACATACTTCTTTGGAATGGATTTCGTTCAAAAATTGAGAGAAATTCTACAAAATTGGTGGAGAGACCATAAACCACATTTCATTCGTCTAGCTCAAATTTTTTTTTAGTTATGGTGTTCACAAACAGACAGATGTCATGAAAAAAAAATGTGTTTTTCTTACTCAAGAAAGTCAGAAAGATGGAGATTCGTCAAAATCTCGTGTTCAAATTTTATGACTATTACAATACTTTCTCTTTGCATGATTCGCATACCAGAAAGTAAAAAAGTTCCACTCTTATACGATTTCAACTGACCAAATTATGAAACTCTGAATATCACTATTCTTGACAATTTTAGAACATTTTCATCTGCTTCCTCGAAGAAAATCCACCATTTAATGGTGGCGCTAACAAAAATTGCCTTTGACTGGCTTAAAATAAAGAGTCTATGTTTCATAACTTGGCCAATTTTGACAGCTTAAGAGTGGTATATTTATATTTAAAATGTTAGTACACCAAAAGTATATTTAATATAATTAATAGGTTCAGGGATAGTCTAAAAATTTAAATTTAGAAATTAATTCATTAAATTTCAGAAACAACGACTACGGTCTAAATGTACGGAACAACGCAAAATATAAAATTTATTTATATTTGCATTGTTTCGTACATTTATTAATTGAAACGATATAAAATACAATTTTTTTTCGTCATTTAAAGCATTTTTCCAACAGGAACAAAGCGTTTATCCCTAACGGTTTTAAAAAAAAAAATTTTCAAGCACAATCAGAGTGTATATCCTTTATATGAAAATTAAAGAATATAAAGTAATAGATATTTCCTTCAAATAATATTAAAACTCTCTGAATACAAAAAATAAGTAGATTTTTTCAAATTCTAGAGCACTTTGAAACAAATACACTCTAAGCTTATTTGAAAATTTATTTTTCCAATTATATTTCATTCTAACAAGAATTCAACTATTTATGTTTTTGAAACTTATTTTGCAGAAAATTTCCTCAATATGCATAAGAGAAACACAGGTAAAAAAACACTAAACAAAATTTATTCGCAAGAAATTATTTCCATTCAATTATAAAAGGTGAGAGAATATTTTATTTATATACATATTTTTTTTTATCAAATTGCATTTTAGTTGTTGCCTCGACGCTCATTTCCAAGAATGTGTTTCTTTTTACACATTTTATGTTTCATTAATTGAAGTGTATAAAAAATGAAACAGTAAAATCCTTTAATATTTTTTATGAATGTATTTTGTCCTTCTCACTGTTATAAGCAAAGAATTGAAAGCAAAAATAAAGAGCCTAGATCGAAAAAAATTAATTTAGTTTTTTCATTAAACGAGGCTTTGAATTGCATTCACACATTGATAATTCAAAGGAAATGTTAAGAGTATTCTTTCAGTAAATTTTATTTATTTTGTTCAATTTGTCGTAGCACATATAATGAGTTTTTAGGAACACTATAATTGGCTTTTTTAACAGCTTTTTCGAATTTTTATCGTATGAATTTCTAAATAAAATTTTATGGAAGTGTTGATCAGGAAAATCTTGTTTGTTAATTTATATTTATTATCATTTTAAACACTGAATAATTTTGCTTGTTTCATATTTGTCAAAATAATTTTATATGCCATTTTTCATTTACTTGCTGGTGGGCTAGAATTTTGTGTTCTAAATGATAATGCTTATTTTATTATTTTCAATACTTATTTATTAATTTATCATTTAATAAATAAATTAAATTCCACATTAATTCCACCTGATATTGAATTTTTGAAAGTTAACAATAAATAGAAAATAATTAAAATATAAAATAATTTCTGCTCTTTAGAATATTACTAGAAATGTGTTTTAATTTTTTTTTCAAATAAATTCATTTTCAACTTGATCTGAGATAATTTGAATGAAAAGAGGCAATTGAATACAGAGGAATGTATCATCTTTGCTACAACGATGCATAAAATGTGAAAAAACACTTTCCTTACTTTCGCCAATAATTTTATGAATACATCTAAATTTTAAATACATTTATTCGAGAATCTTTAATCACTTATGTTGTAAACATTCGACAAATAACAATCATTCGAAATAAATAAAAATAGCTTGGTTTTGGTTTACTTATTAAAATAATTTAAAATCGTGTAATAAAGATTTTAATCAACCAATTTATAAGGATTATACTAGATACTTATTATCCTTTTATCTCTATTAATGCTAATACTTAACAGAGATAAAAGGGGCCCGATATATGCTTATAAAGATTAATATAAATGTTAACAATTTTATTGTAGACCATTAGGATCCTAATTCTATTATTTTTACAATTATTATCAGAATTAACCTTTTAGTTGAACTTTAAATTCGGTATCTACTCAAAAATCTGAATCAATCATTTCCCGAAAATATTTGGGTGGATTAATCGCTGAATTTTTCCAGCTGTGTAAAATCAATTTAAAAATTTATCACTAGATGCACTAGTGCTGATATTTTGAAAATATGCCTTCTGCTAGAAAAAACACAACGAGTATTATGTGGCTGATTAAGATGAAATCACCATAACAGATGCAAAGGTAGTTTGAAGCTCGCCATGAATAACAGCCATCATATAAGAAATTGATAAAATAAATGTTTCATAACAAATACTTTAGGAAAAGGAGAGAAGCAGTTGCAGGTTAGACATATTGTGCATATTTTGCTAGATTATAATCGAATGTCTTCACAAAATATTGCGCGTATCTGCAAAAATTATGCTTCTAATTTTGTTGGTAATAAATTTACCAGTAATTTAAAACGAAATAATTATCATAAAATCCCCATAATTAGCATTTGCGCAAGATTCTATGAGAAGATTTTCCAAAAATGTGTCTGTACTATTATAAACATTAAGTCATACATTATAAGGAAGGACAAACTTAGATCAAGCTTTCATGTTTTGCTTATTTGTAATAATGATATAACAGCTAAGCGCACTGTTGCAAACTATAGCCATAAGGAAATGAACTCACCATTGCACACTATTGCGATAAGGAAATGAACTCACTGTTGCTCACTATTGCGATAAGGAAATGAACTCACTGTTGCTCACTATTGCGATAAGGAAATGAACTCACTGTTGCTCACTATTGCGATAAGGAAATCAGCTCACTCTTGCACACTATTGCGATAAGGAAATCAGCTCACTCTTGCACACTATAGCCATAAGGAAATCAGCTCACTCTTGCACACTATAGCCATAAGGAAATCAGCTCACTCTTGCACACTATAGCCATAAGGAAATCAGCTCACTCTTGCACACTATAGCCATAAGGAAATCAGCTCACTCTTGCACACTATAGCCATAAGGAAATGAGCTTACTGTTGCCTTAAGGAGCCAAGCCTCTCTGCTTTAGCATTCAAAATAATTTGAGTGACCGAATCGCGGGACGGTGTCAGCTCATTTCAGTCCCCTTTACTGCCCGGCTGATACGTTCGTCTCTTATTCACAGGTGCGTCTCATCATCGGAGTGGGAATAGCGAGCACCACACTATTATTGAGCCCTCCATCGAGCAATAAATAACCATCATAATGAGAGCTTCCCATTAGCATATATGGAAGGATATAGCAATACTCGGGGAATTACTGCATGCCATAAGGCAAACCGCAATGATTTTGACATGATTGTCAAATAAATTTGAATAATCTTAAACCTGTTTATTTGAGTCCGGATTGTTTTCTATATGTTTAGCAAAATTTCGTATCATTCATTAAAAATTTTCAACAACTTACGGAAAAGATTAGTTTTTGACAGATTTAAAAAACTGTTTGTTTGGGTTTATTTATTTGAAATTTTTCGAGAAACTGCGAGATTTCAAAATTGCTTGTTGCAACTGATATTTCTTAAAGTGGAAGACAATAACAAAGTTTCTCTATAATAATATATTAAATAAAAATTGCACTTTTATTAAAAACTTAACTTAAAAATTGCACGCATTTTTAAAATGCACTTTTATTACCGTGCATGTTGACATTCCGTCAAATGGTAGTATTAAATATATTTTTACTATCTTGAATATGAATTTTACATCACTTAACCGTCAACATCTGATAAGTATATCATACTAAAATTTTAATACTAGAAATTTCCTTCATAAATACTCAGGCATAATAAAGGTTTGAAGACAATAACTTTTACTAGTAAAAAAAACATGAAAATATTTTAATCTGAGCAATGCTGGGTATAGCAGCTACAAAATCTAAAATATCTATAAAAATAGTTTAAGTTCTATTTCTTCAAGGATTAAGTAATTAATTATTCTAAGTGTCTTATTTTTAGTAGTTATCCGTAGTAACATCTAAGCAAAATATATTTTCAATTTATAATGCGTTCTAATGTAAAAGTAATAAACAGGAACTCATTGCTTACAAAGCACTATACGATGATTATTTCAGTTCATATACTCATTAGTGAGCAATATCGAAATAATTTAATTATAGATAATTTAATTATTTTAAATATTTAATTAATATAATTAATAATTTAATTACATTAAATATTATTTTGAATCTATAAAAAATCATTTGCTAACTTGATTATCTTAATATTCTACACAATAAACGGTTTTTACAATATTACTTTATAATACAACTGTATAAAGCAGATGTATGCTTTCTATAATACAACTGCATAAAGCAAATGTGTGCTTTCTATAATACAACTGTATAAAGCAAATGTGTGCTTTCTATAATACAACTGTATAAAGCAAATGTATGCTTTCTATAATACAACTGTATAAAGCAAATGTATGCTTTCTATAATACAACTGTATAAAGCAAATGTATGCTTTTTATAATACAACTGTATAAAGCAAATGTATGCTTTTAATGCAGTACAATTTTTAGTTCAGAAAACTAAGGTTTAAAAGTAAGGTATTATAATTTATTATATAATATAACGTAATATATTTTATAAAGAATTACAAAGTACAATGTTTTCCGGTGAAACAAGGAATCAATCACTAAACAAAAACTATAATTAACAAACTAAATAAATGCTTCAAGTATGACTAAAATAAAATTTCTTCACCCATATATTATTGAGAAGCATTTTGTAAAATTCAAGCTAGTAAAATTATGACTTTAAAAATTAAAAGTCATTTTGAACTAAAAATATAAACGGAGCTAAATAGAGATTTCTATAAATAGATTTATAATTAAACAGAGTTATTTAATTAAGGAAACAGAAAATTTTACAAACCTCATTTAATAATATCACTTTTTATAGGAATCAGTCTCATTAATTAATGTACGACAATTTTTAATACGTCAGAATTTAAATCGAAATGTCTGAATATATATAAGAATGTGATTTCTTTTGAATGATAAATTATTAAATTTTTACTAAAGAGACTTAAACGTATGGGGAATTATAAGTTTATATGTTATAACATTATACAAAATCAAACCATTAAAACATCTAACACAAATGTATAAAAAGCATATTAATTTACTACTATCTCGGCTAATTAAACTTAAGAAATTATATATAAAATTTATAAAACCTTAAAAAATTAATAAATTTTGAATCTTTAAAATTTGTAAGAATTAATTAGCATCTTATGATTTGTGATAGAAAAGGAAATTTATTTTAGTAAATCAAGATTTTTTTAAAAATTTTAATATAATTCAATATTAATTAAGTTTCATGAATTCGTTTATTTAGCGAAAAGATTCTGAGAATGGTTTTAAAAGTAATATTAATTGACTTCTTTGAATGAAAAATAGTTTTTTCTGCTTTTTAATAATAGAAAATTTTTCTTTGTGTAATAAGGAAAAATATTTCCTTTTATTTTTCATTACATGTTACTTTCTGCACACAATAACATATAGCTGATTATCTGAAGAGCAGTATTTTTTGCAATTTCATTCATCTTAAAATTAAAGGAAAATCCTGACATCACATTTTCAAACGTAAGCGAATAGCGAAAACAACATCTTACAGCTTTTATCTTAGATCTTGTTTCATACACACAAAAAAAACGATAAAGAAAAGAAAATGTTAAATAAATTTTTAAAATAAATTTCAAATGAACCTATAATAAATTAAATAACATTGAATGTTCTAATAATTTTGTGAAGTAAAAATACAAGTTTATTTTCTTATTCGTAATTTCATTATTCCTAGCTTTTTCTGTCTGAAAATAATTTAATTTTCCTCCAAGATTATTTAAATATTTAAATAAAATATTAAAGAATCGTTTTATTATATATTAAACTTATTTCATTATGAAGTGTAATAAAGTAGTACTTAGTGGAGAAAAAGTAAAAGTTTCTTATAAATGTCAACATTTCTTTTCATTGTACTTTGGACAGAACTAAAATATGTTTCAAAGTCCTATAGTATTCTCATTATAGAAAATATTATATATATATAACACTTATTTTATACAGAGAAAATTGCACTAAACATGACTACACAAGGATGTACAATCTAATTGTTGTTTGATATCTAATATCTACACCATTAAAGATGAATATGTACTTTCAATTGGGAAAAAAATCTCTTAATGATTCTAAAAATTATATTTAATGTTGTTTGAATCAATAGGTATAATATTGAAAATATTATAATTTCTAAATTTTTAGACTGTTTCTCAGTCTTTTTCATAATATTTAGTAAAATATTTTTGATGCGCTAATACTTAAAAATAAATATATATCATTATAAAAAAAATAAATTCCACTTTTCTGGTACTAGTACTAACCGAGTTTTGAAGCAAAGAATATCATTATTTCAGATTGCTTTAAACCCTTTCAATAGCCACCTCAAAGATCTCCAATTCTGTCTCGGAGATGCCATTTATTGTCGTAAAATAATGAAACTCGTAGCTTCACAACTCGGTCAGTTTTATTCTCAAACAACTGAAACTTTCTTCCACTGCTTGTATATTAAGATTGTTGTGTTCTAGTATACATTTTGCAATGTATTGTCAGGGCAACAAGATAAAAAATTAGACATATTAATTTATCTGTAATTTATAGATTCGAACATCATAAAACACAATCCTTTATATCATTTAGAACATTTTTCCAGGAAAACGTATACGCCTCTTTAAAAGTGGACTCCCAGCATATATAGTTATTAAATTGCTACTTCATTGATATGGCCCTATTTTAAGTTATTTTTTATCCAATGCATAAAACGAATTTTTAGCAGTTGTCTGCACCAGTAAAGCACGCTTTAATTCTCCATGCAATAGTCACACTCAGACTAACTAGTAATTGGATATCAAAATCTAAGGATCAGTACATACTTTAGGAGGTTGATTTTTAATCGCTGATATGCGTTAAATCCCGTGTACAAGCCGAGTTGAATGTTTGAAGGTTTCCTCGCCTCGCATCCAGTTTATAGTATGATAACACTTAGAAGCGAATTTTGGTTTCAAAAGAGCAAGCGATTAATTAACTTTGAAGGATCTGCAGAGCCACTAATGGTGCTCTAGTGAGCCTCATTAGACTGCAAAGGAAAGTGAGAAGTTTCTCTCTTCAGTGCAACTGGAATTCATAACTAATCATGTGTATCACTCTGTGTAGGCCATTGTTTCTGAAACCCTTTGTTTTCAGATATCCTGTATACACGCTGGCATTAGTTTTAAGAAATCCAACATTCTATTGTTGCAGTTGAGTCAACAAGGATACCATTTCGTTAAGAAATTTCAAATTTATCCAACTATAGTTTAATGCTATATCATTGCTTAAATTAGATTAGAATTTGAATTTTTATTACTTACTCGAAAAAAATGTCTGTTGTGGACAGTGCAATAAAAATATCTTGATTTACACTAATCTCAGGTGATTTTTTCTAAAAAAAATAGAAAAAAAAATCAACAATTTTGTGGCTTGAGAAATGTTATGGAAATAAATTTATTTTCATAAAATAGTTTTTATTAGTATACTGAAAATTGAAAAGGATTATACTTTAATTATTCTCTTCCTTTAGAATCTTAATTCATAATTCATTATTACAGAATAGATGAAGTTTTGAATTAAATTATTTCTTAAATCCAAATATATAAAACTTCAAAGCTATAGCTTACCATTAAATAAACGCAAAATCGATTTAAAAATTCTGTTTCCAAAAACACGAAATTATTTAATTTTGATAAAAATGTATCATAATAGATATATTGACAGACTATTAAAATCGTAAGAATTTTTAAATATATCAATAAAAATAAATAAACTTCAGTTTCATTTAAATAATCGGGTTGTCCATCTCAAAACAATTTCAAACTGAAAAAAAAGAACAGTGATGAGATATTTATAAATCAAAACTGTATAAATTCAATTCCACAGTAACTTTTAAATTGTTTTGAGCTTTAAAGTCAATAAAAGTGAATATAGAACAAATATCCTAGAAAATTTTAACTAATGGATATTCGAAACAATTTCAATTCATTCCAATATTTGTTCATCTTTTTGTTTTTTCCTTTTTATGAAAAATATGAGATAAATCCTCCAAAACTCATTTGAAAACGCTTAAATGGAAAGCTGTAGGAAGGACATTTTGAAATTTTTTCAAAGCCATACATATGAAAAGAAAAAATATATTACATTTACTGAAATGCTTTTTGAATGGTATGGAGTAACTGAACTACGCTGAATTATTTTCAATTCATTATTTTCATACATTGTAATTATTTTTCGTTCTAGTGAAGGGCGATTTTGAAGAAACGAACTGTTTATTGAAAATGTGAGAAACTAATTCGAATTCAATCTAAAAACGATACAATGCGTTTGGAATGGTTTTGTAGATTTCTCGGAATTCAAAATATGGTTTCTGTGTATAATTTAACAATCGATTAAATCATAATTAAGTTTTGAAAATATTATCAATGCATTTTCGTCGAGAACACGCACTTATGTAAAATTTCGAAATTCTAGTTCATCCAGAAATGAGAGGAAAATTATTACAAGTTTTCTCTTTACAAGCATGAAACAAATCAAATCTAATAAAAATGTGTAATCTCACATTATAAGCATTATTCATTTACATCACCTTCATTTTCAAAATTTATTTAGAATAGTTAATTAATGAATTAAATAATTAAATTACTAAAACTAACTAACTAATTACTAATTTTCTCAAAACTTAAATATATAAGGTAATTAAAACTGAAACTGGGAAAGATGTGTCATATTGATTCCAAACTACAAGATTTTAATTTTATTTTCAACCTGTTAATGAGTAAATGAGTCTAAATGAGTGAACTGTGGGAATACTACATCTAGTCACACTTGATAAGTAAATTATTTCATTTTTTAACTATAAAAAATTCCACTATAATTATAAAAAATTAAAATTATATCTGATTCAAATATATCTCAACGAGTTGTGTTGGATTAAAATCATCTGAAATGTATTGCAATATCTGTAATTCGTAATTTTAAAGAAAAATATAAATTCATAGTATTTTTATTTTAGTACATTTTATTTAGTACATTTATATAATAGATTATATAAATGTACAGTAAACTAACTCCAGCTGATATGTTAGCATTAGGCCAGCATTTTCCAAAGGTTTTTTTTTTAGGGGGAGGGATGTATTTTTACTGTAGGTTTCAGTATCCAGAGACTACCTCTTTTCGACTACTTTTCGATACTACCTCTCTAAAGAGTGAGATGCGGACGGATTAATGTATTTTCGCAGTTCTTCGATCTCTATTTCGACCTGTTTAGATACTTTTCTGTTCTATTTTTTTCCATGTGCATGCAAGAATGGAATCGTTTCTGATCGCATTTTGTTGTAACGCAAAATTGCATATTCATTGCTTATATGGCTAGTTCAAACGATAAAAAAAATGTCAGAATGGGACAACCAAAATTTATATGCTGTCTTTAAATGTGATTGAGATTATCTATCATGGTTTATCTAAAAATGATATCAAAAAAATTCAATAACATTTTCTTTTTAAAAGTGTTTTAACCTAAAAAATTATTACTTTGTAAAAAGGTGAATTAAATTTTAAAAACAAAAATCTTCCATTTATTCTTCATAATTTAACATCTAGACCCTTCATAGTAAATAAAAATTGCTCTAAAGTATTTTATTGTGAATTAGTATCTTTGTTTCTGACAAAATTATTAGTTACCTGCAATTAATAGGCCTGCGTAGTATCCGACTTCACCTTATTGTTAAATGTAAATATCTTCTTTCATTTTTCCTCTCACCCCTTTGACTAAATAAACACGTCCTGACGCATGCGCAAAAGCGCAAAGGATTTTATGTCAGCGGACGGATGAAAAGAATAGCATTTGACCGGGAAACTACTCTCTGTGACAAATTATCATCTACAAAGCCAATTCATGATACACTGATAAAAACAGAAATTGATTCTTAAAATCAATCCTTCTTGTCACCTCAAATCCAAAGCCGAAATCTTACCACCGAGAAACTATAGCTTTTATGATGAGTTCCCAAAGTAAAAGTTTTGTAAAATATGAAGAAAAAAAAAGGAGATAAAGTATCATTTACTCCAATTTCTATTCGTATATTTTTCAAAATTTCCTCTCAGTTGGAATTGACAGATGGATTTCTTACAATGAACATTTCTTTCAATGAAATTTTAAAAGGTTGCGAGTTTTTAAGGAATTCTCATCACATCCAAAACATCTCGTTTTCACATCACGTTTCTCCGGGCTTTGTTATTTCGAAGTGTTGTAAAAGTCATTCCCAATGTTAACGTATTGCTCTGATTTTCGCTGAATGTTAAAGAAAAATATAGAGAACTTAGACTTCACTTTAATTCGAAAGATTCCACCACCGTAAGATATTAATGGAATTGCATACGAAAAGATTCATGCCCTTCGACACATTGAAATAGAAATTTTCCAATGTTCACAAAAGATGGATATTTTGATACCACGATATAAAACGTGTTTCGATTCATACATATAAATTAGATTCTTTGTATGAACACTTTTCAATCAATGCATTCTATACTTTATTATGAAATTTGATTTATTCCAACCTGATTCATTTAGGATTTTATTTAAAAAGATCTTAAGCTTATAAAATTATTTTTATGATCAATATTTTATTAAATACTAGCCTTTACCCGCGACTCGTACGCTTGGAAATAGTTCGGAATTTATAGCATCAATGGCTTTATCTTTTGTTACTCCTATGCATGCTTGAATTTTCAACGCCAATTGGGGCAACACAAATACGTGAATTTTCTACGCCATTTGGGGTAACGCAATATAGATTATAAATTTTTAATTTCCTTTATGCTGTTTTATTTTAATTCAAAAGTACTTCAGAATGAATCCGAATGATCGATTAATTAATGATGTTTAATTTTAAATGTATCGAACACTAAGAAAATAAACAAAATCGTTTGAAATAATAGTCAAAATCATGTTACGCCTAATCTCATTGGCGTGGGAAAAAAAAAACTGAAACTTTACTCATTTGGCGATTTTTGGCAGATTTTTGGCGGGAAAGTTAGTTTTTAATTAATAAACAATTAACCACTCAATTAAACAGAATAAATAGTAGCCTATGTCCTATTCCAGACTATAATCTATCTCTCAGCTAAATTTCATCCAATTCTGATCTTTATTACACGATTTTAAATTATTTTAATAAGTAAACCAAAACCAAGCTATTTTTATTTATTTCGAATGATTGTTATTTGTCGAATGTTTACAACATAAGTGATTGACTAACAAACATCCATCCTTCCATCCATCCATCCATCCAAACTTTCACATTTATAATAGTATTATAGTAATAGGTGAAATTTTTATAATATGTATTTTGTGTAAAAATTATAAAATGTTAGCTGAGGTGTAAGAAATTTTCATCTCGCATATCAGTAAATAATAAACAACCACTAATTCAGATTACTGATTGCAAAACTCATTCGAGTCCATTTAAGTATGATAGTTGGTCTTTGTGAACTACGATTTTAAAGTTGAAGGATAACTAGGTTTTTATAAAGTGTTTTATAGCTTCTTAAGATTTTCAAGATTATATCAAAGCGTATATATTAATAAATTAATAATTAATATATAATATATTAATATAATAATAATATATATATTATATATCATATATATTAACGATTTATTGTTTTGTTTGTTGGAGAATTTATTTTTTAAGATTATTAATGACACTTGATTTTTAATTGAAATTAAAATAATGAATAAAATTAAAAGAACATCAAATTTTACCTTTATTTGCTTCAAATTCTTCTTTTCATACTAAATCATATTCCTTTACATATATTTAATGTACTCCTTCAAAGTAACATGTTTGTTTATTTTTTCTGTGTCGTGCATGCCGGAGTGATATTACAATTACATAATAAGTGTAACTACGTATGTCGTCTAGCATCTAATTTCAGAGTCACATTAGATGTCTCTTCCCCATTTTACAAAATCCGCAATGGATTCTAAAATTAGATTGCCGTTGTTTATTTAATATTATCACAACACCTCAAAACAAAAAAAGTAACACGAGTATTTAGGAACGGACTTCATAAATAATCAAGGTCAGACGATGGTGACCCTTGGACCAGAAGTACTTTCTTCAGACATGCATGCTTCATCCACGTCAGCATATTTGACTAAAGACGACAATTTTTATGCGCTCCCAACGTTTCTTCGGTAGCAACTAGTATCGAACTTATGAGTGTTCTATCTCGAAGTTGAAATTCTGATAACTAGGAAATATTAAAAGATTTCTTATCTAGAATAAACTAATAAAGAACTTTCTTAAATAATACTTTTCAAAATGTTTAATTAGGCTAACCTTTAACAAGAATAGATTGTTCAGTTTCAGAAATTTGATTGCTTTCATTTGATAGTTATATATAGCAGCCATAGGATTTAATAGATAATTGTTAATATGAATTTTTAGAAATAATGATGCAAATTTTTATTAATAAGAACTATTTTTATTAATACGCCCTTTAATAAACAATATGAATTTTAATTAATATGATTTTTTTTCTTCATAGGAATTTTTCAAAAAACAAACGCAAGTAAAACTTATTCATTTTTTTTTCAGCAATCTCGCACAGAATAGCCAAACAACATGCCTGCTGCACCAATAAACAATACAAACAAATAAACTCTTTCTAAATTTTGAATAAAAATTATTTTAATGCAGAAAAAGAATGCTTTGTGGAGCATGATTTTGAATTGAAGGAAAAAAACCGAACACGAAAATGTAAAAATAATTCCGAATTTTATTCTTCAAAAAGCTATACATAAATTATTTTAAATGAAGTTTAAGTTTTTCAATTACAAAAATAATCAGCAATTAAATTTAGGGACTCAAAGAAATTGCTGATGAAAACTGAAAAATAAACTAGTGATTTCTTTTTACATTAAAATTCTTCTATTTCATACTTAATATCATAACTGATGAGATTCAAATAGATTTTTTTTTATCAAGGTACTTTTAAGTACTATAATAAATTACAAAAATCAATATTATACCTTTAACTGATATTTGATTCACTAGTCAAAATTATACTAAAAACAATATTTTTAGTAAAATTTTTGATTTCTTTTATTAATAACTGTTAAACTTTCAATAACTCGAATGTAAAGAGGACAATTTCATTTTAAAATTGTTCTTAAACAATCAATAAGCTAACCAATAAGCTATCAGAAAAACATATCAACTATATATTATCGCTTATACCCCCATTTACGAAACAGAAAACTAGAAATACAAATTCTCAACGTGAATCAATTGTTGTATGAAATTACAACATTTAAACTCATCGTACTTGAGATGGGAAATGAATAAGAAAAGTCATTTGCATATGAATAAATTGCAATTCCACTCGATTGATGAAAACTGATTTTAATGACATGATATGAAAAAGGATATCTCTGACCTTTAAGGCACCTCTGATTGAAAGTTAAATAAACTTTTAAATTACTTGAATTCGAAATACGATATTTTTTCTTTTCTATTTATTTTATTTTTAAAATTCATTTGAAATCCAAACAACACTACACAGTTGGGCTGGATAGAAGAATGTATTTTCTTTTTACTTTATTTTATTACATGTACTCATCGTCGTAATAACATATACATAGAAAAAAAATCTGAAACTATAGGATTTTTGCTAAAAATAACTTGAAATTCAAAAAAGGAAAAGAAAAATTGTAATTAAACTTGTTCTACATTTACGCATTTTAACAGGATACATTTTTGGAAGGAAGAGATTAGATTTTAGTTTGCGATAAAAGAAATTTTAGAGCTTTCAGGTGAGGTAATTATTTTCGAAGGTATCGGCTTTTAAAAAATTAAACACGTCATAATCAGTCATTAAATGAGAGAAGAAGTGTAATACAGGGTGTTCATTAATTATTGTCGGGGTTTCCGTACCTCATAACTTTCGAATAAAAAATATTACGCAAAAACCGATTACGTATTCGCAAATTACAACTCAAAGAATTTTATTAATGATATTAAAGTGTAAAGCTTGCACAATTTGCACTTTGTAGGCATTCAGCTGAAGGCGATTATGTATTCGTAAATTACAACTCAAAGAATTTTACGTGGCAACAATGCGAAGAGGTGGACCAATCCCATAGACTCCAAGATCACCAGATCTAACACCGCTGGACTTCTTTCTATGAGGGTTTGTCAAGAACATTGTGTACAAGACCCTTGTGCCCTCCTTTGATGAATTGAAGCGCAGAATTGTTACTGCGATACAAAATGTTACCCCACAAATGCTGGAGAACACTTGGAGGGAAATCGAATTTCGTCTCGATGTGTTACGAGCCACGAAGGGCAGCCAAGTGCAAATTCATTAATCTTTTTAATATCATTAATAAAATTCTTTGAGTTGTAATTTACGAATACGTAATCGGGTTTTGCGTAATATTTTTTATTCGAAAGTTATGAGGTATGGAAACCCCGACAATAATTGATGAACACCCTATATTTTAAGACAGATATGTATAAGAAATGCTGATAATAACTCAAGCATGTTAAAAAGTAATTTAAACAAAAGCAGAATATTATGAACAAAAAAAATTGAATTTATAATCTTGAATTATTTTTTGCCAATGATTACAGTAATATTTTTTTGGAGTGTCCAACGCTGGCATCAGTTGTAAGACTTACTTTTGATTTTATTGCATATGTCGGATCATTTTATGCAAGATCTCTGAAGTTTAAACTTTTAAATATTGCCATAAATTCCGTATAAAATAAATTAAAGTATAAAAAATTAAGTAAAATCTAGAATAATTTTAAATAGGAAACATTTTCTCAACCTTTTAAAAGTCACTTATACCGGCTATCTTGATAATAAATCTAATAATCAAATAAAATATGCTTATCTGATATTTTCGAAATTTTAGTAATAAAATGAAAAAAATGATACAAATAATAATTTGCTTCTTATGCCAGAACTATTAAATTTACTAAGTAACCCTTGCTCAAAACAATGAAAATTACACTATCTACTAGTCGTGAAACAATTAACTGTACTAGATAGAATGACGAAATGTATTTTTATTTTCTTAATTTTTTCACACGGTCGTCCTCACCAGTTTTAAAGTGAGTGAATTTCAAATTAACCTAGAAGCTAACGCCATTTGTTTTTAAGGAAATGTACTAAAACTTCATAGAGCTATGTCTATCTATGATGTAACATAGATTCAGAATGATCTTAGATGCTTGTTTTAGATTTTGTGAGTACTGAAATGGTTTGAAACTGAACTGTCACATGATGTTATAAATTTAAAGATCTCAGAAGAGAAAAAAAAATTAGTTCACAAAAAAAAGAGAATATCCGTTTTAACTGAAGGCTAAAAATTATATTTAATTAAATTCATATCTGAAAAATTCCAAAAAAAAACCCATTCTAAATAGCTGCGATTTTTCAACCGAATCTAATCTTTATGTGGGAAATGTTATTCTATTCTATCAAAAGTTGATCTTGTGTTGCTAAGGAGTCTTTAAACAAGTATAAGTTCTCACGTATTGGTCAATACGGTGAGATAGTTTTTTTAAACGAAGCACTGTCTCCCAGAAAGTCTTCATTGTTTAATTAAGTTGAAATTAGCATAGTTATTGCCTATAACCCTCAAATTGCCGTCAGTAGTAAGAATATATAAGTGGGCAAGCTTCAAAAATGAGCTTACTATAATACTTCGATAGTAGAGATATCATCCTTTTAACTACGTTGAAATTTTTTATCATCTATAAAATATAAAATGTATTGTAAGTTCCAGATAATTTTAAATCACACTTCCAATTTTTATACTTGCGTTGAAATAATTTAGGACGTTTTATGCTAGCCATTATTCTATAAAATCGTCTGATCTGACAAAACATAAATGAATTTGTACTTTGACATCTTGAATCTTTTTTTTTTATCAGTTCTGAAATTTTTGACAGTCACTCCAAATGTAAAATATAATGTTGTCCTTGAATATGTTAATAGATTTTTAATTAAAATAAATGTGTAAAATTTTCAATAAAATTCTATGCACGCCATGACAAACGCAGCATTCTCTTAAAATTTTTCTGGTTCTTCTTATAACTTCTTGTATTGAATTGTTCGTCAGTGATTAGTAAGTTAAGACATGACGTGCTACTGCAGAAAAAAGTGAATTGGAAGTTATAAGTTCTATTCTTTGATGGTACTCATAACAAGTATTATTCCAAAATTCTTAATGTGCATTTTGGTAGCAAATCTCTCATTAGGGTCGAATTTATTGATCGAGGTTTTTCTGTTTTCTCCGAACGAAACACAAATTCGGACCAGTTCTCCTTTAAAGTTTTCTAAGACGGCAACCTACTCCATATTATTATGGATACGCAAAGCAATTACCTTAGGTGATACCAAAGAGCTACAAGGTCATTTCGAACAAACGGAGGATTCCTCAATCAAAACTTCCCATTCATCACGAGTCCTTAATTCTTGCAGCAGGATGGATATGCTGTAACAAATGAGATTAAATTCTTACATTAAATGGTAAAATTCATTTCTCAGCACATTTTGCCGTCTTGAAACACTACTATTCAACCAATTATCCAAGAGAAAACATTCGTCATTTCAGCCTTTCATTTGATTTCTAACCATTTAATTTACCCTCCCAATAAAAATCCTGATTAAAAGTTCAAAGGAAATATCTTGCGATTAGAATAGCACATGATCGTCTTACTGTTGTTTGAGAGGAATGTTTGGCAGCCAAGTGTCAGAGTTTCGTAATGATGCGCTTGTATTAAATGAAGGCGTTTAAAAAGAATCGGGGGAGAAGTAATTTCAATGATTAAAAAACTTTCTCTCGCCTATGAGAACGAAGAAGGCGGAATACAAATGGAAAAATTCCTTCTTCGTCGTCTGGAAATTCTTAATGATCCAGATAACAAAGGATTTTTAAAAGGAATTCCAGTTGGGGTTGCTAGATTTTTACTTTTCTTCCGAGTTAAATGTAATACGACTTAGCGGAGGATTAGTTAATGCAAAAATTTCGAAATCAAATTAAGATTGAACGGAAACTTCTGATTATATCTTCCTAAAAGGTTTCGAAGTTTCACGCTTTTATTACTTAAATTTATTATAGTGGTATCTGATGTTGACAATTCTATTGTGCTTAACTAAGATACTTAAATTTCAAAAGAAAATATTTTTTTTTCTTTATAAAAAGATTTCGTTTCAGCAATTTACACTGCATTTGTTTTATGAAACAGTCTCTAAACATTTGCTTTCTGAGACAGTTTTTGATAAAATTAGTTAAAAAATATTGCCGCACTGTTTGCTGTAAGTTAAGAGCCAACAATGCTTGTTGATTTTTGTATAATGTTTTAAATACATAATATCACCATAGTTAAAATTTTGAAATGTATGCTTGCTAACTAGTGGCAGATATCACAAGATGTTAAAAATATACCAAGATAGAGAGGAACATATAGAAATTTCTAATGTAATCTTTGATAATTTGGAGTTTTGATTTACTCCGAGTTTTAATAAAAATAACAAAATTACTCCATGCTCTACCAAGATATTATATTTTACCTTTAAAGCAGCAATAGTGACATTGATTCTATATGTAATCTCCCACCCAAATACATATAATTCGAATGGTGTGTGTGTGTGTGTGTGTGTGTGTGTGTGTGTGTGTGTGTGTGTGTGTGTGTGTGTGTGTGTGTGTGTGTGTGTGTGTGTGTGTGTGTGTGTGTGTGTGTTATAAAAGTGAAACTCTTAATTAAAATAAATCTGGTAAATAAAAGTTTTTACATACACGCTTTTATAAATAGGAATTTTAAATTGAGTATTGATCACTAGTTTTATTTAGTACTAGTTTATTTTATTCATTTTCTACTCTTTAAAAATTTAAATTTTAACTCTTTATTAAAAATATGATCAATTATTTTTCAAAATCAAAATCGTGTAAGTGAATATGCAAATTATTTTACAACAACAATAAACTGAAAACTACTACCTTTATTTTAATACAAGTTTCT
Source organism: Argiope bruennichi (assembly GCF_947563725.1). Lineage (NCBI taxonomy): Eukaryota > Metazoa > Arthropoda > Arachnida > Araneae > Araneidae > Argiope > Argiope bruennichi. The sequence continues at coordinate 64,763,189 of NC_079162.1, read as the reverse complement.
CAGATCTACTCTCTTTGAATAAAAACTAAGAAGAGATTGAAAAAAAACACTGGCAGAAAAATACGTGAAATACCTCTTATTTTGGAAAATAATATTTTCGAGACTATAACATTTTCAAAGTTTTAAAAAAGAAAATTCAATTCCTAGATAGAAAATTCACCGTCAATGTTCGTCAATTTTCCATTGCACCGTCAGAGGGTCCATCTTTTAAAATGACTGAGAATAAAACGATTTCCGAATTCGGAAAGGGAACCCGAGAACGGAAAAAATTGTGCAAAGGGCGATGACAATGTATTTAGATGGATTGAATACGGATTTCAAGTTACACGAATCCTTTTTGACAGTAATTCATTTTGTCACATTTGACATAAGGGAAAAGAACTGAATATCATAGAAACAATGGAAACACTCCTCTCTTCCCAATCTTAGACAAATGGATACCGAAAGTCATAAGAAAAAGTATTTGATAAACAATCAAACTGGTGTGACATATGCATAATCTAGATTTATTTGAAATGACCTTTTAGTTACTTTTTTTTAATTGCTTAGGAAAAAAACATCAAAAGTCATTATAAAATAATTAAATCACTGTAAACCATCATTATAAACCATTCAAGGAAACCATTATAATTCGTTCGCGAATTTAAAATGATTACATCACTACTTTTATTGGAACCAAACATCTTATTTCTAAAAAATTCTTAAAAAAGTACAAAAATCACTTCCTTTTTTAGAGGTATTCCATCGGAAGGCACCTCAGAAATGGGGATGAGAAGCCTCCTGTATGGAAGTTACCCGAGTGGGTACAAAAATGGTTGGGGTAGGCTACCTCCTTTCGATGACGCGACCTACATACCACGGGAAGAATTGTACAGTGGCCGGTGATGGCCCTTAAAACTCGATCATAGTTGCAGCCAGTGTTTCTGTCGATGAGGTTTGGTCATTCAGATTTATCGGCGATTCGGAGTAGCAAGTTAAGGTTCCCTTTTAGAGGTGGTGGGAGAGTATCTATCACACATTTTATAAGATTTTTTTAAATTTTCCTTGTAATTTTACCACATAAATTATTTATTGGACATTTGAATGTTTCCGTAATTTAAGAAAATTACAACAGCAATAAAAATTATACTACCTTAAAAATAATTTTAAGTTTATGCTTGAGATGAAATTCTTTCGTTATTTGTAATGCTGAAAAATGATTTTCCAGGAAAATATTTTTTGAAAAGAAATCTTTAAAATTCTTTATATAATTTTTTATTGATTTATTTCTTCATGCAATCTCTTTATCAATTATTGTAATTGAGAAAATAGGACAAAAATGTCCCAACGCACATCTAAGTTTGTTGGCCATTAAGGGACAGCACGGAAATTTGTGGTTGAGTTTATTTTAATTTTATTTGAAATGGGGCTACCAGTATAGATAACTGTTTTTAATAGATTTCATATAAATTGTCATTAACTAGTAACTAAAATGAATATATGTATAATGAAAATAAATATATTTAGTGGCACAATAAAATAAATATTAAACAAGGAAAAAAAAATACTTCAAAAATAAACTGACATCTTTTTGAAAAATGTTATCCTTGATTTTATTTTTGTCAGAACTTTTGAAATAAAGATATCACAACTAGTGTAAAACCAAGTTATTTTCTGTTTATACTTTTCTTTTTCAACGAAATGCACTATATTTTCTCGGAACGTCCGACTATCCCTTTCAGTTTATCACTTCCTTTTGCTTTTGAAAACTTGCCTAGTATTTCTCAAAGCATATTCTATTGTGAATAGTATACTTGTATTGATTTACTCAAGGGAAAGTCCATGCAGCTTTCTTTTGTGGAATAATTTACAACATGGGGACGACTATTTTCAGTGATACTTTTTGCTGAACTTAGTGTCCTGCAACAGGTTTTATCATCTAGTTCTTTTGTCGGAATTGAATAATTATAAAAATATGAGCAGATAAACAAGTCCTACTTTTTTCCTTCTCAAAAACCGGATTGGAAAGTTAATATAGAGTTAATATAATCTTAATTATTAAGTTAATATAATCTTATTAATAGAAAGTGAGTGGCCAGTTTTGTTCAAAGAGGATAATATCAAAATACTAAAAAATAGTGTATTTTAAGAGACAAACCTTTTTATTTCACTTTCAAACATGCGTACTTTTAAGATATTTAACCATTAACCCTTAAAAACTTTGGACCATCAGCTCATACGCAGGATCATTTTGGAACTCCAAATTGTTAGTTAGTTACTCCTTATTTTATTAGCAATATTCACAAAAATGAAATATTGTCAAAGTGTACAAGAACATTTTTGGGGGCAAATCTGATCTATTTAAGTTACAAATGACTCACTATAAACACATTAGACAAAAAATACGATTCCTAGCTTTACGGGTTTCTTCTGCTCTTATCTTCCATGTCTATCTCTCCTCTGAAAGTACAGGTAGTAACGACGTGCATGCTTTTATAAATTCCTAAAATTTATACACAAAAGAGAAATGATGGGGTCAAAAAGACTCAGCGAGTGTTCTGACGGGTTAAGAAAGTGGGGTAAATAAACAGAGAAATAACAAACGATAGCATGAATCGTGAAAAGGCTTTGGGAATTCTTGCTGAAAGGGTTTGGGGGGGGGAGTGCCTTGAGAGGCAATGGAATTACATCAATCCCACCCCTTGAGGAAATGTAAATGCAAGAAAATTTCTTTAGATATCAAATATTTTATCGTCAAGAGTTAGAACCTTATACATTTTTAAGACGAAAAAAAAATTTAATGTAGCTCTCCTCAAAAGAATCAGAAAATATTAATATGGGAAAAAATATCGATTAGATCACTCCGAATTAAGGGTTAGGGTCATAGATGAGTCGGCATAGAAAGCAAAAACCAGCCAGGATGCCAGAGAGCTGCCGCCCAGCCCCACCGGCAGGGGAAGTACAGAGTTCCCCCAACAAAGCAATCGCGCGACCTAGAATACACAGGAGCACCACCAGGTCCGCCGTCCCTCCTCCTCATCCATACCTCGGAAGAAAAAGGCTTTGTTACAATGGCTCAATCCACGAGCATGGAGAATGACATATACAAAAAAAAAAAAAAAAAAAAAAAAAATTAATCATGCTTGTGACTCAACAATTTTTTGATAGAGTGCAAACCTCGGTGAGCCTGTAGAGTAGTGGAGCGCTGGCTAGAGTTGCGACTAATTATTAATTTAAATTTAGTTGTTTTGAAGTAGCTTGTATTCATTTAGAGAATTTTGCATAGTAGATCTTTAATCCTTTAAATTTGAGTTAAAGCTGCACCTCGAGAGAGATGGAAATTTAAGGTGGTAGGTATTACGATAAAATCAGGAAAATACTTTTTAATTTATATGTATTGATATTTAAACAAGACCTCTAACAATCATTTTCATCTAATTTCATCTTCCCTAATATAAATTATTTTTATAAAAAAGATTAAGTTATTTTTATTTTATTTTACAGACTCCCAGCTAAGAATACAACGGATGGAAATGGAGGCTCCCAGAAGAGAATAGGTTTTGTATACTATTATTTATAACTATTACTTCTAACTCAAAAACTTTGTTTTTCAACTCCCTAGGCTACCCAGTGAGGGTATCGTCTAGGAAAAAGACTTCTTTCAGAAGATTTTTAATCTTGTGTTCCGTTGAAAAGAAATTTATCCAAGTCCATCAGGTTACATGTGAAGATTATAAAAATGTCTTACAAAAAGTTTTCAAATTTTTAAAACGTACATTAAAAGACTTAAAGGCCATTATATTATGTTCACATTTGTCCAAGATACCCCAGCCACCGAGTGCACTTCCCCTTGCAACGCCAGTTTTTGTTAAGAACACACAAATACAATAGCCTAACCATGCAAAACCACTAAAAGCAATTAAGACAATAAAAAAAAGAAAAATTCACACACACGGAGCAGACGAGAAAGAAAGACATCTAAATTTGAATGTCATATTACAATGATACTATCGTTTTTCTTATTCTTTAAAAATTTAAGAATGATAATCAGACCAGTGAATTATAGAGATAAGAAATGATAGCAGTGTTACCAATGATATTATTAAAATTTTAAATATTTCAAATGAAAAATATTAAAAGGAACCAAGTCCGTAAAGAGGCAAAGTAAATCCACCTTCTACAGCAAAGTCAATGAAGAAAAATCTAAAGCCTCAGCCCGATGCAGAAAGGAGCAAGAAGCTAATGAAAAAAAAACATCCCAAATCTCTAGATATAATATGTGTGCAAATGAGGAAGTGAAGAAAGTAAGTTAAAAAATATAAATCTACTTTTAACTAATAAGCAAACATTATATTACATACATACATATAATCTCTGTTCTAGAATACAGTTGGAAAAACATTTTAAAACAATCATTTTCAATAAATATAAACAAATGGTCTTTAAAAGACAATTATAATCACACCCAGTAGTACAGTGCAGATATATGCAAATTCAAACAGAACCAAAATCCATGTTCATTATGGGTGTTTATATGATTTAAAATTGACAAAATACAATTCCAGTATCAAATAAACCGTAACCAGTGGTCTCTCCGAAACTTTCTGTCATACTCTCCAATACAAGTCTTAATCTGCTCATCTCACATAAAATTGTAGACCTTGAGAAATGCCTACAATTGCCTTGTATCTGCGAAAAATAGTTACGAAATATAGATTTTTGGCTGGAATATATCATTTTTAATGAATCTATGGCGCGAATATATATTTTGGACGGTTTTCTTTCGATCAATAGTAACTACACTTTGACATGGAACAGCGATTGCATTCACAAGTTCTAATACTGAATTCCATTGGTTTATGTCGTTACGTTTACATACATATGAAAATACAGACTGGCAGGTGGTCAGTTTGACAGATTCAGTTCAAAATTTGAAAAGAATCTATATTTTAGATGCTAAGACTGTGTGCCAAATGTTATTTATCTAGCTCTTTAAGTTTTGAAATTATCGAGTTGTTTTTTATTCGAACAGCCAAACAGATAGACATCCAATGAATACATTTCGTTCAAAATTCGATTGAAATCTGCAAGTTTTATCTGAAGTCCATCTACCAAATTTCTTTCCTCTAGCTCAAAATTTTTCAGAACTATCTTGCTCAAACAGACATTGAACGGATTGGCAGACAAACATAATATCAAAAATGCGTTTTTCGAATTCAGAAGTCTAAAATATCAAGGTCCTTCATAATCTAGCTTTCGAATTTTTTTAACGATTATAATAATTTGTCTAAACTTCGATAAGAGATAGCAAAAAGTGTATATACAGAATAAAACATTTTAAAATCAATAAAATTTAAAAAATAATAATAAATAAAATTAAAGACAAAATACACCCATGAAAAAAAAAAAAAAGGATATATAAATTCCCAAGATAGAGGTAGAAGTACGATCAACATTCCGCAGAAAAAATTCATCCTTCACTAAGATAGAAAAGGACACATTGCTGGTTAGAAGAGCAGACCCACCTAAGTTGTTTAAGACAAACGAGAAAAAGGAGAGGATCACTAGGCTTAAGTTGATATTTTTCATCACAGATTTCCGTATGACATAACAGAATGACGTTGATTGATGTAGGCTAAACATATAAAGATATAAAAGCTATCTCGAGAATCAAAAAAGGTTGCGATAGTATAAAATCGTTAAAATAATATAAGAGAAAAAAATTACCCCTCGCCTCCAAAACATCGGTCGTCAAAAATTTCTGATGTATGCAAATTTAAAAATGTGTTTCATTCCACAATAAAGTCTCAAAATATAAAAAATGAACAATACCCAAATGCAATACAGTCAAAAACAAACAATCATCTTGTACATATGCATGCCCCCAGAATCCCCTCTCCCAAACTCTCCCCACCCCACACACTTTCGTCACATGGGAATTCAGAGGGGAAGGAGGGTGAGGGGGTGACCTGAGAAATCTCGAGAAGCAAGTAGAATGCACACGCTAGTCAAATAGAAAGGAGCGGGGGGGGGGAATGTTTTTGAAAGAAATTGTTTTTTCAAAAAATCAAAGGAAGTAATCAAAGCGTAAAATTAGCAGTTACAAATAATTCTAAAGAGACTAATAAAAAATTGAATAGAATAAAGTAGAATAATTGAGTAAATAAAAACTGTTTATGAGCCCCGAGAGCTGTTCTGTGATTCACAAACCCCGGTACTAATCCTATATACATCTCCAAGTTTGATGACAGCCTGTCGATTTTTAATTAGGTTTTGGAACCAAGCCCTTTTATGAGCGTCTGCGAGATTAAGAAGATGATGTTGTCCGGTATATCTGCATGAAAATGTGTATTGGTTGATGTCTCCAACTTCCTTACAGATGCAGAGGTGTGGAGGGGGATCCTTAAGAAGAACCTTAAGCATGTGTAAATAAAGAAATTGACCTTACCCAATTAAAAAATAAATTAAAAGTTTATTATGTCTTAAAAACTTAAGACCCACCGAGTCCATGTAATCCCTAAACCTCTCTAAAAAAAAATCAAAGTTACGATTAAATATAGGCATCATCGCAAACGGAAAACACCTGCACATAATCAAGACCATCTAATCAAATAATCAAAAAGGAATCAACTTAGGAGAGTTCAATGGCATCGTGTGTGTGTGTGTGTGTGTGTGTGTGTGTGTGTGTGTGTGTGTGTGTGTGTGTGTGTGTGTGTGTGTGTGTGTGTGTGTGTGAAATATTTCCAGGATTATTTTATTTTGTACATTCATTTCATATATAAGGGATCTAGATTCAAAATGGTTGAGTAACCAAATTAAAACCATATACTGTTTAAACTTTGTGACATTTTTAGAAGTTCTTTCTGTGCTAAGTAGATCAATACGATCCATGTGTTTACAGTTTCCACATTCGCAAATTAAAAGCCCTGGCAAAGTTTGGAAGTTATTATAACAAGGAAAACAAGTACGAAAAAGCAAGAATAACAGGATAAGAATTATTGAATTACTGAGGTTTGCTCCTATTTGCTACTTCTATACACAAGACAGGTTTACATAAGAAATAGGAATGACATCGATGTAGTTTTGTGTGACGATTTGATGAAAAGTATAATGCCTGAAAGAGTACATCATTTTCCAAACTTTCATATATCATTAACTGGAAGACATTTAGACTATGCGGGTTTAATTTAAACTAGGCCATCAATGGAGTGGTTCTTTGGTGTAGGGATCTTGAATAAACATTTTCAGATCCCAAGGTCAAGACTGGGCAACAATGAGATACCAATAAGAATACGATTCGAAACATGCAAAGATTAATAGCCATGTGACTCAGCCAAAATTTGTTCTGAATGTTATAATTATTTTTCACTGAAACAAATCTAGTTTGCATACTAAATATATAAACTAATTAATTCTGCTAAAAGGTTATAGAGATAAATGAACTGGTTGCATGCTAAAACTGCATTCGAATCACCACTCGACAGCATGACTCAAAAATGGTATAAATAGCCCAAAACTTTCGAAGATTCAATCCTAATGAAAAATATCTTAAACTTTGAATGAATCATGTTCGCCAGTTTGTAAATCAGCGTAATTTTCTATTCTATTAGACACAGAAATTGCGTATTAAATTATCAAGGTGAAAAAAAAGTAATAAATTAAAAATCCGTTTTCAAATGTTTGAAAGACACCGTAATTATGCTGAATCAAAATTAAATTTGGATTATTGAAATGCTTGTGCTAAATATATGTATTCTCAAACCAACAGGAACAATTTAGCTGAAACTTTCTTGCATACTCTCTAATAAATGTCATTTTGTTTCATTAACTGCATACCATTAGCAAATAATAGTTATAAAAGAGTCAAATAACGAGAACTCGTGATATTTTTTGTGACTAATCGCTAAGATGCAGATAATGCATAAGTATCAAAAAACAAAATACGTATATTGAAACAAAGGTTTGAAATAGAACTTCAATTGAAGTCACAAAATCACATACCAAATTTCATATATTTAAATCATTTCGCATTTGAATTACCACGTTTATATGCTCGTGTAAGTAGAAATCAACCGACACTCAACCCTTTAACAGATGCGACTCAAAATTTGGTGAAGATATGCACATTAAATGCATTAGATGCTAAAACTGCTAACTAAATTTCATTCGCCTAAGTTCTTTAATTTTTAAATAATTGTTGCTATATGCCTGCAAAAGAACAAACCTATAGAAGATCAACCCCTTGATGGATTTTGTGCCAAATTTGTATATATGTATATATACTTTAAATGTAAACTGTGTACTAAATTTTATTCATCTAGCTCTCTTCATTTTGTAATTATCGTGTTAACTTATATTCGGATAGCCGGACATACATATTTCTCTAGATGGATTTCATCCAAAATTTGATACATCTAAAAATTTGCTCTAAAGACCATGTACCAAATTTCATCCATCTGTCATAAAGCGTTTTTGAATTATCGTTCTCATAAATAAATAGGTAGATAGATAAACATAGTTTGAAAAATGTGTTTTTTGGACTCAAGGAGGTTTGAAAACTGGAGATTCGCCAAACTCTCAAGTTCAAATTTTTTGACGATTACAATACTTTCGCTTTATATTCTTCTTATATGAGAAAGTACAAAGATATTCATATTTCCCAAACAATCGCTTTATGAAGGAACTGAAGTGTAACATGTCTGTTGATACTTATGGCTATTATCAGCTTAGGGAGTGAATGAAAAAAAATCACATGCACCGAAAAAGAAGATTTTAATGGCATTTCCCTTTCTAATAGACTTATAATTAATACAGCACAATAAACCAAATCGTGTCTCAGCCTCCTTGCATATATATATATATATGTCATGTGTAAACTACATGGCCAGATAGAGCAATCCCATCGTTTTGCAGATGTAAACCTGAAGTACAGTATATGAAAAGAAATATAGTTCTATTAAAATGAAGTCTTACTGTTTAAATTTATTGATAATAAAAGTTATGACGGATGTCGCAATTTCAAACCGGGTTCAGATGACAAAGATGACATTTGAAATGCACCACCTTCTCCAAACTTTCTGATCACATTAATTAGAGTATATCTGAACGACATCAAATTTGCTCACAGAAGCCCAGATATTGGGTGGAATCGGGTTTCGAATTTGAAGTCTTCTGGTCCCTAAGGCATTATTACCATCTAACCATCGTAATCAATATTTGTCGTTTCAAACCTTGCAAATAAGAAATTTATTCTTAAACCAAATGAAATAATATCTATATAAATACCCTTAAAAGCAATTAAACAACATAGTAAATACATTTTTAAAACCAACATAATATCCGAACTATTATCAGCCTCTATTCATGGAATTTCATTTTATAAAAGTTGAAAGAAGATACATCATAATATAAATCTGTGCCTTATAATATAGGAATAAATTCATACAAGCGGTAGAATGTCAAGAAAGATTTTAGACCCCAACTACTTCAAATTTATTCAGCTTGACAGATGAACAAACGAGGCCAACATTTCCATCTGGCGAAACTATTGTTAAAACTGTTTGATTACGTTCCTCTAAACAATGTTTGGCAGTGACATAATAAATCATTTCTCAAACAAGGAAACAAATTCTTTCAGTTTACATAGTATATTATTGGTAATTGATCTTGAGGAAATAATAAGCAACATTGTAAATAAATAAGTATTTGATAATTTCATATAATTGATAATAATTTTATGATTTTTGTACTAAATGCCCCTTTCATCTCCCAAAATAATAATGGATGTTTATTACTGTTTAACTTTTTGTAATTTCTACTCACGAAAATCAGCAGCAAGATGGATGGGAAAAACTTCTGATAAAATAACTCGCTTTTTTTTTAAAAAAAATTTGTAAACAAAAGTAAACTTTACTTCTATTTAAGAATTAACCCTTAAATATCAAGTGTTACTTTCAAGCAATATATCCAATTTTGTTTTCTAAAATACTATGAGGATAAATTTGAAGTTCTAATACTTGGTCATTGCCAATAGGATACGCATTCAAAATGTTATCAAATCAATTTCTTGCATGTACATGGCAATGTTGATGAAAAAAATAAATTGATGTTTTTCTCTTGTGATTGCATCCCCTTTTTGCATTATTTGCACAATTGAGAATATTATACTTTACTCAATAATATTTAATTAAAAGTTGCTACCTGAAAAGTAAGCTATTTAAGTCTATATTTATCTCACGTCACAATTTTTTACTCAATCAAAACCCAGTGTTGCCAATTAGCAACAACCTGTTTCTTAACCTTAAATCATAAGTGAAACAAAATATGGTTTGTAAAGCATTTTTCCTCATAATTTATTCAAGAAATGAAAATCAAAAATATGTTTTTAATAATTTTTTTAAAAAATTAGACATTGGAGGGTTACACAATAACAGAAACAACGTAGAACAAATTTAATTTCTGATCGGCGTAAGTCATCTAGAATAAAGTTGGACGAATTAGCAAGAGAAACGCATCACCGAAAAGCGTGAAAATTGCATGTAAAAAACAAATCGAAAAACATGAAAAAAAATGAACTGAAAAACATGAAAATTACGTGAAAAAAAATGAACTGAGAAACAGGAAAAAGGTACGAAATATCATTTTGCATAAATAAAATAAAGATGTATAATTATGTCAAATAATTCAATCAATCGAAAGCCGATTTTTGATCATTTTGAAAAAAAAATGCTTTTAATTACAACTGAAATTATTCTAATCACATTGCCCCTTCCTTATAAAAATATTCAACGCATATTTTGTAAATGGGTAATTCAAGCGAAAATGCTTCTAAATAACGGTATTCAACATTCAGCATTTCAGTAAAAGCATTCCTTTTGGATACGTTTGGCGAAAAATCCAATCCAGTGATAAGTAGAGGCTGTAATATCAAATGACCCGTAAAGGATCACCAGAATTGACTCCAGTAAATTTTTGGCTGTAGTGTTATTTAAAGTGTCTTCAATGCCAGACTTCTGCCACATTGGCAGAAATCAAAGATGCCTTTCGACAGGCCCTGGAGAAAATCCACCTAGACATCTTCCACTCAACTATCACAGGTGATGTAACTCGCCTTATTTTAGCTGTATCTTGCTGTAGCGATCGTGCTCGGAACTTATACCTCAAACATATCTATTTAAAACAAAGGTGTAATATTATTGACTTCCAATTCCAACTTTTGGAAACTTTTGGAATTACAACTTTAATTTATTAAGAAAAATAATACAATTTATCTCTGTGATGATTCGTGCAGATTACGAATTTTTAAGTTTGTTCTTTTTGATGAATATCTGAAGTTTCACAATTTTATGGCACACTATATATTTCAATACCAAAATATGCATTCTTTGGTGCCTTTGTCAGCGTTTCGAGAATTAACGTTTTCTTTTGATTCCAATGTTTTGTAACTATAAAGTAATTTGATTAACAGAGTTCAACTTTTCTTTGAAATATTATATCGATTTCAATATTTCTTGACAGAAGGAATAATTTGTATTTGTAGTTTTTTACTGATTATAGATAAGTCAAATCTTTTTGCAAAGGTATGCTCATTTCGAACTAATTAAAACAAATCTACAACTCCATCTCCAGGAATCCCCAGCAAAGAAGTTTTTTCCTCGTACCCACATTTTTAAATTGCATCCCAAGTTGTTAAACATAATTCAATCAAAGGCTATATTTTATATTTAAAAATCTGAAAAATACACATATAAGCAAAATGTTCCTACAGAATCCTTTGTATCAGGCGAGTTTGTTAATCATCTTAGCTTCATTCAATCAAATCTTATTTCACAATTGTTTTGTTGAAGTGTGATATTTTATATAGAGTAACTACTTCCGGGACATCTAAAAACTGAAACTAGTCGAAATAAACCTTCCAAAAGATTGTGAAATCAGAGAACGAGATAGCTCTATAATACAATCAGCAGTAAGTTCTCATACCTCCAGAAGAAAAAGCTCAAACTAGAAAAAGAAAGAACTGGAAGAAAACAAAAAGCAAAGAAATGTGACAAGATACACTTTTCGAACCGTCTTGCAACTTGGGACCCGCATCAGTGACTCAATTTTGTCAGTCAGTTAGCAGCGTCATTTTGGAAGGTTCGAGCGAGATAAATCGAGTTGCAATTTAATGCGTTTTAGACCATTGAAGAATTCCCAATTGTTTTTGAGCGCTCGGCGGAAGAGAAGGAATTTCTACGAGGTTATTATTGTTGAGCTTGCAATAAAAGTATAGCTTTAAGATTTTTTTGGAAGAAATTCGGGTAGAATTTCATTAGTTTCTGAACAATTTTTCAATTTTCAGGACTGAATTTTCAGAATTAGGTATCGGATTTTTAAAAAAATTGTAAATTTGATGCCGATTTGTTTGGATTTTTGATTGATTAATTTCTGTATTATTTTTATTTTGCCAGTGTTGTATTTTATATTTTACAAAAACGGCTTATGGAAAAGTTTAGTTTTAAAATATGAACTACTTTTAGATGCTTTTATGTTTGAAGATGAAGATGAACGTTTCAAGTCTATGATAAAAAAAAGTCTCTTCAAGTCAACGATCAAAATTAATTTAGGCCTTTAACTTATATCAATTCCAGTAGAGAAAACAAATTTTCTGATAATAGATATGGATGTATTACATGGATTAGAAATGGATTATTATAAAATAGAAAATGATTAAAATTTAAATAAAATTAATTGAAAATTTTAAAACTTCTCATTAAATTTAAAAATAACCTTTGCATAGTATAAAATTTTAAAAAATATACTTCATGACAGATTTTATATCTTCAGCAAATGCAAGGCTTCTCTCTAACGAAAATTTAAAAACCAACACTTGTCGATTCAATAACTCAAGTAACCTTGACTAGTGACCTTTTACTAATGACGTAAATAACCTTATTTGTGACTTTCAATACATTCCAAAGCAGGACATGTAAATACATTTACTATGCCACCGAATGCTTACCGACTCATGGCACCCGAGAAAGCCAGAAACAAGTCTCGAGGGAAAATGGTACAGGAGAGTTGCATCGAATACCTTTTCACGCCGCAAGATCCATTCCATAGTAAATCATATTCATAAATACCAAGAGCTCTTCAAGACTACACAAAAACTGAGACCAAAATGCCACTTGTCAAAATCAAACTATTCATTCAAAAGTGCAGTTCTCACGAAGGAAATCAAAACACAGGACCCGGGCGTACTATTATTATTCTATATTTTCTTTTATTTATTTTTCCCTTTTTTTTTTTTTTTTCGCTTTTTTCTTCCTTCCATCTTGTGCTCATCCAACTGGTTAAATAACTTGAGTTATAGGCACCGGGGCACGGGATGGCATTATGATATGTAAATACATTTTCGTCGAACAGCTTACAATTATCTCTATTCATATTCTGAATAGAGATAATTTTGTCTGCTTATGATCTGCACAAATTTGTTGCCTATCAGTGAGTCTTGCTTTCAGAGGCGTATTGAAATGTTTTTGAAATGTCTGTCCTTCAAGGCAAAATTATTGAGAAATATACCAATCGTTTGTTAATGAAGCTGTCAATTTTGCCTCGTTAGATTTCTCAAAAATACTAAATTTTATCCATTAACTTTCTTGCTTGATATTACTTTTATATACATCAGTAACTGTACATACTTTCCTTTTTTAACTAAACTAATAGTTAGCACAATAGAGCTAAATTTCTAGAGTTAACGGGTCCTTAAACTTGAAGCTTCAATTATAAAACAATAATTTTTACTCTTCCTATGACTGAAACTCCTAACTTTAAATACGAAAACTCTCGATGTTTGCACAACGGTAATACTTAAAGTTTCCGTCTACGTTAAAACTGCTTTGATAGAAAATCAAAATTTTTTTAATGTTTTAATTGATAGCCTACACCTTTACATTCTGAAACCAAGTTTATTTTTCTTTTGTTATAATCAGGAATCGAATTAAAGGCCTTTTAATATAACAGCTGAAAATGGAACAGTAAACAACATTATACATAAGCGTCTTTCAATGTTTTAAAAGGTTATTTATAATTATTAGGATTTTTTTGTAATTATGTTATGTTAGATATCATATTATTATGTTAGATATGTTAGATACCATTTTTGGAATATTTTTAACATGCATTTCTTCGCTTCTCACGGCATTATTGCAAATTTAGGTAGTTCTGAAATATATTTATCTCCCTTTGACACTGCAATTTCTGACAATAAATCTGTATGAAGCATTTAAATGATAAATAAGGCACAGTTCTTAAAGCTACTTAGTTGATAAAAAAAAATATCTGCAGGCAGTTTAACAGACTTTTAAAGTCAAATTACAAAAAAAAATATTGAAGACATCTGATGCGAGCTACAAAGCTGATAACAATAAATAATCATAAGGGGAAAAAAATCCAAACTTGAAAATTTAAACAATTACGTTCTAATAAATGAAGAAACATTTACAAATTTAAGAAGTTTTAGGTTTAGAAATTATTTTTTTCCAACTCACTGAAAACTAAAATTTTGAGCACTTTTCTCTAAATGTGGCTTCCCTATAAATTTTCATTTTTCAAGCATAATCATTAAAATGCTATTTCAAATATATGCCTGAAATTTGGCATACATTTAGTTTATAATATAGTCTAAGGATTGAACAAAATATAAATGTGATGATGAAACACTGAAAAGTTATGCAACTTTTATGCTTTCAAGAAAGGCAAAACTTCCAGGAAGCATTTACGTTTTTACTCTAAAATTCTTGTAATTTGCAAGAATTTTGAGTTATTGTGAAACTTTTGGCACAGCCTCTAGACAATATATATAAATAAATATTTTTATAATAAATATATGATAATACTTTTTAGTAATTGACAAGATACATTAAACTGTTTATTTGCTTTTGATCAAGAGTATTTGAAAAAAGATTTAATTTATTGCAGTCAGTTAATCAACTCTAATTTATTTTTCTTAACTGCTTAAAGAAATATTTAAGCTATATATTTTTTTTTTCTTCAATATGTTAAGATTTCGCTTAAATGTCATCTGAAAAAAATCGAAAAAAATTGTTTCAAATACCATTATTTTAAAAATTGACATCTGAATGTAGTCAGATACTGTAAAAAATCTGATCAAATCGACGCACTTGAGCATTATTTCAAAGCCCATACAAGGCTAATGAAGGAATAATTGCTGCATCCTTTGAAAACTTCCTGATATTTTGAAGATTTTTTCCCTCAAGGTTGGAGATTCAACGGACAATTTCTTAAAAAAACCATCCGTTGTGACTTGCAGTCCACTTTTTAAGGATCTGAACATACTGTACCATCTTTTAGAGGTAACACAAAACATATTCAAAATTGATATTCAGATATTCTTTCTTGAAATCCAGATATAATACATGAAGGAAAACATGATGTCTTCTGATTAAAACCCTCCCAATCGCAAATCAATAAATAAAACAAAATTGTCGTCAAATATTTTTGAATGTTCGCTGCCTTTGAAATTTCAGTTAATATTGAATGAAAATCAGTCCTCAACTTAACCAATTGTAATATTACAAAAATAATAGTAACAAGCATTATATGTGCAGAAATGGATTGCACAAGAACTTGGAATTATCATAAAACGTGGGTGAGAAAATAAAAATAATGGGGAAATTTGAATAAAAGACATATTGTACTGCAAAATGTGTTAATTATTTGGATAAGCAAACTTTAAACATTAAAGCAAATTCATTTATAAAATATAATTCATTAAAAATATAGCGGTAAACAAAAAATGAAACGATCAAAAATTGATAAAATTTTTGCAATGTTTTTCTCTTTATTCAGAAGTATATCAAACTGCAATCAATAGTTAAAAGCAAATCTTAGATTAGGAAAGATTCCAAATAAAAGAATTCATATTATCAAATTTGCGGTTATTTCCTTTTCGAAGTGATGCTATTAAAACGGAGATTCCTAAGGAACAATTTCAATGAAAATTCTATAGAAGATTGAAATAACATTGTTCCAGTTAGATTAAAATATGTCGTTAAAATCCTTTGCAAAAATAAAAAGTCTCTGTTGGCTAACCATTATAGCCAGCAGTTCGCTTCTATAAACTAATTGAAGGTTACCCAAAAATTGTTTCATTTTAGCTAGTAGAATGCACTTTTATGCGAAAAAAAAACTATAAAGTACATTCTCACGTGGAAAAATATTTCTTTCTATGGTGTTCAATGATTTTGATGCCTCGATGATTTTGATGATGTTTCTTTGATGCCTCGCCTTAGACTTGAGAAAAATATAATTGCAAATTCTTAAAATGAATAAATTCCTAAGGAGGCAAAAAAAAAAAAAAAAACCGTTTCCAGAATTTTCAACATTGTATCATTTTCTTTGATCATTCATTCTGCGAAGTAGAATTACATCATAAGAAAATTTGCTCAAATAAAAGTGGTAATTAAAATTTGAACTTCATTTATCGCATATATTTTATCGCAATTTTCAAAAATTACAGATCATAGAATATATCAAATTATACAGAAAAAGAAAAACTTTAATTAAGAATCCTAACATTTTGGATTCCAATTAATTATTTCAAAATGTGTTCATCAAGAACGAAATGTTATTTTATTGAAAACATATCAAATATCTGCATTTTAATATTTCATATTGTCAAGCACATGTCGTGTATACTTCATATTAATTTGAGAATAATATTTATAAATACCTAAGAATACATGGTAAAAGAGAGGATCTGATTTTATTTTCCTGAAAATGTCAATTTTTCTGAAAATGAATAAATTAAGCTGACGAAATGAGAAAATAGTGTTTTCAAATCAAGCCTGCTTTCAAAAATAATATATTTACCCAAAGCAATTATCCTTGAATTATGAGCTCAGTTTTTTTTCAAAGTTCAGTTATCCAAATTGTAATTAAATTATTGATTGAAAGAAATTTGAAGGAAGCTAAATTTAAACTGTTTCTATTTTACAGAAATTTTTAACTAAATTTCTATAGTCAAGCACTTTATAATCTAACTTCCAAGAATTTTTTCAACATAATGATAATGAAAATGTATCATTATGTGAAGGGAAAAATATTCTTGTGTGGTTGTAAAAATGGAAAAAAATCTATGTAAAAATAAACTTCTTTTCACTTTCTTCCAAGAGAATGTAAAATGGGATTTAAAATAATTTAAGCAGTTAATTGAGATTAAATTTTAAATTGGTTTTACCAAAAAAGTACTTTTATAAGTAAAAAAAAAAAAATGATAAAATGCTAAGTGTTTTGAGAGCTTTCAGCAAATAACAAAGCACATACATTTTCAAAATTTTAACAATAAAAAAGCAGCAGAAAATTGGAGCTTGGCATTTATATTAAAATGTTTTATAATGCTTCAAAATACTCCATAAGATCTAAAAATTATGAAATATTTTGGCCAATTGCTTTGTTTATTATAACACACAAATATATGTATGGTCAGTTAGAGTAATTGAGAACGAATTTTGCTGAAGTTGTCATTTTATTTAGCATTTAAAATCAAACATTTAATATTTTCCTTCTCATATGAACATTTTAAATCAAATGTTCTTAAGGAGAAGGAAAAGAGTCGATGATTTATGTGAAGACAATCATATTCTGAAGGGCTAATTAAACAATGCTTTTATCCCCAAATCAATTTATTAACTAAGCAGTTTCAGTTATAGAAGCTTTCATAATTATCCCAGTATGCCCCCACTTAGCCCAAAGGTTATGGTGTAATTGGGATCATATGGAGTAATATGGAACATTGATCTTATCACAATAACGAGTTTATTTGAAAAGAATATACTTGTAATAATAAAAACTACTGCTTATTACCTCAGAATTTATTTTACTGCCCATTTCCAAGTACCCCAAACTACTATTTTCTTCCTACTTTTTAATGAAAATATGTAGAATAATTTATAATCGTTCTATCACCAATTTTGTTGAGAAAAGTCGGGGAAGGAATTATTATAAAGGCAGAAATTGTTGAACATTATGAGACATGAAAAGGGACTATTTAAGATTCAGAAATTTACTTTAAAATGAATAAGGGCTACTGATTCAAATTGGTAGTGGAAAATTCAACTAACCACCATTCACCAATTCATCCAACTTTTC
This sequence comes from Argiope bruennichi, assembly GCF_947563725.1. Classification (NCBI taxonomy): domain Eukaryota; kingdom Metazoa; phylum Arthropoda; class Arachnida; order Araneae; family Araneidae; genus Argiope; species Argiope bruennichi. The sequence continues at coordinate 64,745,060 of NC_079162.1, read as the reverse complement.
TCTGACATTTACGCTGCCTGAAAGAGTCTACTCAGCTTCAAAATCTGCTAATATAATTTATCTATCTCTCTAGTTAAACTATCATTAACCACCGAAGCAATTTCTTGATTTCGACGAATTGACGCTTTTCAAACGACCACCATCAGCTTCATCAATCCCTCAGAAGAACGAATAATGGTCTTTGATTCTGGTACCTTCAACATAATCGACCAAAATATTCATATTTATTAAAATATCATTCATGAATGGTTCGAGATGTTATTTTTTCCATCGCCAGAACCTTCATTTCTTTATTGAATAAAATTAAAATTACCATTTTCAGATTCTTCTTTCAGCATCAAGTTATTTTTTTTTCCTCCCTTGAAGTCAATTTTCTTCCTTTCTTTTATACTCGATGTCAGACAGTATCAAATCATCATTAACAACAGACTTCCACATATAAAAAATATTATGTAGATCACTTGATAGATTCTTTAAAAAATATCACTTGTTAATTTGACAAAATAAACGTTATTGGCGGTAAGGACACTACCGTGTTCTTAGAGTTAATATCACTTGCATTACAAATAATAACAATTAAAATCACATTACAAAATACATTATACATTATTCAATAAAATTTTTATTACATTAAAAGCATGTTCCTAATTTCCCCCACGATGAAAACTATCAGGGGTAATTGAGAACTTTATTCTGTTTCTCGGGAGAAATTCTAAAAATGAAAATTAAAGTTCAGCCGTAACCGTAATATCCTACACATCCAAGAAATGCATAACTTACTATGCAAATAACTAATAGGGAATGAATAACTACACTTAAAATAGTTTACTTTTCCCTTTTTTTAAGCAAGCACTGAAGTAATCAAAAGTTAGCAAATAACACTGAATAAAGTCTAAAAGTGTTTATCGCTTTCCTCTAAAGTGCCTTAAAGAAGGCACGTGTTTCTGATTTCGCTAAATCTTAACCTATAATTACTATTTCCAACTACTCCTTGTTCCCAATAACCTTAACTAACCCTACTAAAAGACAAATGACAATATTTTTCGATTTCAAATCAACTTACTATTAAGCATTATTTTACTATGACTATAGGGTTTATTGAAATTTCTTCTATTTAATTTTCCCCATTTTTATTCAATTAATCTGTAAGTGTTCAAAAATTTATTTCCTCAAATTCAACATTTAAAGAATTATGTATTTTTTTTCTCAAAACCTCCTTAATATTGCAATTAGGGTTTATGCAAAAACCGACTTTTTGAAAAACCGATTTTCGAATTCAATATTTCCAAAAAACCGGTTTTAGCCGGTTTTCGAATTTTTGTCAAAAAATAAAAAAGAATAGGGGAAAATATTTAATTTATATAAAATAACAAAAAACGAAATCAATATCAAAGTCAAAATATAAAAAGCAAAATTAAAGATTACATATACATATTACTTACACAAAATAACGAAAACTGAAACAAAAATTTCAAATAACATATTATTTTCGCTAATTTTAATTTCTCCTAAGAAAATAGGATTTAAAAAAAAAAATATATATATCCACTGAACGATGGCTAAGTCTCGTTCCTATTTTGGAGACAATATTGCCTGAAATTGTAAATACTCGTTCACTAGCTACTACTGTATATGGCATCAAATAACAAATCTAAGTTTTTTGTTCTTTTATTCCTTACCTCAAATAATGAAATAAGAATCGTTTTCTTTCAGTGTCTCTGGATTTGTAAGTTTTCCTTCAGGGTCTTGAAGAAACTTATGAATTGATTTTTTACATGGCTTCCTTTAAAAAAGCATTACTCGGATGATTAGTTTCTTCGATTTGCTCTTCATCACAATATGTTTCCACGTAAGAATTCGGAAATATTCTAAACAATCTTTCCAGATAACTTGATAATTTCGGTTTTTGAAGCTAAAGAAAGTACACTAGATTTCTTCGCTAACTAGAAATGCTTTGTGGATTTTACAAATACAGCAAAAGAGCTGCTAATTCTACTTGTCTTCTTTTTTTTGAATTCGTTCTTCTAAAGCATATAATTTGAAACTTATTTCAGTGTTTAAATTTTTTAGTTCATTTAACAGAAATTCAAATATACCTTCACTTGTTAATAAATTGGCATCTCTTCGCCCTAAGCCTTCATTTATTGAAGAGGAATATCCAGGCGCTCCGGAAAACCGATTTTCTTAATTTAAAAACCGGTTTTCAAACATAACGAATTTACTTTAAAAACCCGGTTTTGAAAACCGGGTTTGAAAAACCTTCAAACCTTAATTGCAATCAAAATGAGTGATTTGATAAACTTAAGTCAAAGAGCATATTTGCTTGCCACTATAGTTTGAATCATCGAATTCGTGTTTCTTGATTCAGAATTAGAGCGGAAAAAAGCATAAGCTTTAAAATTGTATTATTTAAATGAAATATCTATCCAAAATAGCATATACGATTTGGCTTCACTGCAATTACCAGAAACGGTTTTTTTGAATGTGTACAAATTTTATATCGATAAAGAGTGAAATATTACAGAGCATTTCATTCGAAATAACTCTTCATTTATGGATATCTCTAATAAAATATAGTACAACAAAAACATCTTGTCATCACAGGCATTGCATGTTACAAAACGCAAATATTATAAAATTTTCTAAATTAATTTAATATGCATTCAAAGATGAAAAGAATTATTAAACTATCTTTCAGGAACAGTTAATGACATAAAACTCGGAAGCGAACTTATAGTTACAGTAAAAATTTATTACGAATATTTACTGTGAACGTCAGACGAAAAATAATTGAAATAACCATTAAAACTTCTACAAGAGCTAAAATAACTGAATCATAAAAATGCAATTTATTGATATAATCATCTTTCTTATGAATGTAATAGTAAATATTTTATAAGTTCCAAGTACATTTTTTCTAATATTTGGTACGTGAAAATTCAAAACTTTGAAAAGAAATTGTCTAACATTTTTGAGTTAGCCAGACATCATTACGAAAAAGAAAAATGTAAGGAAATTGATGTAATCTTATGTCGTTATGAACGTAAAATTATGTTTGATCAAAGAAATTTTAACTACTAAAACGCTAAATTTTTCATTCACGATTTATATCTTAAATAAATTGAACAAAATAAAAAAATACACTGAAGCAATTTATTTTAATATTTCTAGAATGACATTATACATATTTGATTTTTTTTCTTCTTGATTATTATTAATTAGATAATGAAAAAACGTTTTCCCGTCGTTTTCTATATTGTATTTATATGCTGAATATATTAAATATAAAAAATTTTGAATGAATACTTTCAGTATCAGTATTTTATCAGTTAAAATGTTTTAAGATAAATAAATCATAAAAAGATTACTCTTGTGTCTGAGTACTAAGTTAATGAGCTGTCTTAATAGTAACCTTTGATCTGTTACCTAATGGCTGTCACTGGTCCCAGCACATATTCTTGAGGTTGGAGGTATGCTCCGTCATCGGGAAGAGGTCCAACACAAACCGGTCTCTCGAACCCCTCGGAGAGGCTAGAACACTCTTAATTCTGCGGCGACTTATCATTCATGGTCTCATGGTGCGTCCCCTTGATATGCTTACGAAATATGACGTAAAATCATGTATAATTCCCTTCATTTCTATTTTTTTTACTTTAAAAACAGCAGAATGAGGTTACTACTGCACAATTTTCTTTTGACACTTTACATGAAAACTAGCGTTAAAAAAATGCAAATAATTTATTTTTACTTATTTTTTTTAAACGCAGAATGTGGCCATTTTTTGAAATGAATATTTGGATGTATTGTCGAATTCAGCTATAGCGCTGCAAATGAAATGAACTTTCTACACAAACTCTTCGAAAGATACAGAGATGTAGCGCAAGAAAAAAAAAACTGGATTGTACGAAACTCACAAAATATAAGCTGTCCCCCAAATGAGATGTTTCTAGAAACCAGGCTGAGACCGTAGTTGTCTATGGTAAGGTCTGTGCTTCTGAATCAGTGGGTTCGAGGTTCAATATATGAATCTATCCAAAGATCCGGAAAGACCGTACAGTGCCAAAGGTCTTTATGTTGGTCTAACCAGGAAGTTTGGAGACTGAAATCTCTAGATATCATGTTCGGCTTCTGAGCATGCTTCAGAATTATGAGATTCTTCACAAAATAACTCTTGTAGGAACAGGTTGTGAGTAACGCAACTCATCCTTGCAAGTTATTGTGGTTCACACGTAACTAAATATTATAAATAATTATTAATGTTTTGTATTTGTTTAATTGTTCATGTTTGTTTTTGAAGTAATTGCATCAAAAATATTTTATATATTATTTTGTGTTAAATGAAACTATTTTTTCTGCTGTTGCATCTGGCAACGAGGATGTTGTAAAAATAAATAGGACGAGTGAGATGCTCGCTGTTGCTTGGATTTGACGTAGTTTGTGTTTTGATTTTAATTTCTTTAAAACACTTTCAATCGTTGGTCGTAATATCCTAAAATAAGAAATGCTTATTTTATGTCTCGAGCGTTTACAAACTGCACTTTAAAACGCAGAGTCATACGCCGATACTCTCAAATTGCTTCACCTTTAACCGTTAAGGAAACTAAGCCAAACTAAACTAGAACTATGACCACTAGTAAGCTCTACACCCACCCTTTGGTTAAGCTGAATAAATGCGAGAAATAAAAAAAAATTAAATCTCTAACTCTCGTTGAAGGGTTAATGGTCCACTTCTATTAAGTCCCTAAAGTGATTGCTTGGATAGCGAGATCTAATATGGACGAGTTTTTTCCATAACTGAACAAGTTGTCGTTTATAACATTTTTTACGATTTAAAACAGTAGAAATATTTACTTTTTTTCGAAAATCAAATATATTTTAACTGATAATAAACGGAAATCTGTTGAATAAGAATTAAAAAGAATGAGTTCAGCTCATTTTCGCTTAAAAAGCAAAATTCACAATTCATTTAAAAAATAAATTTCACAAAATTATTGCCCGATTAATAAATAAAATATTATGAAACAAATTATTAAAGTTACGGGCATGGGAAATTTGTAAAAAAGAGAAATGGTTTGACGATTCTTTACAAAAAAACTGGTGGATTCTTCGGGACAAAAAAAGAAATTTAACTCTTTCGTGTCGGACACGGGCATCAAATTAGTGAATTTTTAATTTAAGTCTTCAATTAAATAACAGAATTAAGCATTTAAAAAATGCAAAAATCACTTAGAGACGTTTCTATATCTCAAATGCTTCTTATATTATCATACGAATAAAATGACAAATGCCCAAAATAGGATGTGTCATCTAATCATTAAGTTAAATAAATTCGTATCTCAAGGGGTTAACTGTCAGGTTGCAATTTCGTTCAGACGAATATTTTCTTCCTGTCCTAAATTATAACAACTATATGCTTTTGTCTCTGTTGGACACTTGTCTATAAATATAAGGTCCAATCTACCAAATTTGGACAAATTAGAGATACCAAAAAGATGCTGAAGGGAAGAATTGTCATTTTCTAAATTTTTCATCTACAGCTGTACAGATCGAAATTGAAGCCAAATTCTTAAAATTTATGACACCTCCCTATTATGTATACTTAAAAAAAATTTTTTGAAGAGAAATGAATACGTACACATCCAATTTATATGTATGGATCTTATAACCATTTAATTTTAAGAATATGATTTTAGAAATATCTTATTTGCAATTATTTCCAAATTATTTGCATCCTAAAAATGAGTATTTTCCCATTAAATCGACAGAAAACATATTTAAGGTTAAATCAATAACAAATCAGATAAACTCAATACATAAATTTACAGACCAACTATTTAAGAAATTTAACATTTCAGCGAGATACCATCCCAATGATATTTACATCTTCAAAGGTCATAATGCTCCACTTTATCCCCGAAATAGTCGAAACGGAATAATTGACTTCGAATTTATCTGGGAAATTTGACAGACGCTATTCACTCTGATTAATAATTTCAATGCAGAAACGAATCTGCTTAGACGACATCACGAAGTTTTGATATCACGAGAAGCACGCTTGAAATAATCATTTGAGTATTTGAGCAAACTAAACTCTGCAGATTTAAGTATCACAAATGCTTATTCTTCCATTATGTATGGACATTCAATATAGTAATTTAATCCTTTGGCAAAATCCATTTAATACAAAGATCATTTTTCCGAAAAGTTTGATGTCTGATTTATTACGTTCCTAGATTTCCGATTTCTTCAAATACGATGCAAATATCAGTTTTCTGAAGCCTTTATTTGATGTCTGGTTTATTATGTTCCTAGAATTGCAATATGGTTTTAGGATCTTAAATGCATAGTAATCAAATTCTTCAGATTTCTTTTAGCAAATTAGATATGGGCTATGATAAAAAATAAAATAATGGAACTTTCAGCCATAAATTATATGACTTGTTTTCCTTTTGAGGATGTATTATTGGACAGATGAACGATTTCATTTTTGGTTTAATAATGTTATATGCTTTTAAGGAAATAAACTAAGCATGAAAATTCATTGATTTACAAGGTGAAGGTACAGTAATCAATAATTACAACAGAGGGCTTAATCTTAATGAATGATGTCTAAGTAAATTAAATCTATGTAACAAATAATATTTCAATGAGACAAAGTGATCATTTAATGTTTTATACTTACTCAATCCGCCTTTCGAATGTTTTATTAAATAATGTTTGTCACGTATTTATAAATAATTTTTTTACAATAATAATAAACTTTCATTCGTTCAATGGAGAAAAAACATTGTTTCGTTTCGCTTGAGCCCAAACATTTAGTAACTTCGGAAAATTTCTATAGGCAAATCATAACGGTTACTTACCTACTGATGATTAAACTTTCTATCTGAAATTTCTTTTTGATTTCTTTTATACTTCCTTCCCTCTGACAGAATGTACTTTTGATGGTGATATTGTAAACCATCTCCAGAGCATTTCTAATAATGCTTTGCCGCTCCATTAATTAGCTGAAAGAAGATTTGGACTTAATGCAGTTGTACGAACGTTCAAAGAAGCAGTCTGAAATTCGTATGACTTGTTTACATTTGACTGTTGCCACTCAACGATAAGTAATAAGTGCGATTTCTGTGCCACGTACGTTAGCGTTTTACATATATAGATTAACAAAAATTGCTCAGCAAACCTATTTTTAATTATAAAAAATTTATTAAAAATAGGTTCTTGCTTTGAAATTCAGAATCTCCGTAGATATGTTAAAAAGGCATCTTGAACTAATTTTGAAATAATAACCCCTCAATAATAAATAGTTGCGAAAGTTTGGAAAGAGACAAAAATAATTGTTTAAACTTCATTACTTTCTCTTAAGCTTAACTGTAACGAAACTGTCTTGTTCTTAATTCGACATATTTATTTACAGAAGCAGTTGATGCAAGAGCAATATCCGCTTACGGAAAAAATAGAACTTCGGTAAATAGAAATATTTTTTATTAGATAAAAGTTCTTAGTAAAAATCTAAAACAGCTGTTAAAAATTACTTAAATTATTTTGAATAAAATGCGATCACCCGTAAGTACCTAAATATAATTAGAGACCTAATTATACTTACAAAAATATAACTAACAATTAGAGAATCCCAATAAATTTGAAATTTAAATTTTTATAAAAATACCTAATAAAATTGGTTTATCAATTTAATATAGTTCATCAAAGATTCATATAAATAAGGTATTTTCTTCAGTATTTTATCGTAATTAGAAGAACTTAAATGAATTATTTAATTTTGCTTCAGTAATAAAAACAATCTGAATAAGAATAGCCTTGGATAAGGGTGCAGTGCCATCTATCGATGAAAAATGTAACTATTTTTAGTTTTCACAGAGCACATCGTTTGCTAGTGAAATTACGTTTTGTTGGAAGTCATACAGCTGACTTTAAATATAAATAATATTTCTTTTTTTTTCTTTTCGTTTCTGTTTTCATCTTAGAATTTCGTGTGTTTAATATTATTTCCTACAACGAATTCAAAGTTGCTTCTATTATGATAAGATAGCTTTAATGCAGTCTTCATTAATGTGTCTCATCTCAACGTTTTTACCAGCTTTCTATAGTACAAATATTATGCATGGTTTGCCACAATAACTTGAAACAGGGGCTCTTTCACAATTCCTTTCGAAATGTCATTCTATCGATATTTGACATTTAAATTGATATGTCTTTTTCTTTCTCGATTCTTATTATATTTTTCTGCCTCTGTACAACGAACGACAATAATTTATGGATGAATAATTGTATAAATTTTGGAAATTATTTAGTAAAAAATTCGAAGAAATATATTTTAATAAATAATATTTCCGAGAATTGAAGAAATTCCATTTTGTGTTTTATTTTCTGCGGTGTTAATATAAATTTTGCTTTAATTCTATAATTCGAAATTCGAGCGAACATTCGTGCCATTAGAGAATTTCTTCGAAATATCTGAAAGCATAGAGTAAAAAAGCGCAGAATTAGAGGGAATTAATTCGAATGTCAGAGAAAGGGAATTGAATTCGTAAATACTTACGGCAAATTTCTTTTCTTTTTTAATTTGAGAAATATATTCATTTTTTGTAAAAATATAATCTCCATAAAATGTTTGAACAGAGATTCATTCTTTTAATTTCTCATCAGATATGAAATTTGGCGAATAGGATGTTTTTCTTTGGACAAATTTTAGAAATCCAATGTTTGCCAGAATTACGAACGTTTTTTAATAGATTTTTCTGTAAAATATTGAAATAAGGAAACTAATAACAGAAAATCAAAGAAAATTGTAATACCTCTATTAAAAGCAAATTATGTGAATAATCTTTTGAAACAATGAAATGGATGGGAGAAACAAGATTTTTATATAAAAAAAGGAGAAGAAAATGGGCATTTTCTTAAATAAATGTGAAATTAGTGAATATTTTCTTAAGGTTTTACGAAACACAATTTTTAAATGTTATACATCATATTAATATTTAGTCCTTCGAGATTTTCATTTACATATTTTGAATCAAATGGTATTTGATTTGGTATACTTCCGCGAATTTTAAGTTTTTTTTCACCTTTTAAAAAAATGCTAGATCTAAGATTAGTTCATTTGTGAAAGAAAAATCTGATAAAAGTGGTAGAACAAGAACTGTATTCAAGTTTGAAAAATTTCTTTGATAAGATATGATGCCAGATCGAATCAAACCCATTAAATTAAAAAATCGGCCAATAGTTTGTGAATATTTCTACAAATTTTATAATGTATACAACATTTGTGGTAAGACAGGTAGATAGCTGCTTGCTTCGTCAATATCTGATTTTTTTTTCTTTTCCTTTTTGTAAATGATTTATTATTTAATATTAATAAATTTATTTCGTGAAAATTTAAACTATAAAACATAAATTGAAAGTTTGCATTCAATTTATGTAGTTTCATAACATTAAGATTATGAAATTCGAATATCAATTTTACTGGCTAGTAAGTGTCTGAAACTACAAAGACATTGTATAAAGTATGATGTTGAGAATTAATTGTTAAACCATAAGTTTAGGGGCGAATTCAATTCAAAATAAAAAGTTACATCTATTGTTAGGAATACAAGGTGATCAGAATTAAAATACCCCTACTCTGAGCTCTATAAAGAAAACTACTCAGTGTAAAGACTCCGAAATTGGTGAATACACTATACAAGACATGGGGAGACGGATTGCGAGGGAAAGAAATTAGTTCCAGGAACATTAGAAATTAAAGAAAAATTAGTTCCGATAGTTCCATCTATCGGTGTTTATGGAACTAATTTTTTTTTTTCGTGTAATCCGCGTAATTGGTAATAGTATGTCTCAGTGCAAAGGCACCAAAATTGGTAATAGTATGTTTACCAATTTTGGAGCCTTTGCACTGAGTAGGTTGGTGTATAGAGCTCAGAGTAGAGGTGTTTTAATTTTGATCATCTTGTGTGCATGCTTTAATGCAGTGTTTGAGATTTTAAAAAAATCTGAAATACTAAATCTTTTTCGATATTTTTTTCTTTTTGTTCATGATGTAACATTCTTCAGAATTTTATTCTATTTTATCGCAATTATTAAGATAAGACAAAATATTAAACAAAAACAAACAAATATGAAAGTCAGACTCTCAGACATTAAAAAAGATAATTATCTAAATTATCCTTTAGATAATTATCTAAGTGATGAATATAAATGCATCAAATTTTTACTTTACCTCTCTTCACAAAATTTTTATTGATTTAGCTTCAATTCAATAAACAGTTTTGAGCAGTCATTCCGAAATAAAAACTCTACAGCTGTCTCTGTCTAATTACAAATAAGTTCTAAATTTCCCCCTGTCTAGTTAGGAAAAATTCTAAATTTAAACTATACTTTTAATGCTTTATAAATTTTAAAAAATAATAAAAGTTTGTTGTAATGATCAAAATTTCAAAAATTCTCAGACGACGAAATTTTGAAAAGTAATTTTCAAACCTAGGCACATCTCTCGTTTTCTCGTTTATTCTTTCTTTAAATATTGGATTTCTCTTTCTGAAACAAAAACCTTGTTGTGAGTTGGAAGAATTCCTTTGAAATGCACTGTGTTCGGTAACAAAATCGCAAAACTGGATTAAATTGAACATGAAGAAAATCAGTAGAAAAATCAATATGCTTGGAATTTTAAACCTATTTCCGAGGACGAAATTCTGTTTCATGCATCCGATATGCTTTGTAATCTCACTTGATGCGTTTATTCATTATCAAGACATAGCTGGTGCATTTTTTTTTTCAAAAGCAATACGACTTTAGTTACTTTGGCTAAAAAACTATCTAAGAGGCATAACGACATCAAAAGATTTGAAAGAATATGGACAAACGTCTTTAATGAATCTTTTTACTATCGTATTATTTTTTTTTTCGTTTTCTGCCTTTTGGCACTTAATTTATAATTCATCATTATAAATATTGTAGAATTTTAAATCTTTTGCCAAATCCACTACTATTTTGGCGTCCCTTGTATATAATTAAAATTTAACTAAGATTATATATAAACTGACAAATAAGAAATTATTAAATTATTGTATTATCATCAATAGCACAAAAATACACTGAGTCGATTACTATATTTTGTTATTATAAACCTGAAACAAATCAAATTAAATAAAAGCTCATGAAAATTGTTCTATTTTGCCATGTAATTCTATTATACTTTTCTAAATGATGCTTCAATAGTATTGTTGATTATAGAAAAAGAAATTCCAAACATATCTTTCTTTATCTTATTTGTAAAATAGAAATAATGGTATATTTAATTTGTTAAATAATTTACAATATAATTTCTATTATATTAAAACAAATATACACATGTAAGCCTAAAATGACACTGAGTTATTATAAAGCTTAATAGATTCTAAAACACTGAATTAGAAATTGAGGTGCCGAAAATCATTTAAAACTGCAAATTCTTAGTTGAGAAAGAAATTTCAGAACAAGTAACATTGAAATTAGATGCAGAAAATTCAGCTGGTGTAATATCATAATTTCAATAAAGTAAATGTTTCAAAAAATTTAAAGACCTCAGGTTTCCAAAAATTACGGAAAATTGAAAAGTGTGATTATAATAATAAAGTAAACAAATTGTCATATAAATTTCATAGAATACATAAAAATTTATGAATGTGAGATGAAATTTATTAGAGCTGCCCTTTAACGTCACTGGATACATGCGCAAAAACAGGCTTTAAAAGGATTTGTATTTTCTTCAAAAAGAAATTACATAATGAAATTCCCAGTTATATTTTGTCGGATTCTCATATCTAAAAACTATCTCAAGAACTACACCAACCGACCATTGTGCGAATTAAAACGAAATGGATTTAATCCTAAGTATAGTAAAGCAGCGTTCACACGAGGTCAACTACTGCGCGCAATGGAAGGTCACACCTACCTCAGGAACATCACGTGATCACAACTGGACAATGGCAAATGGTTGACTCATCGGGATAACTATTTGTGATTGCCCCATTGTGGTCACGTGAACTTTCATTGCGCGCAATAGTTGGCCTTGTGTGAACGCTGGTTTAGTGTGCCTTTCGGAAATCATAAATTGAAATTTACTTTTTAACCCTCCAGCTGTTTATCCCACGATTTCCGCAGTTTATTTTTACGATTATACAGATTTTTATTATATCATATTAATAGCGTGTGACATATAGTATCAGTTCCCTTTGTTTGAAAAAATATTAGAACTTATTTGCGAACATCGCATCTAAATGGTGATTTTAAAAAATTACGCACTCAGAGGGTTAAGATTATAATCAGCTTCTAGAAGACGAGGAAAAAATATAAGTATCGTAGTTGATAGTTATTTGCAGGTGAATGAAAGAAGACACGAAATAGCTACACCAAGCCAATTCATATCTTCTCTAATAATAGTGATTGGAAGATTGATAATCTGATGAGTTGTGTGTAGAAAACTTTATGAAAGAAGATTGTATGCAATTCAGCCACTAACATTTGTATTTTTCACTCAAAAATGTTCTCTCTGTGAATGGTGTGTTTTCGACCATCATCATGCTTTATGTCTTCTCTCCAAGTAGTCTCCTTGATGGTAAGTCATATATGACTAATTCAGCATCTGTTTTCTTTCATCTTTTAATATTTTATTCTGGAATATGCTTTACATATAGCTTTCTAAAGAATTGGGATTTACTTGATATATAGATTATTAAATTATATTAAAATCATATAGAAACGCTTTTCGTCAAAAATGGTATAAATGCCACGGTAATTTCATTTATTGAGCTTTTAGTATTTCTATATTCTATGTTACAGTGCTAGGACGCATTTGCAGAACTGTATATCTACGGTTTTTACAGTAAAACACCCGAATTCGAGTTTAAGGGTAAACGGTATCATCAATTGGTACGATTTCTAGAAAATTTTGCCTAGTTGTCCAGCGATTTTCTAACTTTTTGCCTTACCAGATATCAAAGTGAATGACTTTTTCAATTTATTATGCAAATTGTAATTGGTATGAAAATATAGTGACATATTATTTTTAATTATTCAAATAATGATTTCTAATAAATATTAGTTAGATTGTATAAGAGAAATTTTACAGAAATACCGAGATTCTTCAAATAATTGCGACTCATTCTAAATAACGCAATTCAAATTCCAATTCGTTTATCTTCGTATGTGCTAGAGTTATTCGGAAATGGAACTCGCAATTTTGAACCTTGATCAGATAATGAATACGGCATCTGAAATGGCAATTCCTCTCCAGACTTCAATACCACACCAGCGGGAGCACATTTTACTTCAATGAATTTAAAGTTCACTTATGCCTCTGTTCTTCGGTGGAATCGAGTTTCGAACCTTTAACTTACCGGCTTTGAAATTGAAATCTTATCATTACGGTTAGCGTGTCAAAGGTAAACGATGTTAAAATTTTTAATTTAAAAAAATTAAACGTTTTTATTCAACGCTAAACATGTATGCAATAATATTTTACATTCGAAAATTTGTGAAGTTATTTGTGAAGTTAATGAAAGAGATAATACCTTATTTTTTCTACCAAATTATTTTTAAATTAAGATGCAAAATGTCGTATTCTCTTAACAAAACTTTCGAAAAATGAATGATTACGTTATTTTGCCATAATAATATAAAAAAGAAAACCGTTTGGCTGAAATAAAAATTCAGAATTCATACTTTTTCCTTCTTCAACTGCTACTCAATAAAAGTACTGTTTAAATTTAATAATTTTACAACGATTATGTAATTGTTATGACAAGTAAATTACGAATGCTTTGTATTCATAGTTAGTTTTAAACTGACTGACAACACAAAATTGAGATCGGATGACACTGTTAAATCGTCATACATCTTCTATTCAAAATAAAATTTTCTTAGTTTCTACTTATAGAAAACAAAATTGCACAAAATAAATTTCAGCATTAAATGAATAAATCGGTTTCAGAAACCTAGTATCGTCAGTTTCATAAAATCAAAGAGCTCCATCAGATGTCATCGCATAAAATTTAAAGATCAGTAGAAAAGCGAAACCTCCAAGTCTAGAGTTAAATGGCCTCATGATCAAAGCGTTTTCCTGTAAAATGTTATTTCATTTCAAAATTTTTACATTAACTAATCCTTCTTCAAATCGTACTACATTTAATTCGGGAGAAAAGTAAAACTCTCGAAACTCCAACTCAAATTCCTTTTTAAAATCGCTTAGAGTGTAGTTCATTAAGACTCTCCAAACGAAGAAGAGAAATTTTCATCATCTGTATGCCGATTTCTTTATTCTTCCAAGAGAAAGAAACTTCTTTTAAATACTAAAATTATTTTTCTATCAATTCTTTAAAGATACATTCGCCTAATATAAAGACATCATTAAGAAATTCTGACACTTTGCAGCTCAAATTTATTACAGGCAGCAGTTAATTGATCATGTACTAGTCTAGTCACAAAATACTTTCTTGAATTTTAATCACAATTTTCAGTTAGAGGGTGAATTAAATGATTAATCGAATGAAAGGTGAAAGTGACTTATTGTTGCATTTGGATGTTTGGGTGATTAGTAACTTTTAATGGCATAAAATTTGCTATATATTATGATGTATAAAACAAGTCCCGTAAATTAATCTGTGAAAACTTGCACAATCGTCCATAGAAGTGGTTACATGTAATTTATAAAACAATCTTCCATTCAAGTGGTAATATGTAATTACTAGAAAAGAATCGGAAATTAAACTAAAGCACCATCATTTACAAAGCTAGTGCTCTTGCAGTAATACGCCATTTTTAACGTTTTTCAAATTTACTAGAAATCTAAAAATAAATTCCATGAATTCTTCCCTTTTTCAAATAGGAATGCGAATACTGTCGTTTTATCCGAATTAAATTTTTTCTACTTTGGAATCCTGGATTAATTCTTTCCAAACGTTTTATTTAAAACTCAACAAAAAACTATCTGAATCCAAAACCATTAATAAATTTTTAGTAAATTCTTTCACTTCCCCTCAGTAATGTGAATCCTTTGTTCCCAATTTGGTAAAAATAAACCCGTAAGAAACTGTTACTGAAAATATTTCTAAAAATAAATTTATTATCTAAACATAAGCAAGCTTATATTTCTTAAAGTTTGGTCTTGGTCTGTCCCCACGACGAGCCGCCTACCCGAAAGGGTATAAGACCTTGAAGACAGCCGGGGAGAACATTTTTTATAGCTTTGTATTCTGTTTCGAGATTATGGAATACAATTGAATATAGTTGAAGAATAAGCTGCAAGCAGCTAAAATTTTAATTAATAGCTACACGGCCACTCGGACTAAAATGTGGCATTCATAATAATCCATTGATTCAATCTAGAATGGGACTCATCATAATTCGATGAAGAAATATTTTGCTTCAAGGATACTTTTTAGAAAACTGCGTCATAACTAAAACGCAAATATTTCGTAATATAAAAAAATATGAGCTAATATAAATGCAATAATTCTTTTTTTGTACTAGCAGAATTTTTAAAAAAATTAATGTTCAACATATCCTTAAAGTAATACAACAAAAGATGATACAGTCATCAACAAAAATGGGACAACAGTGCAGTTTTACTATTTATAACCGCACCTCCACAAACGTGGTATCGATAGAAATGTCTTAAGGGGGCAGGTTTGTTTAGATAGACGCATTGATTAAATTGGGCTTATTAACATAATTAATTAATTTGTATCTCGAAATTTTCCCATTACTACCAACATTTTTTTTTTCGCTCAGTCGATTACTTGTCTTGACATCAGCCATCAGAAAATTTCTCTGATGAAAATTTTGAGAGTAATAAAGTTTTGAAAAACGGCTCATCTAATATTAAATGAATCATAAAATCTTCTGGCGATATTTCAAAAACTATAATATATTTCTCAATTCTCTTGTCTGACTTAAAGCACATAAGCACATAATTTTACTAGACAAGTAAATGAAATAAATTTTTTTAAAAAAATATTTTTTTTTAATTCTTAAATACGACCACTATAAAAAAAAGTGAATTGTAACATAGTAAGATTTTTGCATGATAGCGAAACTGTTGTATTAAAACATCGGAACCCTGAAAATCAAGTGCATATCTATAATAGTTTTTGAAATATTTACAAAAAATACAAAATTATCACTGTCGATTGGTAACATCTTGACGTGCCTACTTGTTGAGAAACTGTATATTATTTCTAATTGTTTCCATCGATCTATTCGTCATGTATTTTAACTACTGTTATAAAATCGCCATTGTATAATTTACAGATCAGATTTTTATTTAAAGTCGGATTTCCTTTCTTATCAAAAATAAATATATTTAATCAGTTGACATGAAAGATGTAGAATATTAAGAAGAACTTTTTATTAGAAGAAACAATACTTAAATTACGTCATAATGTTAATTTGGATTGCGATTTTTAATAAGTCACTTATATTTTATTGTCTTTCTTTCTAAGATTTAATGATCAAGAATTAGATGGGAAAGTAATGCATATTTAAGCATTTTTAAGTAAAATTTATGGATCCGTCCTATAGTTTAAGTTCTTTAGATTTTGTTAGACATAAGGATTTCAAATTAGAACAATAAAAACTTCTGTATTTATAAATAACAACTAAATAGTTACAAATTTCTGTTTTTCATATTGAAAAGCATTTTTCTTGAGGAATTGAAACGAATGCTGTCTTATTTTTAAGATATTCTGTTGGTTGGAATTATCTTATCGATGCTTTAAGCATATTAAATTTTTTTGAAATATGTAAATTAAGATAGTGTAGCTCACAGAAATTAAATCATTGAATCCAAGTTAAATAATGTTCAACCAGTTACCACAAAGAATTGAAGTAAATAAAATTTAAATTTACTTTTTCTGTCACAGCAATAAGAGATGTATTTTGGACTCAATCTCATTTGTAGATGGCCTCATTTTAAAAATTTGGTATACAGATACCAGAAGTGGTGTCCATCAAAACCGTTATTGAATAATCGGAAAATCATGAAAATGAAATTTCCTCCTTTATATAAAGGGTGATAAATTCATTTGCTTAAAATATTATTATACGAATTAGTTTTTTATTAATGAAATAAAATTTCACTTAAAAATAGAGCCAATGTATTTTATTCACAATAAAAATTCCTGGCTTGTATTGACATATGTAAGGCCAGAGCAGCCATAGAGGGGGATTCGAAAATATTTCGATGGTTAATGAAAATGCTTAAATTTCGAATTAAAAAATCAAATATTGGAATTTGAAAATGGATATTCAGACTGAAAATCAATCTGATTAACTTTTGGCTAATTTTTTTGAAATTCGATACACATTTATAAAAAGGCATATCGGATAATCGAAAGAAAAAAATCTATTTTCGTGAAAGGAAAATTCAGAAATACTGATTAATGAACTCGGTTAATCAGTTTTTCGATGAAAATGAATTCCAATCGACATAAATTTTATGAAGATGCGATAATAAATAGCAAAATTACAAAGTTGCTCCATTATTTTTGCTGATTACTCTACAGTAATGCTTTTTTTCTAAGCAGCTTATAATTCGTTTGACTATATTGTGCATTTATGCTTCACTAAAATAAAAGGGTTGAATCAGTTTCATAATTCTAAAATCTACAGAAAGTGTTTATACATTTTTAGAATAATTTCGGGATCTTTTAATTCCTAAAATGTAAAGATTATTTTTTAAATGTTTAAACAGATCGCTTTTACCCTGGTCTATAAGTCTGCATCGACATTTCCATGATAGAAGGACGCTTTATAAAATGTCTGGTATATTGATTTCTATTCTATTACTTTCTAGAGTCCATCAAACGTGACGGATTTATATTTAGAGAGATCTCTTTTCATCAGATTAAAGGCACAATAAGCCATCAATGAAACGTCAAGGGATTTTACAGGAGTATACTGAAAAGGTATACATGCAATACTTTACAGTCTTATTTTTTTAAGACATGCAGAGTTACCTTTCGAAATATAGCTTATAGTTTTTTTTTTCTTGAAGTTTCACTCTTTGAATAACAAAAAGGAATTTCTTCTGTAAATACCAAGCGCAAAACTTTCTTGTAGCAATACTCGGGTTTATTTTAATATTTTTTTCCATTCTTTTTATTTTTAATTTTTCATTATGGAACTCTGCAAAAATTATAAACCCTTTATTGAAACTATTTTGCAATGATAGAACCAAGTTTACATATTTTTTCTCTCCATTTTTTATAGTCAATATATCTTTTCTATTGTTGTTGTTGCAGTAATTTAGATAAACCAAAAAGTCGCATCGATTTCCATCAAAAGTCGCAATATGTTTCTATTTATATCCGATCAAATATTTTTCATACGGAGTTTCCCAAGCTGTTCTGCATTCAATCGCATGTCTTTCCACAACACAGGATATATTAATTTTTTTTATTTATTATTTATTGTTGCTGAAGATGTACTTAAAGGCTTTGTGCTTGTTATCTGCGTTGACGCATTTTTTTTTCTTACCAGCGGTTTCACTTTAGAAATATTTCTATCTTTCTCGAGTATTCATTTAGAATCCTCATTCCATGCAAAAATAATGATTGACGGCTCCCTTTCCGATTAATAATGTTGCGTATTTAGCAACTTAGAATTTTTAATATCATGTATTTAGTATCTAAGTATCATGTATTTATAATTTTAATATCACGTATTTCATGTATTTAGTATCTAAATATCATGTATTTAGAATTTTAAATATCATGTATTTCACAATGGTTTTTATTTTTAGAATAGGAGTATTTCTCTTCGGAAAGCACAAAAATATATCATTCCATCCACGGCGTCTTTACATGCGACATTTTAAAAAAGAACAAACTTAAATGTAGCAAACGATACTGCTCACTTCAAATAATAATCTGTGGTCAGAAATTCTTATTCAAAAAGATCTGTTCTTTTCTTATATTCTTTTTGAACTTTCTGAAAATGCGTTAACATCCTCTGTATATATTTAAAGTAAAAGCAGCTATAAGCTGAGACTAAGAGTAACGGCATTATTATTCACATTCATGTAATTTAATGAGCATTGAACTTTTCTAAACTCGCATGTCAGTTTCTAATAGAGAAAAGTAATGGAAAGCCTTTAATTAATAAAATTTAGCTTAAAATACCAAAAATGGTGAGATCTTGGAATTTTTTTAATGAAATTTCAGAAAAAAAAACATTTTTGTATTTTACTTTTATTAAAAAAATTATATAATTATTCAAACAAATTGTTTTTAAATGACACTGGTTACAATCTGTTCAAAATTTCTCCAAAGAGATTGGTGCTGTATTTTAATTATTTAAAATGTCTCCAACGTGGTTTTTGAAAAAAGTATTCTCTTTTTGATGTTCTTGAATAAGCATATTTGTAAAATACTGGAAATAAGTTTTCTTTTCTCATATTTTCAACAATATTCAAATTATAAATTTATATTAACGCTTAAATTTTTTTCCATAACCTTTCTTTTTTATATATCCTATGGATTCTTTCATATCCAGATTTTTCTCAAATGCAGCCTCCCAAATATTTTACTGTTTGGGTTCTGATTTTAACTGAATTCGAAAAGCAGAATGAATTGTTCTCAAATCGAGTACATTAAAAATGCATTTACTCGTTCTATTAAATATAAGAAATTGTTAGGCTTCTTTTTTAATATTTCATTAACACTGGTTCTTAGGATTCGAGTGAATTGTGATTTATTGAAATGCAAATGACTTTTTCTTTCTTCTCTTACCATTTCAAGCATAATGAGTTTAAATATGCTTTCTTGCAACTATCGATTCACGTCTGCAATATAATCTTATTCCAGATCTCTTTCGCAGTTGGCTTTAATGGATTTATGCATTTTCATACATATTTACTTAATAGTTTTTATGTCAATATTTAAATTTTCAAGTTAACTAGTAGGCTAGTACCTTACTTCCCGAAATTTTAAAATAGATCAAATGAATAATATTTTCAATAATTTTTGGCCCAATTTTTAAAAAATTCAGAACAATTTAAATAAATTATAATACGTGGCATGATTTTAAAAAAAACTCATTATATCTACGATAATGAATCTTAATGAAAATCGTAAATCTTATCCTATGGCTCGTTTAAAATTATAAGAGGCATCGAAAATGAGAAAAATGCGTGGGAATACGAAGTCCTAACCACTACTCTAGTTCTAATTCCGTTGATGTAGGTCATGAATAATCACATGTCCATGTTCAATTATACAAAGTGTGTGTAAAATCACATTTTTTCAGAAAAGTCAAATAAATAAACTTAAAAACCAAAACCTTATCTAAATATAAAATTTGATCCAAATAGTTAAAGCTGTATCCGAGATACGCGAAATAAATTTTTATATAAACAAGAATTGAGAAAAAAGTTTTGAGTTTTGCCTTTTTGAGGCTGACATAGAAGAATTTTCTTGTGGTTTTTTAAAAAAAAAATCGTTTCCGATAAAAGATAATGAACTGTTGAGATACTTAAAACTCAGCACCTCATCCCTAATCAATTATATGATATATTTAAGGAATCTTAATTTTGAAGACCATACATAAACGTGATAAAATAAGAACTAATACACTAAAGTAATGTATTTCTCATTTAATAATTTTTTTCAAGAAAAAGTAGAAATGAGTTTTCAAACAATGTTCTTCTAATCACTATTCAATACAATATTTTGATAGAAATTGAAATTATGAGTATTCATTTTAAAATGAATCTCATAACAAGCATTTTGCAACACATATAACAAATACTCCTCTGCTCACAACCAATCACACTTGCAACAACAAAAAATAAATTTCCGATTCCAAAATAAATTTTAATTTCAGATTAAATTTTACTTATACTACGTACAATAATTTCATATTATACACAATATGAAATGAATATAAAATAATATGAATATTGAATTTTTGGGATTTATAGGCAATTTTTATAAATTTCTGAATGAAAATAATGTTGAAAAATATAAATCCGCTTTACGACTTGTTAATAGGAACAAAACTCGATCACAAGATGAGAAGATGTAATTACTATAAATCATTAAAATGCATAAGAAATTTTAATGAACCACAATAGTTGTTCTTAAAAATAGCCTAATTTTTATACAAATCGCCAAGTAAAACCGGTTCATCTATTGCATTTCCCAAAATAGCACATCCTGAAACACAAAAATGAATTTTAAATGATTTACAGTTATTTTTTGCTCTTGTAAGCATTATTTTGCACTGCATTTAAAACTAGATAAAATCCGTAATTTGATGACACAATGATGCATTCATTTTCTGGATTGAAAATTTTACACACTTCTCGTTTGTTTTCTAGAAATTATCTATTGTTTAAAGGAAATTGTCCCATTCACCTGTGATGTCATTTATAAAATCCCAAGAAATTCGGATACGAATAAAATTGTGTTTCTGAACACAGACTTTAATCAAGGGACTGAGAAGGTACAAAGAATCTAATTTTCGGGTGGATTCTGAATTCAATGTGCGTCAGAGCATCAAAATGCGCATTAAAAATTTTCATCAAATATGAATATACGTTGAATCCTATTTCAATGCACCAATAAGGAGAGCATGTTTTCGTATGAAGTTCTATTAATATCTTATAACGATTCGGTCTTTCGAATTAAATTTTATGTCGTCGGTATTCTACTTTATGAGAAAATAAGAGCAATAGGTTAACACTAAAGATGTTTATATTACACTTCAAAATAACAAACATAAGCGAAAGAAAAGTAATATGAAAACGAGGTATCTCGGATGTGAAATGAATTTTGTATGGATTCGCAACTTTTAAGGTTGTAGGAATGTTGTAAGGTATCTGTCAAGATCAACTGAAAGAAAAATTTTCTAAGAATATAATACGAGTAAGTGAAATTTTATTTCTCTTCTTAAAACTTTTTAGGGAAGGTTTGCGTCAGAATTCACCGGCATAATAGAAACTTCATTCAATCCTAAGATTTGGCTGGTTAACACAGTTACTAGAAAAGAATAAAAAGTGCTAAAATTTCTTTCTAATAACTTTCTGAAAAATATGATTCTTTATATAATTTTTGCAAGAGATTGTAATTTTTTTTATTAAATCATTGTATTGTGGCTGAAATCAAAACAGCGTTCTATTTATGCCTTTTATGTAGGAACATAATAAACACTATAAAAGATATAATACTATAATATACTACAGAAAACTATAGCAGCCATAAATGCTTTCTGCTATTTTAAGATAAGAAGAATTCATAATCTTTGATTTAGTTATTGAGTATGATGTCATTTTATACTTTCAAGGTTTCATTTCAAATAAAACGAAAACTTGCTCTGCTATTATGAAATTAGCGAGAAAGAAAGAATTATCTTTCATGATTCCAGGGTAAGTTTTACTCTCAAGTATTGTCCTGATATTGAAATTTTTTTGCAGTGCTTATCAAAATTACTTCACAAAATCGGAAAATTGGCAAGCATTAAAATCTCAGAAATATCAATATTCTTCCATGAACTTTCTTCGTTCTTCTTCTACTGGCGGAATTAAGGCATTCTTATAAATTAAAATACTAAAATGTTCCTTATGAGCTCTATTCTTTACTCTTTTCCTGGAAGAATTAATTGCATTCTTATAATATAAAACACTAAAATATTCTTCCAGAATCGTTCCTTTTGCTCCCAGGAATAAAATGCATTCTTATAAAATAGAATATTAAAATGTTCTTTCATGACCTCTCTTCGGAAAGTTGCGTTTTTATATCAAAATTTCTTTTACTATGTATGGAATTTATAGTGAGCAGTTTAAGAAATGGAAAACGATTTTTAATGATATTTTTATCTAATAAAACGAGCGAAAAATATTCTATTATACTCTTATTAACATAATCCAGTTAATTGTCACTGCATAGGCTTAAAATAATTTAATGTAATATCATCATTATTTCTATTAATTGCACATGATCACATTCTTGTTTTCAATATATTCTTGGGATTACATTGGGCTTACAATTATTTCATTTCATACGCATACCATAAAAAGTTTCAATCTGAATATGAAACATACAGTAATAAATGTGCTTTAATAAAATTTAATAATTTCTGTTGTTTAGCACTAATTAAATTTGACCCTAAATTCTTTCAAATTTTCCTTTTATTTTTTTTCCAGATCCTTATGGTTAAATTTTAATAACCAGATTTTATTTTAATGTACAAAAGATATTTTAAAACAGAAAAGAATTTTAGTCAAGCTTAGCACAGTAAAACGTGACTAATTTGAAATGGATGTCACCACAATGAAAATACTAATTCTCAAAATTTGAATTTAAAAAGCGGTTTTAGAAATTAATACAGCAAGAAGTAATCGTAATTTTTAAACCAAAATTGAAGAAAAATGCTATTTTAATATTTGACAGGTTTTAAAAATCAATTAATAAACTAAACAGTAAGTAACTTTAATATATAAATTAATGGCATTGTTACGAACCTGTGATGCTGCTTCCCAGCATAGTTGGTTCCATAGGAGGTCACAGAGCATGGCGACAAACTTGGCGACCATTTGGTGACTTTGGCGCCAAAATAGATTATACCCGAAACATCGGGAATTTTCCCTATCCGTCCAGTAGGAACGGAGATAGGCCTCGAACGTTCCTGATTGGTTGAGAGGCTTCTAGCCCCGCCTCCTGAGACCTATAAAAGGAGCAGCCTGTAGCTGCCGGAGTCGAGTTATGAACTGGTGGTGAATTGAGTCGTGGACCAGTGGAGTCGAAGAGTAGTCGTGAATTGAGTAGTAGTCGAGGGTCGTAGTCGGAACCGACGCTAAAGAACTGGCCTTCCAGAGATAAGCGGAGCAGCTACGGAGTGAAGCTAGTGCTGAACTAAGCTGTGTGCTACTGTCTGCAGTAGAATCTGTTGTATGCTGCACGTCTCGGCTGAAGATAATCGTCTTTTGTGCTGTATATAGTTGTCGTCTTTGTGCTGTCCTGTGTGTCTTCGTGTGAATAAACGTCGTTGTTTTATTTTCTACTGCCGCCTGCTGATTGAGCGTTCTCCACACCATATAACTCCCACTATCCAAACGAACCCGGAAATTTCGTAACAGTATATATAATTAAAAGTTCCTAGATTAAAGCTTCATAAATGCTTAATAATTTTGTAAGCAAGTTGAATGAAACGATTTTTAAATAAAACTCAAGACCAAGGAATAAAATTCATATTTTAAATGTTCAACGTTATTTTTTAACGTATGAGAATGTTTAGTTTTTTTTTATTTCATGCATAATGTATAAATGTGATGAATGAAATCAAACGGCTTTAAAAATTATTCATCACTGATCTCTGAGGATACAAGTTATTAATAAGGAACTTAGAAAAACAATTCAAAAACTTAAAATAATAATATGAATTAACCAAAATATGTTCATATTATAGAGATGACATATATAGATGGCAATTATAGATAGATAGATAGATAATATTATATTAATTAGAAATTCAAGAAACCTTAGGAAATTCAAGCTACCGATGAAATTGGATTAAAACCGTTCCAATCAACCACTTTCCACTGTAACGTAATCAGATTATTTTTCGTGAAAAAAATGTGACTAATTTATGATGCAAATAAGTATTTAATCTGATATTTTTATAACACATTGCTTTAAAGTCGATAACTTTTATAAACTCTTTTCAAAATTCACATTTTATATTTTTAGGAATCCGAAATGCATTCGAACTCTTTGTAATTTATATCGATAACATAGTCAGAATTAGTTTCTCGCGTCTTCAATAAACAATTTTTGCTGGCAAAATTCCCCTTTTCTAAAAAGAAAGAGAATTACAAGAATATTAGGAAAATATTCCAAACTCATTCAGAACGACAATTACGAACGCTGATCGAAATGCATTTCAGTAAATACAACATCGTTTTCATATCCATGTGTTTCGTTCAAGAAAGAATATTGAACAGTTCTGCAACTTTCCATTTTAAACTTTTCAATTCAGTTTCCGAATATTTCTCTCATATCTTTCCAGAAAAGAAAGGAAAGGAGAATAAATATTAGAATTAATGGAAACTGTTTGGGGGTCCATCAATTTAAATTTTGAAGGTTATTTCTTCCATCTTCATTTTCGCTTGCCTCGGGTGTCTTTTAAATGTTCGCTAAAAATAATTCGCATATTTTACTAGACTTATGGCGTTTTCACTCATGAATTTCCTAAACCTGTTTTATATAATTTATTTTTATTTTTCTCTCTCTGATTTCAATTCGTTTTAAAATAAATATTTCGGTTACTGAAATCGGACTTCAAATTTTTGCAGTTTATTTCTTATTATAGATATGTAGCAAAATATTCACAAAGATTAAGAAAAAAAATTTCGTTAATTACTTAAAATGAAACCATAAGAGATTAATTGTTCAATGTATATTTTATTTAAATGCTATTTCAAATTCTGATGTCTGCGTGCTTAAAAATTATTACCATGCATATATCCACAACCTTTCAGTAACTATCTCAAGAATGAATTTATTACTTTTCTTCAAAAGTAATAATTGCTAGGAGTCGCAATGCAGAAATTATTTGTGAAATAATTTATAAACATCGATTTAAAAGCATTTTTTTAATTAGTTGATATACCCAGCACTTGCTCGGGGTTAAATATTTTCATGTTTAATATTTTTAAGGCAAAAACTACATTTCTGTAGAATATTATAACATACAAAATTCTTTTATCGTCTGAATTATTCCTTAATTAAAATGAAATTATTTATTGGCACAGGCAATTTTTAACACCACCAATGGCTAATTTTTTTAAAGTTATTTATAATTGTTATATAAGTAATACAAATTTTTCTCACAAATACTGATGTATAAGAAGGATTTATTGAACGTTTTGAGACAATTAAACAGTATTCTTTTCCATTACAACATTAGTTATTATTTCGTAGAAAACCTAGGTAATCTTCACAGGAGATTTTAATGAGAGCATTTTTCAATTTAATTAAATAAACTTCAGAATTCTTTTAAAACCAATAAAAATTTTACTAAAATATACTCTTAAAAATAAAAAAAAATATATCAAAAAATTATTTTAAAATGCCACCATTCTCTAGCAATTAATAATAAATTCAAATTCTATTTGAAAATCATTTGCATCTATTAAATTATTCAGTTTTTAAAAATTAATAAAAATTTCCCTGAACTAAAATTGGCATAGTTGGAATGGTAAAAGTTTAATTTTTAAAATAGTTTAAAAATATTTTAATACATTTTTTTCTCAAGTAATAAGTGAAAAATTTCAGCGAATTCCTCATTAATAGAGTATTTAATTAACTTGTACACTTTGAAAAGTTGATAATATTCTTTCTTTGTTTTAAATATTGCGTGTGTAAAGATTGGACGAATTTGGTTCAGTTGCTTAGGAGTTGATGTGGAACAGATATACATACACAGGATGTCTCAAAAAAGTGAAGTAAACTTTTATTTCTCTAAATATTACAGCCAGGCATATACTTCCAATCACAGAGTTTCATTAAATAATATGAAAAATTATATGAAAACACTTTGGGTTCTGTGGATAGTAAAAAGTTTTACAAAATTGCTTATGTATCCCTCATACGATAAAAATATAAATAGCAAAATGTTTTTTTACATTCATCTTTCCCAATAAGCTTTCACTTTTCTATTTACAAAATTTGCAGACATATGCTTATTTTAAATTTAGAGGAACTTATTACATATTTAGATGGAAACATTTATTTCAGAAATACAAATGTATTCACTGTAGAAAAGCTGTCATATACAAATTTTGATCTATTAATCATTTTCCAATCATCATGACTTGAAAGAAATTTGCTAATCATGCATAATGCTTTTCATTTTGATTGATCTACAGTTTCAACCTCGACATTATAAGGAAAGTCATATCACTCACTCTCCGACCCGCCAGAAGGCACACGTATAAAGAAAACTGAATGACCGGACAGTCGCAACAGCAACATTGGTGGGAACTGTGGTCGAGTCCTAAGGGCCAACATCGGCCACGGTACAATCCATCCCGAAGGAAGTACGTCCCATCATCGGTGGGAGGAGACAGACCCCCACGTATTTATGTACCCTCCAGGGTGACGAGATCCAATTACCATTCCGGAAGCATCTCATCCTCTTTTCGAGGTGCCCTCGGTGGGAGACTTTATAAGGAAAGGATGATAAACTTGAGAAATTGTGTATTTAAGATATCCCAGAGAAGTGCTGGAATGCCAAACAAAGAAATAAAGTTCTTTGCTCGCAATCGTATGCTTTATAAATAAAAACGTATTTCAGTAATAAGAAACATTTGAAATTATTAATATGCCAACATTACGATTACGTGCTACATAAATCATTGCAGAAGGATTTATATTGTATCTAATCGTAATGTTGGTATAGTTTTAGAAGAATACAAACGTCTTTTCCGAATTTCTAGTATCCTTCTAAAAAGATTTTTCAGATCAATGAGGCGATAACATACTACAGAATCTTTACTTCCCTGGAGAGGAATGGGGTAGATAAGATGTCACACAAATAATACAGAAATCTACATTCTGTCTTATTTTTCGAGTTACCCTCATACTAGAGTGAGAATACTCAGTCTAGAACTTAACATTCCAAAACTGACGGAGAATATTTACATACAGAGAATATTTCAATTTAATAACTGGCATCCTTAAAGTAATTGTAAAGTTGATGGAATTTTACAACAACTACATGAACAACTAGCCGACTGAGTCTATAATTTCACATCTGAGCCCTTCTTCAGGTAAAGTCGAATCTGAGAAACCTAATTTGGACAGACGAATATCGCTTTAATCGAGAAAGAAGCACTGATTTTCAAAGCAACCGGTTTGGGAGCTGTAAACTCCATTCTTCGTCAATGTTAATTTTCTATAATTGTGTGGTGTGGTTATTTTCTATAATTATTTGGTTACATTTTGTACAACAGTATAATGAATGACGGCCTATATTTTAAATTAATTTTGATTGGCATCATGCCTGAACTAAGGAATTGCCTATAACCGTACATGCTCTGTAGATATTTGCTGACATATCCAAAAAAACATCTCTTTATGTCACAAATGATGGACTGAATCGTATAGACACATAAGGAATGCAACTTTGACTAGATATAGAAAAATGCATTATTTCCTGATTCTGGTCTTTTAATAATATTTGAAATATGCATACTATCCTTAGAAATCACGATGGAAGTCGCTCATAAACATGGTTAGAGGAAAAAAATATTTTATCGATAGAATCACCAAATTTTGTCTTTATATATGAGTGTAAGAAAAACGGTTCACTTTTTAGCAATTTTTCGCCTTCAGCCGCATAAAAATATAATTTTTCTCTTTCATTATTCTCTAAAATATTTTCGTATATGTAATTTATTTCATGAAATTGTGCAATTTGAAACGTATGTCTAATAACAATAGTTAAAGAAATATATTCTTGTTTCATATTTTCGGGAAATCCTGCATACATTGCCACAATGATTTTCAATTATATTAAAACAAAAACTTTAATCTCTATATAGTTGATAAGTTCCTACTTTAAATGATTTATTGATGCTTTAAATTTATGACTAAACTAAAATTTTTGCGTCCTAATAAAATATACATGTAATTATACGTAAAAAAAAACAAGAAACTTGCTCGTTTGCTTTACTTAAAAGATCTAAACAAAATTTCTCTAAAATTGTCCACACTGTATTTCAAAGTATCAAAAATCAAGTCAATCGATTAAAATAGTACGAAATGAATAACTAACGATTGGAAATTTCAATTTGAATTTTGTTTCTTTTTGTGTATTAAAATCTGCGATTAATTAATAGTTATGAAAAATGCTTTTTTAAATTAATGATAACGAATGAAAATCCAATATCATCAGTTTTCCTTCATAAAAAATTATCTAAATTCTAAAATATTCTGTATCGAAGATAATTAATCATATTTTATTGCATGAAAAAAACATGGTTTTGGAGAGGAGAATTATTATTCTTTCCTCTTAAGATGAAAATAAAAATTAAAACACAACTTTCTGGGATCATAAAATAATTTTGACAACTATTTTTCAATTTTAAAAAGAAAAACTATTAATTTTCTTTTTAGAATATTTCGGACTTTCTTTACTCTAAAAAAAATTATTTATTAGCTTACCTATGTAAATTTTAGTTAATGTTGATTAATGAAAAATAAAAGTTCGTAATCTCGTGAATTAAAATTATCTCGGTAGAGAAACCATAAAATACTAACTAATGTTAACAAACCTAAAAAGTTAAGTATTAATGTATCTATTAATTTTCATAAGCCAATTTAAGACGCTTGTTTTTAATTTTTACTTAGAACCTTCAATTTAATCCCTCATAGTTTAATCTTTTATTTATGCATCAATGACAATTAAACCTTGTTAACTTATTTTTAATGAGAAGGAACTTCATAATACTTTGCATAAAAAATATTAAATTTTTTTTAGCTTCCAAAAAAAGTATTTAGAATAATTTAGTTTTAAAAAGCAGAACCAACTACTTAAAATATTTACTTAATCCCACTTTCGGCAGAATTTCCGTCAGCAATGCAACATTTTAATTACTCTAAGTTGAATTATTTTGGGTAAAAAGTTATAAAAGATGCATATGTTTTTCTGCCTGGTATCTAATAAATTCTAGGGAGGGGGAGGGGGTTATATTAAACGTTTCATTTTATATTGATTTTATTTTTATGAATTTCAGCGATTTGCTGATTAAAAATGACATTTGGGTTTCAGATTCAGGTTGGAAAACTATATCAAAATATGTGAACTTTGTAGCGCAAAGTTGAACAAACTGAATTTGGTTGTCAATACACTACTCTAAACTCCTGATTGTCTGTCAAGTGAGTGACACGGCAACCTCGGATAAAATTTAAAATGACCAAAAAATGGCACAAATTAGCATGAGAATGCTTTCGAAAAATATTTATTTGTGAATATGGGTTAACAATTATCACTTTATAAACAATAGATTTTTGTACTGAAAAGTTGGTGTGCGTTTTTGCAATAATAATAATAATAAATTAATTAATTAAACGGACATTTCTTTTTCTTTTAGTGCTAAACACTCTTTGTCAGTTAAACAAGAGTTTGCTGTACTTGTGATGCAATAATTAATTTTCGAGGAATTAAACATTAGAATATCTGTAAAGTTTTCAGAAAATGCCGTGCTAAATCAAAATATGTACAATCAAATGTAAGTACACTCATGTCCAAAATTAAGGTCACAAAAATGTTTCTCAAATTAATTTTAAATGGCTACCAGTAAAATTTAAAGAAATTATATTTTAAATATTGTGAAGGACCGGTAACGCTATATTAACCTTTGTTGTGGGAAAAAAATGTTGTTTAGCATTAATTTTTGAAGAACTACTGAAATTAGACCGTTTAAACATCTGGGATTTTTGCCTGCAATTTTGTGAATATTCCATTAAAACAAAAAATTTAACATGTTTCCAGTGAGAATGAGTTCTCATAATCGTTTAGACCATTCCTTGAGATGGAGATCCGTTGGCAGGCTTGAAGCTGGGCAGTCTCAAACAGAGGTAGCTCGATGGTTACAAGTGGCACCGAAAGTGGTATCCAGGTTGTGGAATCAATTCCAAACAAGTGGTACTGTAACCAGGAAGGCCGGCCAAGGTCGTCACAGAGCAACGACACCTGCACATGATCGCTATTTGGCATTAAGCACACGACGGCAACGGCTCTGACAACGGCTCCTCAACTTGCTCGTGACCTTGCTGCTGCGTCTGGGATAAGAATTTCCAGACAAACAGTATACAGACGTCTAGAAGAGAGGGCCCTTTATGCCCGGCGACCAGTTGAGTGAGTCCCTTTGACTGCATCCAACAGAAAAGCCCAGTTGTTGTGGTGCCAAACACATCAGTCTTGGGCACAGCACGAATGGGGGCGTGTTCTTTCCAGTGATGAGTCGAGATTTACCACACAGTGACACTTGTCGAATCTTCATCTGGAGAGAGCGAGGAGCTCGCTATCATCCCTCCTACGTGAAAGAAATCGACAGATTTGGTGGCAGAGGAATCCTTGTCTGGTGTGGCATAATGTTGAACAGTCATACACCACTGCATGTCTTCGATGCGGGTACTGTCAATGCATATCGCTATTGGGATGAGATCCTTGAAGCCTATGTGAGGTTGTTCCCGGGTGCTTTTGGCCCAGACCATGTTTATGGACGATAACGCGCGTCCACACAGAGCCCAAATCATTGATGATTTTCTTGAGGAAGAGGATATTCGACGTATGGGCTGGCCCTCGAGGTCTCTGAATCGCAATCCTATTGAACATGTTTGGGATGGTCTCGGAAGAGCCGTTGCACAGCGTAACCCCCCTCCTAATACCCTCCAAGAGTTAAAAGCCGCTCTTTTAGAAGAATGGGCTTTGTTGCCCCAAGCATTTATTGACACCCTCATAAACAGCATGAAAGCTCATTGTGAAGCTTGTATAGCAGTACACGATGGTCACACTCCATATTAGACAGGCTTTCCCCGAGATAAAAGCTTTATCTCTGATCCATAATGTAACACTTTTTGATATACCCTGTTTCTTAATTCCCAATTAAAATCCTTTCCGTGCTGTTATGTGTCTATGTTCTTTCTTCCATTGTAGTGTGCCTCTGTGCCAAATTTCGTAGCAACACAGTGAATAGTTTTTGATTTTTCGCAGATTTTATTTTGTGACCTTAATTTTGGACATGAGTGTAATTGGTTATTGCATAACTGGATTACTTGCATCAGAATTATCTACACGTCTATCGAAAAACATGTCGAATGAACAAAATAAGATTTCTGTCACAATTTAAAGTGATAGTAGTATTTAGCATAATTTTTTTCACTGTTTTTTAAGTTGCTTTATAGGAAAGATTTCAGAAAAATACCGGAAAAATCTTTTGTAAATAATTGACTTTCGTCTTTATTATGAACTCCTTATTGATTTTTCCATCTTTTTAACTGCTGGTATAGTGTGGAAGTTTGGAGAAGGGGTGCCAGCTCAGATGTCGTTCTTGTCATCTGACCGCAGTTCAGAATTATGAGGTCTGTTAGAAAATAGCCCTAGTGTTGCTTTAAAACGAGACGTTAATATAACTAAACTAAGCTTTTCCATCTTTTTTTATTATTTCTAGAAAGACATTTTCGCTACAACTTAATTTTTAACAAAATGTAATATACTCTTTTCCTTTATATTTTTCAGAAAAAAACAAAAATCATTTTTAACGTGTTCGTAATTAATATTTTATTTAAAAATTCATAAATAAATTAATTTTGAATATTCCAAATTATTTCTTAAACACCCGTGATGTTGTGATCATTCAGATGAGCACTCAATATTAAAAAAACCTTGTATGTAATAATATCAGAAATAAATTCATGCATATAATAATCTGTGCATTTTCAACATCCTGACTGTATTCAAAATCATTAAATTAAAAGTATATAAAGAGTCTGAATAATCAGAAATAGATCCTATATCAATATATATAGTCTATTTATGAATTGGCTGCAAATATTTAAATCTATTTTGCAATGTTGACCATCCTGATCAGCATCCTTCCAGAATGAATGAAATATAAGTAATTGCCTTTAAATCCTGACAGAAGGAAGTTATTAAAAGCCCTAATTAATAAAATTGTTCTTAGACAGTTAATTTACTCCGCTAATGTTTTTTTTACAGAAATGTATGTTTCTCTTTTCGAGTCTTACTTTATGATAATCAACATATGATCCTCAATTGAAAATGATCTTTAATGTGAATAACAAAGTCTCTCTGCCAGTCAGCGTGCGTGTTTAAATAAAGAAATGTATCAGAAACTGAAGAATTTGATAAAATTCAAGAAAATGTTTGTTGACCTACTATTAAAACATTTGAAGTTGTGGATACAGTAGATAACTATAATCTCAAATGGAAATTATATGAATATTCATAAATTTTGTCATTTCTAGAAAAAACCATTGTAGAATTTCAGAACTAAAGACGCAATTTGAAAATGACAGGTTTAAAATGCATACTATCTGTATTACTATTCATAATCTCTCTTCAACATTTGATAAGTGAGTTGCTGTCAACGATTTTATACTATATTAAATTCTCTAATGTCCCAAAAATATTTTATCACCATAAGTTATACTTAAATATTTTAACTATTAACACACATTTAACACAAAATTCACGAATTCATTTGGTGATTATATTCTTCACATGTTTCATTGTACATTCTCATAACAGTATTATTCATTCCTAATAGTTTCACAAAGAAATGTGATTGTTTTAAACTAAATGATTATTTGACGAACTTGCATATTTTTAAGCGCATTTTCCTGCATTTAACAATTTTGTTGTGCTCTTTACTTCAAATATTTTCTACTCTTCCTATTAATATGAGTTTGTAATTTCTAATAAATAAAAATAAAAATTTCAAACTGAATTGTTTGCTTTCAACTTTTCCTAAATAAATAAGAAAAAATAACTTTAGTCAATTAAATAACCAATCCTTTTATGGTGCAAATCATGACAATGGAATTCAATCTTGTTTCCATTCAATCAATACTTATATACCAATGAAGTCAAGAACATGTGAGTTTTTTTTTTTTTTTTTTTTTTATCATAAGAACAAATCAAAGGAATAACAAAAAGAAGCGAAACACGCATTATAACTAGAATCTTAAACACACATTATTTATTTGGCCATTCTGCCCCAAACTGATGAAAAGAAATGAATAGTAATAAAGAAATTTCCGAACAAAATTCCCACTTTTCGTAAAATATCGTCATTCTATGATAGAAAAAAATTTTCCCATTTTGTTTAAGAGTATGTGTTTATTTGTGTGACAACAGCATATGTCAAGAAATAGAATTCTTTTTTAATTTCCGCATTTCTAAATTCATTGCGCTTTCTTTATTATTCCAGATAGAGAATGTTTTTGCTATTATATGTTCTCTTTATGAGCATAAATCAATTTTCGGAAGCTGAAAACAGATTTATTATTATTATTGTTCCTTGTTAAATTCTTGGTTATTACCAGAAATATTTTGATGCACATTTCCTTTCCTCCCATCCATAAATAATTTAAATTACATTTATTTTGTTAAACTTTATACCGAAATTCTTTTAAAAAAATCTTCATCCTTTGTGCATATTCTATACTTTGAATACTTTCATGAATCTTATTGCCCTTTATTTGCTTCGTTAGAATAAATCCCATTAAACATAAATTTACAAGAGATTTACATGTAAATTAAGATTAATTTTGCATGTAAGTATGTGTTCTAAACAACAAAAATAATTTATACACATGCAACTTGGGCTCAAAATTTTGAAGAAATTTCCATATTATTGGTAAATCAGTAAGCTTTCAGTATCTGTGTTTTTTTTCTACTTTCTTCATTTTAAACATTATATCCATAATTGTTTAATTTTTATCTGGCAGTAAAAATAAGAAAAATCTTTTAAAATTTACATTTTAATATTTTGTTAATATTTTCATAATTTGGGTAATCTTATGTTCTTGTTTTTAATTCAATTGTCTTATTTTTTTAATGAGTTTATTACAACTAGACAAAGTTTCAGAAGAATAACATCTAAAATATGAATATATTTGAAAAATTAATTTAGAAATTTATACAAATTCATTTAATACTGTTTACTTTGATAAAATATATTTAATTTACACAGCTTTATTATGCTTCCCCCCCCCCCCGTTGTTTCAGAATAAATAAAGCAGAATCATAAGAAGAAAAAAAAAGCTCTGAAACAAATAAATAACATTTTTTTAAAATTTATTTGAGGTTTTATTCAGTAGTTCGTATGAGAAAGCTTTAGAAAAGCCGTTGCAATAAGTCAATTAAGACGATCCTAGAAACTCATTATACGTGTTCTAAAATATTTTATAAAAAATTTTTATAAAAAGAAATTCTAAATACTTTCTTCGGATTATGAATGTATCAATGTAATGCAAAACATCTGTAAAAGAAAAGATTGCGTTAAGTTTATTATTATTATTATCATCTTACGTTCTATATTCTAGCTTATTTTTTTTCAAAACTATGCATATAAAAATAACTTTACAGAAAATATTACAGTGTTTCAGTTGTTTAATTTTTCGATAGCTTTCTAGCAACACCCTCTGAAAAAATCTTATTCTTGGAATTGAGCATCGGAGCAACAACAACAAATCTTTTTTTACTGAAGAAATTCATCCTTACTTCTCATAATTAAAAGCAAATATTGTCTGTGACTAAATTTCATTTAATGTTCATGTTTTATTTCATATTGATTTTGTTCAATTAAGTCGAGAAAAATCTGCATTGAGACTTTTTTTTTTCTTTGAGAGAAAAATCAGCAAAGAGCGTGGGAAGAGTTATGCTCTAATTTTTAATAAATCAATTATAAAATCTGCATACCATCTCGCGTGCAGAATAGATTAAAGCTACGAAAGGCTATCATGTTTTGAGTTTATTTTATTATTTTCAGTGTCATATACAAATGTGTATCTTCTAAGAACGGGTAAGTTTCAAATCCATAATAATTTACTTGCGAAGAAATTACTTTATTTATAAACATGGATAGATTTTCTCAATCAAAATAATCTCTTTGCACCTTAAAATAGCGCTCTTGGTACTTCAATATGTCAGGAAGTTTATTTCTCTAAGCGTATCAAATATCTACTGCCATTCTCATTAGATTACCGTGATGGTTCCTTATCGCTTTCCAATGATGGTCTTTCCCCTTTTTAAGTGCAGCGATGCAAAATACCTTTAATGTCACGACCGTCATGTATCATGTGCAGCGTCTCTGTGGAATATTTGCTGAGTTTCGCGCAAGATTTCCTATGCTCTTTTTTCATATTATAACTGCCAAAATAATAGCGCATGCCGTCCAATAGCGCAAGCTGTTCAATCACTAACGCATACTGTATGGTATCTCTTGGTGAACGGCAGCGCACTCTGTGACTGTTGTGTGGTTTTTTGCTATTATCTGTTGTCGTGCCACAGAATTAGTTTCGAAACTTGTTCAGGCCTCCACTT